>NC_069682.1:19543288-20143288 GCF_023699985.2 Odocoileus virginianus
AAAAACTTTAGCCAAGAATAAGTGTAATCAGAGAAGTGAGAAAATGCAGAAACAAAGGAAGACAGTCCAACAAGACTAAATAATAATAGTTTGGTCATTAAGCAAAGTCGAGGACTTTTAGTTCTTCCTCAAGGGCTATAGATGATATGCTAAGCCACATCCTGTGAGCTGTCTTATAGATACTGAAAACTCCACCAGGTGGAAGAGGTTAATTTCATGTCGATCAGACTGCAGCCATGACTTGAAACTAAGTAACTGTTAGTTGCTCAGTCATGTCCGACCCTTTGGGACCCCATGGACTATAGCTGGCCCGGTTCCTCTGTCCACAGAATTCTCCAGGCAAGAATACTGGAGTGGGTTACCATTTCCTCCTCCAGGGGATCTTCCCAACCCAGACAGTGAACCCAGGTCTCCTGCATTGCAGGCAGATTCTTTACCATCTGAGCCACCAGGGAAGCAGCTATGACATAATTTTGCCACAATTCTGAGAATCGGTCTCAAAGAAATGGGAATAAACTGACCCTGAAACTGAAGATTAACTATACTTAAAGCAATCAAGATGATGCTAATCAGACCACCAAAGATCAGTTTCAAGATGACAGAGCTGACTGTACAGTTTCTGCATGTAGCCCCCTCCCTCCATCTATAAAAGCTCTTGTCCACTGGTTGTCAGTGAAGGTGGGGGGAGTCGACCTTTGGATAGCAGTCTGCCCTCCCCACCCCCCACCCCCGGTTGCAGCCCCTGAAATAAAGCAAGCTTTCTTTTCCTTTGACTTGTCTCTTTATTGACCTTTGAGCTGCAAGCAGCCAGGCCCCACTTTCATTTACACAGTGACTGCATTTAGCCAGGGAAATCTGAAGCTCAGGGTGGTAAATAACCTTCTCAAAATCACACATCTAGGCAAAGGCAGAGCTGGAGTCTGAGCCCGTGTTTGTGTCACTTCTAAGCCAGTGCCCTTCAGTGTTGTGATGTGTTGCTCCTAACATCAGTTTCACATATGACCAGCTTATAGCAGCTTCATAGCACCATGACGTGGGTTCTCACAGCAGCACTGTGATGAAGATGGTGATATCACTTCTTTCCTAGACATAAAAGCACAATGAGCAGAGAGAGAGAGTGCCCTGCTCAGAGCCACAGACCTAGAAACAGCAGAAATGGGGCACCAACATAGGATTCTGGTCTTTTTCTCCCCCCTCTTAATCCATAACACGTAGTCTGCAATTTCTCACTTCACCAGTAAACTGTCTTGGTGTGACTGTGAAAGTCATAAGTTTTTTACCAACTGAACAGGAAGAATAATAATCTAGAAACAACATAGGATGTTAATAATCATTCTTTTTTTTTTTTTTTTTTCATTTTTTGGGCCCTGCAGGATGGCATCCAGGATCTTAGTTCACGGAACAGAAATTGAACCCACGCCGCCTGCTGCAGAAGCACAGAGACTTAACCACTGGACGGCCTGGGAAGTCTTAGGATGTTAATAATTCTTCCAGGACATTATTAACCTCTCTTTCTAAAGAGACAAAATATGCAAACTCTGACCAGCATAAGGAGTTAGATTTGCCTCTCATTCTAAGTATGGATTTCATTAGTTCTTCATCTACAGCTTTTCTATGAAAATTTTGAGCCTGTATTTTATGAGCAACAAAGTCCTGTTAGATGCCTGTGACAAATCCTTTTTAGATTTAAGTATCACCCTCAGGATTATAGAGGTACCCCTCAGTGATGAAGCTGCAGTCTGTTTTCATGTTAATACTTGTTTGAACCCAAGTACTGTTTATTTTACACGAGTGCTTTGCAGACATTTGTCCTATACCTATTCTATCAGAATTCATTGGAAGAATTTGTTACACATTTTGGGACTCCACCCCCAGAGATCTGGATCACTCAATTTGGGGTGGTGCTTGGCATTTTTGTTTTTAAACAAACTAGTATTCTTGCCTGGAAAATCCCATGGACGGAGGAACCTGGTAGGCTGCAGTCCATGGGGTCGCTAAGAGTAGGACATGACTGAGCAACTTCACTTTCATGCACTGGAGAAGGAAATGGCAACCCATTCCAGTGTTCTTGCCTGGAGAATCCCAGGGACGGCGGAGCCTGGTGGGCTGCCATCTGTGGGGTCGCACAGAGTCGTACATGACTGAAGTGACTTAGCAGCAGCAGCAGCGAGAGTGGAGAATCGGGGCTTTATTACTGGACTTCCTGCTAATCCTCTGGCACTGATGCTTCCTGTGTGTGTATCCACTTCCAGTAATTCTGAAGCAGCACGAGGCAAATTAGAAAAAGAAGAAAGACAGGCAGACCGGCCCTTAGAGAAACAACTGCTGAAAGACTGAAAATTGATGGACCAAGCACTAGTTTGATTGAATACTCTTTCCTTCTTACATACCTTGAAGGAGGACTCGGAGTCAGATGGATTAAAGTTCTACCTTGACCAGCCTTATTGGCCACAATGAGGCTGTAGAACAAGTCTGCTTCAGGCTGTGGCTTGGCTGGTTTGGGTACCAGGTCAGTCTCCTCCAAGTGTTAGACTCAGAACTATACTGTGTAGGTTTCCTCTGGAGACAAGGCTGGAGCGGCAGTCTATCTCTAAGTTCAGAGGACCCTCCAGAGAGCAGTTACGCCATCTCAAAATGTTTCAAATATTACCAGGATGGGTCTGCAAGGATTCCTGGGAGACTTGGGTTTTGAGACATAAAAATGCCTGTTAACAGTGCTTCAACCACATCATAGTTTTTTGGGGTTAGGGAGGTGGGCTTTGGGGAGATGCAACACCTCCATAGCCATAAATTGCTCCTCCACTATCCTCTAGCTACAGCACACTTTTGGACTAGGGGATGGAATAGCTACATAACACAGGGCTAAACAACAAATAGCTTTGTGAGATAAAGAATAACATCCATGGTTACATCAAACCCTGAGCTGAACGCAAGCCTATGAGAAATATCAAAATGGCAAGTGAATAAGTTCACCTGTACCATTTTTCTAGATTCTACACATGTGGGTTAATAGATCTTTGTTTTTCTCTTTCTGACGTACCTCATTCTGTATGTGTAGGAATAGAGATGCAGACGTAGAGAACAGAGGTGAGGACCTGGGGTGGGGAGGAGGGATGGGGTGAATTTGGGGGATTAGGACTGACATATACACACTCTGCTGTGCTTAGTCGCTCAGTCGTGTCCGACTCTTTGCAACCCCATGGACGGTAGCCCACCAGGCTCCTCTGCCCATGAGGATTCTCCAGGCAAGAATACTGGAGTGGGTTGCCATGCCCTCCTCAAGGGGATTTTCCCAACACAGGGATCAAACCCAGGTCTTATCGCAGACAGATTCTTACCGTCTGAACCACCAGGGAAGCCAAAGAATACTGGAATGGGTAGCCGTTCCTGTCTCCAGGGGATCTTTCCAGCCCAGGGATTGAACCAGAGTCTCCTTCATTGCAGGTGGATTCTTTACCATCTGAGCTACCAGGGAAGCCCTATACACACTACCATGTGCAAAGCAAGTAGCAAGCGGGGACCTGCTGTGTACAGTGCAAGAAGCTCCGCTTGGTGCTCTGTGGTACCTGGAGTGGTGGGAAGGGGGCAAGTGGTGAAGTTCAAGAGGAAATATATGTGCACATAGAGCTGATTCATGTCGCTGTACAGCAGAAAGCAACAGAACACGGCCAAACAGCTATACCCTAATGACGAAAAGAAAACATCCTGGAAACAAAGAAATCAAGGTAAGTAAAAAGGACTACCCTCTCGTTTTTTGCCCTAAGAATGTAATTCCTATGGAGGGAGTCATAAGCATCTGAGCCATCGACAGCACACAGAAAATGAATAAAAGATTGCCAACTTGGATCCCTATTTTCAAACTGATTAGAATGGCAGAGACAAAAATGATAGTTAGGGATTATTTTCCCCCACATTACAATACTCTGCTGTGATTATGCTTCATTTTGCATAATGAAAGGATAGCATCTACTTGAGTGGTCTAAATTTACACTTGCATGTTTCAAATATCAGCATTCATAATTTATGGTCAGCTGATTTATACTTCTTCATTTGAGTAGACAGAAAATGCTTCTCATTAAAAATAAATTCCTAACACATGAAAATTTTATCTTTTTTTTTTCCATGTTGAGTTTTTCATGGTCATTGGCTAAATGTTGCCACAAAATCTAATTTTAAATTCTGATACATTTTTATGTCTTTATATTAAATTTTGAAAATACATCCTATATCTGGGAATATTATGACAGAAACAAAAAACTGAAATGCAAAATGAAGCTATTGCAGATGCCTAACAAGAAAATATGGACACACAAATACCCTCATAAATCTCAGTAAAGTATAATTCAGTTTTGCTCCAGATTAGAAAATCTTGCTTGCTGGTTTGAGCTGAAGTTATACTGGCCCCGCCTTGCACTGTTCACTTTCCATGGAAAGCAATCCTGTTGTCTGTCCTTTTTGACCCCTTGGTATGCACAGCTGTGGTGGGGCCACTATTCCAATTTGTCACTTCAGACAATGCTTCCTTCTGCACTTTCTTAGTTTATCCCCCATAGACCATGGACATGCAATCGAAGGCTTTGCAACATCCCCTGGCTTCCAGGAAGATACAGACTAACCAGGATTTAACCATCCCAGGAAGGTTCTGGTTTGCTGGGAGGGGATACTAAGAGTCAGGACATTATCACAGACACTGGCCAAGCAGAGCTGTTGGTTTTAATCACCACTTTCAATTAGATCACCTTTAATTTTATGTCTTTATCTGAGAGTTCCAGATACCATCTCATTTGAAAATGAGGTTCTCCCTTTTCTGCCATTATTATTTGTTTTAAATAGTCATTTTGCTTTTATATTTATTTACTTATTTTAGGCTGTGCCAGGTCTTAGGTACAGCATGATGACTTCTCTCCAGTTGTGGAGTGCAGGATCAGTAGCTGCAACACACAGGCATGTGGGATCTTTGCTCTCCGACCAGGCACTGAACTCAAATCCCCCTGCATTGGAAGGTGGATTCTTTACCACTGAACTGCCAAGAAGTCCCCTCTCTTTCTTAAGTTCCTTATAAGCACTGCCTTATAACCAGTTCAGAAAATAGGAGGCAATGATGATATTCTCTGATGTGCTTTTCATTGAATCGTAGGAAAGCTTACTTTCCAGATCTATCTATATATATCTACACACAATCTTCCATTTTTAATGTAGTTGCACATGCGCACACACACACACACACACACACACACACAGGGAGTGTTCAGTGACCTGCCAGTAGTCACTCAGTTTGTGTTTTTCTTCAGTCAAATTATTTATTGCAGAAATTTTGTAAGAGATAAATTGGTGATTGAAGAGATCACATCATTTCATCTATTAGTGCCTACCCATCAACTCACCCCTCAGCCTTCCATGAACTTTTGATAAGCACTAAGAGAACAATTTTGTCACTAATGCTGATGGGCATCTCACAGATGTAGGAAAAGATTCTGCAAATGCCTTTTCTTCCTTTATGAGCCTTCATCTACTTTTAGGAGGCACTAATTTGTACACATTGGTGGTATCCAAGGACAAGCTTAATCATTGTTCTTTAAAATTCTCTGTAAAAAGAAAACCTCCTCTATTGCAGCACACAAAAGAAGGCAAGAAGCAAAACTATCTTCTATTCCTGGAGACCCTGATCTCTTAAAGAGGTTTTATGTTGGTTAATTTATGTAACAGTAACAAGCACTTCGGTACGAACAGCATGCATGCTAAATCACTTTCAGTTGTGTCCGACTCTTTGCTACGCTATGGACTGTAGCCCACCGGGCTTCTCTGCCCATAGGATTCTCCAGGCAAGAATACTGGAGTAGGTTTCTGTGTCCTCCTCCAGGAGATTTTCTGGACCCAAGGGTCAAACCCACATCTTCCTGACCCAGGGATGGAACCCACATTTCTTACGTCTCCTACATTGGCAGGCTGGGTCTTTAGCACTAGAGCCACCTGGGAAGCCCCTTTGGTATGAAGCCACTATGCTACTAAAACAAAGGAAATGAGTAAACTATGAAAAGAACTGGGGTTTTTTGTTGTTGTTGTTTGTTTTCTTACAGGAGATGACTCTAAGGATCATCCTTTCTATGTTTTGACCACCTCGGTGTTGGAAGGTGAAGTCTTAACAATTGGACCACTAGGGAAGTCCCTTGAGAAGATTTTAGATAAGCTTCGAGTCAAATAAAATGCCCTCTCTTTTACTAGTTGTCCTTCACGTAAGTTGAAGTTGCCATAACTGAATTGGTTGAATCTCTAAGTCCTCCTGTGACCTTTTTATGTGCTCTTTAAAGTTAGTTTTGTAGTTTAATTTCTAGAGTGTTATTGTCAGTTATTAAGCCTTTACTGCTCACCCTTCAGGTCCCAGTTTAAATATCACTTCCCCACAAAACATTCCTGAACTCTTCTGCCTACCTTTGGTCACCTGGTAACATGCACATGCAGAGAGTGGCAAATTTCTTTTAATCCATGTTTTGCAGCTGTTTTAATGACCTATTCCTTTCTTCTTTAATGAAGTGCAGCTTCCAGGGAGTATGCCTCATTCACTAGCCACAACCTCAGACCTAAGATAACAGCCAGTGGATACCAGAGGCAGCATAAATTTGGATAAATGTCAATGAATGCAGGAAGGCATGGTGGCCACTGAGGATGCCAAACTCTGGAAGCATCTCAGGGATTCATTGTCTAAGTCAGGCATGCAGGACAGGTAAATATAAATAAAAGCAATATAAAGCTAAAATGATGAACAACCAAAAGTGTAATAGATTTTTTAAAAAGCTATATCTTCAGTGAAGTTGACAAGGACTTAGGGGAGTGAGGACTGTGGCTTGGGATGACCAAACAACCAGAGGATAAAGCAATTTAGCTCTTGTGGAGAAGATGTTGCCTTGACCACAGTGAAAAGACTCAGGCCTACTGGACTCTGTGGATGTATCTGTAGGTTTTCATTTGCTTCTGTAGGATATGGGATATCGTATTCTCTCTCTCATTCTTTTCTTAAAACTTTTAAAAACTGGTTGAGGGTATTCCAAAGTAGTCATGTTTGAATGTGAGTGTTGGACCATAAAGGAGGATGAGTGCCAGAAAAGTTGACACTTTCAGGACAGCACAGAAATCAAACCATTTCATTTAGGGCTAAATGAAATCAGCCCTAAATATTCATTGGAAGGATTGATGCTGGAGCTGAAGCTCCAATACTTTGGCCAACTGATATGAAAAAGGCAACTCATTGGAAAAGACCCTGATGCTGGGAAAGATGGAAGGCAAAAGGAAAAGGGTAGGGGGCAGAGGACGAGATGGTTGGATAATATCACTGACTCAATGGACAAGAGTTTGAGCACACTTCAGAAGATAGTGGAGGACAGGGAAGCCTGGCGTGCTGTAGTCCATGGGGGTTACAAAGAGTCGGACATGACTTAGCAACTGAACAAGTTATTCCAAAACCAAACATCTAGGAACATGTAACGTGACAATATGTAGAGGTAAAAAAAAAAAAAAAAATGGGGAGGAAAGGAGTTCACTTTTGTAACCATCCATAAGGCATAAGAAGGAAAACAGTAGCCGTGTAGGGGAGGGAAACCTTCCTTCTGTCCTCTTAGGTTCTGTGGCTGAGCCTAAGAATTACACTGCCATAAGATGGATTAACAGGAAAAAGCCTTTAGGTGTTATTTAATGTAGTCCACGCTTAAACAAAGCAGGTCTGAACTGCATGGTTCCACCTGTATGCAGATTTTTTTTCAGCATAGATGTGATTGGACTACAGGTTCTTCAGGTGGTAGGTGTGGAACCACAGATATGAAGGGTGGACTGGAAGATGACTTTTGTTTATTTGGTTTTTTTTTTTGGCTGAGCCCCGTGACATGCAGCATGTGGCATATTAGTTCCCAAACCAAGGATTGAACCCTCAGCCCCTGCAATGGAAGCTCGGAGTCCTAACCACTGGACTGCCAGGGAATTGGGGTAGACTGTAAATTATCAGAGGATTTACTACTGCATGGAGGGTGGTGCCCCTAACCCCTGCATTGTTCAGGGTCAGCTGTATTTTCACAAGCACATTAAGTGTTGATAAGGAAAATGAAGATCTGAAAAAGCAGGTAGGACCAAGCCCTTAGAAGTTTTCTAAGAAAAGGAACAATATATTTGGAGAGTGACGAGACAAAGAGGCTTGAGCTGGGACAGTGAATTGTGGGTGAGTGAGTTTGAGTAAACTCCGGGAGTTGGTGATGGACAGGGAGGCCTGACGTGCTGTGATTCATGGGCTCGCAAAGAGTCGGACACGCCTGAGTGACTGAACTGACTGACTGATCAGGAAATAAATGGGGAAAACGAGTGGAAGATCAGGGTTGTTTAGGTTGTTTGTACCTATTCAGTTTGGGGATGACTCCAAGTCTCCAGTGATAAGAAAGAGCTTCTCTTCCTGGTGCCTTGAAGGCAGATTTCTCACCGGAAATCATATGACCTGCTCTTAGGGAGAGAGGAGCAGGGCAGGGAGCACCTCTTGCATCAACGGTTTCTCAAGTGACTTGGGCTCAAAATAATATGCCAGAGCGGCAATGTTTATGGGATGGCATGTCTGAACCCCTTTGGTGGGATGAAAGAGACAAAGACAGACCATCAGGATCTGATGCTGGATTGGATGGAAAATGAAAAGGAGAGGGGAGTATCTTAGAGGATGCCCAGATTTTAAAGGGATGTGAAGAAGAACAGTAGGGTATAAGAGAGAGTGAGAGAGTGAGGGAGTGAGAGAGATAGGTGAGGAAGGTTGGATACTTTGAAGTGACAACAGCACAGCCCAGCTAGGAGAAACAGCTTGCATAGGATGCGATTTGTTCTGCCAGCCCGGAGAACTTAGAGAAGAGAATCTTTAATTGAAGAAGAAAAATGTTAATGTACTGGCTTTGCTTTTCAATCTAAAAGATAATAATAAAAGTAGTTCTCTCGTGGAGACCCAGAAAGTGATACTGATCTTTCCCGTTCAAAATTTGCATACACCATCAGTGACTTCTTAATTGTCATAAAAAATTGGAACTATGAGTATAGTTTAAATCTTTGACTATATTCATTACTACCGACCTCAGATGTTAAAGGTAAAAATCCAATGATAAACATGATGAATGTTGAAACCAAACAGATCACCAAGGCCAGTGTAATGACATCATAAATATGAAAATCCCATGCAGTTGTTTACCATAAAAGAAGGGCTTCTCATAAGAAGTGAACTTTTGTAGCATGAACTACTCTGCATGAAAGAAAAATTGGCTTTGGTTTTTCAAACTGAAGAGCTAAGTGTACAAAAAGTGAGCCAAAATAGCTGCAAAGTGTCAGGAGTGTAAAAACAGTTCTGCAACTTTTCCCAGTGGTGTTGCCTTCAAGCCATCTGGGATATACAGCGTTGCAGTGGTTGGGTGGGTTTGTACTTGGATAGATTGCCGATTCTTCAAGAAATTAACAGATAGTCAGCAACCACAGGGCCAGCTATTAAATTACTCCAGTTTTTATTGCTGAAAAGTTGACCCTTCTGTGAATGTGCCAGAAGCAATGATGAGACTGCAGGTCAAAACCGGACTGCCAAGTCCCACCTCATTAGGCTCCCATCTGACTTTCACATATTCTCTGCAGCCTGCTTTTATCCAGCACAGGAAGCCCTCCTGACACTTGGCGATAGGCATTGGGAGCCATATTGAGAAAGCCAAGAGTGTGACCAGATGGTAGCTCTCTCTTGGACTTCTTCAGAGATTTATTTTTTTCCTATGAAGCAGAGGGAATTGGGCCAGTCTGCCAAGCACATGGCCTTTTTTTGTACTTTCATTATATGAGAAAGCCCTGGCTAGTCTTTTGGCAGCTGAGGATTTGGCAGGCTGGCAATCTTGGCAAAGGCACACAGTTCATGGACTCAGGGGCCCTTCAGACTACAAAGCAATTCTTGCAATTTGCAAAGTTCGTAGATGAAAGGTGGTGGTGGGGGAGTAGGGTGGGGTGGATATCATTCATTGCAGGCACCTAAAGGCATTCTGGAAATATGACCAGCTCTGCCAAGATTGAGAATGAAGAGATTGTATTTAATAATTCTTTCCCAAAGAAGTCTTATTTTGAAAGTTTTTAAATGCATAAATTATGATGGGCATTATAGAAGGCCATCTATGTGTTGATTTTCACATATTTTCCAGAATCATCTCAGACTTCATGAAATTTATAGTGAGGATGCACACTTGTCATTTTGTAATTATTAGTTCCATATTTTAAGAAAAAGTTAACAAGGGCACTAGAGGGTTCTATGTGTCCACCCTCCAATCTTTAACTTTCTTTTAGAGAGAAGCAGCGTTAAGGGCTTCCCTGGTGGTCCAGTGGTTAAGATTGCACATTCCAGTGCAGGAGGTGTGGGTTCAATCCCAGATAGGGAAGCTAAGATTTCACATGCCTCGGGGCCAAAAACCTGAAACATAGAAAAAAGAAACAGTGTTGTAATGAATTAAATAAAGATTTTAAAAATTGTTCACATCAAAAAAAATCTTAAAAAAAAAAGGGAAACAGCTTTATTGAGATACAACTCATATGCCGTCTAATTCAGCCATTTAAATAAAAAATCAACATACTTAAAGTAATGAAAGAGAATAACCTACAACCTAGATTACTCTACCCAGCAAGGATCTCATTCAGATATGAAGGAGAATTCAAAAGCTTTACAGACAAGCAAAAGCTGAGAGAATTCAGCACCACCAAACCAGCTCTTCAACAAATACTAAAGGATCTTCTCTAGACAGGAAACACAGAAATGTGGTATAAACGTGAACCCAAACAACAAAATAAATGGCAACGGGACCATACCTATCAATAATTACCTTAAATGTAAATGGGTTGAATGCCCCAACCAAAAGACAAAGGCTGGCTGAATGGATACAAAAGCAAGACCCCTATATATGCTGTCTACAAGAGACCCACCTCAAAACAAGGGACACATACAGACTAAAAGTGAAGGGCTGGAAAAAAAATATTCCATGCAAACGGAGACCAAAAGAAAGCAGGAGTCGCAATACTCATATCAGATAAAATAGACTTTCAAATAAAGGCTGTGAAAAGAGACAAAGATGGACACTACATAATGATCAAAGGATCAATCCAAGAAGAAGATATAACAATTATAAATATATTTGCACCCAACATAGGAGCACCACAATATGTAAGGCAAATGCTAATGAGTATGAAAGAGGAAATTAATAGTAACACAATAATAATAGGAGACTTTAATACACCACTCACAACTATGGATAGATCAACTAAACAGAAAATGAACAAGGAAACACAAACTTTAACGGACACAATGGACCAGCTAGACCTAATTGACATCTATAGGACGTTTCACCCCAAAACAATCAACTTCACCTTTTTCTCAAGTGCACACGGAACCTTCTCCAGAATAGATCACATCCTGGGCCATAAATCTAGTCTTGGTAAATTCAAAAAAATTGAAATCATTCCAGTCATCTTTTCTGACCACAGTGCAGTAAGATTAGATCTCAATTACAGGAAAAAAAATTATTAAAAATTCAAACATATGGAGGCTAAACAACACGCTTCTGAATAACCAACAAAATATAGAAGAAATAAAAAAAGAAATCAAAATATGCATAGAAATGAATGAAAATGAAAACACAACAACCCAAAACCTATGGGACACTGTAAAAGCAGTGCTAAGGGGAAGATTCATAGCATTACATGCCTACCTCAAGAAACAAGAAAAAAGTCAAATAAATAACCTAACTCTACACCTAAAGCAACTAGAGAAGGAAGAAATGAAGAACCCCAGGGTTAGTAGAAGGAAAGAAATCTTAAAAATTAGGGCAGAAATAAATGCAAAAGGAACAAAAGAGACCATAGCAAAAATCAACAAAGCTAAAAGCTGGTTTTTTTAAAAAATTAACAAAATTGACAAACCATTAGCAAGACTCATTAAGAAACAAAGGGAGAAGAACCAAGTTAACAAAATTAGAAATGAAATTGGAGAGATCACAACAGACAACACTGAAATACAAAGGATCATAAGAGACTACTACCAGCAGCTCTATGCCAATAAAATGGACAACTTGGAAGAAATGGACAAGTTCTTAGAGAAGTATAACTTTCCAAAACTGAACCAGGAAGAAATAGAAGATCTTAACAGACCCATCACAAGCAAGGAAATCGAAACTGTAATCAGAAATCTTCCAGCAAACAAAAGCCCAGGACCAGATGGCTTCACAGCTGAATTCTACCAAAAATTTAGAGAAGAGCTAACACCCATCTTACTCAAACTCTTCCAGAAAATTGCAGAAGAAGGTAAACTTCCAAACTCATTCTATGAGGCCACCATCACCCTAATTCCAAAACCAGACAAAGATGCCACAAAAAAAGAAAACTACAGGCCAATATCACTGATGAACATAGATGCAAAAATCCTTAACAAAATTCTAGCAAACAGAATCCAACAACATATTAAAAAAATCATACATCATGACCAAGTGGGCTTTATCCCAGGAATGCAAGGATTCTTTAATATCTGCAAATCAATCAATGTGATACACCACATTAACAAATTGAAAGATAAAAACCATATGATTATCTCAATAGATGCAGAAAAAGCCTTTAACAAAATTCAACTTCCATTTATGAGTAAAACTCTCCAGAAAGCAGGAATAGAAGGAACATACCTCAACATAATAAAAGCTATATATGACAAACCCACAGCAAGCATCACCCTCAATGGTGAAAAATTGAAAGCATTTCCCCTGAAATCAGGAACAAGACAAGGGTGCCCACTCTCACCACTACTACTCAACATAGTTTTGGAAGTGTTGGCCACAGCAATCAGGGCAGAAAAAGAAGTAAAAGGAATCCAGATAGGAAAAGAAGAAGTGAAACTCTCTCTGTTTGCAGATGACATGATCCTCTACATAGAAAACCCTAAAGACTCTACCAGAAAATTACTAGAGCTAATCAACGAATACACTAAAGTTGCAGGATATAAAATTAACACACAGAAATCTCTTGCATTCCTATACACTAACAATGAGAAAACAGAAAGAGAAATTAAGGAAACAATACCATTCACCATTGCAACAAAAAGAATAAAATACTTAGGAGTATATCTACCTAAAGAAACAAAAGACCTATACATAGAAAACTATAAAACACTGATGAAAGAAATCAAAGAGGACACAAACAGATGGAGAAATATACCGTGTTCATGGATTGGAAGAATCAATATTGTCAAAATGGCTATACTACCCAAAGCAATCTATAGATTCAATGCATTCCCTATCAAGCTACCAATGGTATTTTTCACAGAACTAGAACAAATAATTTCACAATTTGTATGGAAATACAAAAAACCTCAAATAGCCAAAGTAACCTTGAGAAAGAAGAATGGAACTGGAGGAATCAACCTGCCTGACTTCAGACTATACTACAAAGCCACAGTCATCAAGACAGTATGGTACTGGCACAAAGACAGAAATATAGATCAATGGAACAGAATAGAAAGCCCAGAGATAAATCCACGAACCTATGGTCACCTTACCTTCGACAAAGGAGACAAGGATATACAATGGAAAAAAGACAACCTCTTTAACAAGTGGTGCTGGGAAAACTGGTCAACCACTTGTAAAAGAATGAAACTAGAACACTTTCTAACACCATACACAAAAATAAACTCAAAATGGATTAAAGATCTAAATGTAAGACCAGAAACTATAAAACTCCTGGAGGAGAACATAGGCAAAACACTCTCTGACATAAATCACAGCAGGATCCTCTATGACCCACATCCCAGAATTTTAGAAACAAAAGCAAAAATAAACAAATGGGACCTAATGAAACTTAAAAGCTTTTGCACAACAAAGGATACTATAAGCAAGGTGAAAAGACAGCCCTCAGATTGGGAGAAAATAATAGCAAATGAAGCAACAGACAAAGGATTAATCTCAAATATATACAAGCAACTCCTCCAGCTCAACTCCAGAAAAATAAATGACCCAATCAAAAAATGGGCCAAAGAACTCAACAGACATTTCTCCAAGGAAGACATACGGAAGGCAAAAAAACACATGAAAAGATGCTCAACATCACTCATTATCAGAGAAATGCAAATCAAAACCACAATGAGGTACCATTATACGCCAGTCAGGATGGCTGCTATCCAAAAGTCTACAAGCAATAAATGCTGGAGAGGGTGTGGAGAAAAGGGAACCCTCTTACACTGTTGGTGGGAATGCAAATTAGTACAGCCACTATGGAAAACAGTGTGGAGATTCCTTAAAAAGCTGGAAATAGATCTGCCATATGACCCAGCAATACCACTTCTAGGCATACACACTGAGGAAACCAGATCTGAAAGAGACACGTGCACCCCAATGTTCATCGCAGCACTGTTTATAATAGCCAGGTCATGGAAGCAACCTAGATGCCCATCAGCAGACGAATGGATGAGGAAGCTGTGGTACATATACACCATGGAATATTACTCAGCCATCAAAAAGAATTCATTTGAATCAGTTCTAATGAGATGGGTGAAACTGGAACCCATTATACAGAGCGAAGTAAGCCAGAAAGATAAAGACCATTACAGTATACTAACACATATATATGGAATCTAGAAAGATGGTAACGATAACCTTATATGCAAAAAAAAGAAAAAAGAGACTCAGATGTATAGAACAGACTTGTGGACTCTGTGGGAGAAGGCGAGGGCGGGATGTTTTAAGAGAACAGCATCGAAACATGTATATCTAGGGTGAAACAGATCACCAGCCCAGGTTGGATGCATGGGACAAGTGCTCAGGCCTGGTGCACTGGGAAGACCCAGAGGGATGGGGTGGAGAGGGAGGTGGGAGGGGGGATCGGGATGGGGAATACATGTAAATCCATGGCTAATTCATTTCAATGTATGACAAAAACCACTGCAATGTTGTAAATAATTAGCCTCCAACAAATAAAAAATAAATAAATAAATAAAAAAAAAAAAAATGGGCCAAAGAACTCAACAGACATTTCTCCAAGGAAGACATACAGATGGAAAAAAAACACATGAAAAGATGCTCAACATCACTCATTATCAGAGAAATGCAAATCAAAACCACAATGAGGTACCATCACACGCCAGTCAGGATGGCTGCTATCCAAAAGTCTACAAGCAATAAATGCTGGAGAGGGTGTGGAGAAAAGGGAACCCTCTTACACTGTTGGTGGGAATGCAAATTAGTACAGCCACTATGGAAAACAGTGTGGAGATTTCTTAAAAAGCTGGAAATAGATCTGCCATATGACCCAGCAATCCCACTTCTGGGCATACACACCGAGGAAACCAGATCTGAAAGAGACACGTGCACCCCAATGTTGATCGCAGCACTGTTTATAATAGCCAGGACATGGAAGCAACCTAGATGCCCATCAGCAGACGAATGGATGAGGAAGCTGTGGTACATATACACCATGGAATATTACTCATCCATTAAAAAGAATTCATTTGAATCAGTTATAATGAGATGGATGAAACTGGAGCCCATTATACAGAGCGAAGTAAGCCAGAAAGATAAACACCAATACAGTATACTAACACATATATATGGAATTTAGAAATATGGTAACAATAACCCTATATGCAAAACAGAAAAAGAGACTCAGATGTATAGAACAGACTTGTGGACTCTGTGGGAGAAGGCGAGGGTGGGATGTTTCAAGAGAACAGCATCGAAACATGTATATTATCTAGGGTGAAACAGATCACCAGCCTAGGTTGGATGCATGAGACAAGTGCTCGGGGCTGGTGCACTGGGAATACCCAGAGGGATCGGGTGGAGAGGGAGGTGGGAGGGGGGACCGAGATGGGAAATACATGTAAATCCATGGCTAATTCATTTCAATGTATGACAAAAGCCACTGCAATGTTGTGAAGTAATTAGCCTCCAACTAATAAAAATAAATGGAAAAAAAAAAAGAAAAAAAAAGAAAAAATCACAGTTTTTATTACACTGAATTATTAATTTAGTTAAACTGGTGAGATATATATAACATAATTTGCCATTTTGACTCTTTATAAATATACAATTCCATGCCATGAATTACATTCACAATGTTGTGCAAACATCACCACTATTTCCAAAACATTTTCATCACCCCAAATTGAAACTCTGTAATGAGTAACCAAAGCCTTCCCATTCCCCTCCTCTCACAAGCCCTTGGTAGTCTCTAATCTACTTTCTATCTTAATGAATCTGCTTATTCTAAATATTTAATATAAATAGAATTATTCAATATTTTTCCTTTTCTTCATGGATTATTTGAATTAACACAATGTTCTTCTGGTTCATACATATTGTAGTATGTGTCAGAATTTCACTCCTTTATATGGCTAAGTAATATTTCATTGCACATATGTATCACATTTGTTTATTTATCTGATGAATGGACACCCAGGTTTTTTTTGCTTTTTGGCTATTGTGTTCGACTGATTTTGTCAATTGAATGACATTTCTATAGGGATTATGTGTCCCAGATGCATGTAGGAATAAGCAGCATACATTTTAATACCTTGCAACTGTAAATACTCTAAGGACAGCCATCTCATGTTGGGCATCCCCCTGTCCATACCAGGGAAGACTGGCTGGAATGAATTGCACTGATATAAAAATAACAAGCAGATCACTAAACATTTTTTGAACATAATCTATTTGGAAAAAGTAATGTGGTTTTCTTAAGCATAAATCATGCCTGACTAATCCAATTGATTTCTTGGAGGTGATACATATTTATGTGGGAAAAGACACAGAGAATACAATTTGTTTAAACTTTCAAAATGTCTTGGAGGGAGTTGTACAGCAAGGCTATTAGGTTTTAAGAAAATCAACATAGAACTGTTTTACCAGTATAGAAAATTGACATTTAATTTGATGAATATTTATTACATGCTTAGTTAGGAACTATGGAAAATACAAAGTAATACATATGCTACCAAATCCACAACCCAACAAGAAAGGAAGTACAAAGAATAAAACAAAATGTGTATGGTATAAAGGTCACACTTACATAAGAAAATATGTAAACAATGGAATTTCATAGAGAATCAGATCTAAGATCAGTTCTATTTGAAACATATTTCACATAAAAAGTGGTGGACACCGTATATGAGGAAACACCCAGGTTTACATATGCCAATAAATTTTTTTCAGGAAAAAAGTCATGGATGAATTTATGCTTCATGAATGAAAAATAATAAGAAAAAAATGACTAATATGTTCCAATTGAGCATTGAATAATAATATTTAATTTAATATAAATTCATCCTAAAATTAATTTTAACTTGTCAATTATGCTCCATCAAATGTGACCTGGGATAAGTGACTAAATATATTTACCCAAACCAAAATTATTATATTGAATCCACATGATTTTTAAAAAACAGCATAAGGCAATAATAGCAAGATTATTCTAGAACAAGCCAGAAAACATCTCCTAACCTAATTGTAATCTTGGAAGAGTCACCCCTAGTCTGGGAATTAGATGTTTAAAGTTATCAAATTATAGAAGGTATATAACCCTG
Source organism: Odocoileus virginianus (assembly GCF_023699985.2). Classification (NCBI taxonomy): domain Eukaryota; kingdom Metazoa; phylum Chordata; class Mammalia; order Artiodactyla; family Cervidae; genus Odocoileus; species Odocoileus virginianus. The sequence continues at coordinate 19,560,873 of NC_069682.1, forward strand.
CAGTTTCAAAAGGTCCATTTCATTGAAAACATCAACTTTATAAGATAATACAAATCTCACTACTAAAAGAATCAGAACTGTGTGTGTGTGTGTGTGTGTTTTTAAAGAAAAGCAACCCTTAGATTCACATTTTGTGCAAGACATGAACAATACTGTGGTATGAATTATTAAAATATTTTGGTTTAAATTATGTTAAAATCATTTCAAGCAAGAGCTCAAAAACTCAGAAAAACACATCAAAATTGATGAGAATAATGAGAAACAGCCATTTAGCTTTTAGCAAATGTCATTTTCATTGTCAACAGCTTCCAGCGTATTACCAGATGGTGGAGTCTGAGTTACCTAATTGTAGAAATTATATAAAGTAATATAAGAACATCATTAAACTAAAAGAGAGTTGAAAACATGTCAGAATACTCAATAAATGCCAAACTTTAAAAGTTTATGCCACATAACAATCATTGATCTAAATTAATGATGGGGCTCATTACGTATCCAGCTCTCCCTCTTTTTTTTCTTTTTCTTTTTTTTTTTTTTTTTGCTTAAGATCACAAAGTTAATAGATCTATTTGCAATGAATAAAATATAATTGACCTGGAAAAGATCCAGAGAAAACAAGTAAAATGATCAGCATTGTGATGAGAGATGTCAAGGAAGACAAATGAAAAAGTTTAGAATTGCAGTTGGAAAGGTAAAGAGTGAGGTTATTTTTGATGTTACAAATTGCAAAAGCTGAAGATGTGAATGAAGAACATCAGCTAGTTCATCAGATCCTGGGATGTTAGAGCAAGTAGGCAAGCTCTTCAGTCTTTCAGGAAGAAAGTTTAAGGTTAATATCAAGAACAAAACACTTCACCACGCTATGTGAGCTAAGGTTCCAAAGTCTAAACGTGAAAAGAAAATGATTTAAGTCAACTCAAAAATTATCAAGTCTAATGTAAGAGAACAATTAGAAGATAGTAGAACCTTATGTTTATAGCCAATGACTTATACAGTCAAACACATCCATCTTCCAGAAATACATCTCTGCTAAGCTGGATGTATACAATAACTTCAATCCATTCTTTTGACTCTTAAGTGCTTTTGTTTAAGGCAAGTTCTACAGATGAGATCAGAGTGTGCTTTAATGAAACATTAAGCAGACTGCATAATCTAAAAGGATAGGGACTTTCTCCCTGGGAGCCTGGGAGCCTAGAGCCATGCCTAATTTGGAGCCATTGTACAAAAACTACTGTACTACATTGTCCTTATTCTTTCACTCCAATAGAAGAGGTAAAGAAATCTACACACTTTAGAGAAACAATGGGGAATATACAAATGTGACATCATTACACCAAAGTTACTAGAAAAGTAAGTATATTTTCTTTTTTTCTATTTCCTGTAAAATGAGTTGACTTGTAGATCTTGCCATTTCTAAGTCCTTTTTTTTTTTTTTTTTTTTTTCAAAATTACAACTAAATCCAAGTTGAAGAAACATAGTCTCAGTAAAAATAGGCTAATCTGTCTTCAGCACAACAGATATTAGTTCATATATAATTTGGATCAGGATTCACCTGGTTTCGTGAACATTCCAATAACTGCATCTAAAACAGGGGAAATAAGCCAGGATTTTATCAGGACAATAAATAAATTAGATCAGTAAAATGATAATTCTTTACTTTATCAGGAAGTCACCTCTAATCCTAAAATGTTTCAGCTGGAGCTAGAACGATAAACAGATGACTACAGGAATTTAGTGATAAAATAATGGTTGACTTAATTCAATTCAGAAACTATTGTCCTTTATCTGTTTAGGAACAGATGCACTAGAAACTTCCAATTATGGAACTAGGATCAGAACTCATTCTTCCCTCCAGTAAGAAAATTTGAAAGAAAAAGCAATGTCTCTCTTCTCTAGGTGCAAATGTCTCTAGGTACTTTTCTGGAGGTAATGCATTGGTGAAAATACTAAATATGCTTCAGTTGAAGTGCTGTATCAGAAAGCATCACTGCAAGATCCATTATTCAACAGCTTCACAAGCGGATCATGTGGGAACACCGTCTGCTCACAGACCAAATGCCAGAAGCTTCAGGAAATCTACAATGACACAAGAAAAGAGCTCCATTCCCCACCCCCACCCCCTCATGAGCATACAGTAGTTGATATGTAAATGCTTTGTCATCTGGAGCAGTCTGTGAGGGAGCTAGGGACCAATGCTGTGTCAATATGAGGGCAAAAATCTTGATGAAAATTTATTGAAGTCAAATAGCCAAATTTCTTGAAGGTGGACCAGATGTCTAGAACTGAGTGTCTCTGCATGACTTGTGAGATTCTTTTCTTTTTCATCTGGACAGCCTGGCAGTGAGCAGACCAACATGTGTCTTAGATTGCACTTGCTCCTGAGAATGCCCTTTATGTAAGATTAAGCTTTCCTGTTTTCCCTTACAAGTGATTTAGCTATGTAAACTGGCTTGACTTTGAGAGGGTAACAGGCAGAAAGACTAGCTGCAAGTGTCAGACATTTTTTCCTCTCTCTCTTAAGCGGCAGAAGGAAACAAACTACAAGTGTCAGATTTTTTTTTTCCCCTTTTCTATGCAAAATTAAAAGGAGGCTTCTCTTAAAATTCTGTGTTGCCATGACAACACCTGGCACCACCTGAAGTTAAGTTTTCTCAGACCTTGAGCTAACCAATGCGTTTCTCTTATGGAAATGTTTTTCTTAAGCTACATTAGTGACTATGTATTTACCCTAGACTCTTTCTTCAAGTCGGTTCCACTTAAGGCTCAGAACCAATAAGGGCTCAAAAAACTTGTATGTTTTACTCACACATTGTTCTCCTAATCTATGTTAATGAAACTATATATTTACTTGGAAACATGCCTTTCTTCAAGATTCATGTCAATTGTTTTACGGCCCAGGATGACTCACCTGGTGCCAATATTATCTCAAAATGCATGTTGTACCTGGTGCCACTCTGAGTTTTGAGACATCTCCTTTCTCTAATTAACAGCTTGCTGATAAGTAATATAACATATTGCTAAAGGCTAGCAGGGGGCCACTCTTTCTGCCCCCTTTTGATGTCTGTGTCAGAAACTTTCTCTCTTTTATATTTTAATTAAACTTTATTATACAAATGCTCTGAATGATCAAAGCTTGTCACTGGCCCCAGATTGAATTCCTCTCTTCCAGAGGCCAAGAATCCTAGTGTCTTTCACAGTTCAGCAACAACCTTTCAACTTCACCAACAAATTGTGGTTTTCATAAATATGTTTTAACTGCCTGTGTTTAACCCTTCACAATATCCACCATTTGACTTGTCTGAATTTTCGCCTTTTGAATCCAGGAGTTGAGTAAGCCAGTGTTTCTCAAAATTAAATTCTGATTCAGTTGGTCTAGTGTAGGCCTTGATGGTCTGCATTTCTGACAAGCTCCCAGAACAGGTTGCTACCGGTGGTCTGAAGATCACACTTAAGACAGCAGAGTTAAGCAATTGTTATTTAAGCCATGAGAGAAAACACTTGGGTGTATTCTAAAGATACTCTGACAGTGCCATTGAAATTCCATTTTCACGTTCCAAAAATAGCTACATTTCCACTCAGGAACTGATTCTAAGTCTGCCTGGATCATTCAGCATGTAGTTTGCCTGGATCATTCAGCATATAGTTCCTATCTTGAATTTACAATATCAAATCACACCTTCAAAGGACCACGCATAAATCAAATAAGGTCACTCAAATATAGAGAAACGCTTTTGAGTTAATAAAAGTCATTTTTTCATTCCAGAAACTTTGCATATAAAGAGTGAAAGCTGTTTCCTACTCTTAAAAGCTTCTTATCAAAAGAAGTGACAGTGACAACAGTTTTGAAAGGTCAAGAGATTTGCTTTGAGTTTCTACAGCTGAAGGCTTTCATTACTTTCTCTGTGGAGTGTTGAGTTGTTTGGACTTTGAAATGAAATATCTACTGTTTCAAAAATTGATCTCAAGTATTTCAGTTGTTCGCAGGTAAGTTTCTAGCTGGAAAAGGTCGTGAAATGCTGGCTGACTCATTCAGGACATTGCCACAGGCTATGGAAGGATTCGGGCAAAACCTTTAGAAGCATAAATAATGACATAAAACAAAATACATAAGAGACTGTCTTAACAAAATAGGTTGAAAACATATATAATTCAGTAACTTTAACAAGTTGCTTTATGAAAGTAAATTATAGATTTCTTAGGAAAAGACACATATCTGTTGAAATTCCAATCAAGTAACACATTTTAGTAGTAAACATGTAGGAAAGAGGTAAGGGACAGTTGAAGAAATGTAAGTGAACATCAATCAGGCATAACTTGCAGAGTCAAGTGGATTAAATATTGAAACCTCCCACCTTCTGTCATACTCAACCCCTTCAAATTCTATGGTTATGATTTCCTTTACATTCAGTTCAATTCAGTCACTAAGTCATGTCTGACTCTTCATGACCCCACGGACTGCAGCATGCTGGGCTTCCCTGTCCATCACCAACTCCCAGAGCTTGCTCAAACTCAAGTCCGTAGAGTCGGTGATGCCAACCAACCCTCTCATCCTCTGTCGTCCCCTTCTCCTCCTGCCTTCAATCTTTCCCAGCATCAGGGTCTTTTCCAGTGAGTCAGCTCTTCACATCAGGTAGTCAAAGTATTGGAGCTTCAGCTTCAGCATCAGTCCTTCCAATGAATAGTTAGGATTGATTTCCTTTAGGATTGACTAGTTTGATCTCCTTGCAGTCCAAGGGACTCTCAACAGTCTTCTCCAACACCACAATTCAAAAGCATCAGCTCTTCAGTGCTCAGCTTTCTTTATGGTCCAACTCTCATATCCATACATGACTACTGAAAAAACCTTAGCTTTGACTAGAGGGACCTTTGTCGGCAAATTAATGTCTCTGCTTTTTAATATGCTGTTTAGGTTGGTCATAGCTTTTCTCCCAAGGAACAAAAGTCTTTTAATTTCAAGGCTATAGTCTCCATCTGTAGTGATTTTGGAGTGCCCTCAAAAAATAAAGTCTGTCACTGTTTGCATTGTTTCCCCATCTATTTGTCATGAAGTGATGGGACCTGATGCCATGATCTTCATTTGTTGAATATTGAGTTTTAAGCCAGATTTTTCACTCTCCTCTTTTACTTTCATAAGAGGCTCTTTAGTTCCTCTTTGCTTTCTGCCATAAGGGTGGTGTCATCTGCATATCTGAGGTTATTGATATTTCTCTCTGCAATCTTGATTCCAGCTTGTGCTTCATTCAACCCAGCATTTTGCATGATATACTCTGCATATAAGTTAAATAAGCAAGTTGACAATATACAGCCTTGACGTATTCCTTTCCCAATTTGGAACCAGTCCCTTGTTCCATGTCCGGTTCTAACTGTTGCTTCTTAATCTGCATATAGATATCTCAGGACGCAGGTAAGATGGGCTGGTATTCCCTTCTCTTTAAGAATTTTCCACAGTTTGTTGTGATCCACACAGTCAAAGGCTTTGGTATAGTCAAAGAAGCAGAAGTATACGTTCTTTTAGAATTCTCTTGCTTTTTCTATGATCCAATGGGTGTTGGCAATTTGATCTTTACAATTCCAAAGTTCTTAATGTATAGACTGCTGAAAGATAAAAACTGATAAATAGGCAAAGGAAAAATATGTAGTTAAATGCACATTACACTGATTTCACAGACTCCATTCAAAATTGGAAACCAATGCATTAACTGTAGATATTAAACTATCTTATTTTTTAGGATAAAGTGCTTCTATAGGTAGAAAAGTTAATTTTAAACATCTTATAGTAATTTTTATTTTGTTGAATAGGTATATTGATTTGGAAGGCACATAAACTGTTCTCTTCATATAGGTCAATATAAGTGAATGGTTCCAATAAGTGAAGGTGGCAATATTTGGTGTACCTGATGTGAAGAAAGGACTCATTGAAAAAGACCCTGATGCTAGGAAAGATTGAAGGCAGGAGGTGAAGGGGATGACAGAGGATTAGATCACTGCATGGCATCACCGACTCAATGGACATGAGTTTGTGGAAACTCCAGGAGATAGTGAAGGACAGGGAAGCCTAGCATGCTGCAGCCCATAGGGTCCCAAAGAATTGGACATGACTAAGCAACTGAACAACAGCAACAGAAAATTCTAAAATAACAGAAAAAATATATAAACATTAGCTACCACTTAAGAATTAGATTTTAAAGTTAAAATAGGAACTTCCCTGGCAGTCCAGTGGTTAAGACTTTCTACGCTTCCAGTGCAGGTTTCGAGGGTTTGATCCTGAGTCAGGGAACTGAGATCCCAAGTGCTGCTTAGTACCACCAAAAAAAAAAAGGTTAAAATAAATGTGGATACAGAGTCTGCTCTCTCAACATAATGATACTACTAATAGTATAATAGGTAGAGAAATAATAATAAGAGAAAAGTTGTAATTTGGACAATAATAGAAAGAAAAGATTAAAAGTGGTAACAGACAGGATGGAGATAATTCCAAAGAAATTATTAACTTGTTGCAAGCACACACACAACACCTTGAGGCTCATATCCCCAGGAAATCTAGTAAGATTTGGCAGTGAAGAAACAAAGGAAGTACCCTTAACACAATGCCTCTTTAAAAAGGGTCTCTTCTACTATAAAAATTGAAGCAGTGGTTATGTTAGGTAACAGATTATTGGCAATATTGTGCTTTATATTTTAAGATATGTTTCTCCAAATGTTTTAAACTTAATTTTGGTTGTTTGGGCCTTGGCTGATGGTTTAACTCAGGAAAGAGTTTCCTTTTGTTATGCTAAAATTCCATCTAGTGGAAATTTAGGATTACTCTTAATGCTTGGCTATTGGAAGGAAGAGGATTTGTTTAATCATGATTTGAAGGAGGGAGGGGGTATATGGAAACTAACTACTTTCGGCTCAATTTTTCTGCAGCCCTAACACTGCTCTAAAATAGAAAGTATACCAGGACTTCCCAGTGATGAGGACTTCATCTTCTAATGCAGGGGGTGAGGGTTTGGTTCCTGGTCTGGGAGCTAAGATCCCACATGCCTCACAGCCAAAAGACCAAAACATAAAACAGAATCAATATTGTAACAAATCCAATAAAGGACTTTCAAAATGGTCTACGCTAAAAAAAAAACTTAAAAAAATAAAGTCTATTAACTTCATTTAAAAAAAAAAGGAAAGAGCAATGCTATCCCTGAAACAACAGTCACATAAAAATACCCAAAAATGAAAAAAAAAAAGAAGAAGCCTACCTTTTAGAAGAAATCATAGGATAGGACAAGAAACTAAAAGTGAAGTGAAGCTGCTAGTGGAATTTATACATTTTTCAATGGAACTTTATACTTTTCATTTATTTATTTCAACTTTTTATTTTGTTTTGGGTTATAGCCAATTAACTATGTTGTGATAGTTTCAGGTGAACCCTGAAGGAACTCAGCCATACATACACCTATATCCATTCTCCTCCAAACTCCCTTCCTATCCAGGCTGCTACATAACATTGAGCAAAGTTCCATGTGTTTATACAGTAGGCCCTTGTTATTTATCCATTTTAGATAAAACAATAGATACATGATGATCCCAAACTCCCTAACTATCCCTTCAATGGGACTATGATTTTTAATAAATGTAAAAACAGAAACAGCAAACCCAAGATAAAATGATCAGGGGGATTAAGTCTCACATTACCATCAATAGCCAAATCCCATCAGGACCTCAAAATTGCATGGTTATGCTCAGTATTCCAAAAAATTCATTGTATATTTTGGCATATGCAGTTTTCATATTCAACTCTAATTGATATTATAGTAATTAATAGTCCAGGAGAGGGGCCAACCTAATTTAATTAAAGTTTCTCAGGGAATCATCATCATACATTAATATTTAATGCATTATATGCTGCAAAAGGAAAATAACAGAATCATAATTCCATGTTGTCATGATTCCTGACACCCTCATGACATGTGAAGAAAAGTTATTTTCCTGCTGCATGGTATACTGGGAAATGAAAAGGGGAAATGATCCAGAATTACAGATGATGGCCTGAAGACTCAATAATATACAGCTATTTATAGATATTGGTAAATGATATAGTATTTAAGTAGCCAAATATAACCCTGTGAATGAACATAACACCAAAGAGGAAAATTGGGTTGGCCCTGAAAGCCAAGAAGTAGTGCAGTTACCACTTTGTTTTGGGAGGGTTCCTTGGGCATTTATTGCTATAATTTAGAGTGGTGTTAGCTACTGGCAATGAAATACTCTCCCTTTAAAGGCTGATTTTTACTTGATTATTATTTATGATAAAGTCTTTTCTGTCTGTCAGAATGAATTTTTTTCTAAGTTAAACTATGGATAGTGTAATTGATTCTCAAGTAAAAATCACAGCATCAAATTTGCCCTCCATCTCTGAGACCAAACATAAAAACTTTGTGCTTCAAAAGACAGAGTGATAGCTAACTCAATATGGGATGTCAACCATTTTTCTTGGGTTTCACATATCTGACAAGCTTTCTTTCTACTGTGACAGAGATGAAATAATATGTCACCATGTTTCTGAGTCTACAGAACACAGAGGTGTTCTGTCATAGTTTCACTGAGTGATAAATGCCATTTGCAGGAGACATCTCCATCTGCTTAGAATTATTGAATTCTCTGACCACTCTTATCGGGGCAATAATCCCATCAAGAGGGCTCCACCCTGAAGACCTGTTTACCTCCTGAAAGGCCCCACATCCAAACACCATCACCGATGGGAAGTTCCCCCGGAGGAGGGCATGGCAGTCCACTCCAGTATTCTTGCCTGGAGGATCCCCATGGACAGAGGAGCCTGGTGGGCCACACACTATGGTGTTGCAAAGAGTCGGACATGACTAAGTGACTAAATCGTGACTAAGCATAGCACAACACATGGTAACTTTATGTCTTACGTTCTGAAGAATGGTCAAACTGGTTTTCTAAAGGTTCTGAGCCATGTTAAAGGTCATACAGCCATGTCTGAGAGTTTTCATTTCTGCACGTTCTATGCAACACTTGCTATTTTCTTTTTGATTATAGCCATACTAGTCTCTGTAGTGGTAGCTTAGAGTGGTTTTGATTTTTGTTTTCTTCATGACTAAAGATATTGAATATCTTTCCATGTGTCTGTTAGCTATTTTCATTGTCTTAGAGCAATGTCGGTTGAGATTCTTTGCTTTTATTAGCTGGGTTATTTGTCCTTTTAACTATTGAGTTATATAACTTTTTTATATGTTCAGAGTGCAAGTTCCTTACCAGGTATATGATCTGCAATTATTTTCTTCTTTTCTGTTGGTTGCCTTTTCATGTTCTTGATGGTAAACTTTGCATCACGAAATTCCTTAATTTTGGTGATGTCCATTCTTATTTTTATTCCAAGAATATATCATTAAGATAGGTGTATAGGGAGGCCTGGCGTGCTGCGATTCATGGGGTTGCAAAGAGTCGGACACAACTGAGCAACTGAACTGAACTGAACTGATAGCATCCTGAAGTTCTTTAGATCTATGTCATACAATGAGCACTACATAGTTTACTTAGGATGACAATTTTGATAAACAGTGAAAAATTTTTTGCAAGATAAGTTTTCTATAGAAGAACTTGGGTGGATATTTCCTATGTAACTATCTGATACAGTCATATTTTAGTAACCATTCTGAGAATTCACCAGAGCAATAAAACTTCTCTGATCATTATAACTACTAAAGCACTTAATGGATTTGTTTAGGACAATTAGCTTTAGTAGAATTAGCTTCACAAAAGGGAACTTTCAGTTTGATTAAAATATCTGTTAATTAAAGAAATTCTGGTGCTGTGATGCCCCATGGGACAGGGGCTCACTGTTACACATTCCTGTACCTCCTAAAAATCTGCAGACAGAGAAGAAAGAAAGATGAGATATACCAAGCTCATAATATGTGTCAGATACTTTATAAGACATTCTGTGCTGTGCTGTACCCAGTCAATCGGCGGTGTCTGACTCTCTGCGGCCCGTGGACAATAGCCCATCAGACTCCTCTGTCCATGTGATTTTTCAGACAAGAACACTGGAGTGGATTGACATTTCCTATTCCAGGGGATCTTCCTGACCCAGGGATCAAACACTCATCTCCTGCATTGGCACCTGGTAGCCCTATAAGCCATTCTACTACATAGTAAGATAATTTACAATAGAGTCCTTCAAGAGAAGGTCAGCAGCCACAACTTATGGCCCTCCTTTGCTTCCCTTGTCCCTGCAACACAAAAATGAAGCCATTTAATCTGATCAAGAAAAGTTTGCTAAGTTCCTACTATGTGCCAAGGATTGTACCGTAAAACAACAACATGGTAAGGAAACCCAACTGAGCTGATGCTATGTCTGTGTGTGCACTCAGTCATGTCATTGTTCCCAGGCAATAATAGATGAGTGAGTTGCCACGCCCTTCTCCAGGGGATCTTCCCAATCCAGGAATCAAACTTTCGTCACTTACATCTCCTGCACTGGCAGGCAGATTCTTTATTGTTGGGCCACCTGGGAAGCCCAAGTATTGTATTGGATATTACAATTACAAATTTGATCTATTTTTCCTCAAGAGGGTGGTAGTTTGGGAGGGGTGAGGAGAAAAATGTAAGCAAATAGATATAATGAAGTTTTACTGGCAAAATAATTATCTTTAGGACAGAGAGATCAAAATACTAGCAAATATAGTCCTGAAAATCAGGTTTTTCATTTCCACTTCACAAATGAGAAATACAGAGATCAAGAAAGTTAAGAAACTTTCAAAAGTTCAAAGAAAATGAATAAGTATCATAATAGAAAGTCAAACCGAGTCCTCCTGTTTATTTTCCCAGTTTGTGAATAAGTTTGTCAAAGATTCATTCTGCTTATCTCTTCAGTCAGGCTAATCACACAGAGGTCAGAAAAGTGCAGACCCCAAAGCACTAGACACTCTGTCAGCATGTCTGTCCACATGTATCTAGTGAGGATTATTATATTCTCAGTATCACTCTTCTTCACATGTAGAATCACCCTGCTATGCTGCTGGACTACAAAAGTTATCAGGAATACCTAATAACTGGAGAATCGTTTTCAAACAAGGCATGTTGGAGCCCTTATTTTGATCTGAAAATGATAAGCTTTGTGGTAAATTGAATCATTGTTCAAAATTCTTTACCCTTGGGAATTGCCCTTGCAGTCCAGTTGTTGGGACTCCAAGCTTCCATTGCAGGGGGCCCAGGTTCAATCCCTGTTCAGAGACCTAGCATTCCACAGGCCCCACAGCTCAGCACCCACCCCCAAAAAATTATTAAAATTCTTTACTCACACTCCTCAACCCCCTCCCATCCCAATGCCTTATATATCTACAAACTTTGCCACATGCTTTTTCAGTATCAGTGGCTAAGGTAGACAGAGTTTAGTGTTCAATCCCATTGACATTGTGTTTGGCCATTGAGTTTATTTGAACAATGGAATAGGAGCAGAAATGATTATGTGCCAATTCCAGCTGAGCCTGAGGAGGGAAGGGTATGTCCACATGAGAATGTTGTTCTGTCATGAGCATCATGATTGTGATATGAAGAGGTTCTTCTGTAGCCACTGCATCTTGCTCCTGATCCCCATAGTAGACACCTTTGGACCAGACCAGAGCCCAGCCTGCACTGAGAAACCCAACCTAGATCAGCTGAACACTAACTATTTCATGAATGCATGAGAAATAAATGTTTGTGGTCACATGCCACTTAGATTTTTGTGGTTATTATACACACTACAACAGCTAACAGAGACAAGTCTCATCTTCTTGTTCATGGGGAATTTATAATATGAACATTCCAGATTTATTTACCCAATTTATAACTCCACTGGGCTGCATCAAACTTAACAGCTCAAAAAATCATTTTGTTTTCCCCACTTAATGTATTCCCCATTTTGGTCTCCCCATCAAAGAAAATAGCACCATAGTTTGGCTAAAAACCCATCATCCTCAATAATTCAGTGTCATTTCTCACTACATCTCACCCACCTGCAGTTTTCCCACAAATTTTCTAGGATTCATTCACTTCTCTCCTTGGCCCCCTACAGTCTCTACTCTGCAACTAGAGCCATGATTTCTTCTCATCAATACATACAAAGACGAGAATGAAAGAAAAATCCCCACACACGAACACAAAGATGTGCTACTAACCGAAGATTGCCGTTAAGCTAGAGTAGTGGTATCCAGTAGAAATATAATATGAACCACAAAGGCAATTTTAAATTTTCTAAGATCAAAAGAAACACAAAAATAACATATATATTTTATTTAATATATTAAAAATGTAATCATGTCAACAAGTAATAGTACAAAAACTAGTGAAAAGATAGTTTACATTTTTTCATACTGATTTCAACTTCAATTTTTATGTTAAACTTACAAAACATCTCAGTTTGAACAAATCACATTACAAGTACTCAATAGCCACATGACTACTACAGTAAGCAATAAACATCTAGAATATTCAAATGCTTATAAAACAATAAGAAATAGTCCAGAAGAAAATGGGAAAAAGACATGAACATAAGGGTAAGTACATGCAGACTTCTACTCTGTCCATGTTTATCAGTCAGTTCAGTTCAGTTCAGTCACTCAATCCTATCTGACTCTTTGAAACCCGATGGACTGCAGCATGTCAGGCTTCCCTGTCCATCACCAACTCCCAGAGCTTGCTCAAACTCAAGTCCATAGAGTCGGTGATGCCTTCCAACCATGAAATCCTCTGTCCCCTTCTCCTCCTGCCTTCAAATTTCCCAGCATCAGGGTCTTTTCCAACGAGTCAGTTCTTCGCATCAGGTGGCCAAATTATTGTAGTTTCAGCATCAGTCCTTCCAGTGAATAGTCCAGTCTGATTTCCATTAGTATGGACTGGTTGGATGTCCTTGCAGTCCAAGGGACTCTTGACAGTCTTCTCCAACACTACAGTTCAAAAGCATCAATTCTTCAGCGCTCAGCTTGCTTTATAGTCCAACTCTCACATCTATGACTACTGGAAAAACCAAAGCTTTGACTAGATGGACCTTTGTTAGAGAAGTAATGTCTCTGCTTTTTAATATGCTGTTTAGGTTGGTCATAGCTTTTCTTCCAAGGAACAAGTGTCTTTTAATTTCATGGCTGCAGTCACCATCTGCAGTGATTTTGGAGCCCCCCAAAGTAAAGTCTGTCACTGTTTCCATTGTTTCACCATCTATTTGCCATGAAGTGATGGGACCAGATGCCATGATCTTAGTTTTCTGAATGTTGAGTTTTAAGCCAACTTTTTCACTCTCCTCTTTCACTTTCATCAAGAGCCTCTTTAGTTCTTCTTCACTTTCTGCCATAAGGGTGGTGTCATCTGCATATCTGAGGTCATTGATATTTCTCCCGGCAATCTTGATTCCAGCTTGTGCTTCACCCAGCCCAGCCTCTCTCATGATGTACTCTGCATATAAGTTAAATAAGCAGGGTGACAGTATACAGCCTTGACGTACTCCTTTCCCAATTTGGAACCAGTCTGTTTTGTTCCACGTCCAGTTCTAACTGTTTCTTCTTGACCTGCATACAGATTTCTCAAGAAACAAGTCAGGTGGTCTGGTATTCCCATCTCTTATAGAATTTTCCACAGTTTGTTGTGATCTACACAGTCAAAGGCTTTGACATAGTCAATAAAGTAGAAGTAGATGTTCTTCTGGAACTCTCTTGCTTTTTCAGTGATCCAAAAGATGTTGGCAATTCGATCTCTGGTTCCTCTGCCTTTTTAAAATCCAGCTTGAACATCTGAAAGTTCATAGTTCCCATACTGCTGAAGCCTGGCTTGGAGAATTTTGAGCATTAACTTTGTTAGCATGTAAGATGAGGGATATTGTGCGGTAGTTTAAACATTCCTGGCATTGCCTTTCTTTGGGATTGGAATGAAAACTGACCTTTTCCAGTCCTGTGGCCACTGCTGAGCTTTCCAAATTTGCTGGCATATTGAGTGCAGCACTTTCACAGCATCATCTTTTAGGATTTGAAAGAGCTCAACTGGAATTCCATCACCTCCACTAGCTTTGTTCGTAGTGATGCTTCCTAAGGCCCCCTTGACTTCGCATTCCCAGATGGCTGGCTCTAGGTGAGTGATCACACCATCATGGTTATCTGGGTCATGAAGCTCTTTTTTGTATAGTTCTTCTGTGTATTCTTGCCACCTCTTCTTAATATTATCTTCGTCTGTTAGATCCATACCATATCTGTCCTTCATTGTGCCCATATTTTCATGAAATGTTCCCTTGGTATCTCTAATCTTCTTGAAGAGATCACTAGTCTTTCCCATTCTGTTGTTTTCCTCTATTTCTTTGCATTGATCACTGAGGAAGGCTTTCTTATCTCTCCTTGCTATTCTTTGGAACTCTGCATTCAAATGGGTATATCTTTCCTTTTCTTCTTTGCCCTTAGCTTCTCTTCTTTTCTCAGCTCCTCAAACAACCATTTTGCCTTTTGCATTTCTTTTTCTTGGGGATGGTCTTGATCACTGTCTCCTGTACAATGTCATGAACCTCTGTCTGTAGTTCCTCAGGCACTCTATCAGATCTAATCCCTTGAATCTGTTTGTCACTTCCACTGTATAACTGTAAGGGATTTGATTTAGGTCATACCTGAATGGTCTAGTGGTTTTCCCTACTTTCTTCAATTTAAGTCTGAAATTGGCAATAAGGAGTCCATGTTTACAGACAAAGTATTTTTTAAGTGTTTTTTCTGAGACCAAGCTGAAACACCGCTGGGGGAAAGGGGAGTGTCTTATCCTCTAAACTGAATAAAAATGGCTACAAATCTTAATTCTCCTTAGTCATGATTTTGCTATCTAGAGATTAAACAGACAGGCCACATTACCACTGAAATGTCATGTTTAGTTCTATTATAATATAATGATTATCCATGTTCTTAAAATTCTAGTTATCCAAGATAATTGTTATCCAATTTTCTTTTTTATTGGCTATCCAAGCTAGTCAATTCATTCCTCTTAGGGAAAATTAAGCTTCTACCTAACAGAATCTTCACCATTAGCATAACAACCACCCTAAAATTAATGAGTGAAAGGAAAAAAATCATGAAGGTGTGCAAATATTTTCCTTAAGTCACAGAAAAGAAACTATTAACCAAGTTTAGCTTCTAATTCATTGCAGATAGCATTCCCAACAAAAGAATATTTTCTTATCTCTTAAGAACATTCACCTTGTTAAGTCCATTTCTTTATACATACCAGAGAGTTCTCTCCTTTTAAAAGAACAATTATCATAACAATTCTACTAGATGGCTCATAAGAATTCTGAAAAGGTTATCCATTTCATAAACGCAACTATTAGACTTTCTGGAGCTCTTTGTTCATAGAGTTCCCGATAAGCCTCTTCAGAAACACCAGAGAATAAGGGAAATAATTACTGATGGCTAGGAATGAAACTTTTGAAAGTCTGGGGTGGGAAAATGACTCATGCTGGGAATGGAGAGGGTTAAACATTGGAACCCTTCCTGGGGTGCAAGTTCATTCTGAGTAGAGAGGAAGTTACCAATCCTGCATCATGCCAGTCCAGCATCTCACGTCCTATGACCATGACCACGAGATCTAGCATGGATTATCTCAGAACAGGAAGTAAAAGAAAGAAAAGTACTATCTGATGATACAGTAAAACAATAAAACCATAAGAACTACAGCAACACTGAAAGAAAAGAAAAAAAACCTAGCATGGGCAGGCCACCATGCTACCATATTGGCTATAGGCTGAAGAAGGAGAAAACACAAAGGACAAATATGGTGACCACACAGCAAGCCTGAGAGTGATGGTAACATAAGAGTAACCACTGGGTCCAAGCCAATCAGCGCTCTCACACTGGCATTAGGGTAGACATTTCCATGGAAACCAAGAGGGGGCTACATCAACCACTGCAAGGGTAAAATAAATTTGGCAATAGAAACAAGAACATTTTGGGTGAACCTGCCAGATATTCCTGCCAAGGTAAGGAAAGGTGTTGAATGATTTGAGAGCCCAAAGAATGTATTTTATGGAAACACAGTGGGACAAATGCTATTTTCCTTTCACTGGAGTCCCCACCCCCTTGCTGTCGTAGCCTGGAGATTGTAAGTTCCAGGTCATTCATATCTTACTTGTTTTGTAGAAGTTTTCAAAGTTTCCCATCAGCACTTTTTAAAACCTACTTACCAATTTTATGGACTACTTATTGTGTGTGGTAGGTGATTTATAATGTGAAAAATCCCAACCAGTCTAGTTTATGACCAGGAAGATGGTTCTACTGAGGTTTGGAATTGCTATGCCTGTTCTTTGAGCTATAATATATAGCTCAGGTATTTCTGGGATATTGCATCAGAATCCAAAATTTGAGCTGGAAGAAAAAACAAGAGCTTTATTTTAAATGGAGTCTTTTTAAAAACCATGTTTCCCCATTTTCTTCCCTTCTTTCTCAATTTTCCTCTAGGCTGTTAAAAAGGAAAGCACTACTTCAGAAGGTATACTTTTAAAGAACATTGTGGGGGGCATGTAATTTGAATCTAAAACACCCTACATTACCTGTCCATTAGCAAAAATCAGATCTTGTACTCCCTGAACTAGTTTCATTTAACTGAAAGTGCTCAAAGAGCACTCCATAAATATTAAAATTTAGGAACTTGAACTAATACAACTCTGTTTGACTATACTGTCACTGGATGAAATTGAAAGTAATAAAGCTAGTAAGTACAACTAATAAACTACCTTCAACTGGATTAATATAGATAAATGGATTAATCTACTTGATTAATATGGAAAGCTGATCTGATAAGTTAAAGCAAAACATGGGTTTTCTTCTCAGGAACAAAAATATTTTTAATTAAAAACACATATTGGAGTTCTCCCCACTCCCAATTTTATATTTTAAGAAATTCTAAGCCTTTAGGAGATTTATACGAGTAAGACGGTGAACATTCATGTCATTTACCCAGATTCATCAACGACCAACATTTTGCCTCATTGGATTTACTTCTCTCTCTCCTTTTTATTTTCATGACCTTTGTAAGAATCAGTTGATATCTTGACATTTCACCTTTAAATACTTCGGTCTTCATTATCTAAGAACAAAGGTATTTTCAAAGGTATTTCACAATTTAATAATCCTACTCAAGAAATTTAACATTGATACAGTGTATTTTCTGACATTGAGTCCACATTCAAATTTCCCAAAAGTTTCCAGTGATAACCTTCATAACATTTTTAAATCAAGGATTTGATAAAGAACCACACAGTGAATTTAGTTGTCAACTCCTCATCTACTTTATTTATTTTTTTATTAAAAAAATTTTTTTATTTATTTGGCCATGCCAGGTCTTAGTTGTGGCATGCAAGATCTTTTGACCTACAACAGTTCACCAGGTTAAATTCTTATTATTTTTTTCTACACAATTCTGAGAGGAATTTGCAGATATTATGCATAAGTAATTCAGTATGATTTCTAAAGAGTAAAAGTATTCCTTTACAGAATACAGTATGAGTTTTAAAATCAGTATTTTTAATCATTAAAATTGGTTACTTTTTTTTATTAAAAAATTTAGAAAACACAAGATAGAAAAAAGGGAAAAACCATTACCTTCCCCTAGTGAAAAAAATGGTGACTATTTTGGTACACTTCCTTTTAGTCATTTCTTTATAAACTGTTCATTTGCATATTTGTTTATTTCACAACATTATATGGGAGCAATATCATAACTGAAAACTTTAAATAATATATTTTAACTTCCACTTAATAGCACCTCTAAAACCAGAATAATACAAACCATAACACAGCTGTAGCAATGAGATCAGAAGCTTCAGGCTAATGACAGCAGAAGCTAATGTCAAGATCCTCTGGACTCCAAATGCTACATGGAATTGTGGCAGTAAATTGACATCTGAAATCTTTCCATTATATTATTCTTTAGGGTTTCAAGGTAATTGTAATCAATAAAATGGTAACTTCAGCCAGACTAATCTGAATTCTAGTTTTCTAGTGACATCTAATTGAAAAACTTCAAATGGATGAGAGAGTGTAGGATGGTTGAGTGTTCCTTCAATTGCATGACTGTAAATTACTCTAATTCCTCTTTAAGAACTGTCTAGAGGGTATTACCAAGATAAAAGTATAGTTTTAAAATGAACTCAGGGGCAGTTAAAGGGCACCTAAAAAAGTCATAAAATTTGAGTTGATATAGTCTTGGAACAAATCCAAAACCTTCAGCATTTCACTAGATTTTCCCCCTTCATCGTCATGGCTGTGCTTTATATTTCCCAGAGGCAGAGAGTCCTCAGAACCATTCAGAATATATTTCAAAGAAATGAGGTTATAATATCACATGTATACTGACCTGAAGAGGCACTCAGAGACTAGTAATACCACATGATTAAATAAGTATCTAAGGTTTTCTTCAGTGTTTCAGTCAAAATGCTATGGGGAACCAGACCCAGACAACTGAGATTAGAATACTGCTCAAAGCACATGTAGTTCTTACCAATCTGTAAGAGTTTCATATTCATGGTTGATGAAAGTATAACAAATTTTTAAATGACTGGACTTCTCTGAAAGAAAAGAGTAAGCAAGAAAAAAAAAGTGTAGGAGTTCTTGGTCTCTAATAACTACAAAGACATAAATGTTAGATGAGAGAAATTCAGTAATTTAGAGTCATATACAGTTTCCTTAAAGGCTTCCTAGGTGGTGCAGTGGTAAAAAAAAACCAGCCTGCCAGTGCAGGAAATGCAAGAGATGCGAGTCTAATCCTTGGGTTGGGAGGATCCTCTGGAGTAGGAAATGACAACCCACTCCAGTATTTTTGCCTGGAACATTCCATGGACAGAGGAGCCTGGTGGATTACAGTCCACTGGGTCGCAAAATGTTGGACATGATTGAGGGCACACACACCACTATTTCTTTTTTTCAGAACTATTTATGTACTTTGAAAATTTCTAAAATAATTTTATGTGACCTCTTTTCCCTTCCTTGTTGAAAGGAACAATTCATTATTTTATGAATATAAAATTAAAAGGATAATTAAAGTGATAAATTACAAATAAGAACTGTTTGTTCTCTGAGAAAGAGAGTTATTTTTCTTTTTTGGTAGCTTTTACATCTAAAAACAAAGTTTACATTTTTGTGATATCATTAAATGTAATTGATATTCTTGATTTTTCCTATTATATTTGTTTATTTTAAAAAGGGAATATCCATTTGTTCATATTAACACATTTGAATAGTTCTCACAGCCCATATAAAAAATAGATACCATATATTTTATATCGATCTACTCTGAAAAATCCATATGTAGCATAATAGTTTGGTACATTTTTAAATGCAAATATAGCTATTACTTGTTACTATAATGTAGCCTAAAAGCCAGAGAACACCAGGAATTAAGTAACTTTAAAACTGTAAGTGCATAACTTCCATATGAATGTAATAAAATTCAAACTTAAATTTTCATTAAGATAAGTCGTATATATGTAGGAATATATATATATGTATATGAGAGGGAAATTCTATAGGTTTTCTCTGATTGTCAAGGTCAAGAAGCAATAAAGTAAGAAATACATTCTTAGAATGAATCCTTATCCCAACCCACAGTGCATGCCCTCACACACACAGTACTGCTGAGAAATTATCAATCAGCTATGTGAATGAAGATAAAACATAAATGTGTGTGTGAATCATCTTTTCACAGATGACACGATTCAGTTTATGTAAAGGACTATCTAAGAGTACTGTCAAATTACTTCCATTATAAAAATGAAAATGTCCTCTTAACACAGAACCATCAGAATTGAACAAACAGACACTTAGAAACAACACTTACTGAGATTTGTACCATCCAAAAGGAGAAATTCCTACTACTAAAAAAGAGATTATGCATTGATAGTAGTACTCAGATGCTAATCGTTAGATTAACATCAAAGGCATGAAATTGAAACCCTTAGGTTAGGTGCTGCAGAAGGTAACAGAGTAGCTACTAAAGGAATCAGAAAGTAAGCTTCACACTGCAGAACATGAAACAGGTGGGATGGCATATGTGCTGGAATATACCTCATCCGTCCGTAACCAATAGTCATGGCTGAAGTAAAATGTCATGGAAGTCATGATGGCAGAGGGACTCTTATTTGGTAGGTCATAAAATGCTATTAGTGATTATTTATATCTCTTTCTCTATTTATGAAAAAGAATTTGCTATTCAAAAACAGCAGCCATTTTAAAAGGGTGAGAACCCAGCTGCTTTCAGTCTTAACAGCAAAGATCACCATTTTGAGCATAAATCTGCTTTGAACCCAATCATTTCTTAACAGATTTAGCTGTCTGATTCTCCCAAGCACCCGCAGGGGTTGAAAGAAGTATTGGATTAAATTCATTTCAATGTATTGCAAAAACCACCCCAACCTAATAGTATAAAGTAATCAGCCTCCAATTAAAATAAATAAATTGATTTTTAAAAAGTCAGAAGCCATTGGTTCAAGTCCAGAAAACACCTTGCTAAATACTTTCATCTACCTTATCTTATTTAATATTTGCAATGATTTGATGTGGCAAATGTTATCAATTAATTTTCACAGGAGCAGAAAGTTTCAAAATGGGTAAGCTGCGTAACTGGACTGGTTCAGCTGGAATTCTCCCATCATCTCCACATACTATTCATTCACTCCTTTGCAGTATCATTCTTTGTGCAGCGGCTCCCTCATGGCTGAGCCATCCTTGTGCCATGAACATACATGATGTGCATTAGACCTTCGCCCCATAAAGAATATACACTGAGCAACACATGCTGGGCACAAGACTCGACCTAGAACAGTCAACAAAGCCAAACCCTAATCTTGTGGAATTCACATTACAGAGAGGAGAGGCATGAAGCCTTATAAACAGATAATTGTATATTAGAGGGTGATAAGAGCCTGGCAAAATAAAATAAAACTGGACAAAGGGAGAAAGAAATAGACATGTGCCATTGTAAATGAGATGAGCAGAGAAAACTTTTCCAAAGCAGTGGCATTATGCAGAGGTGAGTGACAAAGAGGAACAAACCATTCAGAAATGGATAAGGAAGCTGTGGTACATATACACCATGGAATATTACTCATCCATTAAAAAGAATTCATTTGAATCAGTTCTAATGAGATGAATGAAACTGGAGCCCATTATACAGAGTGAAGTAAGCCAGAAAGATAAACACCAATACAGTATACTAACGCATATATATGGAATTTAGAAAGATGGTAACGATAACCCTATATGCAAAACAGAAAAAGAGAAACAGATGTATAGAACAGACTTTTGGACTCTGTGGGAGAAGGCGAGGGTGGGATGTTTCAAGAGAACAGCATCGAAACATGTATGTTATCAAGGGTGAAACAGATCACCAGCCCAGGTTGGATGCATGAGACAACTGCTCAGGGCTGGTGCACTGGAAAGACCCAGAGGGATGGGGTGGGGAAGGAGGTGGGAGGGGGGATCGGGATGGGGAACACATGTAAATCCATGGCTGATTCATGTCAATGTATGGCAAAAACCACTACAATATTGTAAAGTAATTAGCCTCCAACTAATAAAAATAAATGGAAAAAAAAAAAAAAGATATCTGGGGGAAGGACATTCCAGGCAGAGGAAAGTGCAAAGTAAGTGCAAAGGCCAGAGTCAAGGCCACCACACTTGCTATGTTTGAGGGAAAGTGAGTGTTCTTTAGAGGATGGGGAAAGCTTGCTTAATTTTGGGGTAGTCTGTGGGTATAATTAAGCTGGAAGAAGGAATTTTCCAGCACCCACAGCATCGAGACAGCCAAGTTAGGGCTCCTTATTAAATAGATATGCGGTTGAGCTTAAGGGACTTGGGGAGCCAAGCTTATTGAAAACCTACTTGATCTATTGTACAATTTAATTAAGAATTGGGTTCTTGCTTGATGGACTTGTGGCTTTTCCATAGTATCATCTTAAAGGTGGGATGGGGAGGAGGAGAGTGGAATCGCCAGATCCTTTAAAATGGCCTAGACAAAAATGGAGAAGCTTCATCTCCATGAAGAGACCTCTCCGACCATCAGAAGTGATTTGATTTTTAATACATAGAAATCAATGCCTTCCTTCCCAAGCAATTATCTAAATAGATACAGCTATGCTTTGAAATTGTCTCATTTTCCGGACACCATTATTGTGACTTTGTCTCTGCCATCCTGAAGCCCAGAGTACAATCATCTTTGATAGTCAGGACAGTTTTTCAGGTGGATTTCCTTTGAAAAAGAGGAGTTTTTCTCTAGGTTTCCATTACAAGAAAATTAAGTTGAATTGGATTTTCAGGTACCATTAATTGATGTAACAGAGAGAACAGAAATCTGATGATTTGCCTCAAGCCTTTTTTTTTTTTTTTTAAAGAAAAAGATTTCAATGTGGAAAGCCTCCAGGCCTCAAATGTCAGCCTTCTTGCTGCTTCCACAGCAATACCTGTAGCAAAAAAAGGAAGCAATGTGCTTGATCATTTCCTTGGAGACTACATGGTTTTACCTGCAGTTTCTATATTCCATATTGCAGAAGAAAACCCAGAGATAGTTTATAGCAAAAGTATATTTAAGAGACAAAAACACTGAACAATCGACAAAAGAACCTGAAGTACATTTCACTTTTTTTCCTCAATCTAAATTTTGGTTTCTAGTATTTCTAAGGATGACATAAAGAAATCTTTATTTGACATGATTGTGTACAATCACAGCCTCATAGGCTGACTGAATAATTAAAAACCTCCTTACTTGTGGGCAGTAATGTATTGGGTCAAGAGTGGATTTTCTAGATTAAAAAAAAATGTATTTTGCTAATTTCTCATTTTGAAAAATCTGCATTGAGATGCACAGGTGTATCTGGAAAAGTTGTTATGATCTACTAGGAATTTCTCATCTGGAAGGATATCAAACACTGGCCAAAAACCTCAAAGACAAAAGAAGATCATGGGAGAGCTGATACCCAGAGCCTGTGTTCCCAGAGGGGTGATACAGCCCCCGGTGGGGTGAAAATTGCTTTTCAAAGGGCAAGAAAATGTTAGGTATTACAATGGTTCATGGCCTTCTGTGGCAGCCAGAAAAATGTCCCCCTAGCCCTGGCGTTGGCCCATCAAAGGAGTCTATGCCCTAATCCCTGGAAACTGGAAACATGTTATGTCATGTGAAAAACAGGAATTAAATTTGATAATTTACTGTCTTCAGAATGGGGAGGTTATTTTGGATTATCTGGGTGGGCCCCATGTAATCACATGGGTCCTTAAAAGTACAAGAGGAAAGGAAGACAAGGAAGAGAAGTCACAGATGAAGTGTTGGCTTTGAAGGTGGAGAAAGAGGACCACAGCACAGACATGTGAGTGCCCTCTAAAAGCTGGAAACAGAGTCTCCATTAGGTTTCTGTGAAGGAATTCATTGCCTCCACCGTCATCGTTTTAACATGGTGCGTCACACTTCTATTCCTACAGACACAAGATAACACACTTGTGTGTTTATACTGTTAAATTTGTGGCCATTTGTTATAGCCGCGACAGAAATCTAATACATCCCCCTTGGGCCACAGAACATAAACATATACACAGTGTATCTATGGTACTAATTGGTAAGCAATTAGGGGGAATTGTCTAAATAAGGGCAATAATGGGGAAAAATGGAGAAACATTGCCCTAGAAGGTGGCATGCAGGCTCTTATACTTGTATTTAGTAACAGTGGACATAATCAATGTTTGGATGAGTGAGTTTTATAGCACTGGAATCTTTTGCTTTCTCTGGAGAAGATCAGAAAAGTATCACAAGTTGGTGGTGGTGGTTGAGTTACTAAGTCATGTCCAGCTCTTTGCAAAGTCATGAACTGTAGGCCACCAGGCTCCTGTGTCCACTGGATTTCCCAGGCAAGAATACTGGAATGGGTTGCCATTTCTTTCTCTGGAAGATCTTCCCAACCCATGTGTGGAAGCCACACCTGCAGGCACAGATGGATTCTTTACCACTATGCCACCAGGGAAGCCCAGCACAAGTGGAGTTATTTCTAAATATGAAGAACTAAGCAAATGTTCTTCAGAGAAAATATGGAGGGAAACAAAATAGCTTATGTGAAATAGAAAGCTGAAAAGCACTGACGTGGAAAAGTGCCTATATATACATTTTTGATGGAAAAAAAAATATTTGAAAGCTTTTAGGCCAAAATGTTAATAGTGAGTTTTCTGGATGGTCATTCTCTGTTTTGCTGCTGTTTGTTTTTTATAACTTTCCTACAAGAATTATGTATTACAGGAGGTTTTTACTAGATGACAGTAGTCGGTACCTAGATAGGGTCAGAATTTCTTTGTAACTATTTTTTAATTCAGTTTGTATAAAATAAGCTATAAGGATATATTGTCCAACACAGGGAATATAGCCAATATTTCATAATAACTGCAAACTGAATGTAGTCTTTAAAAATTTTGAATCACTATATTATATTCCTATAACTTATATAATATTGTACATCAACTGTTCAGTTCAGTCACTCAGTCGTGTCCAACTCTTGGTGACCCCATGGACTGCAGCACACCAGGCTTCCCTGTCCATCACCAATTCCCGGAGCTTGCTCAAAATCATGTCCATCAAGTTGGTGATGCCATCCAATCATCTCATCTTCTGTAGTGCCCTTCTCCTCCTGCCTTCAATTTTTCCCAGCATCAGGGTCTTTTCCAGTGAGTCAGTTCTTCACATCAGGTCGCCAAAGTATTAGAGTTTCAGCTTTGGCATCAGTCCTTCCAATGAATATTCAGGACTGATTTCCTTTAGGATCAACTAGTTGGATCTCCTTGCAGTCCAAAGGACTCTCAAGAGTCTTTTCCAACACCACAGTTCAAAAGCATCAATTCTTCAGCACTCAGCTTTTTTTATGGTCCAACTCTCATATCCATTCATGACTACTGGAAAAACCATGACTTTGACTAGATGGACCTTTGTCAGCAAATTAATGCCTCTGCTGTTTAATATGCTGTCTAGGTTGGTCATAGCTTTTCTTCCAAGGAGCAAGCATCTTTTAATTTCATGGCTGCAGTCACCGTCTGCAGTGATTTTGGAGCCCAAGAGAATAAAATCTCTCACTGTTTCCATTTTTTCCCCACCTATTTGCCATCAAGTAATGGGACCGGATGCCATCATCTTTGTTTTTTGAATGTTAAGTTGTAAGCCAGATTTTTATTTTTAAAAATCTAGTTTGACTTGAGTCTTTACTAGTACAGCCACTATGGAGAACAGTATGGAGATTCCTTAAAAAACTGGAAATAGAACTGCCATGTGACCCAGCAATCCCACTCCTGGGCAAACACACTGAGGAAACCAGATCTGAAAGAGACACATGCACCCCAATGTTCATCGCAGCACTGTTTATAATAGCCAGAACATGGAAGCAACCTAGATGTCCATCAGCAGACGAATGGATAAGAAAGCTGTGGTACATATACACAATGGAATATTACTCAGCCATTAAAAAGAATACATTTGAATCAGTTCTAATGAGACGGATGAAACTGGAGCCCATTATACAGAGTGAAGTAAGCCAGAAAGATAAACACCAATACAGTATACTAACGCATATATATGAAATTTAGAAAGATGGTAACGATAACCCTATATGCAGGACAGAAAAAGAGACACAGATGTATAGAACAGACTTTTGGATTCTATGGGAGAAGGCAAGGGTGGGATGATCTGAGAGAATAGCATCGAAACATGTATTTTATCAAGTGTGAAACAGATCATCAGTCCAAGTTGGATGCATGAGACAAGTGCTCAGGGCTGGTGCACTGGGAGAACCCGGGGGGAGGGAAGGAAGGGGGTGGGGTGGGGAGCACGTGTGGATCCATGGCTGATTCATGTTGGTGTGTGGCAAGGGCCACTGCAGTGTTGTGGAGTGGTTGGCCTACAACTAGTAAAAATAAATGAAAGAAAGAAAAAAGGGAAAAAGAAAAAAAAAAAACAAATAAAACATAAGACTTTGTTAACAAAACCATGTGCAAATATTACATTACTAGGTTGCAATTTTGTAAACATGTTAGGAAATATCAAATTTAAAACTTTTTGACTTTTTTGGTCTTTATAAAAAATTATAAACAAAAAAATAAGACAATAATTATAAAAATAAATCTATTTTATCTTACATATTGTTATTAGTAAATTTATGTTGCAAATAAAGCTATATTGTTGGGACTTCCCTGGTAGTCCGGTGGTTAAGATTCAGGGCTTCTAATGCAGGGGACATGGGTTCCATCTTGGTTGGGGAACTAAGATCCCACATGCCACAGGGTGTGGCCAAGAACAAACAACTATATTGTTAGAACTGTGTTCTTAGTATAGATTCTAGAAAATAAAAGTTGTGGTAATTTTGTTTTTTCTTTATTTGTATGATTACTTGATAAGATCCTTCACTTCATGTCTGAGGGTCATGTTTGCAAAAATACTTGAAGCCTTCATCAATTTTCCCAGGGGTTTTGTCTAATCCTTATATAATCAAATTATTCCCTTTTGACATAACTATTCTGTAGTCAACTTTGTGCATTTTTCCTCTCTCTCAATTTAATTGGTAAACTATGCCAGATTCTCATTTGTCGGTGCTGTGACCTGTAGTTGGAAGAGTTCAGCAACATTTCTTTTCATCAAATGCATCATCCCCATATTTTTAAACAAGATTTTCAATTTCATCCTGCATTGAATAATTCGATGTTTAAGAGTTAGGTGCAAGGAAGGAAAATTTGAATGTGTGCTAATTTCATAATTGTTTAAACTCCTTAGTCAATAATATTCTGATGACTTTGTTTCTCTACATAACTTCAAGTTAGCAAGAACTCAGATAATGAATACTTCGATATTTATATGTGAATACGTCACCATTTATATGTGAATAATTTGGTAACATTTTGTCACACACATAAATAAAAACATATTCTGTACCTTATTTTCAAACATATGAGCATAGGACTTTTGAGAAATCTTCTGCCATACTTTTCAGAAAAAAAACTCGGCACCCTTTTGCCACAACAAAACACATAGCTCACAGGTTTTTGTTGGTTTGTTTTAAATATTTATGTATTTGACTGTGTTGGGTCTTAGTTGCAGCATATGGGCTCTTTGTTGTGGCGGGGGCTTAATTTCTCCTCAGCATGTCGGATCTTAGTTCTCTGACCAGGGATTAAACCTGCATCTCCTGCATTAGAAGGCAGATTTTTAGCCACTGGACCACCAGGAAAGTCCTGAGCTCACAGCTTTTTAATGAGAATATAGATATGCTAGTTTGATTTAACAACAAAAAAGGGACAAATTGTGATAGTTTCAGCATAATGTGCAAGTATACAAAATTCCTGTTTAGTCCATTCTGTTTCTTGACAATCTCAGACAATGAATATCTTCTCCAAAGAGTTGAGGGTTTCCAGGGTAACACAGCTCCCCTTTCCAAAATACCCCTCACCTGGCCCCACACTAGACATGTGTCCCTGGCCACTGAGGAGCATCTTATGATGGAGTCTTCATCCTTGTCTCCAGAGATGAGGTTTCACTCAGTGGTCACACTCCCAAGAGCCGTTTTTCCAACCTCTACGTGTATGGTCTGAAAGCAAAGAAGGTTAGAATTGAGTCACCTGTTGACCATCAAGCCCACACATCTTCATTTCATGGACAGAGAAACTGAGTGCCTTTGGCACTGCTGGTGGTGCTGTTGACAGCAGAACTCATCTGACATAAACACTCCCATGAAAGATTCCTCCTAGTACAGAGGCTGTGAAGATGTGATCATCTGAACAACTCTTAACCCACACATGGCAAATTCCCCCAACCAGGGTACTCACACTGGTCAAAGCAGCAGAGCCCCAGAAGGCGAATCAATAAAGAAAACTTGCCAGATCTTCAGAGGACTCCACATCCACGTGGCCCCTATCCATAGGCTCTCTGAGATACCCTGGCATGCCCAGGTAGAGAAGATGTTGTTGGAAGGTTGAACATTGTGGACTTCAGCAAATAGGAACACCCTTCCAGGGTTGAGCTCTTTCAGATAAGTCAGAGAGGGCCACAGCTTTGGTCAGAACAACCGGTCCCACTGGAGCATTGCTGCCTCTGGGACCTTCCTCTCTATTTGCCCATAAGCCAGCCCTGTGGATCTGTAGGATCCATTCTGCGTAAAACACCACCCCTCACATCCTCACACTGCTCCGTACAACACTTTTCCCTCGCTATTGAACCAGATGACTGGGGCTCACTCCCTCCAAAACTCCATGTCTATCGGTCTCTCTTCCATTCACTTTGGCAGTCCCTATTTCCTTTAGGATAATTTCAAGAGTCAAAACTTTCCAGAAACTTCTCTAACTTATCCCATAATGCTCACCACTTTATTCTGTTCTCCCAGCTTTTGGAGAAAGAGTTTTAGACAGATAGACAGACCTACAGACAATAAATACAGCAATAAAGATTTGGTACCCTCTACTGGGTTCTTTGGGCTTCCCTGGGGGCTCAGCAGTAAAGAATCTGCCTGCCAGTTCAGGAGACATAGGTCTGCTCCCTGGGTCAGGAAGATCCCCTGGAGAAGGAAATGGCAGCCCACTCCAGTATTCTTGCCTGGGAAATCCCATGGACAGTGGAGACTGGCCAGTTACATTCCATGGGGTCGCAAAAAAAGTCAGACCCCACTTAACGACTAAACAACAACTGGACTTTAATCTCCTAAAGCCCAAATAGCACATTTTAAAATTTCTTTTATATTCTCCTTCTCCCATATTGCACTGTTGTTCCTTCCTGCATTGCCTCACTCTCCTAATTAGTAACTATTTTCATCTGCCCTTTGGAACTCACAGAAGGTCTAGGAGGCTGAAAGCTATTGTCCTACAAATAGGAAACAGGGAATACAGAAAGGCTTTGTGCCTGGAAGGGCCCTTTAGGGTCCTGCTTGTTTTCCCTGAAGCTCATGCCTACCTAGATGCTGATCTCTTTTAACTTGAAATCTTCACCTAGTTTCAGGTATCCTTGCCCCTTGATCTTGAATTTCCTGACGTCCTGTCTTTCCTGGCTGCATCTCTGCCCTCTGAGCCCATCAGATTAGCTCACTGGCCCACCTGATGTGGTCCTGACTGGCCCGAGCCTGCTGGCACCCAGCCCTGGGATCTCTGAGTAAGGTGATTGCCATGGGGATGACATCTCAGAAGGATGGCTGGAGTGAAATTGAGGCATTTCTCTCACATCAGCTCTCACTGTTGGCTGGCCCTCATCTGGCCTGAGTTTAAGGCCACGCTCTGTTTCCAGAGACCAGAAATCATGTTTCTTGATCAACTTTAAGACCTTGGCTATCAGCTATGCTTTCTCTCGCAGGGGATCCATATTGGGTTTATGTTTTCTGGTACTGAAAGCCTCCATTCCCTAAAGCAAACTGAAAATTCAGAAATTTTCTGTCTATTCTCAAAGATCCTCCTAAAACCTGTCTTCCAACTTTTTTTATCTGACATCTGTTGCCTACACTCACACCCTCCGTATCCACTGTCACCAACCAGACCACCCTTACTGCCAAAGGCTTCCTAAAACCAGAGTACAGAAATCTCTGTCAGTTCCCAGGAGCCAGGCAGCAGCTTTCATCTTCCTCCCCTGAATCTGGGGCTCCCTTGACAAGGGCAGGAAGAGGAGAGAGCAGAGAATGTGCAGTTTTTATTGTGTGTTTCAGATTGTCTTGGCCAAGTGCCCTGCACATGTGAACTCACTGCAGACACACAGTGTTCTGAAAAGGAGGCATTGTCATGTCCATTTGATAGAGTATAAAACAGATGCTCAGAGAGTTGGAGTGACTTGCCCGAGTCACACATCCAAGATTCAAGTGGATCTGAATCCACGGAGCTGAGCTCAGAGTTGATCCCCAAAGGAGCAGGATCCATTCCTTGTGTGAGCTCACTGTTCCTCAGAGAATGGTACCAGGAGGAAAATCCCATATTCAAGAGGAGGCCACTTTGACCAAATAAACTTGGGGGTGATGAACTAAGATGCTCTCCAATGTAAACACAGTCTTGGCTGTCATCCTTAGATCACATTATGTTCTTTTATTCACTGCGGTCCTTTAAAGAAGGTCTTTTTTTTTTCCTGTGTCCATGTTTAGTATCACTGCATCAGTCACTCCCTTGAGGTAAGTTAAGCTGATGGTGGGGAGGCTGAGCATGCCACCAATATTTCCAGTCATGGCAGCGGTGAAAAGACAGTCTTGACTGCCAAGACCATGGAAATAAATGTGTTGTCTGCCTCGGTCCACAGAACAAGACTGATGCAGATCATCTTCATTTATGAGTGAGATGGAAAATAGCCCATGTGGTGATTGTCCCCACCTTCATGTCCCCTGCTTCATGCAGGCTGGCATGAAGCAGAAGCACTTCTTCCTACTGAAGAGATGCTGGACTATGCTGTGGAAGCCCTGCAGGGTCATAGTCAAGGAGACCTTTGCTCTTAAAGGACTCGAGAGATCTGGGGCTCTGGATGAGTAACTGACTCCCTGAGTCTAT
Organism: Odocoileus virginianus; assembly: GCF_023699985.2. Lineage (NCBI taxonomy): Eukaryota > Metazoa > Chordata > Mammalia > Artiodactyla > Cervidae > Odocoileus > Odocoileus virginianus. The sequence continues at coordinate 19,591,383 of NC_069682.1, forward strand.
GCACCCTTAGCTGCCAAATAAGAGATCTGATGTCTCAACTCAGAGGCCAAAGAGTGGCTGATTTAGGAATACGATATTTATGACTTTTTTTTCATTTCTGGTCAACACTAATGGTCTTAATACATTGGCAAAATGAGCCCCGTACAACATAAAGATACAGACTGCCACAAATGTGTTGATAAAAGTTTGAGAAATATGCATTCCTGTACATAGAATGTGGAAACATATCCTTTGGGGAGGGTAATGGGCATTATGCATTAAAATTAAAAATCCTTTAGACTCTGCTCTTCTATACTTTTACTGTATAAGCGTGATGTGATATGTATGGGTGTGTATGTGTTCTAAATGTCCAACAATATCTGTGTGTGTGTGTTAGTCGTGTCTGACTCTTTGTGACCCCATGAACTGTATCCTGCCAGGCTTCTCTGTCCATGGGATTCTCCAGGCAAGAATACTGGAGTGGGTTGCCATTTCCTTCTCCAGGGGATCTTCCCAATCCAGGGATCAAACCTGGGTCTCCTGTGTCTCCTGCATTGGTAGGTAGAATTTTTACCACTGAGTCACAGGGGAAGATGTGCAACAATAGGGGACTAATTTTTTAAATGTACAACATGGAAATAGAGGAGATTATACAACTATTTTTAAATGAGTGCATTAATATGAAATGTTATCTAAAATGGATAAAATGTAAAGAAAAAAAGCTGGCTATTCAGCCTCCTGCACAACATAAAGATACAGAAAGTATAATGCATAATGTCAACCCACTAATTAAGTGTACATGCAAGCATATTCATATACATTTTACACACACTCAAGTATATATTTATTTCTATATGAAAGATCTGAAAGGATGTTCAATGTAGCTGCAATCCTCCCTTCCCTCCTGCCTTCCAAGTCCCTGTATTTCAAATGGATTGGAAATACTAGTTAACTTTAAGCCTGGAACAAGCCAACTAAAGTCAAATAATGTAAGAGTTGAGGTATCTTTGTTGAAGAAAATACATGGAATTTACCTGTTTAGTGATTATGTAGTACTTGTGTTAAGACAGCCGTAGTCATCATGTAAAATAGATGGCTAGCAGGAAGCTGCTGCATAGCACAGGGAGCTCAGCTCGGTGCTCTGTGATGACCCAGAGGAGTGGGATGTGGAGGGGCGATGCTCCAAGGGAAGGGATATATGTATACTTACGGCTGATTCGTATTGCTATATAGAAGAAACCAACACAACACTGGAAATCAATTATATCCCAATTAAAAAAAAAGAAAGCCATAGTCATAATTCCCAGTCCTTAGAGTTTTCCATAGTCTTGGATACCTGGACCAATTAATTGCACACCAGGAGGGAATATCTAGAGCTTAAGTTTCCCGAAATGAAAAACAACACGCTGAGGGGCAGTTTCAGGGAAATATACAAGGAGTGGAGAGCACTCAAATCAGTGAGAAAACAGTACAAATGCTTCTCTGCTTCTTTTATCTATTAGACATAAGCTTTGCCTACAGAAAGTAAGGACAAAGTTTATTAATGTTCTTGAACTTTTTATTTGACTTCTCAATGGGAAAGAAGAAATATTGTACCTAAATCCTGGAGTTTATTACCCTGCAATTGTTTATGGCTGTTGCTACACCAAACTTCAGCAGTTGAACTGCATCTCTATATATTTTAAAGATGAATTTACTTAGGTGATAGCTTATACAAGTTTTATTCCTGAACTGGCCTCCCTAACAGTGGAAAAGTACCAATACTGATCTTCTTATTTTGATTCTAATTTTGATGGATTGAACATGAACGGGGGAGAAACTGAACTGGTTTAACTGTGAAGGGCTATGGAACGTGTACTTCTCTCTTGATGTTAAAAGGGTTTTTGTATGCTTATGGGGGGGAACAAAGGGCAAAGGGATAGTTAGGGAGTTGGGGATGGACAGGTACACACTGCTATATTTAAGATGGATAACCAATAAGATCTACTGTATAGCACAATGTTATGTAGCAGGCTGGACAGGAGGGGAGTTTGGGGGAGAATGGATACATGCATGTGTATGTATGGCTAAAAAAAATGTGGTCATGTGTGTATGTATAACTGAATCACTTTTGCTATACAAAGAAACTAACACAACATTGTAAATCAACTATACTCTAATAAAAATTAATTAAAAAATAAAGAAGTGAATTTCCATTAAGAAAATAAAGTTTTTGGAACATTTTGAAGGCAGTGTCTGTATGTGTGTGGCAGGGGTGTGTATATGCATGTATGATATCACTTCACACCACAGAAAACTGGCAAGGATGTGGAGAACTGGAACCTTCATACACTGCCAGTGGGACTGTAAATGGTGTGGTCATTTTTGGAACAGAGTTTGGCAGTTTCTTAAAATGCTACACATAGGCTTACCATAAGACCCAGCCACTCCACATCTACCTGTATACCCAGAGAAATGAAAACATATGTCCACATAAAAATTTGCACAATAATGTTCATAGCAACATTATTCATAATAGCTAAAAAAGGAGAAACAAACTAAATTTCCATCACCCAGTGAAAAGATGAATCTTCAGAATGGAATCCTAATCATCAATAATGAGGAATGAAGTACAGATACAAGTTGAAACACAGATGAATCTGAAAAAGTGACACTAAGTGAAAAAAACTAGCCACAGAAGACCACGTATTTCATGAGCCCAAGTACGTGAAATGTCCAGAATAAGTAGGTAACTGTACAGAGACAGAAAACAGATTAATGATTTCCCAAGCGTGGGTTTGATCCCCGAGTCAGGAAGATCCCCTGAAGAAGCAAATGGCAACCTACTCCAGTATTCTTGTCTAGGAAATCCCATGGACGGAGGAGCCTGGTGGGCCATAGTCCATGGAGTCTAAGAGGGTCAGACACAACTTAGGCACTAAACAACAAAAAAAATTAGAGCATAGTTTCCTTTAGGGGTGATGAAAAATGCTCTAATTCAGATTGTGGTGGTGGTGAAGTCTATAAATTTACTAAAAATCATTAAATTATACATGCCACATGAATGAATTTTATGATATGTAAATAACTACTGAATAAATATGTTTTAAAACATGAGAAGGCTACCAGTGTGCAGAAGATACTAGCAAGAGGTCAGGACCATGGTTACTGGGGAGGTCTGGGCTAGGTGTATAACCAAAGGGCTTGTGTATAGTATTTTACATACAAAGTCTTTATTTTAACAGGACATGTGTTCAGAGAACATGTAATCTTTACTTGGAAAATATTTTGCTGCTGAGTTTTCTTTGAAATAATGTTTTGAGGTGAGAGTGCTATTGGAATGTTCACCTTGATGGGCTGCTTTTCAGATTATTTTTCCCTCAGAACAAGTCGAGTTGTTTTCTTCTTCTCTTTTAAAACAACCATAAATAAATGGAAATTTTTGACAGACTGTACAACACTATTTTTTTCTTCTTTAGAGACTGCAGGAAATGTTTTAGATTTTATTCCTTGTGGAATTCACAAACAAACAAGAAACAGAACAAGAAAAACCTGTCCAGTCTTACCCTCTCTTTTTAACTTCCTCTGAAAGACGGCTAAGATACACCAAATCTGATTCTCATTTTATCTACCCAAGGGCAAGGATCCTATTAGCAAGGAGAAAGTTTGCAAAGCTAAGAAGATTGAGTGAAGAAGTTCAAGGTCATCTCACCAGAGCCTAAAATACTCTCTAGGTGTCCCCTAATTGACAGTAAGAAGCCAAATGTCCCTGGAGTGAAACAGAACACATTTCAGCACTCAACTTTGACTTTCCTTGATCCTTTTTCTAAAAGTTCTGTTAATGAATGATTACAGGACACCAGAATGTGAACAGGAAAGGAGAGGTTTGAACCTTTGCTTTAATCACTATGATGGCAAAAATAGTGCTTTAGAAACCTTCACTTCTACTCCTTTCAAATCCAAAATAGATTTATTATCAATCTGATCATCAATCCAACATGCAAAGAACATCAGTACACAAAGAACTTTTAGACCTTGGTTACCTTCTCACATTTTAAATAACTTTACTGAGGTACAATTTACATATCATAAAATTCATCTGTTTTAAGTATAGAATTCAAAGGCTTTTGGTAAATCTACAGAGGTGTGAAGCCATCACAACCCAATTTTTTCTACAGAGGACATAGTTAGACTCTGAAAATTTTAAAGTAATTAAAGAGAGGACTTGCTCGTGTGCGTTGGACTCTGCTACCCCATGGACTGCAGCCCTCAAGACTCCTCTGTTCGTGGGACTTTCCAGGCAGGAATATGTGAGTGGGTCGCCATTTCCTTCTCTAAGGGATCTTCCTGGGCTAGGGGTTTAACCCACATCTCCTGTGTCTCCTGCACTGGCAGCTGGATTCTTCACCACTGAGCCCTTGGGAAGCTGTAAAGAAAAGACTGACAGAAAATGAAATGACCTGTTAAGAGTAAGGTATACGACATTCAGAGCTTCCCAGGTAGCACTAATGGTAAAGAACCCGCCTGCCAGTACAGGAGACAAGCGTTTGATCCTGGGTCAGGAAGATCCCTTGGCGGAGGGAATGGCAACCCTCTTCAGTATTCTTGCCTGGAGAATCCCAAGGACAGAGGAAACTGGTGGGCTATAGTCCACGGTTGCAGAGTTGGACACGACTGAGGCAACTTAACATGCATGCTCGAATACTGACTTCAAGAACTCTTAAATGAAAAAAAGAAATGATACCACACATACCATTACACCAAATTATAACATTTAAAAATGTTACACCTTTTAAGTATATGTTTCTTGCTACTGCTGCTAAGTCACTTCAGTCGTGTCCAACTCTGTGCGACCCCATAGACGGCAGCCCACCAGGCTCCCCCGTCCCTGGGACTCTCCAGGCAAGAACACTGGAGTGGGTTGCCGTTTCCTCTCCAATGCATGAAAGTGAAAAATTAAAGTGAAGTCGCTCAGTTGTGTCCGACTCTTAGTGACCCCATGGACCGCAGCCTACCAGGCGCCTCTGTCCATGGGATTTTCCAGGCAAGAGTACTGGAGTGGGGTGCCATTGCCTTCTCCGATATGTTTCTTACTTCTTATTTAAAAATTGAGGCATACTGTTATTGCTATTTCAGGGATCTTACCAGAAATAATGGTATGCTATTTTGGTGCCATCTCCATTTGCTTCTAAAAATAAAAATCTTTGATGCATGAATTCTCAAAACATTTTAAAAATTTAAGTCTTTGAATTCTGCTTTAAAAGTAATTGAAAAAAAGAATAAACTCTGAGGGGGTATTAAGGGATTTTGCTGCTTCTAACAATAATGTCTTCCTTTAAGGAAAACGAAAAACAGATTCATAGAAGTAATCAAGGAAAATTGTTGGCCAAAATGGTAATTAGTCCCATTAAATGATAATAAAGGAAGCTGTGATTAAAAAAAAGAAACAAGCAGTTTTCTTTTATCTTGATGTGTATTGACTGAGTATGGAATGGAATGTGTTTCTCCTGAATTCCCTGGTCACCTGCTTCATTAAACAAACAAACAAAAAGCTTGTCTTTCTATTCCCATCCCTACAGAGCAAATATACATTCAATCCAAAAATGGCAAGACCAGCTCTAGACAATAAACATTGAAATGGACCAAACATTGAAATAAACATAGTGCCACCAGCCACAAACCCTATGTGTAACTGACAGTGATGCTGGATGGCAAAGTCCTTCGATCACCATCAAGATTTCTTCATTTCAAGGTTGTCTGTCTATGATGGCCAAGAGAATTAAAGAGTTATGGTAATATTCCAAATAACTTTATATTATTATTAAAGTAATGAAAGGGAGTTTGAAAGTGAAAAGTAAAAGTGCAAGTCGCTCAGTCATGTCTGACTCTTTGTGACTCCATGGACTTTACAGTCCATGGAATATTCCAGGCCAGAATACTAGAGTGGGTAGCTTTTCCCTTCTCCAGGGGATCTTCCCAACCCAAGGATCAAACCCAGATCTCCCACATTGCAGGTGGATTCCTTACCATCTGGGCCACTAGGGAAGCCCAAGAACACTGAAATGGGTAGCCTATCCCTTCTCCAGCAGATCTTCCCAACCCAGGAATCAAACCAGGGTCTCCTGCATTGCAGGCAGATTCTTTACCAACTGAGCTATTAGGGAATCCCTAAATTATTCTGTACAACATCTGACAATGACCAAATCATCTGGAGAATAGCATAGTGTTAAACCATGTATAGTCTGAGTAGACACAGTTTTATTCATTCATTCATTTATTCAGTCAGTCAACTGATATACATTAAATTTTTATTGTGCCTCATAGAGTTGACATAGAGGGAGTCTTTTTATTTGGTCCAATGTATGAAGGCCACAGAAAGGCTTTCTTCCGAACAACTTTAATTTTCTCTATAATAACATATGTTCAATAATGTGGGAGAATTATCTGGCAGTCCAGTGGTTAGGACTCTGCATTTCTACTGCAGGAGACAGGGGTTTGATCCCTGGTTGGGGAACTAAGATCCCATAAGTTTGATGTGATACAGCCAAATAATAATAATAGTTTTGAATACACCATTATCTTTATGTAAAGAAAATTCACTGTGTTACCCTACGGCTAATAATCAAATAAGTCTATTGATTAGATTTAATCCAAATCAGATACCTCTTCTCCACTACCAAGTTCCTCCCAAAGACATATATTAATAATTATTTCAGTCAATTTCAAGCAGCCCTAACTTTCAGAACACTTACTCTTTTCCAGATGTTCAAAGACATAAGATTTATAGCAGGAGGTTGGGGATAAAGAACTTTTGGCTTCCACCTAACTTTTCTGGACTTGCTAAGTGAAATGCAAAAAAAAAAGGTATTTGAAAGAGCCTAAGGAGGAGAATCAGAAATGAGGTGATGAGATGCAGGGGGCAGTCTCTTGCTTCCCTAGTTTCAAAGGCACCTGATCGGTCGCCCCCAGGCACAGTTATGCCTGTAAAGATAATGTATACAACTCACATGACCCCAAAATACAAGACTTATGCCTCTAGGTGACTGATAGGAGCCAAGAAGCTCTGATCTCACATAAGCCTGAGAGAAACAGGAGGAGACACACTTCGGACTGGAATTCACATGCAGACAGAGAAATGAAAGTAAGACTGTGCAAATGCCGTATCCGAGTTGTGAAGCAACCCAGTGTGTAGGCCAAGTCAACTCGTCCTCAATGCACTGTGTAAACTACTAAATCCTGCTGTCTGCATGGAAAGCCTTAGACTGAGTCTCTGGGGAATCATCACCTTTTCCAGACGATGCTCTTTGTAGTTTTATAGAGATTTAAAAATCGTGTTGCAGTGTTTTTTTTCAGTTGGGTTTGATGGTATTTTTGCAACTTATTCACAAACCTGGATCTGAAAACGCTTTGTGGATTTGAGTTTCATTGATGAAAACATTTCTATTCTTAATAATAAACAATAACGGACATGTTTTATTATATATCATTCTTAGCTTTCGCTATGATGCATATGGACAAAGGGATAATAAATGTACTCACATTTTTTAGAAATCCATCATTTTTCTGTTTGAAGTTGCACAGAAATATAAACAAAGTACAGTTCCCAATTAAACATGCTTTGTTCATGGAGATAATGTACTAACAGAAAAAGTCCAATCTTTGCTACTTGAGACCCATCAAACTGCTAACACTGGCTCAAAATCAGAATAGTTGTTAAAAATAAGCCCCTGTTTCTGGGGGGTGGAATGAATTGGGAGATTAGAACTGACGGATAAACACTAACATGTGTAAAACAGACAGGTGGTGGGAAGCTGCTACGTAGCACAGGGAGCTCAGCTCAGAGTTCTGTGATGACCTAGATGGGTGGGGAGGGAACTGGAGTCGGAGGGAGGTCCAAGAGGAAGGGGATTTATGTTTACATACAGGTGATTCACTTCATTGTAGGGCAGAAACCAACACACCACTGTAAAGCAACTACACACGCTCAATCCCTAAGTTGTGTCCGACTTTTTGCGACTCTATGAGCTATAGCACCCCCCAGGAGCCTCTGTCCATAGAATTCTCCAGGCAAGAATACTGGAGTGGGTTGCCATTTCCTCCTCCAGGTGATCTTCCCAACCCAGAGGTTGAACCTGTGTTTCCTGCATTGGAAGGAGGGTTCTTTACCACGGAGCCACCAGGGAAACCCTAAAGCAACTAAACCTCAATATAAAAAAAGAGAGGAAAAAAATAAGACCCTGTTTTGATTCCTGAGCTTCCCAGGTGGTGCTAGTGGTAAAGAACCCACCTGTCAACACAAGAGACATAAGAGATGCTGGTTCTATACCTAGAGAAGATCCCCTGGAGGAGAGTATGGCAACCCATTCCAGTATTCTTGCTTGCAGAATTCCATGGACAGAGGAGCTGACAGACTACAGTTCAAAGCATTGCAAAGAGCCAAACACAACTGAAACAACTTAGCCTGCTCACATGCACGTTTTGATTCCTAGCTGCCTGCACTCTTTTCTAGGACCATTGCTCCATATGGAGATCATCAGCCCTATCATGGCATTTGGGCATTATCCAGTGAGGTGTGTTCCCCATTTGTATGTCACTTCCAGATCCGGGGCAGAAGATCAGGTTGGGAGCACTTTCCCTGTTTCCTATCCAACCTCCCATCCTCTCACCTGCCTCTCCCAATGTTCACTCACTCCTGGAAAAAAGGCTTTCAAAGATAATGCACATTTCTGAATACCACACTAAACAGCAACAATTCTGGGTTGAAACTTTCTACATACTCTCTACTCTCTGTCCCTTCTTTTTGCCCTTCAAGATATGTGCTTCCAAGACGCCTCATGTGAAATCCTCAAGACCAAGTATTAGAGGTCATACAGCTTCCTTTGTAAGCCACCAGTGAAAACCAAGCCTCCAAGTATCTCCCTGGATTCCTGTAATTTCACTAAGTAATAGAAAAAGAAGCCCAGTATACAAAGGACCAAAATGCCTATGGAAGCTCCTTGTCAAGTTACTGTCTGGAGCATTCAAGTTTCTCTTGCTACCTAAGGTGACCTTACAGAAGCCAAGATTTACAGGGAAAAGAATTCTGAAAATAAGGTATTAGAGATATTTTGTTTAAAATGTACTGGGCTCAGGACTTCCCTGGTGTTACAGAGGTTAAGACCTCCTCTTCCACTGCAGGGGCTGAGGGTTTGATCCCGGGTCAGGGAGCCAAGATTCCACACACCTTGTAGCCAAAAAGCCAAACCATAAAACAGAAACAATGTTGTAACAAAATCAGTAAAGACTTTAAAAATGGTCCACATCAAAAAAAAAAAAATCTTTAAAATAAACAAAATGTACTGGCCTCACATAAATAGGCCTTCTTTCTCTTCCTTCCTCTCTCCCTTGTTCCTTCTTTCTTTCTTGCAAAGATGCAGTTGTATTTATTGAGTACCATAGATTGCTCTAAAAGCTTGTTGAATTAAAGTACAATAATGGGATGCACCAAATATATTCTCTCTAGCAGAGGATTACTGTGGATGCTCAAGACAACTACAATTTAAACAAGAGCAACTCAAGATTTAGATAAAGCCCCTCTGAGTTTCAGAAATCAGAAGAGGAAGCTGCAAGTTCCTTTAATAGCAAACACTGTTAATCATAGCTGAGTTATTAAGGATGAGAAGCTAAAAAAACATGGACATTCATCCAAGACTGATGTGCTTGTTATACCAGTTTACATACAAATCCTTGCATCTTCATTTTGGGACTGTAGCCTTTAAATCTTTTTTTACCCTGGAGAGGAAAAGAAAGTTATTTGGCAATGTGAAGGATACGTGAAGATAAACTGCTAAGACATTTATATCCTTACTCAGTCTCATCCACTTGAGTGAGATGCAGAGTCATCTCAATGGCTGTAAAGTTGTTATGTTAAATGTGTTTCATTAATATTCTTCATGTGCCAACACCAAATGAAAGAAGCACAGGCATAAAGTGGTACCATTTTGAAATACCCCAGATGGGAGTAAGGCAACTGAGCATTGCAACATAGCTGTCTGGTTACTCTGATGCACCACTACACCCTAAGAGATGGTAATATTGAGGACTATTTGATGGTTACATTTAGGATATTTTATGGCTAAGATCCAATATAAGCTTTCTATTTAATTTCACTGTATGGTATGTATCTTGTAATCTACATCTCAGTAATTATGAGATATCTTTACAGCCTCACACATTTTGTGCCATGAATCCATCTATTGGAACTTGGATCTTAACAAAGTATATAGTCCAAGTGAAGAAGGAAACATTGTCCTGACTTTGAACTGAACCCATGCCAGATGCTCCAGTAGGGATGCTGGTGATAATGACACAAACTGGCAGCTCTAGACCCTTTTGCCAATGAAAGTATTATTTAAGTAGTATTTCTTCAAGGGAAGGAAGCCTATTGTGTGTTGCGGAGTTCCTGTGCCTTTGAATTTACTTCATGCTTTTAAAATGCCTATACTGTCTGATATGCAAAATAAGAGGTGGTGAGTTAGAGGTGTGTCAGGTGTTGGAGCTGTTATTACTTGTGTCTACTCACCAACGTTACAAAACACCACAGTTTCCACAGATGTCCAGTAGAACTCACCATGACTAGTAAGAAGCAAAGATGATTCCACCCTTTATTGATTAAAAAAGGAAATATCTTAAAAATGCAACATAACCACACAGTCTTTGCAACAATGTATATATAGATTGAATCCTCCAGGGTTTTCAATTTCTATGGCTCTTCTTCACATGCTCACCCAACTCTAGAAGATCCAGCCCACTTGGACACAGCAGCAGATGATATTGTACTTGGAGGTCCCTGCAATAGCTTTCTGTACCAGATGCATGTAAATTGCATTGCTTTTGTTGTCTTTAAAGCAACTTCTTTGGGAATTTTATCTAACCAATTCTCGCTATATGACCCACTCAGCTCAACTGAATGGCTTTATGATAAGGCATTCTATAGCATTCTTTTCAGGCTTCCCAAGTGGTAAAGAATACGCCTGCCATGCAGGAAATGCAAGTTTAAACCCCCAGGTTACAAAGATTCCCCTGGAGAAGGAAATGGCACATACCCACTCTAGTATGCTTGCCTGGAAAATCCCATGGACTGAGGAGTCTGGAGGGTCCATGGGGTTGCAAAAAGAGCTGGACATGACAGCGACTAACACAATAATAAGCATTCTTTTCACAGGAGAACACACGAAAGTCTGCATAGCAACAACGAGACTAGGGGAGTTGAACTTAAGCATTTGGTGTTGATTATCCATGTAAAGACACTTGGGCATTGAAACTTCAAAGACACAGACACCCTGCTCTCTTGGGTTATCCCCACAGTTTAAAAATTCATCATATATCTATGCTCCTGCAGCCTGAGATCCACAAGTCCGATTTCTAAATGAAACTTTTTCTGACACTCTACTGCCATTCAAAGCCTTGGACATTTTTACCCTGAGGAGTTTTATCTTGGGAGAAATGGGGCAGTGGAATATTAATGTAGCATTTGAAGGTGTCTTCATGGAAATGAACTTCCTTCTGAGATATTCCAGAGACACATCAAAAGGAAAGACCAGGCACCTCGTGGACTCAGTCAACTTTGAACCATTTCTCTTTCAGGGTGGCTGATCCCAAATATTAACTTCACCATTAGAAACACGAAGTCTTCCTCATTCCATTTGCGATTTTATATCATCACAAATAAATTTGGCTACTGAGAGACATTTTACTTTTCTGGAATGAAAAGTAATCTGTCATACTTTTTTAAAAGTAACAAGAAATAGAAAAATGATTACCTATAATTTTATTATCCAAAGGAAATTATGGATGACATTGAAGTATATTTTTCTAGCCTTTTTCCTATGAAATTTTAAAAGACTGAGCTCATACAGCACACACAACTTTGCAGCATGCTTTCTTGAACATTTCATCATGCTTTTCCCCATATCATTAAAAATCTTTCAGGAAGACTACATGTTATTCCATAAACAAATGCATCATAATCCATTAATCACATTTCTATTGTTTTAATTATATTATTTATGATTTTCTCAATTATTAATAGACTTTAGTAAACATCTTTTAGATGTAAAACCATGATAGATTCTCCAGTTATTTCCTTATGAAATATAGATTTGCAAAACTTTAATTGTGAGATTAAAGTTATGATCTTTAAAGCACTTCACACATTTTGCCAAATTTCTTTTCAGAAAATAATTATACCAATTTAAACTCCCTCAGGCTGGATATGAGAATAAACACTGCACTTTCTGTCATTTGTGTCAGGTCATCTCATTTTTAAAAATTTTTGCTAATTTGATGAATGAAAATAGCTTCTATCCAAAAGATACCAGTTTTCTGAAAATTGCTGTATGGATTCAAAGCAATTCAATAGAAGTTCTAACAGAATTTTTCATGGCACTTGAGAAACAATTCTTTAGAAAGAATAATTTATTTATTTGGCTGCATCTGGTCTTTGTTGCAGCATTCAGCGCTTAGTTGTGGCATGTGGGCTCTAGTTTCCTGACCAAAGATTGAACCTAGGCCCCCTGCATTGGGATCATGGAGTCTTAGCCACTGAACCACCCGGGAAGTCCCAAGAAATGTTTTCTTAAATGTATATGGAAGAGTAACAAGCAAAGGAGAAACTAAATATTTTAGAAAGATAACAATGGGGAAATTCCTTTTTATTTTATATCTGTATTTACTTTGAAGCTCAAGTAACTAAGACAATGTGGGTGTATGTGGAGGTAGACAAAGTGACCAGTATAATAGGCAGTATAGAAACAGACCCATTAAAATATAAAATTTTGACTCATGATGGTGATGCAGGGCAGGTCAAGAGGAACAGAACAAATTTTTCAATGATTCAAGCTAGATAAAAAATTATACATACTAAAAAAAATAGAATAGGATCTCATTTCTTTCCAAATATAAAAATAAATTCCAGACAGTTTAGGACTTAACTATAAAACTTTGAAAGTTTTAGTTTTGTTGGCAAATATCTTGCTGACCTTGGGAAGGGTACAGATTTTTTCAATCAAGACTCAAGAAGCATTAGCTAGACATAAGACACTCATGAAAAAAGAATTATGAATCTAAATACATTAAAATTAAAAGCTTCTCTTCAATATCATGTTATTCAATACTTTGAGCAAGTATTTAATTTCTCTGTGCCTCTGCTCATCTGTAGAATGGGATAATACCTGTACCTACTTCTTTGGTTCTTGCTGCAAATCAAGAGTTAACTCAACAGACCCATCACAAGCATGGAAATTGAAACTGTAATCAGAAATCTTCTGGCAAACAAAAGCCCAGGACCAGATGGCGTCACAGCTGAATTCTACCAAAAATTTAGAGAAGAGCTAACACCTATCTTACTCAAACTCTTCCAGAAAATTGCAGAAGAAGATAAACTTCCAAACTCATTCTATGAGGCCACCGTCACCCTAATTCCAAAACCAGACAAAGATGCCACACAAAAAAAAAAAAAACTAAAGGCCAATATCACTGATGAACATAGATGCAAAAATCCTTAATAAAAGTCTAGCAAACAGAATCCAACAACATATTAAAGAGATCATACATCATGACCAAGTGGGCTTTATCCCAGGAATGCAAGGATTCTTTAATATCTGCAAATCAATCAATGTAATACACCACATTAACAAATTGAAAGATTAAAACCATATGATTATCTCAATAGATGCAGAAAAAGCCTTTGACAAAATTCAACATCCATTTATGATAAAAAAAAAACTCTCCAGAAAGCAGGATTAGAAGGAACATATCTAAACATAGTAAAAGCTATATATGACAAACCCACAGCAAACATTATCCTCAATGGTGAAAAATTGAAAGCATTTCCCCTAAAATCAGGAACAAGACAAGGGTGCCCACCCTCACCACTACTATTCAACATAGTTTTAGAAGTGTTGGCCACAGCAATCAGAGAAGAAAAACAAATAAAAGGAATCCAGATTGGAAAAGAAGAAGTAAAACTCTCACTGTTTGCAGATGACATGATCCTCTACATAGAAAACCCTAAAGACTCTACCAGAAAATTACTAGAGCTAATCAATGAATATAGTAAAGTTGCAGTATATAAAATTAATACACAGAAATCCCTTGCATCCCTATACACTAACAATGAGAAAACAGAAAGAGAAATTAAGGAAACAATACCATTTACCATTGCAACAAAAAGAATAAAATACTTAGGAGTATATCTACCTAAAGAAACAAAAGACCTATACATAGAAAACTATAAAGCACTGATGAAAGAAATCAAAGAGGACACAAACAGATGGAGAAATATATCGTGTTCATGGATTGGAAGAATCAATATTGTGAAAATGACTATACTAACCAAAGCAATCTATAGATTCAATGCAATCCCTATCAAGCTACCAACAGTATTTTTCACAGAACTAGAACAAAGAATTTCACAATTTGTATGGAAATACAAAAAACCTCGAATAGCCAAAGCAATCTTGAGAAAGAAGAATGGAACTGGAGGAATCAACCTGCCTGACTTCAGACTATACTACAAAGCCACAGTCATCAAGACAGTATGGTACTGGCACAAAGACAGAAATATAGATCAATGGAACAAAAAAGAAAGCCCAGAGATAAATCCACGAACCTATGGTCACCTTATCTTCGACAAAGGAGACAAGGATATACAATGGAAAAAAGACAACCTCTTTAACAAGTGGTGCTGGGAAAACTGGTCAACCACTTGTAAAAGAATGAAACTAGAACACTTTCTAACACCATACACAAAAATAAACTCAAAATGGATTAAAGATCTAAATGTAAGGCTAGAAATTATAAAACTTCTAGAGGAGAACATAGGCAAAACACTCTCTGACATAAACCACAACAAGATCCTCTATGACCCACCTCCCAGAATACTGGAACTAAAAACAAAAATAAACAAATGGGACCTAATTAAACTTAAAAGCTTTTTCACAACGAAGGAAACTATAAGCAAGGTAAGAAGACAGCCTTCAGAATGGGAGAAAATAATAGCAAATGAAGCAACAAAGGATTAATCTCAAAAACATACAAGCAACACCTGCAGCTCAATTCCAGAAAAATAAATGACCCAATCAAAAAATGAGCCAAAGAACTAAACAGACATTTCTCCAAAGAAGACATACAGATGGCTAACAAACACATGAAAAGATGCTCAACATCACTCATTATCAGAGAAATGCAAATCAAAACCACAATGAGGTACCATTACACGCCAGTCAGGATGGCTGCCATCCAAAAGTCTACAAGCTATAAATGCTGGAGAGGGTGTGGAGAAAAGGCAACCCTCTTACACTGTTGGTGGGAATGCAAACTAGTACAGCCGCTATGGAGAACAGTGTGGAGATTTCTTAAAAAGCTGGAAATAGATCTGCCATATGACCCAGCAATCCCACTTCTGGGCAGACACACCGAGGAAATCAGATCTGAAAGAGACACATGCACCCCAGTGTTCATCGCAGCACTGTTTGTAATGGCCAGGACATGGAAGCAACCTAGATGTCCATCAGCAGACGAATGGATAAGAAAGCTGTGGTACATATACACAATGGAATATTACTCAGCCATTAAAAAGAATGCATTTGAATCAGTTCTAATGAGGTGGATAAAACTGGAGCCCATTATACAGAGTGAAGTAAGCCAGAAGGATAAACACCAATACAGTATACTAACACATATATATGGAATTTAGAAAGATGGTAATGATAACCCTATATGCAAAACAGAAAAAGAGACACAGATGTATAGAACAGACTTTTGGACTCTATGGGAGAAGGCAAGGGTGGGATGATCTGAGAGAATAGCATTGAAACATGTATATTATCAAGTGTGAAACAGATCGCCAGTCCAGGTTGGATGCATGAGACAAGTGCTCAGGGCTGGTGCACTGGGATGACCCAGAGGGATGAGATGGGGAGGGAGGTGGGAGAGGGGATCAGGATGGGGAACACATGTAAATCCATGGCTGATTCATGTCAATGTATGGCAAAAACCACTACAATATTGTAAAGTAATTAGCCTCCAAGTAATAAAAATAAATTTATAAAAAAGACTGTAAAAAAAGAAAAAGAGTTAACTCATGTTCTCATTCAGAACAACTATCTGATATTTAGTGAGCACTCAATAGTTATCAGCTCATTATTACTGTCATATGAAAGGTTTATATGTTTTGTATAGTAAAACAAAGTCATTTTTATTATTTTCTTAGTGATTTTATTGGTTTACCTTAAAAATATCCCCATCTAGTTCCCACTGAGATATAACACTCATGAAAAAATATGCTTAATTTTTATATACTGATTATTATTAATATATTTCACTTTTTCATAATGCAAAAATTTATTTTAGGGCTAACTCTGAAAAATGGGCTTAAACTAATTGTCCAGGTATTGTGCTTCATAAAACTTTACTCTCTTACTGATTCATAAAATCTGCATGATCGAATATTAAATTTTGCCTCTTGATTTGTATTTGCTTTAATTTACTCTTTTTAATTCTGTATTAACTAGTTGGAGGTGAATCTTTTTGACAATTTATCAGGGAAACTACTTATGTCTTTTAGATAATTTTCACATTATACAACATAAAATTGATTTTTGAGGATCCCTCAATTTTCCAAGCCTTTTTTCCAAAAGGCACGAAATAAAAGCTCCAGAAGTCATCTAGGCTTGTAATTATAAAACCAATACTGATTCACATTAGTCAGTTATAAGGAAGCCCAAGTCAGGCCTCTCTCGTACAAAAAGCAGTTGTAAAATATATATCAGTACTTGACAAGTTCAGTCTGGACATTTTCTGCAAAAATAAATCTTATTTTGCAAAAAAATGAAAATGTTATATGATTGCTTATTATCAGTTTGCAAGATATAAAATCATCATATAAGCCCCAAATTGTGAATGTATAAAACATTGACTGTGTGATGACCTTTTGGAGCTAAGCTCACCACTGGAACAAAAAAGCCTGACTTCCTTCAAGGCAGCATATAATGCAGAACAATGGCAGTGGACCCAAAATAAATATGCTTGGATGTGCCAATTTCTTAGACATTTATTATAAGTTACCATTTTACAATCTGAAATTTCAAGAAGTTTTTTGACATAATTGAGGACAGACATGAAAATAATTATATTGTAAAATCTATATAGCTGAGATTCTTTTTTTTTTTTAAGGCAATACATAGTTTATCAAAATCTTGGTTGGTCTGATTAAAAAACTGACCTGCCTAGAAATGTAAGGAAATGGAGTTAGCTTGGTGAAGCTGAGGAATGTGCAAGTGATGGGAGAAAAACATTTAAAAGCATTAACGCCCTAAATAAATGGAAAAAAAAAAAAAAAAAAAAGAAAGCTCTCACCTGAAGTGATCAGGCTGCGTTCTTTCTCCACCTGTTTTTTATTAGGTTTGGAGCCACCTTGCTTTTGGAAAGTGGCATAAATCTATTATGTGCATGCATGCTCAGTCGTGTCCAACTCTTTGTGACTCCATGGACTGTAGACCACCAGGCTTCTCTGTCCATGGGATTTTCCAGGCAAGAACACAGAAGTGGGTTGTCAATTCCTCCTCCAGGGGATCTTCTCGACTCAGGAATCAAACCCACATCTCCTGTGTCTCCTGAATTGGCAGAACTGGTTGTTTATCACTGAGACACCTGGGAAGCCCTAACCCATTATAAGCACTTAAATAAAGACTTAAAAAATGTCACTTGCCTGGACTTATTACCAAATGTCTCTGTTTCAACGAACTTAAACTGTAATCCTTGCATGGTGTAAAAAGGCACCTGATTTAAAAAAAGAGAACCTCATGTATAGCCCAATCTCAGCCCCCTGAGTCCTTGAGTCACTTAAGCCGAGTTATGTAATTTTTTTGCCTTTATTATCCTCATGCTTAAAGTCAAGGGTCCAAACTAGATGCCATCAATGTTATAGGGTTATCAAACATGTGAAGTACTTAGAGCATTGAGTCCCTAGTGAAAACACTAAGAATTGTTATTTTCATCACTGAAATGTATGATTCTCTTGTTCAGAGCCTTCTCAGCATCTCCAGCCATCTTCAGAAATCCAGTTTATTCTAATAGAACTATCCATTATCTTAAGTCTTTTGTGATCCTGTCAACCCTTGGAAATCAGAATGGTTTGGTTCTCCACAACATGGGCATGAATAAATCTTTCCTGACCACACCAGACTTTGAGACATACTCTAGAGCAAGGGGAAGAAAAGAGAGTGTCTTCTCAGGGGCACGCTAACTTCTCTGTGACTTGTTAATATGTTCTGCAGTTTTCCAGGAAAATCTCACCCGTAACCCTCTTTGTGCCTCCCAGTGGCAATATCCCTCCATGTTGGAATTAAAACCAAGCAATTTGAAATTTTAGAAAGTTCTTCCTTTTCTGTCAATCCATTGTTTCAAATCTGCATATTAAATTATCTCACAACAGATATTTGGTAAGAAAATGCAGATTGTTGGATGATAGAGAGACAGGTAGAAATGAACATGAACTAAAGGGCAGTCTGCCAATAAGACTTTCTTCCAATGAGTATCATATTTGGAACTTGTTTTTATATCAATTCCTTAGTGGGACATGCTGATGTTTTCCTAATCTGAAGGAAATAGGCTTGTATATGTGAGAGAAGAGGAGGGAGGTCTTAGGTGAGCAATCAGTATCCCTCAGAATTTTTTTAATCCAATTTAATTTTGGTGGCTTAATTATTCCTGAGGTCTGGCGATTTTGACAAACTGCTGAAATACATCAAATACAAGTGGCAGAGCTGAAGACAAGACCCAGTTTGAGACTTATAACTAGAAAATGATAGAACAGTAAAGGCAGAGGACACTTCCTAGAAGAATTAAGAAACAGAAGTGCATCTGCAGACTTTGATCCTTAATGAGGGCGGCTTAGGCTTCCCAGGTGGCACAGTGGTAAAAAGTCCACCTGCCAAGCAGGAGATGCGGGTTTGATTCCTAGGTTGGGAAGATCCCTTGGAAAAGGAGATGGCAATCCACTCCAGTATTCTTGCCTGGCGGGCTACAGTACATAGTGTCTCAAAGAGTGGAACTTGATTAAGCATGCAAGTACGAGAGCATTTTAGATAGAGATGTAAACAGATGTCTCAACTCCTGAAATCATCATTGTTTCAACTGCTCATTAACATATTCCTCTAGATAATTTTAGGTCTGTGAAGCAAAGAGGGGCAAAAAAAGAGAACTGCGGGGCAGACTTCCTGAGCCCTTTAAGGATTTGCCAAGGGTCAGGGTGGGAGGCTGGGCATACCTTTTTGCTAATCAAGAAAAAAAACTTGTTGCCAGTGAGTCAGTCGGAAACCTAAGCAGTCTCACCACTCTGCTATTCAGCACGGGGCAAAAAGACCAACAAAATCTGCAGCACTGGAGAACTTCATCAGTAAATGAAGTGCTATAAAAGGAAATAATATCTATTTTTATTGTCCTGATCCTATTATAAATAAGATTGCTATTAGTGGAATTTTAACTCAATGAAGCTCAGACTTTAGAGCAGGTAGAATATTAAAAATACACATTCTCTTTCACCTAATGACATTATTTTTGTGTGTTTTTCTTGTAAAAATACATAGGTCCTTCATGAAACTTTTGGTAGATGCAACCATGGGCAAAGAATAAAATACAAATGTCCTGCAACCCCAAGACCTAGTGATGAATTCAGTTAACAGCAAGCGACCTTATAATGCAATGTGTCCTTGTGACACAGGATTGTTTTTAGCAATAAAGCTGCTATCTAGTGACATAGGAAGGGGGCAGTTTTAAAAGTGAACACTTTTATTAAAGTAAAGTTCTCTTACCATTTGTAAGAAAAAATATGTTCATACATATTCATAAGTGTTTGACTAAAAATGTCCTCCTGATACCAGAGAAAGGATTCACTTTCTCAGTTGATTATTTGTGCAATGTTCTGTGAGATTTTTTTCTTTTTTTTCTTAACTAGCTTAGCTTAGTTTCTGTGGTTTGGGGGGAATCTAATTCATTACTAAGACATATGATTTATTCCAATTTCCTTATTTCTTCCACTAACGGCAAAATTGCACGCCATCATCTGTTAGCACAACTATGGCAATGATTATTTAATCTGGCAAGTATAGTGATGAGTAAAAGATTGCAGACCTATTACTCTCAAGTTGATATGCTGCCATGTGATAAAATATCACACAATCCCACCTAGTATTCAAATATGGAAGTGCATCAAAATATGTTTTAATTGAATGTTTCATCTTTCTTCTTCACTTTCATACTTAATAGAGACAAATAGGAAGAAAAAAAACTTTTTGTTATATTCTAGAAATAGTCACAAAATTTCACTGGGACATTCCATTAGACTTCCTGATGAGAGAGAATTCAGGTAGAGAGAAAGGGAGAGAAAAAAGGAAAAATGAGAGAATAGTGACATCATCCAAGAGGCCAGGGACAAACCAATAATGTTGCCTTGGTAGAGTTGTCAGTTTTGTAAAGTTGGTTCAAAACAGAATTTTTTTGAATATTTGGAGGAGCACTGTTACCCACCTACACACTAGGGCGCTGTGTGTCCACATGCCCCTGTCTGCTCACAAGGCCCTCACACCCACATCAGCTGTGCTGCTACTATTAGGATCTACTTCTACCCTCAGGATCCATTCAACACTGAATCTGTGGGTTTTCCCACACCAACAATCGGTTCTCTAACTCCAGACACCAAATGGGTACCTAAGGATTCTATCCAGTTGTGACACTAATCACCCCAAGGGCTCAGCCCCATAGGACCACCCTCACTTCAGACATGAACCACAAGTCTGGGTTCCCTATACTGCTGGCTGATTCGCTATAAGGCCAGGGACAGCACCATCCTCTCCTCAGGCATGGTAACTTGCTCTAATGCTTACAGGTCTCAAGAAAACAGGTTAGGTGCTATTCCTGCTCTATTATTAAGGACACAACTCAAGAACAGCCAGATAGAAGAGATGCATAGGCCAAGGCATGCTGGCTTTTTAGACTCTTTCTTTGATATTTGATATTCTGTAATGTATTTGATATTCTCTAATACATTCTTGCTGGAGAAAGGAATGACAACCCACTCCTGTAATCTTGCCTGAAGAATCCCATGGGCAGAGGAGGCTGGCAGACTACAGTATGTGGGGTCACAAAGAGTTGGACACAACTGAAGCAACTGAACATGCAATATATTCTTGGGTTTCCCTGATGACCCAGATGGTAAAGAATCTGCCTACAATGCAAGAGACCTGGGTTCTCTGACCGGATCTTTAGAGAGGATCTTAAAGATCCCTTGGAAAAGGAAATGACAACCAACTCGAATATTCTTGCATGGAGAATTCCACGGACAGAGGAGCCTGATGGTCTACAGTTCATGGGGTCACAAAGAGTGTCATGACTGAACGACTAACACTTTCACTTTCACGTCACTTCAATATTTTCTTGAATATATTGAATATATTCAGTATGATTGTATTCCCATATTATCTCCTCCAAACTTATTACACTGATAGCTATTTCTTTACGTCATATTAAATTCAACATTTTAGATTAGATCTAAACAATTTTGATTAGATTTAGATCTTGTGCTTCCAGTTTCAGTTTTTTTGTTTGTTTCTTTGTTTTAAATCTGGGAGATTTCTATCTTCTGAAGGGACATTTACAAATGTAATGATCTTATCTATCATGTTCAATTATATAGTTAAATCAAATATTTAAGTTTCAATGGGTATACTTATTTAACTGTGCTTCAAGTTTCTGAGAGAAATTCATTATTGTTGCTGCTAAATGATTCATGGGGTGTGATAGTGTGTCCGTGTGTCGCTGCATTGGGTTCTGAACACCTGGCAATAAATGAGAAGGATATGTAACAGAACTGGACCACAGAACATCAAGACTAGAAAGAACCTTTGGAAATTTCCTAGTCACGTTAAACAGAGAACATAAAACTCAGGACCACAGCATTGCCTAACTCAATGAAACTAGGAGCCTTGCCGTGGAGGGCCACCCAAGACAGACAAGTCATGGTGGAGAATTCTGACAAAATGTGTTCCACAGGAGAAGGGAATGGCAAACCACTTCAATAGTCTTGCTTTGAGAACCCCATAAACAGTATAAAAGGAAAAAAGACATGACACTGAAAGATGAACTCCCCAAGTCGGTGGGTGCCCAATATGCTACTGGAGATCAGTGGAGAAATAACTCCAGAAAGAATGAAGAGACAGAGCCAAAGCAAAAACAACACCCAGCTGTGGATGTGACTGGTGATGGAAGCAAGGTCCAATGCTGTAAAGAGCAATACTGCACAGGAACCTGGAATGTTAGGTCCATGAATCAAGGCTAATTGGGAGTGGTGAAAACAGGAGATGGCAAAAGTGAACGTTGACATTTTAGGAATCAGCTAACTAAAATGGACTGGAATGGGGGAATTTGACTCAGATGACCATTATGTCTACTACTGTGGGCAAGAATCCCTTAGAAGAAATGGAGTAGCCTCATAGTAAACAAGAGTCCAAAATGCAGTACTTGGATGCAACCTCAAAAATGACAATGACCTCTGTTTATTTCCAAAGCAAATCATTCAATATCACAGTAATCCAAGTCTATGCCCTAACCAGTAATGCTTAAGCTGAACAGTTCTATGAAGACCTACAAGACCTTCTAGAACTAACACCCAAAAAGGATGTCCTTTTCCTTCTAGGGGACTGGAATGTAAAAGTAGGAAGTGAAGAAATACCTGGAGTAACAGGCAAATTTGGTCTTGGAGTACAAAATGAAGCAGGTAAAAGCTAACAGAGTTTTGTCAAGAGAACTCACTGGTCATAGTAAACACCCTCTTCCAACAACACAAGAGAAGACTCTACACATGAGCATCACTAGATGATCAATACTGAAATCACATTGATTATATTCTTTGCAGCCAAAGATGGAGAAGCTCTATACAGTCAGCAAAAACAAAACTGGAAGCTGACTGTGGCTCATCATGAACTCCTTACTGCCAATTTCAGATTTAAATTGAAGAAAGTAGGGAAAACCACTAGATCATTCAGGTATGACCTAAATCAAATCCTTTATGATTATACACTGGAAGTGACAAATAGATTCAAGGGATTAGATCTGATAGAGTGCCTGAAGAACTATGGAGGGAGGTTCGTGTCATTGTACAGGAGGTAGGGATCAAGACTATCCCCAAGAAAAAGAAATGCAGAAAGGCAAAATAGTTGTCTGAAGAGGCCTTACAAATAGCTGAGAAAAGAAAAGGTGTGAAAGGCAAAGGAGAAAAGGAAAGATATACCCACTTGAATGCAGAGTTCCAAAGAATATCAAGGAGAGATAAGAAAGCCTTCCTCAGTGATCAATGCAAAGAAATAGAGGAAAACAACAGAATGGGAAAGACCAGAGATCTCTTCAAGAAAATTAGAGATACCAAGGGGTCATTTCATGCAAAGATGAGCACAGTAAAGGACAGAAATGGTATGGACCTAACAGAAGCAGAAGATATTAAGAAGAGGTGACAAGAATATGCAGAAGAACTATACAAAAAACAGCTTCATGACCCAGATAACCATGATGGTGTGATCACTCACCTAGAGACAGACACCCTGGGATGCAAAGTCAAGTGAGCCTTAGGAAGTATCACTATGAACAAAGCTAGTGAGGTGATGGAATTCCAGTTGAGCTCTTTCAAATCTTAAAAGATGATGCTGTGAAAGTGCTGCACTCAATATGCCAGCAAATTTGGAAAATTCAGCAGTGACCACAGGAATGGAAAAGATGTTTTCACTCCAATCCCAAAGAAAGGCAATGCCAAAGAATGCTCAAACTACCACACAATTACATTCGTCTCACACACTAGCAAAGTAATGCTCAAAATTCTCCAAGCCACACTTCAACAATGCGTGAACCATGAACTTCCAGATGTTCAAGCTAGATTTAGAAAAGGCAGAGGATCCAGAGATCAAATTGCCAAGATCCATTGGATCACTGAAAAAGGAAGAGAGTTCCAGAGAAACATCTACTTCTGCTTTACTGACTACACCAAAGCCTTTGACTGTGTGGATCACAACAAACTGTGGAAAATTCTGAAAGAGATGGGAATACCAGACCACCTGACCTGCTTGCTTAGAAATCTATATGCATGTCAAGAAGCAACAGTTACAATTGGACGTGGAACAACAAACTAGCTCCAAATTGGGAAAGGAGTATGTCAAAGTTATATATTGTCATCATGCTTATTTAACTTGTATGCAGTGTACACCAGGCAAAATCCTGGGTAAAATGAAACCCAAGCTGGAATCAAGATTGTTGGGAGAAATATCAATAACCTTAGACATGCAGAGGACACCACCCTTATGGCAGAAAGTGAAGAAGAACTAAAGAGCCTCTTGATGAAAGTGAAAGAGGAGAGTGAAAAAGTTGGCTTAAAGCTCAACATTCATAAAACTAAGATCATGGCATCCAGTCCCATCACTTTATGGCAAATAGATGGGGAAACAGTGAGAGACTTTATTTTCTTGGGCTCCAAAATCACTGTAGATGGTGACTACAGCCATGAAATTAAAACATGCTCGTTCCTTAGAGGAAAAGTTATGACCAACCTAGACAGCATATTAAAAAGCAGAGACATTACTTTGCCAGCAAAGTTCTGTTTAGTCAAAGCTATGGTTCTTCCAGTAGTCATGTTTGGATGTGAGCTTTGGACTATAAAGAAAGCTGAGCACCAAAGAATTGATGCTTTTGAACTGTGGTGCTGGAGAAGACTTTTGAGAGTCTCTTGGACTGCAAGGAGATCCAATCAGTCCATCCTAAAGGAAATCAGTCCTGAACATTCATTGGAACGATGGATGCTGAAGTTGAAGCTCCAATACTTTGGCCACATGATATGAAGAACGGACTCATTTGAAAAGACTCTGATGCTGGGAAATATTGAAGGTGGAAGGAGAAGGGCAACAGAGGATGAGATGGTTGGATGGCATCACCAACTCGATGCACATGAGTTTGGGTAAGCTCCAGGAGTTGGTGATGGACATGGAACCCTGGCATGCTGCAGTCCATGGGGTCGCAAAGAGCCAACACAACTGAGGGACTGAACTGACTGAAAACTCAAGAAGACATGTTTCCAAAGCCTGCGACAATTGTTTGCAGGCTGGATGTTTATTTAGGTTAAAATACAAGTAAGGGTGTACATGGGGGCTTTCTTACTGGCTCAGACAGTGAAGAATCTGCTTACAATGCAGAAGACCCAAGTTTGAACCTTGAGTCTGGAAGATCCCATGGAGAAGGGAATGTCAACCCATTCCAGTATTCTTGCCTGGAGAATCCCATGAACAGAGGAACCTAGGGGGTATAGTCCATGGGGTCACAAAGAGTCAAACATGACTGAGCAACTAACAAGGGTGTACATAATAGCATAATACTCAGGAACATATCCAGAACATATGTTATTTTTAGAGCTTTTCCTCCAAGTGAGGATCACAGACTCCCTGAAATAAATCACAAGAGGTACTTGTGAAAAATGTAGACTCTTGTCCCAACACTGAATAAGAATCTCTGACTGTATGATTCAGAAACAGGCTTTATTAACCATCTCTGTAGATGATTTTTGGACAAAACCGACTTGAGAGCCAATGGTTGATGGCTTCAACTGGGAAAGAGTTATATCACTTTCCTGAACTTTGGAGTGTGTCCAGTTAAAATATACTCTTTATTTCCTGAAAAAGAAGCAAAAATCCCTAAAAGCACGGAAAGAGAACCAGAGATCAGAGAAGGATAACCAGACTGACTGACCCTCTGCTCCCACTTAACTCTAACCAGAGCATTTTCATTTGTTTTGGGAATGTCTTTACTTTGGACTATACCAAGGAAATAACTGTGAGAAGAGTATAGAACCACCTGTGTATTTTTTCCCTTATGGTTTATAGACCTCCTGAAACAGATGTATATCAAAGAATGTACTAAACAATGACATACTTTTCCTTAAAGATCACAGGGATAGACATGTTGTCATAGGATGGAAAAATGTCTTCTTAACCAGGAAACGAGGATAAAAGAACTCCTGGTGGAAGTGTTCATTGGTGTAACTGCCATAGAGAGCAGTGTGGTGGAATCTAGAGAAACTGAAAAATTGTTCCTTGTGCTTTGGAAATTCCATAATCAGTTACATTTCTAGGTAAACTCCTCTTAATATACATGAGTAGACCTCAAAATAGCTGATGTTGAATAAGACTCAGTGTGGAATCTCTTATAACAATCACGCAAGAGACAGATGGGTTTTATTGTAGATGAATTGCTGCAAGTTGGGTAGGATGCTAAACTCATGTGGCTAGCACATGGATAGTCAGGATCCCACCCAGGCAGGCACACTTGCTGGGAACCCCTAGTCGAGACTGCCTCCAATGGTATCCTTGCATGCCTGTGTGCTAAGTCTCTTCAGTCATGTCCGACTCTTTGTGACTCTACAGACTGTAGCCTGCCAGACTCTTCTGTCCACGAGATTCTCCAGGCAAGAATATGGAGTGGGATACCATGCCCACCTCCAGGGGATCTTCCCGACCCAGGGATCGAACCCTCATCTCTTACGTTTCCTGCATTGGCAGGCAGGTTCTTTACCACTAGCACCACCTGGGAAGCCCAGTGGTATCCTTATTGGCACTGAATTGCATCCTCTCCAAAATCCATATGCTGAAATCCTAACCCCAATACATCCCACGATGAGACTGTATTTAAAGATAGGGTCTTCAAAGAGATAAAGTTTCCTTTTGTTGTAGGGGTGGGCCCTGACCCAGTAGGATTGGTGTGCTTTGAAGAAAAAGGAGAGATACCAGGGCTGTACATGCACAAAGGAAAGGCCACTGAGACACAGGGAAGTCCGTCAGCCCCAAGCCAAGGAGGGAGACGTCAGGAGAAACCAAACCTGCGGACACTTTTTTCTTGGACTTTTAGCCTCTAGAATTGTGGGAGAATAAATTTGTTATTTAAGCCATCTAGCTATGGAGTTTTGTTTGGTAGCCATACAAACTGTATGTCTATAATACAGATACTTAAAAGGATGAACATAGATTCTCTATTAGTAATAATGCGCTATAAGAAACACATCCAATAACCAACTACAGGAAGAGCAAGTGGAAGGCGGTATGTTGATGTGCTGGAGCCCTCTAATGGTGGTAAACAGGATGGGCTAGATCTTGATGCGGTAATACAAGTAGACCTCAAAAACCATGTTCAGTGAAGAAAGGTGAAGAATGATATATCAAGTATGAAACCATTTATGTGACTTTAAAACATGCTAACCCAACACACTTGCATAAATCAATGTAAACACAGGACAGGATTTTTCCATATCATGTGGGATTGTTCCAAGAGACAGGAAAGAAATGCATCCTGGCATGCAGGACAGACAAGAGTTGTAGCTTACTTGGCAGAATAAAGTTTGCCAGATATATTAAGTAATAGAAGATGTCTTTAAACATATATGAAATGTTAATAGTTGCCATTCTGGGCTGTGGTTATGCAAGCCTTTTTATTTCTTAAACTCAACATAGTCTTAGAAAAAGAATATTCTAATTCAGAGGTCCTCAACCTCCAGGACCTAATGCCTAATGATCTGAGGTGGAGCTGATGTCATAATAATAGAAATAAAGTGCACAGTAAATGTAATGTGCTTGAATCATCCTGAAACCATCACCCCCCACCCTGCTACATGGAAAAATTGTCTTCCACGAAACCAGTCCCCAGTGCCAAATGGTTAGATTCTAAGAATCTAACTGGTGTTACATAAGAGTAGTTCAGACATTCCTGAGGAGACATGAAACATATAGGCTTGGTCTCTCGGGTAATCCATGGTGTAAAATATGCAAGTGCTCAGAATAACACCCAGTACATTCTTAGCCTTCCACTATGGATTTGCTCCTAGGATTATTATAGCATAGTTATCCTGGGATTAGAAATAATACATGAAAAATGTGGCACTCAATTGGAATTTTAAAAGCAACAACTCTGCAACCTTAATTAAGAGTGCTGGATGATTTGAGAAAAACAGAGAGGAAAGCTGGCTGTAAAATTAATATGAGCCATCATGGATCCAAAAGATCTGGATGAATCCTCTTTCCCAGGCCTTAAACTCTATTCTCATCTTTTAATCAGGCTTCTCCAGATGTGTGGCATTAACTCTCCTGCTGTCCCCAAAGTTGCCTTTCACATATGAAAATGACATCAATCTCTATTTAAAAAAAAAAAAAAAAAAGGTTCAAAAGCTCCAAATAAGAATGAACTGATCCAAGCAGTCCATGTTGGATCCTTCTGGGATTAGGTTGAGGTGCGGCAAGTTGTTGAAAGCCGGTAAGTCTCTCTGAGAAGTCGTCATTTACAATGCCCCTGTGGCCTGGCAGAGTCAATGCAGCCTTCAGCAGCCCCTAATTATCTCCGGGAAGTAGTCTGAGCTCTGGGATAACCAGACTGACTGAGAACACATACGTAGGTGAGGCTGCTAATTACCCCCAAAGAGCATTTTTGGCTTCTTGTTGGTGTGGCTGAACTATATGCCAGACCTGACTCTGGCATTCATCCGTGTGACCTGTTGATCCAAAGTTCAATCCCCAGATTTAAATGCATGGATCAATGGGAGATTAAAAGAAATCCAGACAGAAACACAGTTGGAGATTCCAAGTTCAGATAAAAATGAATTTATCCCCCTGTAGAACTCCAATCCATTCTACACACATTCTGAGAGTAACTTAAAAATGACACAGATAAAATTTTGAAGCCCAGCAATTATCACATATAGAGAATAGTGAAGCAGTTTAAACATAGATGTTGTAGCCAAACTATCTGCTTTGCCATCTGCAACTGTGTCCCCTGCCATACAGCTATGGAATATTTATGCAACTTCTCGATTCTTCAGTTTACTTATCAGAAACACAATGATAGTCAAATAGTTTGTTTCTGAGATTGTTATAAGTCTTCTTGACAAATAAAACACCTAGAACACTGCTAGGTGTTCAAGATCTATATGAGTGTTAGCTTTTGTTATTACTATATGAAATCTAGAAAAATGGTACTGGTGAACCTCTTTTTTGGGCAGAAATAGAGACACAGATGAATAGAATGGACTTGTCGACCCAGTGGAGGCAGGATAGGGTAGGATGAATTGAGAAAGTACCATTGACATATATACACTACCGTGTGGAAAATAGACAGATAGTGGGAAGCTGCTGTATAGTGCAGGGAGCCCAGTCTGGTGCTCCGTGATGACCTAGAGGGGACGGATGAGGGGAGGGACGGGAGGCTCAAGAGGCAGAATATATATATATATAGTTGTGTGTTTGTGCATATATATATATATATAAATATATACACATATATATAGTTCAGTTCAGTTCAGTTGCTCATTCGTGTCCGACTCTTTGTGATCACATGGACTACAGCACGCCAGGCCTCCCTGTCCATCACCAACTCCCGGAGTTTACCCAAATTCATGTCCATTAAGTTAGTGATGCCATCTAACCATCAAATCCTCTGTCATCCCCTTCTTCT
Source organism: Odocoileus virginianus (assembly GCF_023699985.2). NCBI lineage: Eukaryota > Metazoa > Chordata > Mammalia > Artiodactyla > Cervidae > Odocoileus > Odocoileus virginianus. Next base: position 19,620,903 of record NC_069682.1, read on the forward strand.
CCCACCTTCAATCTTTCCCATCATAAGTGTATTTTCAAATGAGTCTGTTCTTCATATCAGGTGGCCAGAGTATTGGAGTCTCAGCTTCAACATCAGTCCTTCCAATGAACACCCAGGACTGATCTCCTTTAGGATGGACTGGTTGGATCTCCTTGCAGTCCAAGGGACTCTCAAGAGTCTCCTCCAACACTATAGTTCAAAAGCATCAATTCTTTGGTGCTCACCTTTCTTTATAGTTCAACTCTCACATCCACACATGACTACTAGAAAAACCATAGCTTTGACTAGATGGACCTTTCTTGGCAAAGTAATATCTCTGCTTTTTAATATGCTGTCTAGGTTGGTCATAACTTTCCTTCTAAGGAGTAAGCATCTTCTAATTTCATAGCTACCATCACCATCTGCAGTGATTTTGGAGCCCAGAAAAATAAAGTCAGCCACTGTTTCCACTGTTTCCCCATCTACTTGCCATGAAGTCATGGGACCAGATGCCATGATCTTGGTTTTCTGAATGTTGAGCTTTAAGCCAACTTTTTCACTCTCCTCTTTCACTTTCATCAAGAGGCTCTTTACTTCTTCTTCACTTTCCACTATAAGGGTGGTGTCATCTGCATGTCTGAGGTTATTGACATTTCTCCCAGCAATCTTGATTCCAGCATGGGCTTCATTTGGCCTGGCATTTTGCTTGATGTACTCTGCATATAAGTTAAATAAGCATGGTGACAATATACAGACTTGACGTACTCCTTTCCCTATTTGGAACCAGTCTGTTGTTCGATGTCCAGTTCTAACTGTTGCTTCCTGATCTGCATACAGATTTCTCATGAGGCAGGTCAGGTGGTCTGGTATTCCCGTCTCTTTCAGAATTTTCCACAGTTTGTTGTGATCCACACAGTCAAAGGCTTTGGTGAGTCAGTAAAGCAGAAGTAGATGTTTTTCTGTGACTCTCTGTCTTTATCAATGATCCAGCAGATGTTGGCAATTTGATCTCTGGTTCCTCTGCCTTTTCTAAATCCAGCTTGAATATCTGGAAGTTCATGGTTCACATACTGTTGAAGCATGGCTTGGAGAATTTTGAGCATTACTTTGCTAGTGTGTGAGATGAGTGCAATTGTGCGGTAGTTTGAACATTCTTTGGCATTGCCTTTCTTTGGGATTGGAATGAAAACTGACCTTTTCCAGTCCTGTGACCTCTGCTGAGTTTTCCAAATTTGCTGCCATATTGAGCAAGCATCATCTTTTAGGATTTGAGACAGCTCAACTGGAATTCCATCACCTTCACTAGCTTTGTTCGTAAGTGATACTTCCTGAAGTCCACTTGACATCACATTCCAGGGTGTCTGGCTCTAGGTGAGTGATCATGCCATCATGATTATCTTGGTCATGAAGCTCTTTTTTGTATAGTTCTTCTGCATATTCTTGCCACCTCTTCTTAATATCTTCTGCTTCTGTTAGGTCCATACCATTTCTGTCCTTTACTGTGCTCATCTTTGCATGAAATGACCCCTTGGTATCTCTAATTTTCTTGAAGAGATGTCTAGTCTTTCCCATTCTGTTGTTTTCCTCTATTTCTTTGCATTGATCACTGAGGAAGGCTTTCTTATGTCTCTTGATATTCTTTGGAACCCTGCATTCAAATGGGCATATCTTTCCTTTTCTCCTTTGCTTTTCACTTCTCTTCTTTTCACAGCTGTTTGTAAGGCCTCCTCAGACAGCCATTTTGCTTTTTTGCATTTCTTTTTCTTGGGGATGGTCTTGATCCCTGCCTCCTGTACAATGTCATGAACCTCCCTCCATAGTTCTTCAGGCACTCTATCTATCAGATCTAATCCCTTGAATCTATTTGTGACTTCCATTGCATAATCGTAAAGGATTTGATTTATGTCATACCTGAATGGTCAGTGGTTTTCCCTACTTTCTTCAATTTAAGTCTGAATTTGGCAATAAGGATTTCATGATCTGAGCCGCAGTCAGCTTCCAGTCTTGTTTTTGCTGACTGTATAGAACTTTTCCATCTTTGGCTACAAAGAATATAATCAATGTGATTTCAGTATTGACCATCTGGTGACGTTCATCTGTAGAGCCTTCTCTTGTGTTGTTGGAAGAAGGTGTTTGCTATGGCCAGTGTGTTCTCTTGGCAAAACTCTATTAGCCTTTGCCCTGCTTCATTCTGTACTCCAAGGCCAAATTTGCCTGTTACTCCAGATATTTATTCACTTCCTACATTTGCATTCCAGTCCCCTAGAATGAAGAGGACATTTTTTTTTTATATTAGTTCTAGAAGGTCTTGTAGGTCTTCATAGAATTCTTCAACTTCAGCTTCTTCAGCATTACTGGTCAGTTCATAGACTTGGTTTACTGTGATATTGAATGGTTTGCCTTAGGAAACAAACAGAGATCATTCTGTCATTTCTGAGATTGCCTCCAAGTACTGCATTTTGGATTCTTTGGTTGACTATGATGGTTACTCCATTTCTTCTAAGGGATTCTTGCCCACAGTAGTAGATATAATGGTCATCTGAGTTAAATTCCCCCATTCCAGTCCATTTTAGTTAGCTGAATCCTAAAATGTTGACGTTCACTCTTGCCATCTCCTGTTTGACCACTCCCAATTTGCCTTGATTCATGGACCTATCATTCCAGGTTCCTATGCAATACTGCTCTTTACAGCATTGGACCTTGCTTCCATCACCAGTCACATCCACAGCTGGGTGTTGTTTTTGCTTTGGCTCCATCTCTTCATTCTTTCTGGAATTGTTTCTCTACTGATCTCTGGTAACATTTTTGGCACCTACTGACCTGGGGAGTTCATCTTTCAGTGTCATGTCTTTTTTCCTTTTCATACTGTTCATGGGGTTCTCAAGGCAAGAATCTGAAGTGGTTTGCCATTCCCTCCTCCAGTCGACCATGTTTTGTCAGAACTCTCAGTTATGGCTGATTTTCATTATTGCGCCTCAGAAACCAATGCAGTATTGTAAGACAATCATCCTCCAATTTAAAATAAAACAAAATAAAATAAAAAACACATCTAAATATAAACACAGCAATAAAATTTGAAAGCAGCCAGTCCTACTGGCTATTTCCACTTTTGTCCAGCATCACTTGTCTTCTGAGGCTTTTCAAGTTGAGTACTGATTGAGTGTTCTTGCTATTGTCTGTCTCTCTAACCAGAATGTGATTCCACCAAGACACTTCTGTGGTCTCCTCTCGCATCTTATTCTAGTCTTTGCTGAAAAATCATGTCCTCAGAGACAACTTTCCTGGAAACGCCACATCTCTGCCCTGTCACCCTCTATCCCTATTCTTGCTCTATTTCTTTCACTGTTGTTTTTACTAAATGAAATTTCTATTGTATGCTTATTGAGTTACTTCTTCTATTTCTCTCTCATATGGAAAAGGGCAGGTACCTGTTCTGTCTTGCTTCTTAAGAAGAGTGTTTGCCTAGGACATAGACAATAAGAAAACATATTAAGTGAAGGGGTGAATAAATAAACATTACCTACATCCCCAGAATTTCCCTGGTTCCTATCTTTTCTAAATCCAGTAGTTGTTCAGCTTTTCACTTTATTTTTCTAATGTATTTTTCTCTTTCTTTCTTTCTGTTTTGTTATGTTTAAAGAACTTAAGTTTCTGATGCTAAAGAACCCCAACTGACAAGAGATCAGTGCAAAAGTACCTTAAAATTTTTCTCATAAAGCATTTCACAGCAATTCTGGCATATAAGTAGCACACAATTTGTATGAATTTTTATCCTTTTCTTTTCCCACTCCCTTCTAGCTAACCTTAGGTATGGCTGCAGTAGACCAGAAGATATATCTGGTAGTCCTAGGCACATAGTAGGTGTTCAAAAGTGAACTGAAAATGACTACTGAATTACTGCCCCCACCTCTAGAAAAACTCTGTTTCCCTGGTACAAGAGTTAGGACTTGGCAGATGGCTGATAAATGGCATCCCCAATCTGGCAAATGAGAAGATAAGGATATAAATACTGCTTTTATCAAGAAGATATACCAACTTCCTCTTCCTTCTCTGCCATTAATTAAGACATTTGAGCTGGATCTTAAGGAACATTTGCTTCATGGAAAAGAGAAAGGACATCCCAAGCAGACAGCTGACCTAGTTTCTCAGGGCTGAATTACATAAGGCACTATTACACACTCAGTAACTTAAAACAAAGGAAATGTATTCTTTCATGGTGCTGGGGGCCAGAAATCTAAAATCAAGGCATTGGTAGGGCTGGATCCTTATGGAGGCTCTCAAGGCAAATCCACGTCTTGTCTCTCTCCTGGCTTCTGATGACTTCCAGCGGTCCTTGGCGTTCGGTGGCTTGTAGGTGCATTACCTACAATGCATCTCTCTCCACCTGCACACAGCCTTCTCCTTCTGTCTTTCTCTGTGTTTTGTCTCTTACAGGCCACCCATCTGTGGATTTGGAGCCTGCCCTAACCCAGAAAGATCTAAAGAGCCTTATCTTAATGACATCTCCAAGGATTCTTCTTCCAAAGTAGGTTGAGTTCTGAGGTTCCAGGGGGAAGTATATTTGAGGGGGCCACAAGTTAGAGGGCACAATGCAAAATGTGGAGACATAAAATGTCTGACATGGTTGTGGGTGGCAAGACAGGCCATCTGGCTGGGAGGTTCAGTGCTACTGTGGCCGGTGGAGATGAGACTGGGGTGGCGTTCATTGCAGACTGGGAAGAACCTTGGCATTCTTCTGTAGGCAATGGGGACTCAAGAGGATTGTCAGCAAGAAAGTGGTGTGCTCTGACTCCTTTGGGGGCTTGTGACTCTGAACAGGAAGAGGGACCAGACTAAAGAGAAACTAATGTTATGAGCAGCAGTGATTGCTGGGAAAATCCTGGAGGAGCCCCCGGGTTCCAGGTAGTTCTGCTGCAGAGAAACAGGCAAAACCCTCAGGCGGGTTATCATTTGAGCTGAGAATTTACTCCTACATGACATGCTCAGGAGCTCTGTTGTGTCTGACTCTTTGCAGCTCCATTCCATGGGGTTGTAGTCTGCCAGAATTCTCTGCTTCTGGAATATTCCAGGCAAGACTACTGGAATAGAGTGCCATTTCCCCCTCCAGGGGATCTTCTCCACCCAGGGATCGAATTCACATCTCTTGCATCTCCTACATCAGCAGGCAGTTTCTTTACCATTACCACCACCCGGGAAGCCCCACATTACTCCCACATCTGCTTCCAATTTTGTTTACCTCAGATCCATCAACACATTCTAACTAAATCTAGAAAATAAATAAAACACTTTTGACTTTAAATTAATGGGCAAATACAAAACCAGTGTTTAAAATTATATCTATTTTTGACAGACCAAACGTTGAATAAGACTATTGATATCCAATAGGTTAAACAATTAATGTCAACTGATGTAAACGATGAAATAAGTCACTACTTTGTATTAACTATTTCCAATACAAGTTCATGCCTTCTGATCAGCTGCTTATACAAACACATAATCAACAAGAGGTTCATGAAATGATTGCCTGGCTCCCTCCTTTATTACCAGCACAAATGCCTAGCATTTGCCAGCTGCATAATGAAACTTCCAATTGCATTTAAATTATGATATTCAAATGCTTAAAATTTCATGTTGTCAAAAAACAGCAACATTATCAAAGGGAAATGAGTATGATATAAATATATACTCACTTTTAGAAAAATGCACAGCATTTCATTTCCATAATAATCACCAAGTTCTCTTGTAGAAAACCACATTTCACGTTAAGAAGACTAGTTCTGTTCACTTAGAGATTTTTGCAGAGCAGAGTTGGGGTGGTTTCAATTCTGGGCAAATACTTTAAGTTATTTTCAGAGAACTGCTTTTTCAATTTCATTTCTAAGAAACACACTTTCTTTTTAAAAGAACTTTAATGCTCTCTTGCTCCTCAGACCATACATCTTTTAGAACATTAATTGCAGTTGTTTTATTTCATTATCTGTGCTTCATTTAGCTGCCTTAATGACTTAAGAAAACTTATGCAAAAGCATTCATAATTACTTCAGAGTTGGGCTCTTTTACTTTCAAGTTTCCACACAGTTTCAGGACTGTGTGAAAAAAAAAAAATTCAATTTGTCACATTCATTGTAAATTCTACATTTGGCAAATACTTATGTGTATATATGTCTATTGAGTTTTTTCCCTGAAACTTCTTTACCTTTTCTCCTTTAATGCTAATATTCTTTTTAATTCTGATAGTTTCATGTCAGCTTCTCTAATCAGATTTCATTTAGATGCAGATTAATAATAAATTTTTCATGAGGCTATAAGTTGCTTACAAAATCCACCAGCTCTGCATTTTGATAGTAAAGCTAAAAAATGATAAGTTTTTAACAACAGATGTTTTAATTTCTTTTGGAAAATCCAAAATGTCCATGGATTGATGAATATACCAGACTATTAAGGTTTACAACAGTGTTACCTGTAGGGTGGACAGGGGTGGGATGGGAGCAGCATGGAGGAGGAGCATTTAGGGAATTCTAGATGATTCCTCTCATTCTATTACACTGGGTAAAAAATACAGGCATACCTCGCTTTATTGCACTTTGCAGATAATGCACTTTTTACAAACTGAAGTTTTGTAGCAACCCTGCATCAGCCAAGTCTATTAGTCCCCTTTTTCAGCAGCATTTGCTCACTTCACGTCTCTGTGTCACATTTTAATGATTTTCACAATATTTCAAGCATTTTTATTATTACTATATTTATTTGTTATGTGATCTGTGATCAGTGATCTTTAATTGTACCATTGTGATTGTTTTGGCATTTTTTAGCAATAAAGTATTTTTTAATTAAAGTGTGTATATATTTTTTTGGATATAATGCTACTGCAGACTTCATAGGCTACAGTATCATGGAAGCATAATTTTTACATGCAGCGAGAAACCAAAAAGTTCACGTGTCTCACTTTATTGCGATATTTATTTTATTGTGGTGGTCTGGAACCGAACCCAAAATATCTCTGAGCTAAATATAAATATGACTGTATGTGTTTTTTCTTAATGTTTAGTTTAGATACATCACTTGCTTTATAAATATGTATTTCTATGTATTCAGTATTTAGTAAAAATAAAAAGAAGAACCAACTTGTACCAGATAGGGAAATGTCCTAGGCCCTTAGCCTTATTTCTTATTGGTATCCTCTTTTTGTTTGTCCAGGTTTGTTTGGTTGCATTTCTTCTGTTACACTTAGCTCTTTGTCCTCTTCTTACACAAAGACCATCATTATATTATCTCACTGGCATCTGCAATATAGAACAGTTATCTGCGATCTCAAAAGTCAGTATGTATACAAAATTGAAATATATCTGAGGCATAAATTTGAAAACAGCACCCACTTACCTCGTGAGTGAACTTAGCCAATTGTTCAACAGTCACATTTCCAAGAGGTTTTGTTGTTCTTGACACTTGGTTTCAGAGGCAGTGACACTCAGCATCCTTTATAGCATTTAATGGAGTAAATTATGAGCTATAATTGCATTTATGTATTTGGGAATGTACCTCCCACAGCACTAATTGCTGAGAATTATTTGTTTCGGAATCTACACATCCTCTAGAGTTTTAAAAAATTCTATTTTTAAAAAGATCCCACACTGAGCTGATCCCCCAGGCATTTTAACCTCTCCACAGGAGGCAGCCTAGGATTTTACTGTTATGACACTGGAAGCCCAGTAGAGTGGGGTGCACAGTCAGGCATGTATTTTGTGGCTGGAGATCATTGACTTTTCCTCTACTCACCTACGAGAGAAGGGAAGAGAGAATATAGTTTCTTTCCCTTTCCCATTCAGAAAACTTGCCTTCTGGGCTCAGAAAGGCACAGTGACTGAGTGAGCCCTGTGAGAATCCTGGTTAATAGCTGACCTCCTCCCCCATTTCATTAAAATCTTACCTCCTTTGGGGTGACCTTTGAGGAGATGTACAATATGTCATTTATAAAGCAGTTTCAAAAGAGGAAATAAAGGGACTTCCCTGGCGGTCCAGTGGTTAAAACTTTACCTTCCAATTTAGGGGTTGCAGGTTCAATCCCTGATCAGGGAATTAAGATCCCACGTGCTTCATGGCCAAAAAGCCAGAACATAAAACAGAAGTAATACTGTAACAAAGTCAATAAAGACTTTTAAAATGTCCCACATTTTAAAAATCTTTTTAAAAAGAGAGAAAGTAAAAGCCAAAATAGACATTGATAAAATCTCTATACTTCCTGGCAGTTGATTGATATGGCAGTTGACAGTCATAACAGGAGGTAATATATTCATAAATAAATGATGTGGGAAACCACAAAGAGAAGATGGGATGGAACTTTCCTTCCACTCTTTGCTCCAAAATAACGGAGACAGTGCTGACAGCTTCTGTGTTTGGCCCTGACCTTGGAGCTTTACGTGTGCTTAGAGCAGAGTGGGACACTGGCACAGATGAATGAGGAGGGCTTTATTGTTATTTTATTGAGGATGATACTGTGGAAAATGAGGCCCAGAGGGATTAAATAAACTGCTGAAGGTGGAACCAGGATCAGAGATGCAGGCAGTGAACCCCTCTGTCCATGAATCCCGTCCCCGCCTTCTTCATTTCTCCATGGAAAGGGTAGAGACTGGGAGTGAGCCGGGACAAACCAGAGGGCAACCCTGAGATGTTGACACAGCCTGGAAAAAACACTCATCCTCACAGAACATGACCTGAAGTCCTAAACAGGGAACGCCGAGACCAGAAGGTAAAAGGAGCTTTTCACTTTCATAGTCATTCGCCTGTGGCGTATTTCCTAAAATACTAGACCTAGAATTCAGGTCAGACTCAATGGACATCTGATTCCTACCGTGATGAGGTCTCCTTACACTAAATTCACCATGTGCCTTTCATTTTTACATAATGAAATTATTTCATTGGCATTAATATTGTCTACTGATGGAATAACCCTTATGTGATTATCTAAACTTGTAGTTTGATCTTTTTGCTATTTTGTTATTTTTGACATTTTGTATTTTGATATTTTTCTCACAAATACATATATTTCAGAGAAAATCATTAATCTGAGTACCGTGTTGCTTTACATACTCTTGAGTCTCTTTCTCATTCTTATCCAGCTTTCATCTCTCTGGTTTAATCTGAGGGAGTGTGTGGTGAAAATTGCCATTTTCCTGTTCAAATCCTTTCAAAGATTTCTTATCACCTGTGGGATTAAACTCACCCTTATTATCCTGGTGGAGCTAACTTTCTTTCTAGACCAACTGGACAAGTCAGTCTGCCCTGCAAGTAGATTAATGCCTACGCTCTCATGCATGGAGAAAATTTCATGTAGGCTTTTCACGACTGTTGTTCCAGTTTCTATCAGCAAGGTCTCCAAAAATCTCAGACATAAAGTTCAAGGTCATGTAACCTCTTGATATCATCATTCAACATTGTTTTCACTGATGCAGCTGTATCATCATGATTTTATCTACATGAACTTAGTGAGTTCTACACACAATTCCCCAGGCAGTACATCATTCGACCTTTATTGACGCTAGTTTTCCTGTTTGAAATTGCCAGCCACCTTTATATATACACATATATATATATATATAATTCATCATCTGGGCTTCCCTGGTGTCTCAGTGGTAAAGAATCCGTCTGCCAATGAAGGAGAGGTGGGCTCCATCGCTGAGTTGGGAAGATGCCCTGGAGAAGGAAATGGCAACTCACTCCAGTATCCTTGCCTGGGAAACCCCACGGACAGAGTAGCCTGGTGGGCTATGGCTCATAGGGTCGCAAAAGAGTCAGACACGACTTAGCAACTAAAACAACAATAACATAACTATCTGGAGAAGACAATCCTCATGCATGTAGCTCCTTAACAATTCGGGACACCCTTCCTCTGTTTGAGAGTAGCCCACATTATGAATTCCGATCCCTAAAGTAAGAAACTAATGGATTCTTCTGGATTTCTTTGCTGCCAGGGTACAGGCATGAAACCTAGACCCTGCTGTGTGTGTGTGTGTGTGTGTGTGTGTGTGTGTGTGTGTGCGCGCGCGCGCGCGCGGGCGCGTGCGTGCGTGCGTGCGTGCGCGTGCGTGCGCGCGCGTGCGTGAGTGCTCACTCAGTCGTGCCCGACTGTTGGTGACCTCATGGACTCCGCAGGAGCAATTCAGTGAGCATGGCGCCCTCTCTCGGCAGCTGGGTGGTAGAGCCTGCGAGGTCTGCAGTGGCTGGGGTATGTTTGAGAGGCAGTCACTCAGTGGAGTGTGGTTTAAGCTAAACCCTGATGGATGAGAATGAGCAAGTATGGGAAGAATCTGGAGAAGAGACTCCCAGGCGTGGGGAAGAGCAAATGCCCAATTATGAGCTCTCAACCAAAGAAGAATGAGGAGACTTTGGAATCACCCCAGGGGAAAACCACAGTGATGATTAAAGGACTGTGAATATGAGTCATAGATGAAGGGGAGTGACCAGCTAGCATTCATCTCCCTTCTAGAAAAAAGAGGAAATTAGAAAATAAAGGATTTCATCTAGCGTGTTTTTCTCTTTGAAGACAAATAACCTGTGAGCACCCTCTGTTAAGCTGACCTGATCCTGAGGAGTTCAGTCTGGTCTTAGGCAGATCAGCTGTACGGTTCATTAAATGGGAACCTTCGTAGACCAAACCTCAGAGAGCGCAGCTTGTGTTGGCTACATTTGAACACTTGGGCAAACTACAAAATTCCAGGGCCTGGACATCGATAGTCCTGTGGGATAAAACCAGCTTGTGTGTGCCCAGTTTAGCATGGTGAGAAAGGAAAGGTCCGAATTCACTCTTTTAAAATGGATAAACGCACACCCCATGTGACCTCATTACTTGATGAATAAAATTGTAAGATATATAAAGTATAAACATGATGATTTGATATCTGTCTCCTTTGTAAAAGAACCCCCCCCAATATTGAGTAAATTAACACAGGCAAGCAGTTGTCAGCGTGCCTTGGGTCAGAGGGATTCTGAGAATAAGAGAATAAAATAGAAAGATGGATGCAGGTGTGTGCCAGGCATCCAGTGGGTCTGTGTCCCAGTTGAGGATCCCTAACCTGGAAACACCCAATCTTTTTTTTTTTCCATTTATTTTTATTAGTTGGAGGCTAATTACTTTACAATATTGCTGTGGTTTTTGTCATACATTGAAATGAATTAGCCATCGATTTACATGTATTCCCCATCCCGGTCCCCCCTCCCACCTCCCTCTCCACCCCATCCCTCTGGGTCTTCCCAGTGCACCAGGCCCGAGCACTTGTCTCATGCATTCAACCTGGGCTGGTGATCTGTGGAAACACCCAATCTTATAAAGAGGTTCTATAAGCAAACCTGCTTAAACTTTACCCCAAAGGGAGATATCATTTTAGTATACTATTTATGATACAAATCTGCCCTCTGACCCAGATGGAGATACTGTCTAGTTTCCAAGGTGTTTGCTATACAAACATCCTTCAAAAGGTAGTCTTGAACAAATGCTATCACCAGTACGCTATCACCATGGAGAACTGCCCCACAAAACGAGGTAGAAAAGATATAAAACAATGAAAAGAAGAGATATATGAATTAGGGAGAAGAAATGGAAATAGGATTTAACACAGGATATCTCTATAGATTGGGGCTTCCCTGGTGGCTCAGTAGTTAAAAAAAAAAAAAACCCACCTGCCAATACAGGAGATATGGGCTCAATCCATGGGTCAGGAAGACCCCCTCGAGAAGGAAATGGCAATCCACTCCAGTATTCTTGCCTGGGAAATCCCATGGACAGAGGAGCCTGGTGGGTTACAGTACACAGGTCACAAAACAGTAGTTCATTACTAAAAGAACAACATCTCTCTAGATTGTCATACTACTAACTTTGTTAGCAACTATTCTACTTTGTACAAGATAAGCCTTGCTAGTAATATATTTCCCTTCATCATAAATATGAGCATGTTGGATACTTGTTAGCAAAAGTTCTTTAGAGCCTTTTGCCCAGAGATGGTGACTGCAGCCATGAAATTAAAAGATGCTTGCTCCTTAGAGGAAAAGTTATGACCAACCTAGAGAGCATATTAAAAAGCAGAGACATTACTTTGCCAACAAAGGTCCGTCTAGTCAAAGCTATGGTTTTTCCAGTGGTCATGTATGGATGTGAGGGTTGGACTGTAAAGAAATCTTAGCGCTGAAGAATTGATGCTTTTGAACTGTGGTGTTGGAGAAGACTCTTGAGAGTTGCTTGGACTGAAAGAAGATCCAACCAGTCCATCCTAAAGGAAATCAGTCCTGAATATTCTTTGAAAGGACTGATACGGAAGCTGAAACTCCAATACTTTGACCACCTGATGTAAAGAACTGACATTAGAAAAGACCCTGATGCTGGGAAAGATCGAAGGTGGGAGGAAAAGAGGACAAGATGGTTGGATAGCATCACCAACTTGATGGACATGAGTTTGAATAAGCTCCAGGAGATGGTGATGGACAGGGAAGCCTGGAGTGCTGCAGTCCATCGGGTTGCAAAGAGTCAGACACAACTGAGCAACTGAACTGATTCAAGGAAAATAAGGAGATTATTAGATTTCATTTCCACCACTATACTGGTTCCATTACTGCAATAGTCAGTAAAAACATTAAAATCTTTCACTTACCATTACTAATCAGCAGCTGAAAATCCAGTGCTTATCGTTTAAGGAGCATTCCCTTAGCAATAAAAACCTCTTTACTGCTTTCTGTTAATGAAGAGGCCATACAACAGTTCCCCCATGAGAGACAACAGCTGAGCCGGAGTAGAAGTGCCTCATCGGTAAGTTCTAAACACAAGCATCAAAATGAAACTCTTGAGCCAAAAACGCATCTGCCCTCTGTCTGCCCTCTATCCTCCGGCAGGACTAGTTCTTGGTAACATCTAATGATTCTCTTAAAAAAAAAATCATTTACTTTTAATTGAAGGATAATTGCTTTACAATATAGTGTTGGTTTCTGCCATACATCCACATGAATCTGCCATAGGTACACATATGTCCCCTCCCTCTCCAAGCTCCCTCCCACCTCCCACCCCATCCCACCCCTCTAGGTGGTCACAGAGCCCTGGTTTGAGTTCCCTGCGTCATACAGCGAATTCCCACCTGGCTATCTATTTTTGCACGTAGTAGTGTCTATGTTTCCATGCTACCTTCTAATTCCGTCCCACCCTTTTCTTCCCCCTCGCTGTGTCCATAGCTTCTCTTCTTAAAGACTCCCCTAAATGTTTGTCACACATAAAGGAATCTAAAAATCCCCCAGGCTACAAATTGAGAGCTGTTATTTTGGTCTTCTCCTTCTTCAGGGCAGCTGGTTTCTGAAGTTGTCACAGCGTTAGATCTGGTGGAAGTTAGGTGCACAAGGCTATTATGAGAAATTCCCCAACCAATCTCGCTATGTGAAGCAATAGAAGCACCTTGGAATAGAAGCCACCTAGAAGCAATAAGGTGGGAGTTTCACTTATTCAAGTGGTAAATCCTTGAGTGTTCTTAAAGCTGCCAATCATGAATTCAGCTTGGTAAAAATTATCTGGAGAGCTTTGAAGAATGAAAAGAAACTGATGCTATATCGCCTTGAACACTACTGTAATAAGAAAAAAGGTTGAATTACTTTTGATTGAAGACACAGTTGGAATAAGTATCCTGAGAGCCATGGTTTTGCATTTCAACCCACAGGCTTTGCATTACTTTTCAAGTCTAGGGAACAGCCAACAGCTAGTTAACCACTTGTTTTGATATGCGTATTTGTGTGTACGTTGAGAGCTGCAGAGGGGGAAGGACAAAAGCCTCTTTTGATCCACTGAGGAAAAAATAATTTAATTTGTGCTATTTGAAGTCAGTTTAAAGAGGTATCTGGATTCCTTCAATATGTATCTGCTTCAAAAAGTGAAATTTTTTTTACAAATATGAAAAGAGCTAATACCGAGTTCTGTGAATTGGACTGGAGAGTCACAAAATCACTGTTTTTTCAACTAGAAAAGCTAGTTTTACTCAAACACATCTGGTTTGATTAAAATTCCCAGTGATTTAAAATTTTAAAGCTGCACAAATTGACTGTCTTTAATGTTGGTCTTAATTATTAGAAAATTATTAAAATTAAAAAAAAATTTTTGCACAGACTCGTTCTGGCCATGGCTAATTCCTTACTATATGGAAAAAGCAAATGGAACTCAGGAGTAGATGTTATTTTAATAGGAGTAGATATTATTTTAATAAAAATAACAAATTGGTCCCAACATTCGGATAGTCCAGACAATAAAGAAATCTGCCTGCAATGCAGGAAATGAGGGTTTGGCTCCTGAATCTGGAAGATTCCCTGGAGAAAGGAATGGCTCCCCACTCCAGTATTCTTGCCTGGAAAATTCTATGGACAGAGGAGCCTGAGGGCTACAGTCTATGGGGCACAAGAGTGGACACGACTGAGCAACTAACATTTTCACTTTCCATTTTAACTATTACTGGCCAGCAAAGGAGAAACCGAGATAGCATGAAATTTTTTTTTTTTTTTCTGCACCTTAGAGAAATATTTAAGGATTTTTCAAATTTTTCTCTCAATAGTTGAGGAATACAATGAAAATAATTTGGCAGTAAAAGGAAACTCTACCTGCATTTTTTAGAAAATTATGGATCACCATTATTTTGTTCTTCTGAAGAAAAATCAAGAGAATAAAATTGTGTCTGACTGAACAAACACAATTACTTAAGGGAGAAAAAGGATTTTTAATGTCAACAAGCTAGAAGAACAGATTTAATTCAAAGAGGTTAAAAAAAAATCCTGGTTGGGCTGATTTGTTTACACTGAATTTGTTGTTTGTTGGATTGAATTAGCTCTATCAGTGTTCACAGTTTGCCTGAATTGAAATTCCAGTTCTACTGTTTACTAACTGGATTCTCTTGGTTAAGGTCATTGTCTAAGTCTCAGATTTTCTGTCCATCATCAGTTCAGTTCAGTCACTCAGTCGTGTCCAACTCTTTGCAACCCCAAGGACTGCAGCAGGCCAGGCTTCCCTGTCCATCACCAACTCCCAGAGTTTACTCAAACTCTTGTTCATAGAGTCGGTGATGCCATCCAAGCATCTCATCCTCTGTCGTCCCCTTCTCTTCCTGCCTTCAATCTTTCCCAGAATCCGGGTCTTTTCCAATGAGTCAGTTCTTTGCATCAGGTGGCCAAAGTATTGGAGTTTCAGCTTTAGCATCAGTCCCTCCAATGAATATTCAGGACTGATTTCCTTTAGGATGGACTGGTTGGATCTCCTTGCAGTCCAAGGGACTCTCAAGAGTCTCCTCATAGTACTGGAATTCTCCAGGCCAGAATACTGGAGTGGGTACCCTTTCCCTTCTCCGGAGGAACTTCCCAACTCAGGGATCGAACCCAAGTCTCCCACATTGCAGGCAGATTCTTTACCAGCTGAGCCACAGAGGAAGCCCTCTGTTTATCACAGTTATTATAATAACTGATTTTTTGTTTGTTTTTATAATACAATTTTATTTATTTATTTAGACTGTGCTGGGTCTTCTTTGCTGCCTGGGCTTTACCCTGGCTGTGGTGAGCCAGGGCTGCTCTCTAGTTGCAGCGCTCAGATTTCTCATTGCAGTGGCTTTTCTTGCGGAGCACAGGCTCTAGGGTGTGTGGGCTCCAGTCGTTGCAGCACATGGGCTCAGTAATTGTGACTTCCAGGTTCTAGAGCGCTGACTCAGTAGCTGTGGTACACAAGCTCAGAGGCATGTGGGATCTTCCCGGACCAAGGATTGAACCTGTGTCTCCTGCACTGGCAAGCAGACTCTTTAACATTGAGCCACCAGAAGAAGCCCAGTAATTGATTTTTACAGTGTACTGGGCACTCTTCAAAGGGCTTTTCATGAGGTATATTCATTATTTACAACGACTCTATGAAGTAGGTACTACCATTATCACTCTTCTGATTTCTCAGGTAAGGAAAGAGACTCAGAGAGATTCGATAGTTTGTCTGAGGTCCCACCCCTAGTATTTGGTAGAACAAAGCTGCGAACCCAAGTAGTCTGCTCTTGGCTTCTGGTGAGTATGTTGGTGTCTGTCAATACAGTTCTCCAGGTTGTCACAATTTCATGCCAAATGCTGGTCAAGCACCTAGCCCAGTGTTTGGCACATATTAAGTACTTAAAACTGTTCCCTCTAACTGTCATCCACCCAGAATTCTTAGGAATGACCAGTCTTTCCTATAAATGAGGTTAGTTAAGTACTATGGATTTGATGAATAATATGTGCTTAAGCTATTTATATGTCTTCCAATTTTCCCCCTGAAGTTTGATGTTTCTATTACTGGTAACATCACTTTCTCAATCACTCAAACCTGATTTTTTAAATTTATTTTATTTTTTGCTTGTTAGTTTGTTTTTTAAGCTTTTTATGTTATATTGGAGTGTAGCTGATTAACAATGTTTGGTAGTTTCAGGTGGACAGCAAAGGGACTCAGCCATATATATACATGTATCCATTCTCCCCCAAACTCCCCTCCCATCAGGCTGCCACGTAACATTGAGCAGAGTTCCCTGGGCTATACAGTAGGTCCTTGTTGGTTATCCATTTTAGATATAGCAGGGTGTACATGTCAATCCCAAACCCCCTAACTACGCCTTCCCCCATCCTTCCCCCGCTGGCAACCATAGTTCATTCTCTGAGTCTGAGAGTCTGTTTCTTTCTGTCAAACTTAGTTTTTTAAAAATTGTCTGTGTGTGTGCATATATATATATATATTTATAATAAAAAACAGTAACACCAATACTCATGTACCTGCCACCTGGCATAAGGCAAAGATCAATGCCAGTATTTTGGCATCTCCCATATACCCCTCTCTGGTACACCCCTATCTGAAACACAATGGCCAGCTTGTAGGTCATGCTCCTTGGAGCTGACACATTGACATCATCTCTGGCCATCTCCTGCCTACTTGAAGATGATCATTCATGAATCTTCTCATTTTTCTTCATTGAGAAATTTCACTCCCTGTATGAGTTTCCTGTTGCCACTATTACAAATGACCACTAACTCAATGTCCTAAAACAACACAAATTTATTTTCTGACATCTTGACAGTTCAGAAATCTGGAATGGGTTTCATTGGGTTATCAGCAGGGCTAATTCCTTCTGGAGACTCTGAGGGGAGAAGCTAGTTCCTGGCCTTTTTGCAGCATCTCGTGATTGCCTGTATTCCTTGGCTTGCAGCCCCTCCCTCCATCTTCAGAAAGCACACTCCAATCTCTGCCTCTGTCCTCGCATCCCCTTTTCTTCTGACACTTCGTGTCTCTCTCTTATAAGGACTATCATCCTGGACAATCCAGGATTCTCTGTCCTTCATTTAATCACATCTGTACAGTCTCTTTTCCATGTAAGGTAATGTTCACAGGGTCCAGGGATGGACACATCTGGGGACCATTATCCAGCTCAGCCCCCCCATCCATTTACTTATTTTCTATTTGCTGTGCTGTGCTTAGTCACTCAGTCATGTCTGACTCTTTATAACCACACATACTTACATAAAAATACAAACACAAATACTTACATAGGAAACAAACACAAATAATAAACCATTTTTAATCTTACAGTACAGGACCCTGAAAAGTGCAGTAGTACAATAATGGGCATATAGAGGCTGGCACGCATGTTTGCCTCTTTGAAAGCTAGCAACCTGAAGGTTCGCCTGTAGGGAACACATTGTACTTCTAACACATTGTAATTACCTCTTGGTCATTCCTGTCTGCTCAGAGGTGAGGCAAAGCTGGTATTAAGACGTATATGTATCCTCTAGGCACCAACTAATGTGTGTGTGTTGGGGGGGTGGGTAAAAGATGCCAGAGAATGTTTCCATTCCAATTTTGTCTTCAGTTACTAACTTTACATCTGTTATGCATGGAGTATGTAAAAGTGTTCCTGTTATGTATTTACCATTTCTCAGCAATTATCAAGCCCGGGTGTGGGGAGAGGACTGGAACAGAGTGCATTGTCTCTGGATACCATTTACCCTCTGGGCATCAGGACACTTGTTTCACTTCTCTTCTCCAGCATCAGTCCTGCATGGCAATACCAAACCCACTCTGTCAACACGCAGGACACTGGCTTATCAAAACATAAATGAAGAAGAACAAAATAGTCAACAGCTACAGTCATTGCCTTCAGTCATGTTTCTCAAACATTAGGTTGACAAGTAACTGGAAGTCATGTTACTTCAGGAGTAAATAAAAATACACCTGGGATTAAATTCTGAAGCCCCACTTTCTGAGCTCCACATCCTTGAGAAGAATGCATGTCTTCTTTAAGCCTTTGTCCCCTAATCTGCAGCTTTTATTGAGAGGATAAAATGAGATACTACATGTAAAAAAAAATGTTTAGCCCAGCCTGGCACTTGGACTCAGAAATCTTGACTCTCTCCTTCTTCTTTAGTGAAAAACTGTGCTCTTTGCAGAAAATCATGAAATATTCATCATTCAGACTAGAGTAATATTTGTAGCAGACTCTGTGACTACGTAATACAAAATATAAACTATGAGGACAAGTTCTCAAGCAAAAAGCTACTACACTAAACCCAATTAGCTAATTCTACATTTTAGGGTAAATCATTCCTTTGCTATTTTTTCTTATGCTGACCCTGACAAACATTTGCTAGTAGATGAGCAGTAGCAGTGGGTGCCAAATGTTTTAAGAAAATATTTTGGCTAGAAAAATTGCCCCCCAAAATTGGGGGAAGAATACTCATTAATTAGGATTTCAGCAAGCTGAAAACGTCTGCCGTTATTTGATTTTTAACCTCAGAATACCTCAGTACAAGTCACAAAATAAGAACATTCCATGGAAACATGGTGTGAAGAATCTATCAGATAAAACCCAAATTGCTTCTCCTGACCTTCAAAATGCCCTCACTTTGGCTCCAATGTCTTTTCAAAGTTTTCTCCCTGGAAACCCTCTGTCTAATTCAGATTAGTCTGAAGGCCCCTGGCTAATTGCCTTTCTGCCCATCATCCTGCCTGCTTCTTCCTTGTTTTTATATCAAGGTGACAAGCTCAAATGCCACAGCTCTGGTGGGCCATGAAGATACACAGACCCATAGTGACCAGATCCTAAAAATTTTTGAGAGAAGCCAGAACTCTGATATCTGGTGGAAACTCCCCTAATTTTTAAATATTTACAACGAATTAAAAATGTTTAAAAATTGCATGAGCCAGAAAAAACATACTGGCAGTCTAGATTGAACCCAAGTCTCTAATAAGCAGCTCTGATCTCTGCAAATCAGTAAAAAGCCACTCAAATATCTGGAGACGCAGGTCTAAGGATTACACCTCCCCGTGGGCTCTCCTGTGTCTGCCTCCATCCTCTTGCACTTCCACCCCTTCCTCTCTTTAGCACTTACAGGTAGGTTTAAACTCCTGCTTCATATTTTTCCTTTTAAGTTCTTGGAGGACAGGAATCATACTATTTTTTGATGCTATTTTTTTTTTTTAAACTCAGAACACACTGCTTTTGGAAAGTGAATAAATTACTCACATCAGAGCTTCTTTCCCAAATTCCACTGACTGATATCATGGTCATTGTCTATTTATCCAGTGAATTCTTTTTTGTTTATTTTTACTTCTCCACATTTTCAGCTACTCAGCAGGAAGTCATTTAAACATTTTCCACCTTTACCCCAACTCAAGAAGGACACGTTTAACAAATATAGGTGAAAATATGTGATTTTAGACTTAAGGTCAGTCCAGCTGACTGGACAGAGGATGAGATAGTTGGATGGCATCACTGACTCATGGACATGAGTTTGAGCACACTCCAGGAGATGCTGAAGGGTAGGGAAGCCTGGTTGGACATGACCGAGACTGAACAACAAGCTGACTAGACTAATGTATGTTCTATATACCCTGGACTTAGGGAAAAGACTCAGGTGGGTGGAATTGTTTAGGAAGCTTTTCCTCAGTTCCTTATGTATCATCTGTCTTCAACATCATATTGGGGTATTGATGTTTCTTGTTGTGCCAGAAAAAACCTATAATCAATTATAATACCCAAAAGTTCTATACTAAATCCATATTATTTATGCACCATGAAGATGTATTGTTTGGATTTCAGGGACCATAGCTGGCTTCCATTTCTATGGGAAACTGAGAAGTGTCTGTGTGTCAAAACCAAAAGCTATTTCTATTTTCATTCATGTCCTTCCTTCCTTAACCATGTCCAGTGCGCCCTTTACATCTTCACGATGTCTGCCCATTATTTGTCTATAATTCAAGTCACTGTCCATGTTGTAAAGTGAAGGGGTTCTGCTTTTGTAACAGCTCTGGGTCCTCTCAATTCATGGGCAAGTCAAAGGACATAAGCTTCATACAGAGTGATGCTTACTTGGGGGACTGATTAACTTTGGAGCTTCTGTTTTCTCACCTGTAAAATGAGAGTAGTTATACTTGGCTAATGGAAGCATTAGGAGAATTTAGAGATTTCATTATTAAAAAGAGGGGTACAAAATAATGGTAGCTATTATTCATTTTCCCTTCCCTTCCCCCTCCTTTCTACTCTGCTGAAGTGAGAAATCTACAGAGCATGCCCATCCTTTTTCTAAAAGGATGTGGAATCTGGAGAAAAGCCTTATTATTTGGTGCCACATCCCATTTATAATTTCTCTCCATGGTGTTACCTCAAATGTTGTTCAATATTTCTTTTATCATTTTCTTCATTCAAGAAATATTTATTCTCCTTGGAGCCATTTGTAATATGAATAAATGAAAGTTATAATGTAAATTGAGTCTACTAAACTTACAACATTATTGCTGTTGTTGTTCAGTTGCCAAGTCAAGTCTGATTCTGCGACCCAATGAGCTGCAGCACACCAGGCCTCCCTGTCCTTCACCACATCCCAAAGTTTGCCCAAGTTCCTGTCCTCTGAATCGTTGATGCCATCCAACCATCTCATCCTTTGTCATACTCTTCTCCTCCTTCAACTTCCAACATAGGTTTTATTATTTTTAGTGCATTTAAACATAATTTTTTAATTGCAGTGATGATGTCAAAGTAAGTTTATGTTTGTCTCAAAATTGGCAAATTTTAAATTCAGGAAGGAAGAAGACCTGCTGGCTACAAAGTGATCAAAAAATGAGGAAAACCTTGTGTGGTCTTATTTAACCATGAATTAACCAGGAGCCAGCACCAAAGTCATTGGAAAAGGAAGTCAAAATTTATTAAAATGCAAATTTCAGTATAATAATCATAGAGTCTTTTACCTTAAGATAAATACAAATAAAGTCAACATTTATTCATTTAAGAATGAGCTGAAGGCATTAAACACTTTCAATGAACTAAACATGAAGGAAACATCTTCAGTTTAAAAAAATCTAAAATTGTGTCAGCTTGAGAAGTGAGTCCTCAAAAGAAAATGGAACCCAAAGGATGTCTTGTCTTACCAAGAAAAATGATAGGAGAAAACAAAGAAAATGTATAGGTTAGCCTAGAAGAGAGAAGGTTAAGAAATAAGTAATAGTTGACTTCAAAATAAAAAGGATTTCAATGGGAAAAACAATGGAAGATTTTAATTGCCACTATCAGGTATAAGGGCTTCCCTGGTGGCTCAGTGATAAAGAATCTGCCTGCAATGCAGGAGACATGTGTCCAATCCCTGGGTTGGAAAGATCCCCTGGAGAAGGAAATGGAAACCCACTCCAGTGTTCTTGCCTGGAAAATCCCATGGACACAGAATCCTGGTGGGCTATGGTTCACGGGGTCACAAAAGAGTCTGACACAACCTAGTGACTGTTGCTTACAACAACCAGGTATAAACAATAAAACTAACCTAAAGACAGAGAGATTTCTGAGGAAATAAAGACATTTTCTGGAGAGGCACTAAACAAGGAATTCTAAGGAAGGCACCATACTTTCTGTCCAGAGGATCTCTGAAGAGAAAGTCATCAGTCACTGTCAGAGTTTTGTGACACTCATCCACATTGAAAGTATGTGACATACGATAAGGAGGTTGAAAGAAACTCCAAAGAATCTTCCTCTGTGATCCATTCCAGACAAATGGTTCAAAGGACCCCTGAAAGTATCTGTTCACCCTTTACTTTAAAATCCTCGAAGAGAGAATTTACTCCATGCCCACTGATAATACATCATACTGTCTTTTTTGTTGTTGTTAAGCTACAGTGTTTCTTGATGTATACCCTAAATTACTAACCAGGAGAATACAGCTACCCTCAACAGGTCTGGGTGCTCAGCTATTAAGGAAAGCCTCAAGTGTTAAAAACCGACTTAGGGATTGCATTTGCAAGTCTGGTGAAGTCGTGATTTTCCATTCCCAGGACACAAATGATAAAGATCATTTGTTTTCCTTTTTAGTCACTCTTGTGAAGAATTTCATTCTAGAAAAATATATGCCTTCAACTAATGAGAGACATTTTTTAATCTTCTTTACTGGAAAAAAAACTTGTATAATTAAAGGTTATATAGATTCTTAAGTGTGAGATGTGTAGACTAGGAGAGAAGAATGGCCTGAAATTAAAAGCCTGCTGTGAGTTACAGTTACAGTGGAGCTTCTTCTGTAGCTCTAAAAATCATACAATTCATCATCTAAACTGGAATGCTTTTCAGACTGAACAGTTGAGGGACTATTAATTATTAGAGCAGGCAACAGGCACGAATTGGAACTGTCCCAGAGAAACTGGACATATGGCCACTCTACCAAGAATCAAATTTCTCATGCAATAAAAATGATAGTCAGACCTCTTTAAGTTACTCTAAAAAATAAATGCATTTGCTGCATAATTTATAGATACTTTTATGTCTATTTTGAAGATTTGTTGCTATAAAATTAGGAACAATACTGATGGCCATGGAGAAATTAATTTTTCCACTTACTACCAGAGGAGATGCTCATTGATTAGAACACATCTCTTAAATTTTTCATTAACCTCAAGCAAGCAGTGATTAAAAAGAAACATGGTAATTGCATTCCCAACGTTCCTGAGTTAGAACTTTCTGAATTCATCTCCCATTGGAAGATTGTGATCTTAGCCTAACACAAATGATGGTGCGTTCTTCTAGGTACATCCTCATATTCTGTGCTTTATACCAGAAAGCTCTGAATCTGTGAATTAGCCTCATGAAATCAGACAATGCATTTTCATTGTTTATTCACAAAGCACATTTTCCGGGTGATTCTGGCCCAGAATCCCTACAAACAATTTTTCTTCCAAATCAGCGTAATTTTATTTCCAATATTTATTACTCTCCTGAGAGAAGAAGTTATTTTCAATATCAGTCAGTATTGTCAGCTAGTGAATAGAGAGTATTCTCACAGCTGGTCTGACTTGTCATTCTTTGACTCCTCTTAAACATCTCCTCTCCTTCCCATTTCTTCAGTTACCATCCCAGTTCAAGTATCTGAGGATCACTTAGCAGGTGCAGTTTCCTCATCTGTGAAATGGAAGGTTTAGACTAAATAAGGCTTAGGTCTGCCTAACTTTACGTTCCTACAATTAGATCTCATGAGAAGCACTGCAGAGCTCCCCCACCCACCAAAATCTTCCCACTGTATCAACTCCTGTGGCAGCTCACTGACACATGATGCCACACGTTGTTTCAATCACCATTTTCTTTCTTTTTTGGCCATGTCATGTGACATGCGGGATGTGGATCTTAGTTCCCCCACCAAGGATCAAACCTGCACTCCCTGCATTGGAAGGACAAGTCCCAACCACTGGAATGCCAGGAAAGGCCCCTTCTCTTTCTTTCAGAATCAGTTTATACCTACTATGAACTTCAAAACTTAATTTTTTTTCTTCTAAATATTTTACCTTAATTCCCTTTCTTCTGATTGTTTATGCATTAGGTTAACTTTCTGGTGTTTTTTTTTTTTAATATATAATCATAACATTTATTCAACAAATATAGGTTTGGGGCAAATGGCAATTACTATTTTCAAGGCACTGAGGAAGCAGCTGTGAATGTAACAAAACAGTACAAGTTCTAGCCCTGGTGGAGCTTACATTTGATGGAGAAGACAAATTATAAGCAATGAATGAACACAATTAATGAATGCTCAATAATAATAGCAACAGAGCAGGGAAGACAGTGACTGAGGAGGTGGCATTTGAATAAACACCAGAAAAAATCAGGGATCTACTCATCTGAAAGTCTAGGAGAATAGCTTCTGGATAAGATCAAGAGTAAGGCCCCAGGGGTGGGGAAACAGACTTGAGTTATAAGAAGATTGGTGTGGCTGGAGCCAAAATCCTACCTTGACCTACAGACCTTTATGTTTCCATTGGCTCCCTTCACTCCCTCTGACTTGGCTACTCTGACCTCCTCAAAATTTTTTGAACATGATGAACATGGTCCAGCCTCAAGCTCTCTGTACCTATCGCTCTTACACTTGGGATATTCTTCTACCAGACAGACATGAGTTCGCAGGGATTTGTGTATTGTCTATTTCTCCAACTAGAATGTAGTTCTAGCAGCTCCAGAACCCAGAACATTCCCAACACACAGATAAATATCTGTTGGCTATATGACCAGTGCATAATCATAAAGCACACAGATCCTACCGATCTCAAAACCTGAGCCCTTTCATTGAAAAGGGCTCAAAATTTTAAAACCTCTGAAAATTCAGGAAGCCAATTGTCCTAATGATTTTCATGACTACCAAATTATTCAAATTTAGAAGCTGTAAACTTCCTGGAAAGGGGCTGCTGTAGAAATCCAATGATCATAAAATGGAAGCTGTCATTCTCCAGGAAAATAAAGAAAGCAAGAAAGAGCAGGCAGCTTTCAAGCTGTTATTGTAGGTGACTGAATCAATAAGAAAATGCTAGTGGTACTGCAGGGTCAAACCTCCAAAAACAAAATAAATAAAATACTGGCAACATGTTTTTCAGCTTATGCACAGCACTTTTGAACTGCAATGGAAAACTTTTATGAAAACCTTGAGGTTCTTAATATGAATGCAGTTTCATTAGGATCCTGACACTGACCTATTTAATACATTTTTTAAAAAACTCACTACTACTCCTCAAAAGAAAGAATGTAAACATGGATCTTTGGTAGAGTAAAAAGTATGAAAGGTGATTATGATCACCAATGCACCAGGCAATCCAAGCAAAACCAGAAATAATCACAACCCAATTGAAATATTGGCAAACTTTGGGGAGGGGAGGACTGGAAAGAGAAGAGAAAAGTGAAAGGCAGTGACATTTGTAACCTAAAGGAAAACTATGCTAACAAACTCCTTTAGCAAACAAATCTAGGTTCCTGATTCTTCCAACATGATTTGGTATTCCCAGACATAATTATTTTTCTCTTAGGACCTTCTATGGACTGAACTGTATCCCCCTAAAATGCATATGCTGAGCCTTCCCAGGTGGAGCTAGTGGTGAAGAACTTGCCTGTGGCAGGAGACATAAGAGCCGGGTTCGATCCCTGGATCGAGGAGATCCCCTGGAGGAGGGCATGGCAACCCACTCCATTATTCCTGCCTGGAGAATCCCATGGACAGAGGAGCCAGCCAGGCTATGTTCCACAGAGTCAGACATAACTGAAGATGCAGCATGATACAAAATGCTTATGTTAAAGCCCTAGCCCTCAATAAGATGGTATCTACTTATATACTTTTTAATTTTTATTTTTTCATTAATTTTTATTAGAATATAGTTGATTTACAAAGTTGTGTATGTGTTAGCTTCTACTATATAGTGCAGTGAATCAATTGCATGTATGTATATATTTACATACATTAGATTGTTTTCCCTTTATATGTCATTACAGAGTATTAAGTAGAGTTCCCTGTGCTATACATTATGTTCTTATAGACACTGCTTGGTGTGTATATGTATATTCTCTACATCTGTATCTCTATTTCTGTTTTGTAAATAAGTTTGTTTGTACCATTTTATGATTCCACATATAAGCCACATCATGATATTTGTCTTTCTCTGTCTGACTTATTTCACTCACTGGACCCAGAGATTGGCTTTTGGAGATAATTAGGTTTAGATGAGGTCATGAGGTTTAGGGGCTTCTGTGATGGGATTAGCATCCTTATAAGAAAAGACATCAGAGAGCTTATTGTTCACCTTCACTCTGCTCATCTCTCTGTCTCTCCATCTCTCTCTGGCAGAGGAGGACACAGCAAGAGGGTGACCATCTGCAAGCCAGCAAGGATTCTCATCAGAACCTAACCATACCCACCCCGTGATCTCAGACTTCCAGCCTTCAGAACTGAGAAAATAGATTTCTGTTGTTTAAGCCCTGCTGTCTACAGTTTTGTTACAACAGCCTGAGCTGACTAAGAAAACATGGGGAAGTTTCAATATGCAGAAGGAACAGCATCA
Source organism: Odocoileus virginianus (assembly GCF_023699985.2). Lineage (NCBI taxonomy): Eukaryota > Metazoa > Chordata > Mammalia > Artiodactyla > Cervidae > Odocoileus > Odocoileus virginianus. The sequence goes on from NC_069682.1 coordinate 19,647,223, forward strand.
TAGTGTAACTGTATCTTTTTATTCTTCAAAGAAGCACCTGAGTAAAATGATGGTTACCTTCCTACAATCACAGATGGGAATGGGTTGGCAAACCTACATAACATACAGTTTGTGGGCTCTAGCTTCTAATTGCAATTAAGCTCACACCTCCTTGCCAAAAGAACTGAAGAGCATTTTTGAGGTACAAGCTGGATCAGTCTGTTCTAGTGTTGATGAGTCCCAATTACTGGTTGTGGTAGTCTTTGAAAACAGCAATTTACGAAGAATGCAACAGTTGTACCTCTCCTAGTGTTATGGTATAATAAAAACATCAGAAATAACATGTTTTGCAGATTCTTTCTTGCTCGTTTAGTATCCAGTGTTGACAGATTCTTCCATTAAGAAGGCAGCCATTTTTCCTATAAATTTAATGGCAACATAAACCAAGAAAGAAGGTGACATGTTAATGGATTTTCAGGAGTGTGACTTGGATCATGTGGTTAAAACCATCCAGAAAAGCCTAGTTTTCCCACAAATTCCAATCTTAATCTTCAATTATCTCCAGTCAGGGCAATTCAGGAAGACTCACCCTCTCAAAAGGAAGATAATTAGGGAAAAATCAAGTGGGGAAACTTGGGGGTAAGAAGAAGACAGACTTGGGGATCATTTGCAAAGAACAGAAACTCACATTAGCAAACTCAAGTTAAATAAGTATTTATTGCAAAGATGTGGATAACCTCAAAAAATGGGGAAAAAAAATAAACAGCTGAGTCATCAGGCATCTCCTCTCTTGAAACATGGTTCTCTGGCTTTTTCTGTGCAAATTTTTCATTCTGTTCTGGGCAGGTCCATTTCCTCTTCTAACTTGTGGCTTTAATTCCCAAGACTTTCAGATTTCATGCCTCCTGATTCTTTTCAATTCCATGGTTCATCATTGTCTCTCAGTGTCCCTATGTCATATTCCCAAGAAAGGCTGTCCAATCTTTTCCAATTAGCTTTACTGAAGGAATAGCAGCCAGAAACATGGATACATAGAAGTGTATACATCCATTACCCAGGCAGAGTCACAGGCTCACAGGTATTCAAAAGCTTCCTGTCTTTAGATGAAATATGCCTGGGACCACAGAATAAGGTCATACTTCCTTCAATCTAATGATTCAACTCCAGGAGACAATGGTTGCTTTGCCATCATACCAATGGGTAGGAAAATCAAAGCTCAAGAAAAGCCTGAAGTTCCTGCTTGTCAGGCTGGGTTTTCATCAGCATTTGGGAGCAAGGTTCTTTCTGTCTCTCTCCATCCGAGTGGAAAGCAAAAGTATTTGGGCATATTTTCAAAGCTCCTACACTAGTCCCTATTGTTGCATCTGCTCAGCTTCTGACACCATCCTGTGAACTGTGCCCACATCCATCTCCTTTCACTTGCATAGTTATTGCAGGGGAAAAGCCTTTCAAAACCTGCAGTCTTCTCTCCCTCCACAAGGCTTGTTGGTCCTGAGGTGAACAGTTGACTTAAAATAGCCAATCGAGTCATTTTCCTAGAATGTTAGAACTGGGACTACAGAAAGAAATTAAGAATATTTCTCTCTCTCTCCATCTCTCTCCTTCCCTCCTCTCCTCCCTCCTTCCTCTCCCTCCTTCACTCAGATGAAACTTTGACTGGGTTTTCTGCATCTCCAGGATGTAACCGGACAGTAAGAAAGTTCAGCTGGGTAATGGATGAACTCGGCAGAAGCTGGCTGAGTGTACACCGGCAAGAAAGGGTGAGGTCCCCAGGGAAGGGTTGCAGAGGAAAGTTTACATCCTCCTGCAGGCTTTTTCTCTACAAACTTCACCAGGTGCTCACAGAAGACTGAGGAAGTGCAAAAAACCTGCAAATTGGAGACGAAGGAACTGTGGGATCTGAGAAGCAGAGAAAGCATGTGAAGAAAGAAAGTAAATAAGTGTGCAGAGAGAACCAGAGGAATGCAGAGATCTGACCATTCCGGGGCTAATAGCCCGTCACACCTTGGAGACTATTAGTCCCCAGAGTGTTCATTATTGCTGAAGTTATAAGGGGATGGATCTCTTAAGATGAACCAAAAATATTTCAGTTTAGACTGCTTTCCTGGTGATTTTCCATAGAGAGTTTGCAACTATTTTCCATATTATCATTTCACTGTTTCTTGACCACATAGGGATATCTGTAACCACCTAAAAAAAAACTAAAAATTTTCAGCCCACAGTTTCGCAAAGTGGAATGCAAATTCATTTCCCTGTTGAAGCCATGAGAATTAAAAATAAATTCACATCCTACTATTGTCATCATCATTATGGATTCTGGTGACCTTTCTTTTCTTCCTTTCCTATTTTCCATTAAAATCCAGAGAGAGAGAACAAAGGAATAGTCCATAAGTCTTGGTATGAACACAGCTCCAGAAAGGAAAATCTCTTGTGCTATCTTTTCTTACTCTAACCTTGGCCCAGATAATGACTGAAGTGTTCATTCATCAAAACAAAATTGTACTATCAAAGAAAAATACAATTATTTTGCTTTTTAATGAGAAGGACTTGCATTTTCTGTCCTGGGAAACAGCTTCTGGTGTTAAATATCTCCCAAGATAATAAAGAAGTAATATGAAGGCAATTTTAAGTAATTGTGTGTATGATAAAATGGATGAAAGTGTTCAGAGACTTGCCTAATTTGTACGCAATTTTCTACAGATTGCAGGCTGGAGTAAATTTTTACTAATTAAGTTAGTAACCTATTACTCAAAGAAATGAAACTTGATTATAATAATGATTATTCATTTATTATGCAAAGACCTTTGCATTGCTCAGTGAAAAACCTTTTTCAGGCAGTTAACAGTCACTCATTTCATACACTTTGCTCATTCTGAATTTCCCACCGGAAATATATGCATGTTGCTTGGTAGACACTGAAAGATGATAATGACCAATTGGGTTCTTTGGGGCCCTTTCAGAATTTACAGAAATATAATTTATCCTCTAAATTGACTGAACTTGGGATGGCATTTTGGTGATCCTAAACAGATAAAAATGGAGACTATTTTCCTTTTAAGCCCCTCAACAGCTATTTAATTTAAAATGCCTTCTCTTTCGGTATTTAAATAAATTAGCTGACAGCTGCAAGAAATCACTTATATAAGATTTGAGAAAGTGATTGATATGTACAAACAAATAGATCCTAAAGGACATGGAGCAGAGAAAGAAAGGAAACATTTCCACATCATGTTTTCCGATTATTTCTTTTTCTTCCTCCTTGAAACATGGGCCCAAGGGAACAAGCTTCTCCTTTACCCTGACTAGTTCTACAGCTCAACAGACATTCTAATGAAAGGAAGCTGCCACCCCCAGTGCTCTTCGCAGAACAAACAATATACTTCCTGTGACCACATTATGCACTGCCACAATCTCCTCCAATTTGGTGCACTTGAGCCTGTGAGCTACAGGAATCAAAGTCAGCGAGCAGTGGGGAGTAAATGAAATAATTGTCCACCAGTTGTTTTATTAAAGATTGGGCAGCTGGAGTTGTCTCCAAGCAAATGTATCTGCAGCCTCTGGGGATCGCTAAGATGAATGTTACAAACTCGAACTTAAAGAAACGCTCTTAGAGGAATACATCGCTTTTTTGGACCAAAGCATCAATAGTATATTTTGCTTCCCTCTAACATGCAGGCTGCCTGGGGAAAGCAAAAGCAAGTAAAAAAAATTCCCTGTGAATAATAAAATCCAAAGTGAGGTCAACATTTCCATCATCAGCAGGTTATTCCAGTTTGAACTGTCTTCTTTCTAATCAGGGATAATTTCACCAACAGCACAGCAGTCCCGCTAGTTCACAGAAGATGAATTTTGTGTTTTCCTAGTTTGATGATTGCAGACTCTGGCACTGGAGCAATTTGTGTTTTGATGCTACTTTTCTGCTATTTATTGTTGAAGGAGGGGAAAATATTGCCTTGTGTTTTTTACAACTTTAAGGCTGAAGCAGAAAAATAGTGAAGCAACACTTTACAGCTTTTCCCATACATAGAGATTGCTAATCAAGAATTTAGATGAATAAATAGCAATTACATCTTGCTGGGGTGAGGGGAGGGGGAAAGCTGCTCCTTGCCCATGGCTAGTATATGAGTAGTCCCCCTAAACCCATCAAAATCCCTTAAAATAATAAAATACCACAGGGATCATCAATTAATCATCAAATATATACCATATCAATGTGCCCCCCAATGGTTTTAGATTCCTGTAAAGGATCCCCAAATTGCCCTTATGATAACAATTTTTTTAACCTTTTATTTTCTATTGGAGTATAACTGCTTAACAATTTGTGATAGTTTCAAGTGCATCACAAAGGGACTCAGCCATAAACATACATGTATCCATTCTCCCCAAACTCCTCTCCCATCTAGGCTGCCCCGTACCACTGAGTTCCCTGTGCTATACAGTAGGGCCTTGTTGGCTATCCATTTTAAATATAGCAGTGTGTACATGTTCATCCCAAACTCCCTAACTATCCCTTCTCCTCCATCTTTCCCCCACTCCCCAGCAAACATAAGTTTGTTCTCCAGGTCTGTGAGTCTATTTCTGTTTTGTAAATAAATTCATTTGTAACATTTCTTTTTAGATTCTGCATATAAGGGATGTCATACTTGATAGCAATTTCATGGCATTGACCTCAAGAAATAAGAAGTAGAAAGCATACATGCAACTGCCCAGGCCATGACCTTAATAATCCCCAAAGTTTGAAACCCAAGGTTTGAAGAATCCCCAAGCCAGTTCTGATGTCTCCATCTTTTCCTCACCTCCTTAACCAGAGGGTATTTATAGCAGGCAGGAAGCCCACCTATGGTGTATCGGTAAAGAGTATGAACTTTGGCCGCACTGCCTTTGTTCATTACCTAACTGCAACAGCTAACTAGCTGTGTGATTTTCAGCAACACTCTTACCTGTTCTAGAACAATTTCCTCATCTGGAAAGTAGAAATAGTAAGTGTACACGCTCCATGGGCTTGTCCGGAGGATTAAACAAGTTAACATTTACAAGATACTCAGGGTGGTAACAGACTGTAGCCCACCAAGCTCCTTTGTCTATGGGATTCTCCAGACAAGACTACTGGAATAGGTTACCATTCCTTCTCTAGGGGATCCTTCCAACACAGGGATCGAACCCAAGTCTCTTGTGTCTCCTGTATTGGCAGGTAAATTCTTTTTTTTTTTTTTCATTTATTTTTATTAGTTGGAGGCTAATTACTTTATATCATTGCAGTGGTTTTTGTCATACATTGAAATGAATTAGCCATGGATTTACATGTATTCCCCATCCCAGTCCCCCCTCCCACCTCCCTCTCCACCCGATCCCTCTGGGTCTTCCCAGTGCACCAGGCCCGAGCACTTGTCTCATGCATCCAACCTGGGCTGGTGATCTGTTTCACCCTAGACAATATACATGTTTCGAAGCTGTTCTCTTGAAACATCCCACCCTCGCCTTCTCCCAGAGTCCACAAGTCTGTTCTATACATCTGAGTCTCTTTTTCTGTTTTGCATATAGGGTTATCGTTACCATCTTTCTAAATTCCATATATATGTGTTAGTATACTGTAATGGTCTTTATCTTTCTGGCTTACTTCGCTCTGTATAATGGGCTCCAGTTTCATCCATCTCATTAGAACTGATTCAAATGAATTCTTTTTAATGGCTGAGTAATATTCCATGGTGTATATGTACCACAGCTTCCTCATTCATTCGTCTGCTGATGGGCATCTAGGTTGCTTCCATGTCCTGGCTATTATAAACAGTGCTGTGATGAACATTGGGGTGCACGTGTCTCTTTCAGATCTGGTCTCCTCGGTGTGTATGCCCAGAAGTGGGATTGCTGGGTCATATGGCAGTTCTATTTCAAGCTTTTTAAGAAATCTCCACACTGTTTTCCATAGTGGCTGTACTAATTTGCATTCCCACCAACAGTGTAAGAGGGTTCCCTTTTCTCCACACCCTCTCCAGCATTTATTGCTTGTAGACTTTTGGATAGCAGCCATCCTGACTGGCGTGTAATGGTACCTCATTGTGGTTTTGATTTGCATTTCTTTGATAATGAGTGATGTTGAGCATCTTTTCATGTGTTTTTTTGCCATCTGTATGTCTTCCTTGGAGAAATGTCTGTTTAGTTCTTTGGCCCATTTTTTGATTGGGTCATTTATTTTTCTGGAGTTGAGTTGGAGGAGTTGCTTGTATATTTTTGAGATTAATCCTTTGTCTGTTGCTTCGTTTGCTATTATTTTCTCCCAATCTGAGGGCTGTCTTTTCACCTTGCTTATAGTTTCCTTTGTTGTGCAAAAGCTTTTAAGTTTCATTAGGTCCCATTTGTTTATTTTTGTTTTTATTTCTAAAATTCTGGGATATGGGTCATAGAGGATCTTGCTGTGATTTATGTCAGAGAGTGTTTTGCCTATGTTCTCCTCTAGGAGTTTTATAGTTTCTGATCTTACATTTAGATCTTTAATCCATTTTGAGTTTATTTTTGTGTATGGTGTTAGAAAGTGTTCTAGTTTCATTCTTTTACAAGTGGTTGACCAGTTTTCCCAGCACCACTTGTTAAAGAGGTTGTCTTTTTTCCACTGTACATTCTTGCCTCCTTTGTCGAAGATAAGGTGACCATAGGTTCGTGGATTTATCTCTGGGCTTTCTATTCTGTTCCATTGATCTATATTTCTGTCTTTGTGCCAGTACCATACTGTCTTGATGACTGTGACTTTGTAGTATAGTCTGAAGTCAGGCAGGTTGATTCCTCCAGTTCCATTCTTCTTTCTCAGGATTACTTTGGCTATTCGAGGTTTTTTGTATTTCCATACAAATTGTGAAATTCTTTGTTCTAGTTCTGTGAAAAATACCATTAGTAGTTTGATAGGGATTGCATTGAATCTATAGATTGCTTTGGGTAGTATAGCCATTTTGACAATATTGATTCTTCCAATCCATGAACACGGTATATTTCTCCATCTGTTTGTGTCCTCTTTGATTTCTTTCATCAGTGTTTTATAGTTTTCTATGTATAGGTCTTTTGTTTCTTTAGGTAGATATACTCCTAAGTATTTTATTCTTTTTGTTGCAATGGTGAATGGTATTGTTTCCTTAATTTCTCTTTCTGTTTTCTCATTGTTAGTGTATAGGAATGCAAGAGATTTCTGTGTGTTAATTTTATATCCTGCAACTTTACTGTATTCGTTGATTAGCTCTAGTAATTTTCTGGTAGAGTCTTTAGGGTTTTCTATGTAGAGGATCATGTCATCTGCAAACAGAGAGAGTTTCACTTCTTCTTTTCCTATCTGGATTCCTTTTACTTCTTTTTCTGCCCTGATTGCTGTGGCCAAAACTTCCAAAACTATGTTGAATAGTAGTGGTGAGAGTGGGCACCCTTGTCTTGTTCCTGATTTCAGGGGAAATGCTTTCAATTTTTCACCATTGAGGGTGATGTTTGCTGTGGGTTTGTCATATATAGCTTTTATCATGTTGAGGTATGTTCCTTCTATTCCTGCTTTCTGGAGAGTTTTAATCATAAATGGATGTTTAATTTTGTCAAAGGCTTTTTCTGCATCTATTGAGATAATCATATGGTTTTTATCTTTCAATTTGTTAATGTGGTGTATTACATTGATTGATTTGCGGATATTAAAGAATCCTTGCATTCCTGGGATAAAGCCCACTTGGTCATGATGTATGATTTTTTTAATGCAGGTAGATTCTTTACCACTTCTGCCACCTGAGAAGCCCAAAGCAAAGCTACTCTAGGGAAAAAGGTAATACCTTGGGGGTTTCAGAATTACCCTGTATCGTGTGGATGTGGGTCAGATTCAAGAAATTATCCAACCAATCTAGCCTACGTAGTTGGGCTTACTCATACTTTAAAAGGCTATTTCTTGAGCATGTCAAAGTCATCTGGTGCTTTCAGATTGCCTAACCTGACTTGGCACTCTCTTAAGCAACAGATACTCTGCTATCTAGTACCCTAGGGTTTACAGCATTTCTTTATATCAACACTGAGTTTCAGAGACTTAATGGCAAATATTAATACATGAGTATGTTGTTGTTGTTTAGTCACTAAGTTGTGTCTGACTCTTTTGTGATCCCATGGACTGCAGCCTGCCAGAGTACCCTGTCCACAGGATTTCCTAGGCAAGAATACTGGAGTGGGTTGCCATTTCCTTCTTCAATTCATGAGTATGGTGGTGCCTTATTCAGTACCTTCTTGATGATAGGAAAGGTCCAATAATGAAAACGGCATGAATTCAGAATCAAAATAAAACTGAACTGATCCATCCTTTACTAGAATTGTAATTTGGGTTTCAGTCTGTTTACATGTGGAGCGAGGATTAGATTAAATCTAGGAATCTCAACCTAAGGTTTCCTGGTTCTGAAGTTTTGTGGGTTTCTACATTTTTCCCAAGAAGTAGTCTGTGAGCGATTTTCAACATTTCAAATAGCCTAAAGGAAAGCCTGCCTTTACTCAAGATAACACTGTGGGGGGTTGTGGAAACTTTAAGTTTTATTACTTGGCTGGTTTCCTTTTTTTTTTTTTTTTTTTTCCTATTGGCAGGAATTTTATCACCTTGGTGCAGTGATACCGGATGTCTTGTGCTGATGACAAGTTACAAGTTCTGAATAGCAATATAGATGCCACTGGTAGTGAGAGATAAAAAAGAAATTTAAAGATTACTAAAGCAAATGTTTTGGTCTAAAGTTTTTAGACCAAAATCTTTCAAAATAAGGAAACTCAAGGAGAAGAAAAATAATAAAAGGGATCTTTAATAGGAGAGAGGTTGTGATTCAGAAATTCTGTGAGGTTCCTCTTAGCACCACAATTGATTCTAATGACCTACATCATAGACAATTTAAAAAATGAAATTAATTTAATTTAGACGACAGAGAGCAATACAAACTCCATGAAAGAAAATATGAAGTAAGGACTAGTTGGAAATGTACGTGTTGTTGTTTAGTCACTCAGTAGTGTCCGATTCTATGACCCCATGATGGACTGCAGCACACCAGGCATCCCTGTCCTTCACTATCTCCCTGAGTTTGCTCTAACTCATGTCCATTGAGCTGACGATGCCATTCAACCATCTCATCCTCTGTCATCCCCTTCTCCTGCCCTCCATTTTTCCAGCATCAGCGTCTTTTCCAATGTGTTGGCTCTTCACATCAGGTGGTCAAAGTATTGGAGATTCAGCATCAGTTCTTCCAATGAATATTCATGGTTGATTTCCTTTAGCATTGACTGGTTTGATCTCCATGTTGTCCAAGGGACTCTCAAGAGTCTTCTCCAACATCACAGTTCAAAAGCATCAGTTCTTCATCACTCAGCCTTCTTTTGGTCCAACTTTCACGTCTGTATATGCCTACTGGAAAAACCATAGCTTTGACTATACAGACCTTTGTTGGCAAAGTGATGTCTCTGCTTTTTAATACACTGTCTAGGTTTGCCATAGCTTTTCTTCCAAGAAACAAACATCTTTGAATTTCATGGCTGCAGTCACCATCTGCAGTGATTTTGGAGCCCAGTAAAATAAAGTCTATCACTGTTTCCATTTTTCCCCATCTATTTGCCATGAAGTGATGGGACTGGATGCCATGAGGAATGACCACATCACAAGAAAGATTCATCATTCTCCAGATGGAGAGACTTGAGAAATCATAATAATAAATTAGGACAATGAATTTCATGGACAGCTTATTAAAGTTAACAAAATAATATCATTATAGTAATAATAACAATTACTAATATAAACTGGGAGCTGCATACCAAGAAGTATCCATCCATCAGTAAACAAATAAGAACCCATTTCTCAAGGGTAAGTCCTCAGGGTCCATAGGGCCTAATTTTTTAGACTGGATTCCAAGATATCATTCATCGTGGGTAAAGGAGAGATGAATATATTGATAAGGATAATAGAATAAGATGAAATATGCAAAACGCAAGAGAGTAACAAATCCAATTCTGATTTTTCACTTTATGAGACCTCGATTATACTTGCCCCTAAATACAACAAAACAGAGAAACTCCAGTGAAAGAAGACAAGACTCACAACTGCAGTTATACATCATAGGGTTCAGAAGAAAATGTGAGAAAGGTGATCTGAATGTGAGAGAAGTGAGATATGGCCAACAGCAGTAATGGACTGACTCTCCCAAGTAAACATATGTTTAATCTAAACTGTTAGTCGATCAAATATTCCAAATGGATGTCCACGATATAGTAGAAAGAATATCAACTTGGGAGTTAGATTCCTGCAACAATTTTATTAACAGGTTATATGATTTGAAGTGAAAAAATGCTTTACTCATTCTTTTCAGCAGATATTTATTGATCTCTTGCTACACAGCAGGCACAATTGGCTACTGTCCAATTTCTTTATCTGTGAAGTGAGTGAAATGGACTAAATGATTCCTAAATGAATTCCAACTCTAAGAATCTTTGTCTAAAATGTTAACTGACGTAGTAATTTCTTGCCTTCTGTATCTCAGAACTGAATATCAATAGAGTAAGATGAACTTATCAACGGTATCTCCAATTGTATATTTTAATTGTGCACAAAGTTGACAAAGAAGAGAAAAAAATATAGAGCACGAGTTTTTAGATGACTTAGTTAAGTGATAGAAACTATTCCTTGGAACAGGACTATTTGAGGAATTTATCATGAGAGTACCAAATGCAGTTTTATAAAAAATTTTTTTGATGTGGACAATTTTTAAAGTCTTTATTGAATTTGTTACAATATTTTTTCTGCTTTATGTTTTGGTTTCTTGCCCACAAGGCATGTGGGGTCTTAGCTCCCCAACCAAGGATCAAGCTCGCACTCCCTGCAATGGAAGGCTTAGTTAGTCTTAACCCCTGGACAGACAGAGAAGTCCCTGGAATGCAGATATTAAAAGTTGCTTAAATCACTTCTTTGTAGTTTTAAAATTATCAGTAATTTGTGATAACACCAAATAGTCTGCTTATGCTTATGATATCAACCTGAAATTATTTTATCTCAGTGTGGAAATATTTTATGACTTTTAGAAAATACTGCATCAATATGTAAGTTAGTTTCTTTAGTGCCAATACTTTAATTATACACTGGACTTTTTTGTTGGTAAGGCTGTAATTTTACATGGCATCATGACAAGTACACTAGACTAGACATCGAGGAATCTGGGCTCTATTCTGGACACTGGCATGTGATTTTAGACTCATCATCTTTGTCCTCTAAGTCCCCTCTACTGGTAAAATGAGGGCATTAGACTCAGTGGAGCCAGGATTTTGAAAGGAAACAATTCAAAATTTCATCCAGTTACTATAATAAATCCAGCTTAAAGTCCAGGAGCTTCAGTAACAGTTAATCCTTTTAATCATCTCTGGAATTGACTCTGTGTTGTTGGTGACCCACAATCTGAATGTCCAGTTACTACCTCCATTGCATCCTGCTCCCCACCATGCCTGAAACCCAGCACTGCATTCAGGCTAGGATGCCAGGGACCCCATCTGCACCTGGAAAGAATGGGGAATAGGTAGCAAAGAAGGTCCATAGCAAAGAAGAAAAATCCTGCCAGCCAGTTGTGAGCTGGCCCTGTTATAGCAGTGCCGGAAATTTCTTGATGAGACGCTAGTCCTTATTTTCTGAAAGGAATTCATTAATGCATTTGCTCTGCACCTTCTTGTTTTTTTATCTACCACAGCCAAGCTGAACTTGGGATTTGAGAGCAGTGCCTCAATAGAGCGCTTCCCTGGTGGCTGTCAGTAAAGAATCTGCCTGAAATGTGGGAGACCTGGGTTCCATCCTTGGGTCGGGAAGATCCCCTGGAGAAGGGAATGGCCACCCACTCCAGTATTCTTGCCTGGAGAACTCCATGGTCAGAAGAGCCTGGTGGGTTACAGTCTGTGGAGTTTCAAAAAGTTGAACACAACTGAGTGACTAACACTTTCACTCAACATAAAACACAGAACTTTCTGGAAGTTTGGAATTTTTGAGGTGTTTCAAACTCAATTTTTATTCCAGATTTCTCCTTTGTTGACAGTAGAATTTTCTAAAAATTTACTAAACTTTTAAATCTATTTTTGCATATAAACATGCCAAAATTTCTTCTTTGATGTAGTATCCCTGATTTTTTTTCTTTGTGTCACAGCCCACATTTCTTTCTATCTACTTAATGACACCTCCCTGGGGGGGCATCTGAAATATTATAATAGGTAGAAAGGCCACTCCCTTCATCTGATGTTTGCTGAAAGCCAAGTCAGGTTCACATTCTATATCTTACTATCCTTTATCACTCACTGTGCTTAATCGCTCAGTTGTGTCCGACTGTTTGCGACCCTATGGACTGTAGCTCACCAGGCTTCTCTGTCCATGGGGATTCTCTACGCAAGAATACTGGAGTGGGTTGCCATGCCCTCCTCCAGAAGATCCTCCCAACCCAGGGATTGAACCCAGGTCTCCTACATTGCAGGTGGATTCTTTACTATGTGAGTCACTGAGAACCCTCACTGAGGCTCTTAATTCAAAACCTGAAAGGATGACACCATCAAGGTATTGCATTCAATATGTCAGCAAATCTAGAAGACCCAGCAGTGGGTATAGGACTGGAAAAGGTCAATCCTCATCCCAATTCCCAAGAAGGGTAGTACTAAACAATGTGGTAACCATCAGGCAACTGCACTCATCTCCTGTGCTAATAAGGTCATGCTTAAAATCTTGCATGCTAGGCTTCAGTATTATGTGAACCAAGAACTTCCAGATGTCAAACCAGATTTAGAAAAGAAGAGGAACCAGAGATCAAATTTCCAACATTCACTGGATTGTAAAGAAACAAGGGAATTCCAGAAAAACATCTACCTCTGTTTCACTGACTATGCTAAAGCCTTTGGCTGTGTGGATCTCAATGAACCATGGAACACTCTTAACGAGATGGAATACCAGACTGATTTACCTGTCTCCTAAGAAACCTGTATGTGAATCAAGAAGCAACAGTCAGAACCCTGTATGGAGCAACTGATGGTTCAAGATTGAAAAAGGAATATGACAGAGCTGTCTGCTGTCACCCTGTTTGTTTAACCTATATGTGAACACATCATCAGAAATGCTGGGCTAGATGAGTTACAAGCTGGAATCAAGATAGGCAGGAGAAACAATCTCAGATATGTGGATGACTCCCCTATAATGGCAGAAAGCAAAGAGGAACTAAAGAGCCTCTTGATGAGGGTGAAGGAGGAGAGTGAACGAGTTGGCTTAAAACTAAGTATTAAAAAAACTAAGATCATGGCATCTGGCCCCATTACTTCATGGCACATAGAAGGGGGGAAAGGTGAAAGTAGTGACAGGTTTCCTCTTCTTGGGCTCTAAAATCACTGCAGATGGTGACTGCAGCCATGAAATCAGAAGATAGTTGGTTCTTGGCAGGAAAGCTATGACAAACCTAGACAATGTGTTGAAAAGCAGAGACATTACTCTGCCGACAAAGGTCCGTATAGTCAAGGCTATGGTCTTCTCAGTGGTCACCTATGGATGTGAGAGTTGGACTGTAAAGAAGGCAGAATGGCAAAGAATTGATGCCTTTATATTGTGTTGCTGGAGAAGACTCCTGAAAGTCCCTAGGACAGCAAGGACAGAGATCAAACCAGTCAATTATAAGAGAAATCGACTCTGAATTCTCATTGGAAGGAGTGAGGCTGAAGCTGAAGCTCCAGTATTTTGGTCATCTGATGCAAACAGGCAACTCTTTGGAAAATACCCTGATGCTGAGAAAGATTGAGGGCAGAAGGAGAAGAGGGCATCAGAGAATGAGATGGTTGGATGGCATCACCAATGCAACGGACATGAACTTGGGCAAACTTCAGGAGATGGTGAGGGACAGGGAGGGCTGGAATGCTGCAGTCCATGGGGTCACAGAGTCGGACACGACTGGGTGGCTGAGCAATAACAACAAGGCTCTTAGTAATTGATGTCTTTCCCATTTGCAACATAGGACTTTTGTATTTGCCATAGAAGGGAGAAAAGAGTGAATAACTGTGACTGGGAGGTTTTTAAGGTCAGGTAGACATTATTCTCACATTTCATTGACAAGAGCTCTGTAACTGGAAAGGAGACTTAGTAACGGATCTAACTCAGTATTGCCCAGTAGTTTCTGCAATGGTACAAATACTCTGTTTCTACACTGTACACAATTGTAGGCATTTACCATATGTGGCCATGGGATACTGAAATCCAGCTAGTACAACTGAAGAGTTGAATTTTTAATGTTATATAATTACAAGTAATTTAAGTTAAATAGCCATGTGTGGGTAGCAGCCACCATATTGGCTAGTCCAAGTTCTTATTTTCTCAAGAAGAAATGAGTTGTGTGAGCAGCAAGCTAGTCTCTGAGCCAGGTGTGGGCATTTCCGTCTGTGCTCCCAGTAAGAGTAGAATGTCTCTCCCCAGTGTATTCCCTATGTTGTCTTCCAAACACCGTCCTGTACAAAAGCTAGAAGTCATCCCTGCCCTCTTTATCCAAACATACCAGTGTAAGCTGAGAAAAAAATGCATTCCTTACAGTAGGTTGTTCTAAAACCCATACATGAGAAAATTATTCATGTTCTATGTATAGAACCAGGAGTTAAAAGTAATCAAAGGGACCTTATGCTGATCACAAGAGTTTCTGGTTGTTCCTTTTCCGTTTCATAAATAAGGAACACATTAATCTTCTCATTTTCAATTTGGAATGAGTTACACACAGGCTTCAGTCAGTTAAACTTTTTCATTTCCAATATTTTGTGTGCAAGAATGTCATGAGAAGGTTATTGGGGTGGTGAATCGTGTTAGCTATTAGCTAAAGAAAACTAAATCCTCATTGATCAAAATGCAAAGCCTCTATAGCCAACTGTGTAATAATCATTTACAGTAAAGAATTAACTACAAAAATAAATTTTTAAATTGCTTCCTTGGATAAAGACACATTTATATTTTATAAGTCATATTTATTCCTAAGAAATGAAATAAGCATCTTAATAAATCTAGGAATCATCTCCAAAAATTGGATTTTAATTTTTAAAATTTCCCATTTTTCCCCAAATCTGTGCTGCTGTACTCTCATATAGAATTTGTGATCAAACATTTCTTTTTGTCAGAAAGGATTGTGTACTTGGAAAAAAAAAAAGAGAGAACAAGTATCTTTCTTGTGAGTTTGTTATTGTATAAAATAAGTAGAATTGAGGCATCTTAGAGCAAATAAAGAAATATTATATAACACAGCTCATGCAAGGCACACAACCCTCAATCCCATTAAAGTTAAAGATGCAATACTTTAGCATCCCATTAACACTTTAGGCACATAGCCTCCTTGGTATCCACAGGGATTGGTTCCATGACCCCACAGATACCAAAATCTGAAACTGCTCAAGTCCTTTGTATAATTTGGCATGGTATTTGCATATAACCCATGTCCATTCTCTTTTATACTTTAAATCATCTCCAGATTACTTATTTAACTAAAACAATGTGAAAGTTATGTAACTTTCATATAGTAGTAAATATACAATCTAGATGAGGTCTATTAATAAATACAGTTACACTCCAGAGATATTGCAAGTTCTATTCCAGACCACCACAATAAAGCAAATACAATAGATCATCACACAAATTTTTTGGTTTCCCAGTGCTTAGAAAAGTTACCTTTACACTATACTGTGGTCTATTAAGGACGCGATAGCATTATGTCTAAAAAGACATTATAGACATGTTTTGAATAAGAAACACTTTATTGGGACTTCTCTGGTGGTCTAGTGGCTGGGACTTCACACTCCCAATGCAAGGGGCCTAGGTTTGATCCTTGATCAGGGCACTAAGATCCCACATGTTTCAACTAATACCCAGAACAGCCAAATAAATAAACAAAATTTTAAAAAAATTTATTGTTAAAAAATGCTTACCATCATCTGAGCCTTCACCAAATCCTCAGAGTGATACCCAGGATCACTGAACAAAGATCACCACAAAAATTATAGTAATAATGTGTGTGCTCAGTCACTTCACTCTTTGTGACCCCATGGACTATAGCCCGCCAGGCTCCTCTGTCCGTGGGATTCTCCAGGCAAGAACACTGGAGTGGGTTGCCATTGCCTTCTCCAGGGAATCTTCCCAACCCAAGGAATGAACCCATGTCTCCTGCATCTTCTGCACCAGGAAAGCCCAGTAGTAATGAAAAAGCTTGAACAATTGAGAGGATTACCGAAATATGACACAGAAACATGAAGTGAGCAAGTGCTTTTGGAAAAATGGCACCTATAGGGGCTTGCTTGGTGCAGGGTTGCCACAAACCTTCAATTTGTAAAACATGTGATATCTGGAAAGTGCAATAAAATGAGGTCTGCCTGTAGCTGTAAATACAATGTAAATGCTCTGTAAATAGTTGGCGGCATGCAGCAAACTGAAGTTTTGCTTTGGAGAATTTTCTGGATTTTTTTTCAAATATTTTTGATCCGAGGTCAGTTGAATCTGCAGATGCAGAACCCAGGATATGGAGAGCCCACTGTATTTTTGTTCAGTAAAACGTAATTATATGAAAGATTGTCTTCATTTTCCACATTATCTTTTCCTGAATAGCTGGATGCAGTCTTTCGGAAAAACAACAAACAGAACTAGCTCTAAGCAAAATTGTAAAATAAAAAAACCCTCTACTTCCTGTCCTCAACCATTCATCCCTTCCTTAGATTTTTCAGTACCTTTGCATTCTCCTGCTTTAAACTAATCAAAACCTATTCACTTTCAAGGTTGGATGTGATGATTTTGCAATCATCTGAAATGGTTTGAATTAGAATGTTAGCTGTTCTCCTAGCTATTTGTATTTTCAGTCCATCACCCGTTCCTGTATAGGGTGAAAATCTCTTCTGATGAATCAAGTCCAAGTACTAGAAAAGATGTTGAAGGACATTTTACGGTGGTCTTCAAGGGCTACTGAAAGTCACACAGAATTAACAGTCAAGAGCACATTACACCTAAGGCTGGTCCTCTGGGAGAAATTGCAAGTCTCTAAGTAGCTGATTCTGAGCTTCAGGGGACGTGATGGCATTTATATTACACATCTCTTTCATCTGTGAGGACTTCCTGAAGACTTGCATAGGAGAAGTCTGCAGAAACTAATTGCCATTATCACCAACTTTAAACTGTGTGGATTTTTTTTTATTAGTTGTCAAGTCATATAAAGTTAGAAACACGGTCACTTCCTTCTCCCACTAAGCACTGTCTTTCAGCTCCATCCTCAATTTGCAAATAAGTCTTGTACTCACCTTCTCCAGTTCCCTCTAAATTGGAGCCCAAGTACCATGCCTTTGTATTTATAGCTCATCTTTTTTCCAGAACCTTCTTAATGATTTTCATCTAATGAATCCTCTTATTATCCTGCCCTGGATGAGGACTGGAGTATAGATTTTTCTAAGAACAATTGTCTGTTCAGGTTATTTGTTAAAACATTTTCTCTTAAATTAATTTTCCCGAAACCTCCTTACAAACCAATTGTTATTGCAGAAAGTTTTAAAAATTACTTTAGCTATTTAATAATTTTTGTTATTCTAATAATTAGTTGTTAGTGTTCTTTCAATTTGAATGATGATACTTATTTGCATAATCATGCAGTTTTCTCTCTCTCTCTCTCTCTCTCTCACACACACACACACACACACACACACACCCGTAGTTGGCACTGAAGGTTAATAGTCTGGGTAACTCACAAATAACTGCTCTTACACTAGATGCAAGCTTTACCTCTAAGATGCTGGGATTTTGTGTGTTTTTTTCAAATTTCTGAAAGAATAGCTCACTCTTAGACTAGAGTGACCATACAATTTATCATCCAAATATGTACAGTTTCGAGAGTGAACTGGGGTACTATTATCAGTTATGCTGGGACCAAAGATCCATTCTTTTTCTTAAACACAACTTCACCCTATCTGACCCTTCTCTTTGTACCCCATCCACACTTATAGCTCTTCACTGGGCTTATGGATCTATACCCCCACCTCCCTCTGCAAGCTGTAAGTCTCTTGGATCTTAGCTAATAACCCCTTTCCTTCCCACTGATGATGGGTATGAGGGGAGGTCCGATGAGCAGTCTGATGGTGGACATGATGACACTAACGCTGTGTTAACTGGGAAGCCAGCCATCCTGTTTGTACAAAAAGCATGGACGTCTGAGCCCCAGGCACTGGGTGAGACCCATTCTCAAGTCCAGGATCCAGACAATTCTTTCTACAGGACTCACCTGCAGTCAAGAGGCATGGTCCTTGATGTGCTAGTGTTATAAAGTAAATTATAAAAAGAGGAAGAAAATCAAAACTATGTTCAAATTGAAGTGCAAAAACTCAAAATAATGTTCCAAAATTAATTTCACAGGGAGAATTATGACAAAACATCAGCATGACTCTTTACGGCAATCCATCTTCTCTCTCTCCTCACCAATCCATCAATCAAATTGGGGTCACATTAATAATAATCTAAGTTGAACTGACTCTAGCTCTTAAATTGTATAAACTCATCTCCTAAAATTTCTCCCCCAGGCACTTCTGGAGGTAAATGGAGTGTTTCATATGTGCTTAACAATAGTGCTTTAATATGGCTTCTCCCTTTATGCCCACTTGTTAACGTCCCACTGTTACAGCAACTGAGGTTAGTGACAATGTCACCACTCATGCCGGCTCCGTGGAATGGACTCCCAGGTCTGTGTAGCTTTAGGAAAACTAGCAGAACTGGCTGGACCTGGGGCAGTGAGGACTTTGATGAACTCAGCCTGGTTCTGATATGACATTACATTTCATGGGGTTATGAGATGCTTCCCACCTCACAGTTCATAAGGTTGCCATAAACTGTTAACTCCTGTTTTCTGAATTGGTCCAATAAACAGAAAAGCAGGGCTCCCAGGAGTCAACCTGTATAAGAACTTTTGGCTTAAAGAGACAGAAGCAAGGGGTGTTGTACGCATCTGAGGAAGGATATTTGTGAACTGGGAAGAGTAGATGCTTCCTCCTTCATCATCCTGTGCTGCGTGCAGCAAAGCCGGGGTCTGGGGTCCCCCAGAGCCTCTAGTGCAGCAGGTCCCTCCTCCTGGGAGCACAGATCCCATTGAGAGAGTGACAGGGAGCCAGGTTTGTGGAGATGAAAATGTCAGCTTGACATTTACAAAAGCTGGGCTGGATCACACAGGTTCACCCACTCAGTGACAAGTCCTGCTTCTTAGCCATGGGCTTGTTCAACTTGGGGGGCAGATCCCAGAACTCAAAAGGAGAGTGGAAGGGGTTGACTTGATCATGGTCTAGTTCAACTCCCAAGGTCAATAAATCACTCACCTGGAGAGGACTGAGGTGTGGGGCAAGGAGCTTCTCACTAACAGAAATTCCACCACATCAAAATTCTAGGCAGGAGGAAAGGAGGTCTCCCAGCCACCTTCCTGAGGACTCAGCCATTGGCCCTTGGACTCAGACAGGGAACGTGTTTTCCCACTTCAGTCTTCCTCCCAAGAAAATGCACAAATACCTTTCAAGGCCACAATCCACAGTCATTTGAGATCAAAGCTCTTAGTAATTATTTTATATCACTTCCCTGGAGTCCCTTGTTACTGAATTTCAATAAATGTTTACTTAAGTAAACATAATTATTCTCATTATCATCATTCTTTCAGTCATAAATAAGTTTGGATGGCTAACTGTCTTTTTCTAAATTTGGTCTTGTATATACCCAAATCAGAATAATCCAAGAAACTTGCTACATTCTCTCTTTTTTTTCAATTGGAGTATAATTGCAAGGAAATCAAACCAGTCAATCCCAAAGGAAATCAACCATGATTATTCATTGGAAGGACTGATATTGAAGCTGAAGCTCCAATACTTTGGCCAACTGATGCAAAGAGATAACATGTTACAAAAGACTCTGATGCTGGGAAAGATTGAGGACAAGAGGAGAAGAGGGCGACAGAGGATGAAATGGTTGGATGACATCACTGACTAAATGGGCATGAGTTTGAGCAAACTCCAGGAGATGGTGAAGGACAGGGAAGTCTGGCATGTTGCAGTTCATGGAGTTGCAAAGAGTGAGACATGACTTAGCAACTGAACAACAATCATAATTGCTTTACAATGTTATGTTAGTTCCTACTGTGCAACATTTTGATCAGCTATATGTATACATATATCTTCTCCTTCTTGGATCTCCCTCCCCCTCATCCGACCCATCTAGGTCTTCACAGAACACTGAAATGAGCTCCCTACCCTATACTGGGGCTTCCCACTAGCTATCTATTTTACACACAAAAGTGTGTATGGGCTTTCCTGGTGGCTCAGTATAAGGAATCTGCCTGCAATGCAGGAGCCACAGGAGACACAAGTTCTATCCCTGGGTCGGGAAGATCCCCTGGAGAAGGGCATGGTAATGCATTCCAGTATTCTTGTCTGGGGAATCCCGTGGAGAGGAGCCTGGCGGGCTACAGTCCATGGGATCTTAAAGAGTCAGACACAACTGAAGTGGCTTAGCATACACCTGAGTATATGTATGCCAATCCTAATCTGAAACATGTATTTCTGCTTTATTGACTATGCCAAAGCCTTTGACTGTGTGGATCACAATAAACTGGAAAATTTTGAAAGAGATGGGAGTACCAGACCACGTGACCTGCCTTTTGAGAAACCTGTATACAGGTCAGGAAGCAACAGTTAGAGCTGGACATGGAACAACAGACTGGTCCCAAATAGGAAAAGGAGTACGTCAGTGCTGTATATTGTCACCCTGCTTATTTAACTTATATGCAGAGTACATCATGAGAAACGCTGGGCTGGAGGAAGCACAAGCTGGAATCAAGACTGCCAGGAGAAATATCAATAACCTCAGATATTCAGATGACACCACCCTATGGCACAAAGTGAAGAAGAACTAAAGAGCCTCTTGATGAAAGAGGAGAGTGAAAAAGTTGGCTTAAAGCTCAACATTCAGAAAACCAAGATCATGGCATCTGGTCCCATGACTTCATGGCAAGTAGATGGGGAAACAGTGGAAACAGTGGCTGACTTTATTTTTCTGGGCTCCAAAATCACTGCAGATGGTGATGGTAGCTACGAACTTAGAAGATGCTTAATCCTTGGAAGGAAAGTTATGACCAACCTAGACAGCATATTAAAAAGCAGAGACATTACTTTGCCAATAAAAGTCTGTCTAGTCAAGGCTATGGTTTTTCCAGTGGTCATGTATGGATGTGAGAGTTGGACCGTGAAGAAAGCTGAGTGCAGAAGAATTGATGCTTTTGAACTGTGGTGTTGGAGAAGACTCTTGAGAGTCCCTTGGACTGTGAGGAGATCCAGCCAGTCCATCCTAAAGGAGATCAGTCCTGGGTGTTCATCGGAGGGACTGATACTGAAGCTGAAACTCCAATACTTTGGTCACCTGATGTGAAGAGCTGACTCATTTGAAAAGACCCTGATGCTGGGAAAGATTGAGGGCAGGAGGAGAAGGGGACGACAGAGGATGAGGTGGTTGGATGGCATCACTGTCTCAATGGACATGGGTTTGGGTGAACTCTAGGTGTTGGTGATGGACAGGGAGGCCTGGTGCACTGCGCTTCATCGGGTCGCAGAGTCGGACATGACTGAGCGACTGAACTGAACTGACTGAATCCTAATCTCCCAGTTCTTCCCACCATCCTCTCCCTCTCTGTGTCCACATATCCATTCTCTACATCTGCGTCTATACTCCTGCCCTGGAAACAGTCAGACATGACTGAGCGACTGAACTGAACTGATAATGCATAAAGAAGCTTGCACTTGATATGCAAGATATGAGTTCCAGTCCCTCCACAACCTTTGCTGACCTTATATTTCCATAGTCGGGCAGGAGTAAATAAAATCCCATCTTATTTTATGAGAACATATGTGGGACCCACATTTAACCAGCAGGGCATGGATCAATTTTTTCTTTGTTTCCTTTCACCCAGAATAGGATAGAATAGATCTACTTTGGGATTTTTGCCTCTTAACTTGCAGTTTTAATTTTAGATATATGATTGTAGAAAGACAATAGTCTGAAAAGTTGCAACAAATGGTCTTAATTTTTTTATATGTAGTATAGTCCTTTCTGGATGCAAATATAATTTTAATATAACAACTTTTAGTGAGGGCAGAATTCATTTGTTAAATAAGTAAAAAAAATAGTGTGGCAATAAAAGTGCCAGTATAGGTAAACCTATTCTGAGGCAGATGGTAGCTGATCCTTGGACACAAGATAGACAATAAAATTACCACCTCATCCCTGAAGCTAATGAAATTCAGGACAAATCTGGCGCAATTCAATAGCTTCATTATGCCATGATGTTTCATATTCCTAATTAGCACACTTTTCATTTCCCACAGAAGAAAAACAAAATTCTTTCTGCTCATAAATGGTCTCAATTTAGTATTCATTAGTTTATAGGCTAAAACTTGAGTATTCTGAGTCGTGTTGGCAAATACTTATGTTCATCAATTTGTTTCTTATTTGCTTCAGTGTGTTTCTAATGGATTTTTTAATTTTAAAAATGGATGTAAGTTTTCTTAATTTTATTTTTACATTATTACTCAGGACAATATATTCAGATTTTGTTTTAAAAGTCTACCCAACAGATTCTGTTCAAAGTTCACTGTAGGAAATAAAAATGTGCTGAGATTTAAGTAAAATTAACCTTTGTTAGTGGATTATTATCCAGACACAATGGTGGTTTATTTTCAAAGACCCACTTGCTTCAACTGGGGTTTTCTCATTTGTATCAGATTCCTGAGAGTCCTTTCAACCATCAGTATGATTTACATAGATATAAAGCAGATGGAAACGATTTGCCTGAAAAAAAAGCTGGATGGGACTCATTTGTACATTTAGGCTCTTATTCTCAAAATAATTATATACCATTTGGATACTTCCATATAGTTTATAGTCAAATAGAAAAAAAAATCAGCTATCCATTCCAGGTCGAAATCTCTTTTTTAAAAAATGTTTTTTGAGATTTCCTGGTGGTCCAGTGGCTAGGTACAAGTCTACTTTGCAATGCTGGCTTTGCAGGTTTGAGCTCTGGTCAGGGAATTAGTTGCCACATGCTGCAACTAAGACCCAGATGCCAAATATATACATAAAAATAAATATTTTTAAAATGCCATTTGGCCAATGTGGTTGGCATAATAATGCCCACCCCCCAAAATTGTTGTTGTTTAGGCACCAAGTTATGTCTGACTCTTTTGCAACCTCATGGGCTGTAACCCACCAGGCTCCTCTGTCCATGGGATTTCCCAGAAAAGAATACTGGAGTGGGTTGCCATTTCTTCTTCCAGAGGATCTTTCCGCCCCAGAGATCTAACCTTCATCTCCTGCATTGACAGGAGGGTTCTTTACCACTGAGTCACCAGGGAAGCACCCCCCCCTCCACCCTTAAAAAAAAAAAAACCTGTGTCCTAATCCCTGGAACCTGTAAGCA
Organism: Odocoileus virginianus; assembly: GCF_023699985.2. Lineage (NCBI taxonomy): Eukaryota > Metazoa > Chordata > Mammalia > Artiodactyla > Cervidae > Odocoileus > Odocoileus virginianus. Next base: position 19,670,676 of record NC_069682.1, read on the forward strand.
TGTTAGTTTACAAGTTAGAATGGGGATTTAAGGTTGCCAATCAGCTGAACTTGAGATGGATAAATTATCTTAGTGGGTCCACTGTAGACACAAGGATCTTTACAAATGGAAGGGTGAAGCAGGAGTGTCAGAAGGAAATTTGAAGATGCTACACCTCTAATTCTAAGTTGGGAGAAGGGACCATAAGGCACGAATGCAGGAGGCTTCTAGAAATTGGAAAAGGCAAGGGAAATAGATTCTTGTCTAGAGCCTCCAGAAGGAACATGATCCTGTCAACACCTTGATTTTAGCCCATGTGTGCATGCATGCTAAGTTACTTCAGTCATGTCCAGCTCTGTGCGACCCTATGGGCTGTAGCCTGCCAGGCTCCTCTGTCCATGGGATTCTCCAGGCAAGAATACTGGAGTGGGTTGCCATGCCCTCCTCCAGGGGATCTTCCAGACTCAGGGATCAAACCCACATCTTTTACATCTCCTGCATTGTCAGGCAGCTTCTTTACCACTAGTGCCACCTGGGAAGCCTTGATTTTAGCCCACTGAGACTCAAGTCAGATTTCTGACCTCCAGAACTGTGTGATACTAAATTTGGGTTGCTTGAAACCACTAAGTATTGTGATAACATCAGTAGTAGGAAACAGATACGTCAATATGTAGTAGCATCTTGAGGTGCCCTCCGCAGCCTGCTACCAGCATTAATTCAAACCCTTATTCTCTGTTCAGTAATCATTTTGGGTACCCACCATGGGCCAGGAAGGGGGTATCAAGAGAGCCAGGAAGGGGCTGTGGTTCCACACTCCCAAAGCAGGGGGCCTGGGTTCAACACTTGGTCAAGGAACTGGATCCCACATACAGCAACCAAGAGTCCACATGCTGCAATGAAGACTGAAGATACCTCATGCCTCAACTAAAACCAGGTGCAGCCAATAAATAATTAATATTTTAAAAAAGAGAGAGAGAGAGAACCAGGAACATTGCTCCTGTCCTCTGAGAAGCTTACACTCCAGTATGGGAAACAGATTCAAAAAGGCATAGAGACAATAAGTGAAATAAATATTGATAAATCACATTCACATGCTTTTAAAGAGCAAGTGCCTAGGTAACAACCTGGGCTCCCTGGGTGCATGAGACAAGTGCTCGGGCCTGGTGGACTGGGAAGACCCAGAGGGATCGGGTGGAGAGGGAGGTGGGAGGGGGGACCGGGATGGGGAATACATGTAAATCCATGGCTAATTCATTTCAATGTATGACAAAAACTACTGTAATGATGTAAAGTAATTAGCCTCCAACTAATAAAAATAAATGAAAAAAAAAATAAGAAGACACAAAAACAGACACAAGGAAAAAAAAAAAAAAACAAATCATTTAGTCTCTTGGTCCACAATTTATCTGATTAATGAGAACAGTATGTTCCACCAAATATAGCTTCAGGAATAAAGATGATGCTCTCGACTGATTTACTCAGTTTGTGCCAATTGCATCTCTAGATCGGACCAGTTTTACTGACCAAAAGCTGGCACTGAGACTTCACCATCAGTGATCTATGAACTGGGCAAGAGCCACCAAGGTTCTGTGTTGGTGCTTATTGGCACAGGTTCTCGCTGGTTTTTAACCTAGGTGAAACTATAAAATAAGCTAACATGCAGTGGTTCTGATTTGGTAGGTTATACCTTCAAAACATGACAAAGGTTTCATGCCAAAAGAATTAACTGATTGCTGCAGGTAGAATATAAAAACATTGTGATCCAGGGGAAAGGGGAGTTCTAGAAACAAAGTTCATGTGGTTTAATCAAACCACATAGACAATTTTATCAGGCATTTCTGATACCAGATATTCCAGCCGTATCTATAAAAAAGATTCTGCCACAGAACAAAAGCAATTCAAAGTTATGGTTCAATAAAACTAAAGATGCGTATTGAAAAGTGAAAATTTATAAGCTAATAATCATAAAACATTCAAAATATATAACTGGAGGGAAAAAGGAATTGATGGCGTCATGCAACCAGACAATAATGATTAATAACGTGTCTTAGGAGAATTAACTAGGTGATGATATGAGAATTTAAAGCAACAGGCCCTCTTCTCAAAAGAACATCCAGTCCTTGAGGCTGAGTTTAGAATTGTCTTCAACAACAGTTAATACAATTTCCTATTTCATTTTTGCTATTGTTTCAGAAGTTATGTTCATCAAATCACTCTCAACTACCATCATTAATATACTTAATCTCATGATAAGGCACCTAAATTTTTAAGTGCTTTTCTCTTCTCAGTTGTGCAGTGATCAAGAAATAAGTTTCTACATGAAAAACAAAGTGTTTGCTTTCCATAAAACTAAATAAGTCACTTACTGAATAATGCACTTAATGTTTGTTAATTTCATGCTTTATTCTAATACTAATTCTTTGATGGAGATGTTGACTCCTGGATAGTCTTGCTTTTGTTGATAGAATTTTTCTCAGTAAAATAAATGGAAAAAATAACTTATCATGATATAATATCAAGAGAAAGCTAATGATTTCAAATAGAGAGCTTTGGCTTCAGATTATAGTGAACAGCATCAAGACCTTTTAATCTTAAAACCCCAGTGAGAACACAAAGGAATATGATCAATGATTGGACTTTCTTCCTTTGACTAGGAGAGAAAAGAATAAATGAAACAGAGGTCACATCACTTTTCAATTGTTCTAACTTAGCCTTTAGAAGTCTTGAATAGCACCCATCAATATGAAAAACTTGTCAAGGGACAGTCACTCAAAGGCAAAAATAAGCATAGATCCTTGTACACTGGGAGAGAAGGACTAAGTTTGGGGCACAAAAATATTGGTTAGACACATCAGGAATATGAGTGGAAAGGAACTGACCTTCTAAATGTGTTTGTTCAGCATTTTTTGCCAAAACTGTCACAAAGCTTATTTGTAGTAAAAGAGTCAGTGAAAAAAATCTTTCAAAAAGGGAGAAAATATAAGATGATCATTGTAAATCATGCACCTTCATTTCAACACCTAGGAAAATACCTAGGAAAGCAAAGAACAATGAAAAGCAAGGCTCTTTCTGGAGGGGTTTATAACAATCCAGTTTTCCTCTCTGTTATACAAAGATAGCCCATGTGGAAAAAATTGATGAATCAGCGGCTAAAATTTTGAGATCTTGAGATCTTCCCCATTTGGCACTGTCAACAACAAAATCCCAAGAGGTGGTCAAATCATTGTTGTGCTCAGTCTTTGGGACCCACATGGATTGTAGCCCAGCAGACTCCTCTGCTTATGGAAGTTTCTAGGCAAGAATACAGGAGTGGGTTGCCATTCCCTCCTCCAGGTAATCTTCTTGGCTCAGGGATTGAACCCAAGTCTCCTGTGTCTCCTGCATTGGCAGGCAGATTATTTACCACTGAACCACCTGGAAGCCTCATTGCTACTGAGAAGATTAAGGGGTGAATGAGTGACCTAAAATTTCCCAATGTCAGCAGGCAGCAAACTGCCTGGAGGACTTGTTAAAAATCTAGATTGCTGGACCCTGCCCTAGAATTATGGTCTGGAGTAGGACCTGAGGTTTTGCATTTCTATCTGGTGGCCACATTTTGGAAAGCACTGATCTGAAGAATCAGTGTGGTTCCTGGCATCTATAGATACTTTTTACACAGGTACCTTTACCAACCACCTATGTAAAAGCCTTGAGATAACCCTGTGATTGCAGATGATGAATCAAGTTTCATGCCACCATGGCTCTCCCTTTTTAAAAGTTATTTTCTAATGTTTTTTTTCCTACAGTTAATATGCATCTTCTCTTTTCACCTATAGTAAATTACTTTAATGCCTCCAACTCTCCAGTTCCTCGCATCTCCCTGTACCCATACATTCTACAATTCCCCTGAAGAGGAGAAGAATAGACTTTCCTTACTCCTCCATTGGTTGGACTTGTGACTTGCTTTGGTTAGTAGGATGAGGCGGAAGGAACAGTGCTCCAGTTCCCAGACCAGATCCCGTCAGTCCTTGCATGGTTCTGCTTATAGCATCATGAGGACGATAAACCTGAGCTAGCCAGCCAGCCCCAGGAGGAGGGTGAGAGACAGGTAGGGCAGAGCTGTCTTGAATGAGCAGCTTGCCAACCTGGTCCAGAGAGAAACTGTCAGTCAATCCACAGACAAGAAAAAGCCCAGCCACGATTAGCCACGCCCAGCTGAGATGAGTCAAGCCTCACTAGATCAACTGATTCCCTAGTCAATGCATAAACGGGCAAGTTCTACTAAAAAATGGTTATTTAAGTCATCGAGTTTTGGCTGTTTTGCAGTAATACTTAATATGTGACCCCTAGACACTAAACCCTGTTTTTCACCACCAGGCTAAATGGACTGATTTTATGATAAAAACTAGATTTAATTTGATTCTATAATTGCTACCAGAATCTTTGGGAGAAAATGTTTCCGTAATTTCATGTCATGGCTGTTCTGTCTCAGGTAACAACAGACTATGTGATTTTGTAAAATCTTAGGACATAAATTATTTGTGCAATCATTATTCCAAGATCTGAAATCTAGTCACATTGGCTTCTAGAATATGGAAATCCTCCAAATCATAGGGTTTGATGAAAATGGAGGTAAATCCGTTAATACTTAGATATATTTGATAACTTTGCTGTCCTCTTTTAAACATTAAAATTTCTTATTTTTGATAAAATAGCTGCATTGTTCAGGATCCTATAATTTGAATACAGAAAGCTAATAAAACAGGTATATGGCATTACATTTAATGGAAGAGAGGATTATACTATTAATTTTGATAATGAACATTACAAGTACAAATTTCTCATGAGGCTACATAGCTAGTATTACTTTTCCTTCATCTATTTGATGCACAAAAGCTCCCTGTAGAGTGACTTTTCATCAATAGCTCATTGTAAATTTAAAAAACAATCAATTTTCTTCCCTCAAGACAAAAGATTTATGTGGTTAAAGAATTGAGGTAACCCATCTTCTACAAAGGGCTTCCCTGATGGCACTAATGGTAAAGAACCCAACTGCCAAAGGAGGAGACATAAGAGATAAGGGTTCGATCCCTGGACTGGGAAGATTCCCTGGAGAAGGGCATGGCAACCCACTCCAGTATTCTTTCCCAGAGAATCCCCTGGACAGAGGAGCCTGGTGGGCTACAGTCCATAGGGTCACAAAGAGTCAGACGGGACTGAAGCAACTTAACACGCATGCATACATCTTCTACCAATGTATTTAAGAGCTCAAAATAAGCACAAAAAAAGAACTCAGAGAAAATTTCTTTGAAAAGTACAAGAAGGAAGATATCTCTCTATGTGGGAGCTGTTGATACAAATTGAAACCAACAGTTCTTTGTTTTTGAGACTAAAAATATATACAATATTAACATACAATAAGATATAAACCAGTCAAGTGATTTCTTTAAAATCCATTTCTAAAGAATTAAATCAAACTAGTCTGCTTTGTTCATTCTTTGTTTACATTTGACTTTATAAAGCTTTCAATTCTTGGTTCTCAGCATCTTGGTGTTGCTACTTAATTGATGTCCAAATAACTGGTTGTTTATGACATTTCTTGAGTTATCCTGATAGGTTTCCAATGGACCTCTATTTTTCAGCAGTGAAAACACATCACCAGAGCCATTCCTTGAATTTTTGGTTCCCAATCACATCCATCGTGGTGAAGGCAACAGCATTTTTCTCATATAATCTTGGCCAAGTCCTTTGAGGGGCCAGAGCCTGCCCTTCCACAAGGACATTGGGGTAGCTGGCCATGTTTGAAGTCAACACGCTTCATAGTTAATTACATATCTTTATCCATCCATTCATTTGGCAAATATTTACTGACGGCAGTTATGGGCCAGGCACTGTTTTAGGCTTTGAGGTTGCAGCAGTAACCAAAACAAACTCCTTGCTCTCTGAGACAGATAAAAATGCATGTATATTCGGAAGTGCTATGAAAAAAACAGGAAAACAAGGGAAATGGACATTATTTATTCCTTCTGGAGAACTCAAAAGGATTTCAGATATATTTGCTGAAATATTGGGTTGGCCAAAAAGTTCATTCAGATTTTAAAACCCAATAGGATGCCAAAAACTTAGGATACACAGAGAATTTTCTGCTGGTTCAGTGGTTAAGACTTGCCTTGCAATGTAGGGGGCTCAGGTTCAATCCCTAATTGGAGAACTAAGATTCCCACATGCCACGGAGCTATAAGCCTGAGTGCTACTGAGCCCAAGTGCTGCAAACAAAGGCTCTCACATGATGCAACAAAGATCTTGAGTGCAACTAAGACCCGGCGCAGCCAAATTTAAAACACACAGACACACGGAACAGAAAACTTAGGATGTACAAACAGAGCAAATTTTGCTAAATGAGTAAATGTCAAAGAGAAAAAAATGTTCCCAGGAAACAAAAACCTCTTCCACTTACATCTAGTTTTCTAGTGCCACTGATCGTATCAAAGGAACTTAGATATGGATGTCTCTATGCATTTTGGAAATGCAGAAAGAGTCAAGAGTGTGGCCTCTATTCAGGCACACACGTGAGACGATAGCAGGAGGGCTCTTAAAAAAGAGAATTGTTTGGCTGTGTTTCATTATTCTTATCTTTTCCTTTGACATCTTTTTATAGTAAAGAAAAGCCTTCTGAATAACACACACTCAACACACACACAAAGAAAGGAAAAAAAACAAGGAAAGAAAAAGAAAATGTTTTTCCCAGTGACTCTTGCCCTGAAGCAAAAAGGAGTTAAGATGAAATCAAGACTTGTGATGCAGGTCCTTGATTTAAAATAGAGCTTGAACACTTCAAAGTGAAGAACAAGATTAACACAGATTTCTCTCAGGAAGTAACACCCATTGTTACCTCAATAGTCATCAAAAAGCTGCTCCAAAGGTCACTGATCTCATCGAGGCCTGGTCACCGGGCTGTAGTGCATGATCGCATCCCATGAAGCAGGCACCTCCGGTGCACTGAGCCTCCCGGAGGCAGGGTGGCCACCTGCCTCGGGGAAGCAGGATTCCCACTTTTCCTGGATTCCCACTTGAGGCCTCCACCTGCAGGAGCTGCGGCCGCTGTTCAGTCACCACTCGAATATCCAAGCCCCAAGTTACACGACCTCAAATCAATGAGCTTGAGAAAGCACTTTAAGTTATCCACCTACTATTAAGATACTAGTGCTATTCATTTCACAAGGTCATTAAAAGCATAACATGAGCCAGTATCTTTGAAGTGCTTCCAGTGTCAGTGTCTGGTATACAGTGAGTGCTGAGATGCTTCCCAAAGAATATCAGTAAACACAGGAAATAAATCTGTAGTCATGTACCGCAAGTGGGGTCTGGCTGCTCGCCGCTCAAAAGCAAAAAAGAGGCAAGGTTGATGCAAAGGAAAATGGTGGGTTTTGTTTTTTTGGTTTTTTTTTTTGGATGCTGGCAACAGAGTGGGGGTTGCGTGGGCAGACTCCTGTCCAAAGGCCGGCTTCCCTCCACGGACAACCAGCGGGAAAGAGCTTTCATAAACAGAGGGAGGGGGCTACATGGCTACATGCAGAAACAGCACAGTCAGCCCTGACAGTCATTTTGAAACTGGTCATCGGTGGTCTGATCAGCGTCTTGATTATTATAACTACAGCTACTCTTCAGCTCCAGAGTCAGTTTGTTCCGGTTTCCCTGGGGCCAGATCTCGGATCCTTGGCGGCGTCTGTCACGGCTGCAGTCTGACCGTCGTGTGCTTCACCTCTTCCGCCGGGTGGGGGTTTCCGTGTCTGTAAGAGCGCTCACAAGATGGGGCTCAGAATATAACCTGCGGCGCTTGAGCAGAACTAAAGGTTCTTGGCTTTGCTCAGTGACTAAGCTATTACTGTTTTGTGCTGTTTGACTGCTTTTGATTCTGGATTTTCTCACTTATCTGATTAAAATAGGCTTATTGTTTGGCTAAAGTTGTTCTACAGACAATGACAGACAGATGATATGGGGCGGGGGTGGGGGGATGAGGGGAGAGAAAAACCACAGGGTCCTGCTCTGTTTCAGCAATAGTCTGCTTTCTTTGGAAATTAAATGAAACATCCCCATTTCTCCCAGTCATTACTACATGTCCTCACATCAGCACAGCTCTGTTTCATTTAGGTACCTACATCTTGCTTATTTGCTAAGTCATGTCCAACTCTTTCGCGACCTCGTATAGGATAGCCCACCAGGCTCCTCTGTCTGTCCATGGGATTTCCCAAGCAAGGATACTGGAGTGGGTTGTCATTTCCTTCTCCAGGGGATCTTCCTGACCCAGGGATTGAACTCACGTCTCCTGCATTGACAGGGGTCTTTACCACAGACCGAACCATCAGGGAAGTCCATGAGCTCCCATTTAGACCTAATATTGTGGTCCCCAAAATGGCATCCATGCACTTTAGGGTGCAGAAGACAATCTACTAATGTTGGTGAAGAAAATATTAGAACTTTTCTTGATATTTGTTTTATCTTAAACTAAGATAGAAATCACACTTTTCTTTATTACACACACTGGCAGAGGTAGGAAACATGAATTTTAGATAAATGTGTATTTATTGGAGATACTTGCACAAAAATGCTTTATTGATGAAACTTTTTGAGAGTACAGATCATCCGTATGTTCTTCCCTACTTCAGGTCCAATGACAGAATACATATGTACATTTTTACTTAAAAAGCACAAAATATAGTGCAAGCTTTCCTAAAGTGGAGTTCATGGATCCTTGGAGAATCCATGGATGGAATTCGGGAGATCTATGAGTCCCAGGAAATCACATAAAATGTTTTATAGGCTGCACTTTTATGAATTTTATTGGGCTTTAATACAATTTCCAAAGAGCCAATAACCTCCCCAAAATTAATGAGATGAGGGAAACTTTTCAAAGTTCCCAAAGTCTATCTTAAGGCACACATATAAATACCACCTTTCAATGAACACAATTTAGTTACAAAATTGTTAATAAAGAACTCAATCACTCCTGGGAAGTGATGTCAGCATCGTGGTGGAGTAAAACATCCTCTTTTGTTTTTGTTTCTTTGTTTTGGCCACAGTACTCCGCACATGGAATCATGGTTCCCCAACCAAGGATAGAATTCATGCTCCCTGCAGTGGAAGCGCAGAGTACTAACTGCTGGACTGCCAGGCCAGGGAGGTCCCAAGATGTCCTCTTTTTTGTCTCCCTTTTGTAGCAGCTAATCAGACATCCATGAACAAATGTGCCTCTGTGGGAGTTGTGGGGTCCAGCACCACATGCTGAAAAACCCAGGATGAGTCTCGTCCACCTGTGCATTCTGTGGTAGGCAGACACAAAACTTGGTGTAGGATGCGGAACCAATGGAGCCAGAGAACCAGCCCCAAGCCCTCTCTGCCATGGTCAGGGAAAACCTGGAGTGCTGATTTGAGCAGATACCTATGGATGAGAGAGAATCTATAGATGCTCAGCTTTGCTTAGAGGTATCAAGGGCAAGAGGAACTTGGTCAGGACCACCCCTCCCCCAAGATTACTCAGAGCAAAGCTGAACTCTCTTGAGGTGACCTCTCCCCTAGGGAAAAAGGAGAATGATGTGTGAGGAGCTACCCCACTTCTCTCCAACAGCAAGCAGAGAATTGGGGGTAAGGCCTGTATGCTTAAGGGGAGGGAGGAGATAGGAAAGGGCCAGATAGGAAATAAAAGGCATTAAAGGAATGTAGTTCATGCTGACTGTGATCAGGATGTCGGCAGGAAGTTCACCCATGAGCCTCTGAGGGAACTTCATCCAAGGTCCTCAGCTACCTACAAAGCCCCAAGAGCTAAATGCAGCCCCCGCCTCCCCCCAACTGTGTAGCCAGCCCCTTGCGTACAGAAGTGAATGTTAGTCAGGTAAACAGAGTGCTATCAGAAGTATTTGTGGACAGGGAAAAGCTACAAACTTGAGCGACAGCGCCACCTTCTGGAAAACAAAAGAGAGGCGTCCTGCAGCCAGCGGGCTGAGCTGTAGAACCAGAGAAGACAGAAAAAGCTTAAGAATTCTTCCAAGAAATGTAGAGAAGGTGTGTACATACAGGGTTGGAGAAAACCCAAGATATAACAAAACCAACAGACAAAGGTAACCAGTGAAGATTTGAGGAGGTGTCTGCTACTTCCAGTGTGAACGCAGCATTGCAAAACTACGAGGAACAGGAAGACCCAAGGAAACAGGTTGGCACCAAAAGATTAAAAAAAATAATCCTTCAATAAAGGAGTTCAAAGACAGAATTTTGTGATACGGCTGATAAAAAAAATTCAAAATAGCTCTTTTGAGGAAATTCGATGAGCTATTAAAAAAACCCAGAAAGATAATTTAATAAAGTCAGGGGGAAAATTCATGAAGAAAGTGAGAAATTTAACAAAGAAGTAGAAGCCCTTAAAAAGAACCAAACAGGAATGCTGGAGCTGAAAATTTCAATGAATAAACACAAATGTAAAAGAGAGCATCTACAACATAGTAAATCAAATGGAAGACAGAATAAGTAATCCAGAGGACAGGATTTGAAGAAGTCAAACAGGAGAAAGTTTTTAAAAAGAATGGAGAAGAGCCAAGAAAATCTATGTGACCTATGGGATTCCACCAAACTTACAAATATTAAAATAATAGAGTTTCCAGGAGAAAAAAAATGAAAAATGGGAGGGAGAGGATGAGGACAGAAGAAATAATAACTGAGAACTTCTTAAACCGGGGGAGAGACTTGGACATTCAAGTTCAAGAAGTTATCAGATCACCTTATTATCTCAATGTAAAAAGACCTTCTCCAAGACACATCATAATGAAACTGTCAAAAATCGAAGATAAAGAGAGAACCCTAAAGCAGCCAAAGGGGAAAAGGTGATAATTTACAAAGAAGCCCTGTTCAACTATCAGTGGATTTCTCAGCAGAAACCCTACAGGCCAGGATAGAGTGAAATGACATATTCAAAGTCTTGAAGGAAAAGAAATTGGCAACCAGTAGTGCTCTACTTGGGAAAGTTACTGGAAATAAAGATTTTCCTAGACCAAAAAAATAAAAAATAAGAGTTCATCATCTCTAGACTTTCCTGCAAGAAATGCTGAAAAAAGGTCTTGAAGCTAAAATGAAAAGATTCTAATAAGCGACATGAAAGCATACAAAAGTTTATAACATACCAGTTAAGGTAAATATTGACAACTTTAGAAAACTTTAACCCCATAATGGAATGGTGTACTAACTGTTCAACTACAGTATAAAGATTAAAGGAAAATAATACTTTAAATAATTGTAGCTACTGTAATTTGCTAATGAACACACAATATAAAAAGGAGTAAACTATGACATCATAAATATAAAAAGGAGAGAGAAAAAAATGGATTTTTTTGTATGGGTTAGAAGTTAAGTTGCTGTCAGCTTAAAATGGATCATTTTATCCATGAGATGTTTTTTGTGAGCTTCATGGTAACCACGGGGTTTCCCAGGTGGCGTTAGTGGTAAAGAACCCGCCTGCCAATGCAGGATATGCCAGAGATAAGGGTTCAGTCCCTGGGTCGGGAAGATTCCCTGGAGAAGGGAATGGCAATCCACTCAAGTATTCTCGCCTGGAGAATTCCATGGACAGAGAAGCCTGGCAGGCTACTGTCCATGGGGTCACAAAGAGTCAGACACAACTGAAAAACTAACACTAATGCAGGATTGCATTAGCTAAATGAATCATTCAGAGAGTAATAGTTATAAGAATCTAGAAGAAATTAAGACTGACTCACATTGTTGTAAAGCAGAAACCAATACAACATTGTAAAGCAATCATCCTCCAATTAAAAAACTAAAAAAAAAAAAAGAATTTAGAGGAAATGGTAATTCTTTCAACCTACAGGTGGTCAGTACCACTAGGTAACCTTCCAACATCTTGCCAAGTCTCATAGCTAGCTTTCAGAAGAATATCAAGAAAGTGAGAGAATCCCAGTGGGCAAAGGTGAGATGTAGCCCAGCCTTTATTCTTCTTAATGTTCTCAAACAATTTCAGACAAACTGGATATGTCAGCTCCATAATTGAGTCCAGGTCTATACCCACCAGAGTGTCAGATGTGTGATGGAAACATCCATTTCATTCAGGTCTAGGTGGCAAGTGACAGGAGCAGTATATTTTGTTCCTGACAGCTGGCCGGCCACATAACTCATTACAGAATTCAGAAGTCTTACGATTTTATCTCCAAAGTTGTGCCTCTGTTGGAGGTGTTCACAGTTCTTATGAATTCATTTTCATTTGTGTGCTAGGCAAATTGATTCAAGGAACTATTTGGCAGAATCTGTTATAGAAATCTGAGACTATTTTGCTGCTGATGAAATGTCACCACATTGAAGTCTTTGATAAGACCCAGAGCTTTGCTTTATTACTTAATTTTAAAAAATTATACAACCATAAATTTTTATTGATATTGTTATGAGGTTGTGTTTGGCCCTTTATAGATCTATGAATGATTCCAGCTCTAACTTTGGGGGAGGAACTCATTATCTTTAGTCCCATATTAAAGTTGAGATTTGAACTTCTCATAGACCAGGGGAAATTTAATTTCTTTGATCTCTCAAGATCCAGCCCAAATGTCACTCCATCTGTGAAATGCTCTCTCTTTTGACTCTGGTAGCACTTTGCATATTCTCTTACTAAATCAGCTCTACTTCATTATAACTGGTTTATAGGAATAAGTGTTGAGCCCCCTGTAAGACTGTGAACATAGTGAGATAAAGGACGGCCCTATTCCCCACTGCACCTTCATGCCTAGCACTGTGGCACTGTGTCTAGGAAGCAAGAGGCACTCCATCAGTGTGAACGTGTCACTTCTGATTGTTCGATTAAATAGGACACAAGTATTTTGTCCTCCCACACCTTGACCACACATGTGACTGCAGTTAGCACAGAAATAGTAGAAGCAAAGCTGGAACGTGTTGCTGACTCTGGCCAGGGGGGTGGGGTGGCGTGGATGGCTCAAAACCCAGCCTGTGAAGTTGCAGTGGAGTTAGGGTGAGCCAGCATGATTCTTTCTCTGCAGTGCCTCCACACTTTGAAATCGTCAAAATTTCCAAATTGTCCCAAACGACCATCCTCCACGTTTATAATCAAACAAGGACCAGAAATAGACATATTTTCACGTAAAAACAAAATCAGATTTCTAAGGAGCAAACCTTTTACTATGGCAACTGCTGTAAAGTCCTGCCTGCTTCTATCATACCTTTTCCACTCTCTTAAACTTTTGTTCACTGATTCCTAAGATGTCGATGTTTATTCTTACCATCTGCTTGACCACATCCAATTTACCTTGACTCATGGACCTAACATTCCAGGTGTTAGGTGGTTAACTTTTGTATGTGCCATAAACAAAATGAGGATAAATTTTGAATGGGCAGCTCATTTGTTAAATGTTTCTATTAAAATATTGTTACAATGTTTGGTAATCACATAAACTTGAAACCAGTTTGGGGAAACCACCCTAGTATAATTGAAACAGTAGAACAGGAGAGTGATGCAAAACAATATTTAATGAAAGTATTAAATGGATTGGTGATGGCAGTTGAAGTTTCAAGACAAATCCTAGAAAGATCTGTGATTTCCTCCCTCAGGGTTTCTGGGAGTTTCTACAGGTGTCTGAATGGGAATCTAACCCTCTAGAACAAGTTTCTTCAGATATAAAGCTAAACTGAGAGGTATGCCAAAGAGTGCTCACTTATATATTTATCAGCATGTATTAATAGCTATTAAAATTAAAAGACACTTGCCTCTTGGAAGAAAAGCTATGACAAACCTGGACAGTGTATTAAAAAGCAGAACCATTACTTTGCTGACAAAGGTCCATATAGTCAAAGCTATGGTTTTTCCAGTAGTCATGTATGGATGTGAGAGACAGGCCATAAAGAAGGCTGAACACTGAACAATTGATGCATTCAAACTGTGGTGCTGGAAAAGACTCTTGAGAGTCCCTTGGACAGCAAGGAGATCAAACTAAGTCAGTCCTAAAGGAAATCAACCCTAAATAGTAATTGGAAAGATTGATGCTGAAGCTCCAATACTTTGGCCACCTGATGTGAAGAGCTGACTCACTGGAAAAGAGTGATGGCAGGAGGAGGGGGGATAATGAGTATGAGATGGTTGGATGGCATCATCGACTCAATAGACATGAGTTTGAGCAAACGCCAGCAAACAGTGAAGGACAAGGAAGCCTGGCGTGCTGCAGTTCATGGGATCACAGAGTCAGACACAACTGAGTGACTGAACAACAACAAATTAATAGCTATTAAGCTTGTGATATAAACAAAGGGGTGGGGGCACTTACTTAACATACCTGTTACCTAGAAAGACCACTATTTTAGTTCTTTGCCCAAATCAGGGGTAACTCCCTTATCTGAGTTAGGTATGATTTGAAGATGAACATTTCAGTTACAAGACACAGAAAGCGAAACCTTCTAATTCATGCTTCAGCCCATCCATGCTATGCAACACACAAATACCACACAGACCACTTCACAGGCTATAGCCAAGATATCTTCATGCCAAAAGTCATTGTCGTAGAACTTTTGAGCTGGCATAGCTCACTTGCCTTGGGGAACAAACCCACTGGGGGTTGTTTGCACCCCTTAGCCAAAAGATAGGGGAACACCAGGTGAATACCAAAATAGAAGTCTCTTTTATTACTTCCCTGGGACAGAACTATTGGGTAAGGACTATATTCAGTCATAATTACATTATTTCAATGGCAGAACCCCTGTATTCACCAATGGCAACACAAACAATCCTGGGCAGAAGGATTTTTCTGCCAGACTTTTCTATGTATTACATGTTTTAATATTTGCAATACACATGTATTCTAGGAACGTCGCATCTTGGTGTAAGTGATAGTCAAGAGTGACAATTTGCTAATCTTATTTGTTTCCACTGAGAACAGAAAAGAAATCATCTGAAGAGTGTTGGAGAGATTCAGACTTACTGAAGGCAATTTTACTAAGGGTTCTCTGAGCTCTACTATATCCCCATGGAAACAGATTTCAAATGCATCTAAGTAGCAATTTATATTGGATGGTCATTTTCTGTTCCTGTATGTTTAGCCTTCCTCAGAATTCTGTGATTTTTGTGCTATCCCCATCAACTTGGATGCATAAAGCTGGCAGCTGCTGCTGCTGCTGGTGATGCTAAGTCACTTCAGTCGTGTCCGACTCTGTGCAACCCCATAGACGGCAGCCCACCAGGCTCCCCCATCCCTGGGATTCTCCAGGCAAGAACACTGGAATGGGTTGCCATTTCCCTCTCCAAGGCATGAAAGTGAAAAGTGAAAGTGAAGTCGCTCAGTTGTATCTGACTGTCAGCGACCCCAAGGACTGCAGCCTACCAGGCTCCTGCATCCATGGGATTTTCCAGGCAAGAGTACTGGAGTGGGGTGCCATATCCTTCTCTGTAAAGCTGGTTAGTCTCACAAATAAATTTCACTCTTTCAGTAAATAGAAATTCACTAACCCACCAACTATTGCATCATTCTTTTCACCTTTAAGATCTTCCCTTCCTTAAAAATTAAGGAATATTTCCCTTACCACTCTTTTTTATTTTTTTCAATGTTATGCCCTTAATAGGTGAAAACACAAATTGACTCATAATAATCTAAATCTTATCATGAAGGCAAAATATATCTTCAAAACTTTATCCCAAAGTGCCACAAAATAAAGAGGGAAGGGAGGTGAGTACACCCACTGTGGACTGAAAGGTAAAGAAAGGTTTAATGAAAGAAGTTAATCTTGAGATAAGGCATTTGAGGAGAATTTGGATAAGTGGCTAAGATCAGTGTTTAAGAATAAAATTATTGTTCAAATTATTGTTTTTAGAACAGGTAACCAGAGACCAGCTACCCCATTATGAATTGAATATAAATATATGTTTGCCTTTCTACACTGGCCTTTGAAAAATAGCAATGAACCTAAATAATACTGACTTTCTGGTAGAAGGAAAGAGATGCTACGTTTGTTAAATCTGAAACCTAAAGTTTACACACACACAGCCACATGCCTTTCGTATCACATACTAATCCCTTAAATATTAAATCACTATGTACTTGCCATAGGATGAATTTATGATGTTATTGGCTGCTTATTCATTCAGTTGCTTAGAAACAACAGACTTATTCTAGTTTACAATTTTAACTTTAGCCATTTAGAGGGTATTAATTTTAGGAATGAAAAGGACATCTTTTTGGGGTGTTAGTTCTAAAAGGTCTTGTAGCTCTTCATAGAACCATATAACTTCGGCTTCTTCAGTGAGAAACACTGGGCTGGAAGAAGCACAAGCTGGAATCAAGATTGCTGGGAGAAATATCAATAATCTCAGATATGCAGATGACACCACCCTTATGGCAGAAAGTGAAGAGGAACTAAAAAGCCTCTTAATGAAAGTGAAAGAGGAGAGTGAAAAAGTTGGCTTAAAGCTCAACATTCAGAAAACTAAGATCATGGCATCTGGTCCCATCACCTCATGGCAAATAGATGGGGAGACAGTGGAAACAGTGTCAGACTTTATTTTTTTGGGCTCCAAAATCACTGTGGATGGTGACTGCAGCCGTGAAATTAAAAGACGCTTACTCCTTGGAAGGAAAGTTATGACCAACCTAGATAGCATATTAAAAAGCAGAGACATTACTTTGCCAACAAAGGTCCATCTGGTCAAGGCTATGGTTTTTCCGGTGGTCATGTATGGATGTGAGAGTTGGACTGTGAAGAAAGCTGAGCACTGAAAAATTGATGCTTTTGAACTGTGGTGTTGGAGAAGACTCTTGAGAGTCCCTTGGACTGCAAGGAGATCCAACCAGTCCATTCCAAAGGAGGTAAGTCCTGGGTGTTCATTGGAAGGACTGATGCTGAAGCTGAAATACTTTGGAGCTGAAGCTCCAATACTCTGGCCAACTCATGTGAACAGTTGACTCATTGGAAAAGACCCTGATGCTGGGAGGGATTGGGGGCAGGAAGAGAAGGGGATGGCAGAGGATGAGATAGTTGGATGGCATCACCGACTCGATGGTCATGAGTTTGAGTAAACTCCGGGAGTTTGTGATCGACAGGGAGGCCTGGCATGCTGCGATTCATGGGGTCGCAAAGAGTCGGACATGACTGAGTGATTGAACTGAACTGAACTGAATTTTAGAGTCATGCTTACTCACCTATGAAAGAGTTACTGTCTACCACCTGGTGTACTTGTAGAAAATTCTCTTACTGTAACTTGCCAGTTGCCAACCAGGGTCAGATTCTTTCTAAACACTATTTAGCTTTTCTCCTCAACTTCTCAAGTGCCCAGGAGCACAGGATTCCAGTAACTGGGCTCTTCATTCTCTCACAAATGAAATTTAATTCCATCTATTGTTTAGAATGCTTCTTTCTCTCTTGATGTTTGAGTTTGGTGGTGCTGGTTCATTTAAATAAAGTCTTCCAAATGTTAAAAAAAATCCAGCATTTTATAATAACTATCTGTGTTTTAATTCTTTTATAAAGAATGCTGAAAATATTTAAATACTACCACATTTTTAAAAACAGACTTTAAAACTCATTGAACTAGTCATGGGATGTAAGTTGCAAGGGCATATTCACCCAGTGATCAATTATCCACTTAAATCAATCATTGTGACTTGACTAGGAAAAATCTTCTTGGTATATATACTGTTATGCTGTCTTTGATTGTCACAGCCCTGCCTTTCTAATTAACACACTTCTAATGACAGATGTGTTGTGCCAAGTCACTTCAGCCATGTCTGACTCTTTGTGACCCCATGGACTGTAGCCCACCAGGCTCCTCTGTCCATGGAATTCTCCAGGCAAGAATATTGGAGTTGGTTGCTATTTCCTTCTCCAGGGAATCTTTCCAACCCAGGGATCGAATCCGTGTCTCTTATGTCTCCTGCATTGGCAGGCAGGTTCTTTAGCAGTAGCACCACTTGGGAACCCCGATGACAGGACAGGTACTTAATAAATACTTACTGAATTAAATAGAATTGAACTCAATTTACTGTTTTTGACAAATAACAGTAGATTTGGAAAAATAAAAATTTTTATTTAGAAGAAAATCCCACTGATTTATCCTATCTGCTCCCCACCCCTCCCCACACCCCACTCTCAGTGCCATGATAACAAGTCTGTTTCTAGAATTTATTGTGAAAACTATGCATAAATTCAGAAATCTCTTGTGGAGACACTAGTGCCTCCATACTCCCCTCATCCCATTGCCCATGATCAAGTGAGAAAGCACACATACTGAGAACTGCTAGGATAATCTTAGAAGTGTATTTTAAGGAAGAGCAACAGAAGATAATAAATTAAGATTTCCAAGGTATCTTTAAACTATGTTGGGGAAATATTTGGAAATGTATAATATTGGGTTGGCCAAACAGTTCATTTGGCTTTTCTATAACAGCTTATTGTAAAACCTGAATGAACACTTTGGCCAATCCAGTAGAAGTGGGTAAACAGATGAGGGGAGAAATTATCACAAAATAGAAAATTATAGAAAGCAATAGAAGAAATCAGTTGGAGCTTTGCCAACTGCTGACAATTCTCCACAACCACCAGGAGAGCTTCCCTGACTTACAAGCTATAATGTCTGCCCTGTTCTTTATTGTGATTTTCTGTGTCTCTTCCTGAATCCTTTCATATTTTTATCTCCTCAAAATATTTTTTCTTGCTCACAATAAAAAAAGAAATGTCTTTTTCTCTATTTGAATGTTACATGCTCATTATACAAAACTCAAAACTTAAGAACAAGTATTTAGAAAAAAATAACACTTGCCTGAATTTCTATCACTCTGATATAAACCGATAACATGGTAGCCCTGCATTCATTGACCATTTGGATTTGCTCTTCTGTAGATTATTTATTCACGAACTTTGACCATTTTTATTATCTTTTTCTTATCAGGTTGTAATCACTATTTATGCAGAACTTTGTCAGCTGCTTTGCAAATATTTGTTGTACTTATGCAATATTAAAGTTTTTATTTTTGGAGTATTTATATATTTTATGTGTTTGGTATTTTTGCTCTATAAAAGCTTTTGTACACAGGGAGTCTAATGAATCTGTTCTTTCTTTTGTAGCTTCTGGGATTCCTGTCACAGAAAGACAGACTTTCTTCAACACTGTTGAGCTGGAAGCACCAAGCAGTTGTTATGTTTATGCAAGAACCAGAACTCAAAATCCATCAGGTTCCCCAGATGCATTAGTGTCTGATGTCTCCAAATGGTGACTAAAACCTGTATCTGAAGTGGCAGGAACACCACAAAACCTATGTCTCTGCTGGCAGGATCCCACCTCCACAGAACATGTCACCAGCAACTGCACACCTTACAGGCACTCCGGGGATCAGAGGAAACTAGTATAGACATGTCCATCTGCATTTGTTCCATAAACTCATCTCACTTCCACTTCTCTTTGTGTTTATGTCTAACTAGACCAGAACCCAGCTGCCTCCTCATCCCTACCCACCTGGATATCTCCTAGGCATCCCCAACTTACAAGGCCCTCAAAGCAAACTTTTGATTTCCCCACATCCCCCTAAACTTGCTCTGCCCTCCAGTCTTCATTTTAAAAATTAGAGATGTTGTTCATTCCATTCCTCAGATCAAAAACCTTGTAACCATCCTTGACTCCTTTATCTCAGACCTTACAGCCAAACTATTGGCAAACCTGCTTGGCCCTTCCATCAAAACAGATTCCAAGGAAATACAACATTGTAAAGAAACTGTACTCCAATAAAAATTAATACAAACAAACCAGATTCCAAATCTCACCTCTTTTCACTTCACCACTCTACCACCCTAGTGGTGGAATTGGTTTTACTTCTTAGAAAACTATATTGCTTTGCTCTTAACCATCACAAAATACCACCTTCACATACATACACACACACACACATCACAGAGAGGATTTTTACAAAATTATATTATTTTCCACAGCTATTATATATTACTGAAAAACAAGGTAGAGGATGAAACAACACCCAATAAGGAAATAACTTTTCACTTTCAATTGTTTTTAATTTGGGGTTTGTCCATGTAGAAAATGTATAAAACAAATGTATTGTATTTCAAAGAGCTGATTCTCTAGAAATAATATGCCACTTAGAGTGAATGCATAGATAATTAATTTAGGTTTGCACCTAATTTATTAATCCTTAGCCTCATTTTTAGATGTTTAATATAGGGTGCTTAAAGGGTATTTCTCTTCTCTATATGTGATTATATATGTGAAAATATATTATTGTGCCCATCATATTGGTTACATCTACTAGCCTCATCAATAGATATAATCATCTCAAGTAACTGGATCTTATGAAGTATCTTTTACTTGTACCATTTAAGGCAATTATTGATTTTATATATTACATTTTTCATGGACTATATATTTTTTGTCAGCTGCTTTGCTGCCAAAACTATGTTTCCCCCATTTTTATTTCTCTGTGTCATGATGAAGTAGATGATGATCAAGAGAAGACATATTTGATTAACAACCAAGAAGTTACCAACTTAAGAAAAATTATACCAGAGGCTCACTACAATGCTGTCACCAAGATCTAATAATAAGGACATGGCCCAGAACACCCCTCAAAAACAATGAATCAGATGAGGATCCTCTGAGAATGACTCTGAACTTCAGGGAGCATTCATTGTATGAAGGTCCAGTGGTTTTGATTGACTAGGTAGATATCTTACAATAATGCACTCTGATATCCAAGGACAATACTTTCATTATTTTATGAAGTTAAAAAAAAACTTTCTAAATACTCTATGGAATATAATCATTCTATTTCATTTATTTGAGTGGTAAATGACAGTACCTAAAATCATGAAATTAAAATAGCAGCCCCTTACTTTTAAGTACATTTCTATCTAAATGAAATCTACCATACCTCAGGGCCTATGTTCAGTGTGATATTTTTATTCAGGCTCAATCTATAGTTTGGGTGCTTCAATAATAAGATTCTGAAAGCATTTATTTTTTCTATTTCAATTCTATTTTGTATGCTTAGAAATATTTTCTAGAAGGAAAGAAGAGGAATTTCAAAGATTTTTTAATTTGTGCTTTTCACTTTTTGATTTTTCATAACTAAGCTTCAAAAGAGTTTATTTTCCTATTGAAAAGCTTCCACTTCTATGAATCTCCCCCATAAACAGTAAACAGTGGTAGAATGTACCCAATAAACTAGCAACCATCCAAATTCCATCCACATTCCTGCCATGTGCTCTGATTCTTACAAGAAAGAACCATTTAACCCAGGAATAGACAAGAAAGACCTGAAATCCTTGTGACAACGCTGGAGAAATAGCTGTGAGCAAAGCATTGTGCAACAAAATGGTTTTGCTTTCTATAAGCACACTAGGTTTTATATGTCAGTATAAAGGACCAAGATTTTGGTTCAAGTAACTAGAAAAAGAATTGCCATTTACTGAAAAGAGAGCGAGTTTAAGGAATAGAGGGAATTAAAAGTTCAGTTCTGATGTGCTGAGTTAAAAACACACTAACAGGTATTGCCGTGGGCAGACAATGACTGGACCAGGAGACAAGTGGGAAGAGGTAAGATGACTGAGTTAAGATGACTGAGCACCAGCCTTGGGAGCTAATGAGGATGGACCAGCTAAGGAAAAGAGGTCAGCAATAGGCAAGGGCAAGATGAAAGCCAAGTGAATGGGGTATAAAAAGGAGAGAGTGATTAATCATGCCAAGCTCTGCTAACAGAGGCAGAGCTTTGTGGCAGGCAAGATGACCACAAAATGGTGTTTGGCTCTAGCAGCATGGAATTCCCTGGGGACATGAACAAGCATTATTTCAGAGCAATGGTGGGGACAAAAGCCTGAAGGCAGGGGCTTCTGGGGAGTCGGAAGTGCAAAGCATGTCCTTTCCTCACTACCTCTGAATGGATGGACAGATAATAACAGAATGGTGGTGCTGGTTTAGCCCCTAAGTTGTATCTGATTCTCTGAACCCCATGAACTGTAGCCCACCAGACTCCTCTGTCCATGGGGTTTTCCAGGCAAGAATACTGGGGTGGGTTGCCATTTTGGAGTGTCTCAATCTTGCACTGCCTTTAACTTTGTGATTTGGGACAGTTAAGTTCAGTTCAGTCACTCAGTCATGTCCAATTCTTTGCAACTCCATGGACTGCAGCACGCCAGGCTTCCCTGTCATCACCAACTCCTAGAACTTGCTCAAACTCAAGTCCATCAAGTCGGTGATGCCATCCCACCATCTCATCCTCTGTCATCCCCTTCTCCTCCTGCCTTCAGTCTTTCCCAGCATCAGATTTGGAGTACAACATTTAAAATTGAGGAACTAGAAATCAAATCGCCAACATCCGCTGGATCATAGAAAAAGTAAGAGTGTTCCAGAAAAATATCTAGTTCTGTTTTGTTTGTTTGTTTGCTTGTTTCTTTTTAATTTATTTATCTTAATTGGAGGCTAATTACTTTACAATATTGTAGTGTCTTTTGCCATACATTGACATGAATCAGCCATGGGTGTACATGTGTTCCCCATCCTGAACACCTCTCCCACATCCCTCCCCATCCCATCCCTCTGGGTTATCCCAGTGCACCAGCCCTGAGCACCCTGTCTCATGCATCAAACCTAGACTGGCGATCTATTTCTCATATGATAATCTACATGTTTCAATGCTATTCTCTCAAATCATCCCACCCTCACCTTCTCCTACAAAGTCCAAAATTCTGTTCTATACATCTGTGTCTCTTTTTCTGTCTCGCATATAGGGTTATCGTTACCTTCTTTCTAAATTCCATATATATGCATTAGTATACTGTATTGGTGTTTTTCTTTCTGACTTACTTCACTCTCTATAATAGGCTCTAGTTTCATCCACCTCATTAGAACTGATTCAAATATATTCTTTTTAATGACTGAGTAATATTCCATCGTGTATATGTACCACAGCTTTCTTATCCATTTGTCTGCTGATGGACATCTAGGTTGCTTCCAGGTCCTGGCTACTATAAACAGTAATGTGATGAACATTGAGGTACATGTCTCTTTCAATTCTGGTTTCCTCGGTGTGTATGCCCAGCCTTGGGATTGCTGGGTCGTATGGCAGTTCTATTTCCAGTTTTTTAAGGAATCTCCACACTGTTCTCCATAGTGGCTGTAGTAGTTTGCATTCCCACCAACAGTGTAAGAGGGTTCCCTTTTCCCCATACCCTCTCCAGCATTTATTGTTTGTAGACTTTTGGATAGCAGCCATTCTAACCAGCGTGAGATGGTACCTCATTGTGATTTTGATTTGCATTTCTCTGATAATGAGTGAAGTTGAGCATCTTTTCATGTGTTTGTTAGCCATCTGTATGTCTTCTTTGGAGAAATGTCTGTTTAGTTCTTTGGCCCATTTTTTGATTGGGTCGTTTATTTTTCTGGAATTGAGCTGCAGGTGTTGCTTGTATATTTTTGAGTTTAATTCTTTGTCAGTTGCTTTGTTTGCTATTATTTTCTCTCATTCTGAAGGCTGTCTTTTCAGCTTGCTTATAGTTTTCTTGTGCAAAATCTTTTAAATTTAATTAGGTCCCATTTGTTTATTTTTGCTTTTATTTCCACTACTCTGGGAGATGGGTCATAGAGGATCCTGCTGTGATTTATGTCAGAGAGTGTTTTTCCTATGTTTTCCTCTAGGAGTTTTATAGTTTCTGATCTTACATTTAGATCTTTAATCCGTTTTGAGTTTACTTTTGTGTATGGTGTTAGAAAGTGTTCTAGTTTCATTCTTTTACAAGTGGTTGATCAGTTTTCCCAGCACCACTTGTTAAAGAGGTTGTCTTTTTTCCATTGTACATTCTTGCCTCCTTTGTCGAAGATAAGGTGTCCATAGGTATGTGGATTTATCTCTGGGCTTTCTATTTTATTCCATTGATCTATATTTCTGTCTTTGTGCCAGTACCATACTGTCTTGATGACTGTGGCTTTGTAGTATAGCCTGAAGTCAGGCAGGTTGATTCCTCCAGTTCCATTCTTCTTTCTCAAGGTTGCTTTGGCTATTCGAGATTTTTTGTATTTCCATACAAATTGTGAAATTATTTGTTCTAGTTCTGTGAAAAATACCGTTGGTATTTTGATAGGGATTGCACTGAATCTATCGGAGAAGGCAATGGCACCCCACTCCAGTACTCTTGCCTGGAAAATCCCATGGGTGGAGAAGCCTGGTAGGCTGCAGTCCATGGGGTCGCTAAGAGTCAGACACGACTGAGCAACTTCACTTTCACTTCTCACTTTCATGCACTGGAGAAGGAAATGGCAACCCACTCCAGTGTTCTTGCCTGGAGAATCCCAGGGACGGGGGAGCCTGGTGGGCTGCCATCTATGGGGTTGCACAGAGTCAGACACGACTGAAGTGACTCAGCAGCAGCAGCACTGAATCTATAGATTGCTTTGGGTAGTATACTCATTTTCACTGTATTGATTCTTCCAATCCATGAACATGGTATATTTCTCCAACTGTTTGTGTCCTCTTTGATTTCTTTCATCAGTGTTTTATAGTTTTCTATATATAGGTCTTTTGTTTTTTTAGGTAGATATATTCCTAAGTATTTTATTCTTTTCGTTGCAATGGTGAATGGAGTTATTTCCTTAATTTCTCTTTCTGTTTTCTCATTGATAGTTGTATAGGAATGCTAGAGATTTCTGTGTGTTGATTTTATATCCTGCAGCCTTACCAAATTCGTTGTTAAGCTCTAGTAGTTTCCCGGTGGAGTCTTTAGGGTTTTCTATGTAGTGGATCGTGCCATCTGCAAACAGTGAGAGTTTTACTTCTTTTTTTCCAATCTGGATTCCTTTTATTTCTTTTTCTTCTCTGATTACTGTGGCTAAAACTTCCAAAACTATGTTGAATAGTAGTAATGAGAGTGGGCACCCTTGTCTTGTTCCTGACTTTAGGGGAAATGCTTTCAATTTTTCACCATTGAGGATAATGTTTGCTGTGGGTTTGTCATATATAGCTTTTATTATGTTGAGGTATGTTCCTTCTAGTTCTGCTTTCTGGAGAGTTTTTATCATAAATGGATGTTGAATTTTGTCAAAGGCTTTCTCTGCATCTATTGAGATAATCATATGGTTTTTATCTTTCAATTTGTTAATGTGGTGTATTACATTGATTGATTTGTGGATATTAAAGAATCCTTGCATCCCTGGGATAAGGCCCACTTGGTCATGATGTACGACCTTTTTAGTATGTTGTTGGATTCTGTTTGCTAGAATTTTGTTAAGGATTTTTGTGTCTATGTTCATCAGTGATATTTACTTGTAGTTTTCTTTTATTGTGGCATCTTTGTCTGGCTTTGGTATTAGGGTGATGGTGGTCTTGTAGAATGAGTTTGAAGTTTACTTTCCTCTGCAATTTTCTGGACGAGTTAGAGTAGAATAGGTGTTAGCTCTTCTCTAAATTTTTGTTAGAATTCAGCTGTGAAGACGTCCGGTCCTGGGCTTTTGTTTGCTGGAAGATTTCTGATTACAGTTTTTATTTCCGTTCTTGTGATGGGTCTGTTAAGATGTTCTATTTCTTCCTGGTTCAGTTTTGGAAGGTTATACTTTTCTAAGAATTTGTCCATTTCTTCCAAGTTGTCCATTTTATTGGCATATAGTTGCTGATAGTAGTCTCTTATGATCCTTTGCATTTCTGTGTTTTCTGTTGTGATTTCTCCATTTTCATTTCTAATTTTGTTGATTTGGTTCTTCTCCCTTTGTTTCCTGATGAGTCTGGCTAATGGTTTGTCAATTTTATTTATCTTCTCAAAGAACCAGCTTTTAGCTTTGTTGATTTTTGCTATGGTCTCTTTTGTTTCTTTTGCATTTATTTCTGCCCTAATTTTTAAGATTTCTTTCCTTCTACTAACCTTGGGGTTCTTCATTTCTTCCTTCTCTAGTTGCTTTAGGTGTAGAGTTAGGCTATTTATTTGACTTTTTTCTTGTTTCTTGAGGAAAGCCTGGATTGCTATGAACCTTCCCCTTAGCACTGCTTTTAGAGCGTCCCATAGGTTTGGGGTTGTTGTGTTTTAATTTTCATTTGTTTCTATGCATATTTTGATTTATTTTTTTTTATTTCTTCTGTGATTTGTTGGTTATTAGAAGTGTGTTGTTTAGCCTCCTTTTGCTGGAATTTTTAATAGTTTTTTTTTTTTCCCCTGTAATTGAGATCTAATCTTACTACATTGTGGTCAGAAAAGATGCTTGGAATGATTTCAATTTTTTTTTAATTTACCAAGGCCAGATTTATGGCCCCAGGATGTGATCTATCCTGAAGAAGTTTCCGTGTGCACTTGAGAAAAAGATGAAATTCATTGTTTTGGGGTGAAATGTCCTATAGATATCAATTAGGTCTAACTGGTCCATTGTATAATTTAAAATTTGTGCTTCCTTGTTAAGTTTCTGTTTAGTTGATCTATCCATAGGTGTGAGGGGAGTATTAAAGTCTCCCACTATTATTGTGATATTGTTAATTTCCTCCTTTCATACTTGTTAGCATTTGCCTTACATATTGCAGTGCTCTTATGTTGGGTGCATATATATTTATTATAATTGTTATATCTTCTTCTTGGATTGATCCTTTGATGATTATGTAGTGTCCTTTGTCTCTTTTCACAGCCTTTATTTTAAAGTCTATTTTATTTGATATGAGTATTTTTACTCCTGCTTTCTTTTGGTCTCCACTTGTGTGAAATATCTTTTCCAAGCCTTCACTTTCAGTTTGTATGTGTCCCTTGTTTTGAGGTAGGTCTCTTGTAGACAGCATATATAGGGATCTTGTTTTTGTATCCATTCAGCCAGTCTTTGTCTTTTGGTTGGGGCATTCAACCCATTTACATTTAAGGTAATTATTGATAAGTATGATCCTGTTGCCATCTATTTTGTTGTTTTGGGTTCGAGTTTATACACCCTATCTGTGTTTCCTATCTAGAGGAGATCCTTTAGCATTTGTTGAAGAGCTGGTTTGGTAGTGCTGAATTCTCTGCTTTTGCTTGTCTGTAAAGCTTTTGATTTCTCCTTCATATTTGAATGAGATCCTTGCTGGGTACAGTAAACTTGTAGGTTTTTCTCTTTCATCACTTTAAGTATATCCTGCCATTCCCTTCTGGCCTGAGGAATTTCTATTAAAAGATCAGCTGTTATCCTGATGGGGATCCCCTTGTGTGTTATTTTTTTGTTTTTCCCTTGCTGCTTTTAATATTTGTTCTTTGTGTTTGATCTTTATTAACTTGATTAATATGTGTCTTGGGGTGTTTCACCTTGGGTTTATCCTGTTTGAGACTCTCTGGGTTTCTTGGACTTTGGTGACTAGTTCCTTACCCATTTTAGGGGAAGTTAAACATCTAGTTCAGCTTTATTGACTATACCAAAGCCTATGACTGTGTGGATCACAAAAAACTGTGGAAAATTCTTAAAGAGATGGGAATACCAGCCCACTTTATCTGCCTCCTGAGAAATCTGTGTGCAGGTCAAGAAGCAACAGATTGAATTGGACATGGAACAATAGACTAGTTCCAAATTGGGAAAGGAGTACATTAAGGCTGTATATTGTCACCCTGCTTATTTAACTATATACAGAATACGCCATGTGAAATGCAGGGCTGGATGAAGCACAAGCTGAAATCAAGATTGCCGGGAGAAATATCAATAACCGCAGATACATAGATGACACCACACTTATGGAAGAAAGCAAAGAAGAACTAAAGAGGCTCTTAATGGAAGTGAAAGAGGAGAGTGAAAAAGTTGGCTAAAAACATTCAAAAAACTAAGATCATGGCATCCAGTCCCATCACTTCCTGGCAAATAGATGGGGAAACAATGGAAACAGTGGCTGATTTTATTTTCTTAGGCTCCAAAATCACGCAGATGGTGACTGCAGCCATGAAATTAAAAGACACTTGCTCCTTAGAAGAAAGGCTATGACCAACCTAGACATCATATTAAAAAGCAGAGACATTACTTTGCCTACAAAGGTCCATCTAGTCAAAGCTATGGTTTTCCCAGTAGTCATGTATGGGTGTAAGAGTTGGACTATAAAGAAAGCTGAGCGCCGAAGAACTGATGCTTTTGAACAGTGGTGTTGGAGAAGACTCTTGAGAGTTCTTTGGACTGCAATGTGATCCAACCAGTCCATCCTAAAGGAAATCAGTCCTGAATATTCATTGGAAGGACTGACGCTGAAATTCCAATACCTTGGCCACCTGATGTGAAGAACTGACTCATTTGAAAAGATCCTGTTGCTGGGAAAGATTGAAGGCAGAAGGAGAGGAGGGCAACAGAAGATGAGATGGTTGGATGGCATCACCGACTCTATGGACATGAGCTTGAGCAAGCTCCGTGAGTTGGTGATGGACAGGGAAGCCTGGTGTGCTGCAGTCCATGGGGTCACAAAGAGTCAGACATGACTAAGTGACTGAGCTGAACTGAAAATATATGATAACTACCTTCCCTTAGGATATTTGTCTACTCTATAATCCCTCCATTAAATATGCTTCTCCAAACTTGGCTTTTTTTATATTTAAATTTTCTTGTTATTTTCTCTTGTTCTCTCTCTCCCTCCTCCTCTTTGTCTCTCTCTGGTCTCTCTTTTTCAGCATCCAAGTAAGAGAAAAGCTATCATTAGTATTAATACATCTATCAGGAAATATAAGCTAATATTATGGACCAAAAGATACATGAAAAATTGAAAAATTTTTTAAAATGGAAACAAACATGTAATTTATATTCAGGCTGTTTTCTGTAATGTAAAAAAAAAATAGCCCTCTTTGCATCTAGCATTATTTAATATTGTTATCCTCACTGATTTGCTTTTTATTTTGCAGGTGTGGAGACAGATAACATTTTTTAAATCAAACACATGCCTATTTTATAGGATGACTTGAATGTTATTTACTGAATAATTTTAGACTCATGAAGAGCTTTGAACTCCTCAGGGAATCTGGTAAAACACAAATAAACAAAGAACTAGCTATATCTTTCATTTGTTTAAGTGAAGCTTCTTACTGTGACTGAGGAATAAGTATTAAACAGTGATCATCTCAGGTTAAGACATGTTACAATGTTGGCTTCTGTGTCCCCCTTCCACTGAAAAAATCCATAGAAACCCTTTGGAGGACCTGCAGATTCTTAAAAGTCATGCCAAAATGCAGCTCCAGGATGGAATCTTAGGTGAGTTCCAAATATGTACACATATGAAAGAGTCAGGAGGTTGGGAAGGAGGCTGCCCCCACCCCCCACCCTCTGTTAGTCCTTCCTTATGATGGAGTAGCTGCCAGCTGAGCCCCAAATGATGGGATCCCATCAGGCTGCAAACAGAAGAGCCACTGGGGAAGCCAAGCCAAAAGTAGGGATGATAACCCAGAACCCATTTCTTATCAACCTCAGAGTTTGGGAACTACAGAGCCCCAATCACTGGATGACAGTATTTGGTGCCCCTTCAATGCTCTTTAGTATGTATACATCTTTTCTTTGGACAAGAAGCAGAATATCCTCTTTCCTTATCTGCCCTAAACAAATTGGCTCTGATCATAGACTTAACACCTCACCCTGCAAAATAGAAGCCCTGAAATTATGGCCCCACCCTCCTTGAGATGGGACTTTTAGGAATGCCTCCATAACTAAAGCATGCCCCTCCCATTTCCTCTTTTTTTTTTTTTTGGTTAGTAGACATTTTTTTTTAGGTTTAAGAAAACATTGAGCAAAGATACAGAGAGTTTCCATATATCCCCACTCTGTCTCCCACCCTCCCACTGTTCCTCCTATTATTAACATCTTGCAATGATGTGGTACATTTGTTATGACTGATGAACCAATATTGACTGACACATAACTAAAGGTCCCTAGGTTAAATTGGGGTTCACTCTTTGTGGTGCACAGTTCAGTGGATTTTGATAAATATTCAATATCATGTATCCCTCATTACAGTGTCATACAGGACAACTTAACCATCCTAAAAAAATGAAGTGTAGTCGCTCAGTTGTGTCTGACTCTGCGACCCTATGGACTGTGTCCATGGGATTTTCCAGGCAAGAGTACTGGAGTGGGTTGCCATTTCCTTCTCCAGGGGATATTCCCAACCCAGGGATCAAACCCAGGTCTCCCGCATTGTAGGTAGATGCTTTACCATCCGAGCCATCAGGGAAAAAAAAAAAAAAGAATGACCCTCCCTTTTCCTTTAGAAGTAATTTATCCAAGTATCCCTTAAGAAAGTCATCCATCTTATCACGTCTTCAATGATGTTTCATCACCTGGGAGTTATTTTTTTTAACATCCCTTATAGTGAGCCAACTGTCTGGCTGGTCCACAGTAATCAGACGCTGGCTATGTGAACAGTAAAATTGCCAGTTTCCACTTCAATCTTACCAAGATAGAATTTCAAAAATTACAGTTAACAGGTGAGAAGGTGGCTATATATATATAACCAGTCTTCATGCCTAAGTTCAAACAGGGGCAAGAATAATGAAGCACAATACCGATAAAGAGTTCCCAGTACGCTAAATTCACAGAAACACTGAGCAGAGATGAGAAAAAAGAAAATGCTTTTGTGAAGGCAAGGTTATCTTACAAATCAAATTCTGGTTCCTTTTTACTAAGTTCTCTAGAAGGAGAGTGGACCTCTTTCTGAAGCAAGTTCACATTTCCTTTCTTTTCAGGGAATTTTAAGTTCCAATCATTTGCTACCATTGTATTCAGGACTTGAGTTTTCTTGTTATAAGATGTGTGACTCTAAATATAATGGAAAGACTGATGGATCATTCAAAGTGGATCATTCAAAGTCATTCAAAGTGCCTGAAGAGTTCTCCCAAATTATTTAACTCTGGGGTACTCTGTGCCTCGCCTTTGAGCATTATACTTATAGGAAAATTTAGGAAGAGAGAGTTCGCTGAAACATTTGGGTCGGGAAAGATCAATAAAACTGAAGCTTTTCAGATCGATGCAAAATTATCACCATGGAGGAGAGATGGGGCAGCGAAGTAGAAAGAGATGCCATTTAGAATCAAAGCTGAATTTAAATCCAGCCCCAGCTACTGTGTAGCTGCATGACCTTGCCTAGCTTCCTATATCTTATGACACTTAAATTGCATCTATAATATGAAGAAAATAATTATTCTGGTAATTAAGTTAGACCAACATTATGGAGTCCCAGTGAGTTAGGACAAAAATTTGAACTACTCTCTCTTTTTGTAGCAAGTAGCCTATTAAATAGATTTTATATATATGTGTGTGTGTATATTTAATATATATATTAAATATATATATTTATTTATATATGTATATATATAAATAAATATATGTGTGTATATTTAATATTTAATATATGTGTATATTTAAACATATATATATATTTAATTGGAGTTATTTTCTTTCTATAGAAAAATGTCATCAGAGTATTTCATAGCACACTATGCTTTGTGTTGGCTGATTGTTCATTGTGGCTTGATGAAAAATGTCTTCAGATTTTTAATTTGATTGAATTATTTTATTACTAAGAATAGTCTGCAGAGAAATAACAATTTGTCTCCCATTAGCATAAATGAGTTTCCTATCACAAACTCAAATTATCTTTTGAACTTCTTTTCAGGAATGGCCTTTAAAACAAATGATAATGATCATGTGAGTACAGTAACATTTTATAAGCCAACAAAATGGAGGATTTAGCATATAGATGATCATCCTTTCAGAGGAAAAGCAAGTGGCAAATCCCCATGTTTGCCAGCTTGTCTTTCTTTAGGAAAGCAGGCGGAACCTAACCTCACACTGAGGCTGCCATGAAGAGAAATCAGCCACATAGCAAAGGCATCTCCCCAAGATACAGATAAGAATGGTCGCCGTCTTCTTGAATTCAATTTTTTTAAATTAGTTTTTTAGCTCTTTTGTCCTCATGGGAACTGTGGCTAAACTTTAATTTCCCACCTCTACAATGAAGTTTAGGAAAAGATTAGGAAAACCAAGAGACCCTTCAGATAACACAATACTTTTCCCTCAAGTAGTAGTGAATGATTTATGTAAAACAAGGAAACAAAAGACAGTTAAGATTAGGAGAACCAAGAGAACCTTCAGATAAGACAAAACTTTTCCCTCAAGTAGTAATGAATATTTTATGTAAAACAAGGCAACAAAGACAGTTAAGAGGAACATATTTATTATGAGTGCTTAGGCGCGATCATGATCAATTATTATTAATAACTCCATTTCTAGCTTCTCTCCCTTCTCTGGGGAATGGAGGGTGAGGGGGAAATTGTAAGCTTTGAATCATGACTTGGTCTTTTTAGTAACCAGCCCCCATCCAGGAGCCCACCCAGGGTCCCCTCATTTTAACAAAAGACACTCCTATCACCCAGAAAATTCCAAAAGGTTTAGGCACCCTGTGTCAAGAACCTGAGTCAAAGACCAAATGTTAGAACAACAGGTGCTCTGGTCACTCAGGAACTTAAAAGTGTTTCAGGAGTTCCATGCTGGAACCAGGAGTACCAATATGTGTATTTATTATATCACAACCTCAAATCAAACATTTTTCTGTACATGGACAAATACAATCAGCAAATCAGCACATCATCAGAGTCTGCCCACAGACACAGCTAATCAATTACTTGTGATTTTTAAATGGGCATTCTTGTTTTTGTAACTTTAATATATCTTAATGAAAAACAATAGTTTTATTTTCATATTTCTCTTATTATTGCTCTCACTACTCTCTATTCCTAATAAGTAAGAGAAAAGTGAGAATTTGGATGAAATTATTTTCATACTCATGATATACAGGTTAGACAGCTGATTTGAATGAACCCAGGTGTGAGGCCTGCTCTTCTGGTGTCTCAGAAACCAGGGAATGGATGTGCAGATAACAATTCCCCATAATGAATACTTTATGGTAATTCATAAAATATAATATGTAGCAGGTGTCAATGTGATATATTCATATGTAAGTATAAATATTGTTATATGGTTGTTAACTGAAGCAGAGATTAACCTCAACATACATTACCGCTAATTTTACCTTTATTCTGAGAGACAGAATAATTTCTGTGCCTGGTTATGCTCAGGGGAAATCAAATCTATACATTGAAATGTAAACAATTCCAGCTCAGTAAGAGGAGGCTTGGGAGGGATGACACAAAGTCCATTTTAAACACTGAAAACTGAAATAGATATTTAGAAACCAACATCTGTGAACCTCAACTTTTCCTGTTCAACTTTGCAAGAGTTTGATACTAAATGAATGGAAATTTACCTTTTTTCCATTTATTTAATTATAATTTTAAAGTATCTGTTCTACAATGGGGGGGGGTCTTCATTTTACATTTTGATCCCTAGAGGGCAAGAGTTAGATCTGTTTAATTTGATCTGTGGCACCTGAAATAATGTTACCTGATTGCAATTATAAAGATGCAATGATGATAAGAACTCTGCTGATGCTTCTCAGAAGAGACTCAAGAAAATCCATCCCTCAAGCTTAAACACAGTTTTGCTGAGACAATATACTATTAGTTCATAGTAACTGCATCCACTTTTCAGAAAGGCCTGAAATCATTGTAAAAGTACAGACAGCAATGAGAGATACTAATGTATTCACTCCAGGTGGGTTTTAGGCAATGCATTAATTCTTGAACATGAATATAAATAAATAATAAATAAAATGGAATTCATCCCAATCTATCATAGAACTTCCTTGACAGCATAAAAGCCAACCAAATAAATCAGAATAATAGGATTTTGACAAAACAAGACATTTATCTATTACCAGAGAAACATATTGGTCGCACAACTTATAAATTGCCAATAGGAGTTTTTCATCCATCACCAAGATTCCCATCTAATGACAGGGAAATAATTGCCATACCTTTACCATGTCATGGAGTCTTTTGATGTGTTAGGAAGTGAAACAATGTGGAAATGCAGTCCCTGGTGTGTGTACAACACCTGGGGGAGGGGGGTAGATTTTCTTTTTTTTTTTTTTTCTTTTCACTAACAGCATCTAAATTCTCTCATGAATGACCAAGGGATGTTTGTCTGTACTTGTTCTATGGCTTCAAGAAAGACTGCAGAGAGGCTTTCCTGGAAGAGAGAGAAATGTTTAATCTTGGACCTTCCTACAGTCTGTCACAGCCCTTTCCCCACTAACACATCCAAAAAAATATGCTTCCTAATATTTTAAAATATCATTGAATTGGAGGGGTTCCTCTGGTGGCTCAGTGGTGAAGAATCTGCCTGCCAAGGCAGGAGACACGGGTTTGATCCCTGGTCCAGGAAGATCCCGCATGCCGCAGAGCAACTAAGCCCGTGCACCACAATTGAGCCTGTGCTCTAGAGCCTGGGAGTCATAGCTACTGAAGCCTGAGCCCTCGAGCCTGTGCTCTGCACCAAGGGAAGCTACAGCAATGAGAAGCCCAGGCCCAGCAATGTAGAGAGTGCCCCCAGCTCACTGCAACTAGAGAAGAGCGCAGCAATGAAGACCCGGCAGCTCCCAACATAAATGAGTTTAAGAAACAAAAACAATGAACTGGAAGCTTCAGGTTCACTTCCAGTTCACTGGGTCCTGTCAACTTAAAAACAGAATTTTCTCTAATCTGAAACCTGTAGGCATCTATTAGCATTGAATTTGAATATTTGAATACAAGAGTTGGGAATCTGTTCCCAAATTTACATATATATTTTTTACATATATATATATTTACATATGTATATGTGAGATAAACCCTGTCCAGAACTGAAAGAGTGAAAATCAATTCAGAATGAGAAAGAAATGAGGGACCCTACTGTTAATCAGGCAGGGAGGACAGACACATAAAGGCAGCTGTGTAATCAACAAGCAACATTTCTCCCAAGGTCATGCAGCAGCTGGGAAATGCCATAACAACCTCTTCTTGAGTTACTACTGCTTGTCCCCAGTAACTCTCAGAACTCCTTGGCTCTAACTCCTCTATTACTGGGGATACCCAGCCGCTAAGCCTCGCTTGCCTCATGACAACATGTCATAACCCCTAGTCATCTTCATTTAATCAAAAAACCCAGATCTGATCCTCACTGGTTTCCACTGGACTCTACTCAACCCTTCAGTGTGAACGCAAACCTTGTAACAGACACATCCTTTTGTCAAGCAGCATGCCTGACTCTTCTGAAGGGGCCTCCCTCAGTTCAGTTCAGTTCAGTCACTCAGTCATGTCCAACTCTTTGTGACCCATGAACCACAGCACACTAGGCCTCCCTGTCCATCACCAATTCCTGGAGTCTACCCAAACTCATGTCCATTGAGTCAGTGATGTCATCTAACCATCTCATCCTCTGTCGTCCCCTTCTCCTCCCACCTTCTATCTTTCCCAGCATCAGTGTCTTTTCAAATGAGTCAGCTTTTTGCATCAGGTGGTCAAAGTATTGAAGTTTCAGCTTGAACATAAGTCCTTCCAATGAACACCCAGGGCTGATCTCCTTTAGGATGGACTGGTTGGATCTCCTCGCAGTCCAAGGGACTCTCAAGAGTCCTCTCCAACACCATAGTTCAAAAGCATCAATTCTTCTGCATTCAGCTTTCTTTATAGTCCAAATGTCACATCCATACATGACTACTGGAAAAACCATATCCTTGACTAGACAGACCTTTGTTGACAAAGTAATGTCTCTGCTTTTTAGTATGCCATCTAGGTTGGTCATAACTTTCCTTCCAAGGAGTAAGTGTCTTTTAATTTCATGGCTGCAATCACCATCTGCAGTGACTTTGGAGCCCCCAAAACTAAAGTCAGCCACTGTTTCCAATGTTTCCCCATCTATTTGCCATGAAGTGATGGGACCAGATGCCATGATCTTAGTTTTCTGAATATTGAGCTTTAAGCGAAATTTTTCACTCTCCTCTTTCACTTTCATCAAGAGGCTTTTTAGTTCCTCTTCACTTTCTGCCATAAGGGTGGTGTCATCTGCATATCTGAGGTTATTGATATTTCTCCTGGCAATCTTGATGCCAGCTTGTGCTTCCTCCAGCCCAGCGTTTCTCATGATGTACTCTGCATATAAGTTAAATAAGCAGGCTGGCTATATACAGCCTTGATGTGCTCCTTTTCCTATTTGGAATCAGTCCCATGTCCAGTTCTAACTGTTTCTTTCTGACCTGTATACAAGTTTCTCAAGAGGCAGGTCAGGTGGTCTGGTATTCCCATCTCTTTCAGAATTTTCCACAGTTTATTGTGATCCACACAGTCAAAGGCTTTGGCATAGTCAATAAAGCAGAAATAGATGTTTTTCTGGAACTCTCTTGCTTTTTCAATGATCCAGCAAATGTTGGCAATTTGATCTCTGGTTCCTCTGCCTTTTCTAAAACCAGCTTGAAAGTCTGGAAGTTCTTGGTTCATGTATTGCTGAAGCCTGGTTTGGAGAATCTTGAGCATTACCTTACTAACATGTGAGATGAATGCAATTGTGCAGTAGTTTGAGCATTCTTTGGCATTTCCTTTCTTTGGGATTGGAATGAAAACACCTTTTCCAGTCCTGTGGCCACTGCTGAGTTTTCCAAATTTGCTGGCATATTGAGTGCAGCACTTGAACAACATCATCTTTCCAGATTTGAAATAGCTCAACTGGAATTCCATCACCTCTACTAGCTTTGTTCGTAGTGATGCTTCCTAAGGCCCACTTGACTTCACATTCCAGGATGTCTGGCTCTAGGTGAGTGATCACACCATTGTGATTATCTGGGTCGTGAAGATCTTTGTTGTACAGTTCTTCTGTGTATTCTTGCCACCTCTTCTTAATATCTTCTGCTTCATGTCAAGCAGTATGCCTGACTCTTCTGAAGGGGCCTCCCTTACTGCAAGTCAATAAATCTGATTTTGTCAGGCTCCTGGTTTGTCCCTAGAGACTTGTGACTCATGAGGCTATTTATTTCAAGTGGGAGGTTTGACTGAGAAGTGTGTGCATGCTCAGTGGTGTTCAACTGTTTGTGACCCTGTGGACTGTAGACTGCCAGGCTCCCCTGTCCATAGAGTTTTCCAGCCAAGAATACTGGAGTGCACTGCCATTTCCTCCTCCAGGGGATCCCTACCAAGGGATTGAACCCATGGCTCCTGTGCCTCTTGTGTTGGCAGGCAGATTTTTTATCACTGAGCCACCTGGAAAGCCATCATAGACAGAGATCCTAATACCATAATAATGTGCATGTTCAAGACACTTTGACTCTCACTTCCTCCAGGCCTCTCAGTTCCCAGTTGTATGAGTTTTGCACTGAAACAGAGATCTGATAAACTTTGGCTTTTTCTTGTCAGGTTTATTATGTATATCTCCCAAGATTTGGGGGTTATGAATCTGATCTTCTCAGACTACAAGTTTGTTCCTAGTAGTCTAGGAAAATAGGCAGGTAGGTGGATAGATAGATAGATACATTCCCATACATACATACATATATACATACATAAATGATAGAATTGTTTCTTCAAGGACAAAATCTTTTGAGATTAAAGCATATTTTTCAATCACAGATTTAGATACTTCCTACTTTTAAGGTAATCAGTTGTTTTTACTAATTATAAATATATGGATATATTTATTAATATGGCTTTTTACAGCAAACTCTCAATAATCACAAATGAGTTAGAAAGGAGAGCATACATTTATTTAAGAAGGGCTATAAATAGAAAGAAGAAATAAAAAATTCATGTGGTAGGTGTGTGAATCCTTCTTGGAAAAAAACTTTAGGAGACTGTATTTTTTCTGAGAATTCTTGATCACCTCCATAAAAATAATTTCCTTGCTCTTGTATGATTATATGAGTGAGTGATACATTTGGCCTCTTTCTCCTCTAGATAGCTGCTAACTCCCCCCCCACCCCCCCCACCCCCCACTTTTTTAAAAAAATCAGGAAGGGTTTTTAATAATCAGGCAAAGAAGACTTGGGCTGATTAACAGTTTCGTCTTTCTTCTCAAACCACAATTACCTTCGATCAGAACCCTCTGATGATCTGTGCCGCTATTTTAAGATTCAGTTTCATTCTACAACTGACTGAAGCATGAAATGAACTACAATAAACTGAACTGAATGGAACTGAACCAAACCGAGGTGAGATGCTGTGATTTCCAGGATACTTGATGCCTTAAGGACAGAGCAGGGGCCTCACCCGTCTTCCTCCCAGAGGTGCAGGCACAATGACCAGCCCATGCAACCCCCCAGCTGTATGACTATTGAGTTTCACTAACAGCAACCCATCTCTCTCCACATAATCCACTCTTCTTTTTACCAGGGCTGCAAATATCCCAAGCTACATTTAGCTCAACCTGTAAGCTAATTGCCAAGGGCTTCCCAGGTGGCTCATTGTTAAAAAAAATTTCACCGGCCAATGTAGGAGACGCAGGTTTGATCTCTGGGTCAGGAAAATCCCCTGGAGGAGGAAATGACAACCCACTCAAGTATTCTTGCCTGGAGAATCCTATGGACAGAGGACCCTGTTGGGCTACAGTCCATGAGGTCACCAAGTCGGACACAACTGAACAAGTGAGCGCAGCACGCCACACAGCACACAACTTTGTTCAAATACATTCGTGATTGCAGTCAGATGTGAGAAAATACAGTTTACAAGGTAAATGAACTTGGATGCTCAACACCAATATTCTCTTGATTTGCCTGGTTTCCTTCTCTTCATCTCACTGGCCCTTTTTTCTATTCTCAATCTCATCGTTTTTCTAGTATTTGTTGAAGGTTGACCACATGCCTGTCTACATGCTGAGCACTTTTCCAGCCTCGCGTGATTGATCTTCACAGTAGTGTGCTCTTCAGCATCAGGCTTGCCCAAGGCCACTCCACGGATCAGTTTTGAAACACATCCTACTCAAACCTCATCTCTGATTTTCTGAAGCCACCTCCTCACATACTGGTGAGATATGGCGTAGAGACAGTGCTGGTAACCTAACCCACAAATTAGCCACAGATTTACAGGCAACCAAACAGGAACTCTCAAGGAAGTGAACACAGCAGGTAGCACCACTTCTGCCCCCTCCTCCAGTTTTCCTCTGCTCTATCTCACTGCCTGCGACCTCCCCCCACCCCCCCGGCACCTGATGCCAACCCCTGTCCCACCCTCCTCCCACCCGCCTCTTTTTCACCTTGCTCCACACAGCTCAGGACTGACAAAATGATATGAGAAACATTACTTCTTAATTTCAAAGACAAGAGCTAGTGCATTGGACAGTCCATACCAAGATCTAAAGTTTAATGATATCTCAAATCAAAATTGGATTAACTATTTGATTCCACTTATATGAGGTACCTGGAAGAGTCAGATTCATAGTCAGAAGGTACATTTGCAGATGCAAGGGGCCCAGGCTGCGGGTTGGAAGACTAGGGGGGAGGGGGGAGCGGGACTTAGTGTTGATTAGGGTCACAGTTTCCATTTAGGAAGGTGAAAAATTCAGGAAGTGGATGATGCTGAGACAGTTCAGTTGACACTAGTGGAAAAGAACTCACCTGCCAGTGCAGGAGACATTATTAGACACAGGTTTGACCCCTGGGTCAGGCAGATCCTCTGGAGGAGGCATGGCATCCACTCCAGTATTCTTGCCCAGAGAACCCCATGGACAGAGAGCCTGGTGGGTTACAGTCCATAGGGCCACAAAGAGTTAGACATAACTGAAGCAACTTAGCATGCACGCACATACAAATAAGCTAGTAAATATATTAAAGGTAGTTTCCTTAACTGTATAAACAACTTAGCTATAAAGTTACATCTGAGTTTAATGACTTTTAAGTGTTGTGTGTTTTTTTTTTTTTTTTTTTTGCCTATCTTGATTGCTATTAACTGAGCACATTTCTATTTGTAAATCATCAGATAATCAATTTATATTTAGGAACAGAAAGTCATTTCCCTTGATAAGTATGCAGGTGTCGGTGTTCCAGAGCACCAAGCACCAGATGTAGATGCTGAACATTCAGTTTCATGGAAGGATTCACATTTGAAAATGTACTGGGATCATAAGGCTTTCGGAAGACTCAATTTTCAAAAATAACCATTACCATTTTCACATAACAGATTGGTAACTCATTCTTTCATTATAAATCTTTTTTTTTGTTGTTGTGAAACAATTTACTCACTTGAATTCTAGGTAGTATGCTCACTTTAATATTATTTCTTTCCACAGAAATCCATTAAAAATAAATCCACAATCTTGGCAGATTAGCTAAAAGATTCATGTCAGACTTCTTAAAAAAGAAAATGACTTGAGCAGACTTCTGACTGAACAGCATGTGCAGTTTATTTATTTATTTTTGGTCCTTTTATTCTGTTTTGTTTCCTTTTCTTTCAGCTGGATTTTTGTTTTCATCAAGTTATAAATGCACATAGTTGAAAGAGTCAGATAGTTCTTTTAAACACGTTATGAACAACAACAGAGCCCTGGAACCATTGTTTCACACATGTGTGTGTTTCCCACTTTCTCATGGCAACCATTTTCACTTTATAGCTTTTGTGTTATTGCTGTTTATAGTTACCTCCATCACTCTAAATAGCTTATATGCTCCTTTTTGGTCTTTCTGCTTTTAAAATAATTTATAGTTTTCCCTCCATTGAAGATGAAGATCCAGGTCTCTTTCACTTTCCCTCAACTCAACTGACCTCCAGCATCATCTTATACTAAATTCGGTTAGATTCCTATTTAATACTTACCTTATTATAATTATATAAAGGGCCATACAGGAAGGACTTTTCCATATTCGTTGCATCCTATTTTTGTTTTACTTGAAGTTATTAATTGACACATTTTGGTTTGTTTAGTTTTGTACATACTTTTATCTGCTAATTTATCTGCAAATTTTTCCTCCAGTGTCTAAACCTCCTTTCAGAAGTTTTAAGCACCTGAGAAACTTTCATCAGGTTCATTTCCTGGGAGACATTTCTGACCTCTTCTGGTCTGGACAAGGCCTTCTCCCCAGCCAGCTCTTTTGTAACCACTAACTTAAAATTAGGATCCTGTGCCTGGATCTGGTATGTTCCTCATTCTTGGTTTTCCTTTTTTTTTTTTTTTTCTTTTTGGTGGAGCATGTTCCCAACAGCATCCTATAAAAGCATGTGTGTGGGAAGCAAATTTTACAAAGCCGTGGTCTGAAAATACCTTTATTCTCATTTGAAATTATTTTCCCTTAGGGTATTTAAGGTATTACCACTGACTCCTTCTGATTTTATTTTTGAAAAGTCTAAAGCCATTCTGATTCTTGATTCTTTATATAAAACCTCCTTCTGGAAGCTTTTGGGTACTTCTCTTTGTCCCTATATCTGAAGTTCATAATTACACTTTTGGTATATTTCTGTTTTCATAGATTACATTGTGAAATGACCCTTTTCATCTGCAAACATCTCTCATAATTCTGGGTAATTTCTCAGATTTTTTGGTTTGATAATTTCTTCTTTTTCTTTCTCTGTTATTCAGATGTTAGAATTTATAAACTAATTGTGTTTTCTCTTTCTCTCTTTTTCCTCCTGTATCTCCTGTTGAATATTTCATTCCTACCACAGTCTTATTTCCTGGAGCTTTCTCTTTTGTTGTTGTTGGCTGGTTCTTCTGTTTATACAGAATCTGTTTTTATTGCAAGATATCCGCTCTTATCTTTCAAAGTGTTTTTTTTTTTCCTCCCTATATAATCTTGGTTCCTCTCAAGTTGCTTTTATCCATGTGTTTGTTTTTTTCACTTTTTTCTCATTAGAAGCTTTCCTCAAATAACTAGTGATCATCTAAAGGGTTTACATTTAAGAAACAAAACTAATTGGGAAATCCATGCACACTGATGAGGTTTATGAACTGTGAACTGTGACTTTCATTGCTTGGGGATCTGCTGGACCGTTTCGTTTGGAAAGCCTGATAGCAGTACTTTTTTTTTTCCATTGGCTGAGTCACATTGCCAAGAAAAATCTCTTCCAGTATCCTGCCTTGAGGCTAAAAACCTGACCCTCTGTTTGGGGAACCAAAGTGGTGAACAGTACAGGTGTCTCAAAACTCAGTATGTAAGCTTTCCCTTCCCTGGTGGCTCAAATGGTAGATTCTGCCTGCAAAACAGGAGACCTGGGTTCAATCCCTGGGTTGGGAAGGTCCCTTGGAGGAGGAAATGGCAACCCACTAAAGTATTCTTGCCTAGAGAATCCCATGGACAGAGGAGACTGGCGGGCTACCATCCATGGGGTCACAAAGAGTGAGACACAACTGAGCAACTAATTTTACTTTACTTTTTTACTTTTAAACTTTCACTAATCCTCTTGCTTATAAAATAGTATCTCTACCCTCAATTCTTCTTAAAGGCTTTCAGCCCCAAACCATCTGCTTTATTCAGAGTTCTAGCCTAAAACTGATGGTAATTCAAATTAGGATAACTAAAACAGTTTAATAGAGAGACTCTTTACAAAGGTATGGGCACTGTGAAAGGTGTAAAGAAACTGCTTGGACAGTGTTGAACTACTTGTAACCATGTGTTAACCCCCACACCCTAGGGATAAGGGAAGGAAGGGAAAGGTTCTAGAACACAGAAGGAGAAAGCCCTGCAAAGAGACTAACTTCTGAGGAACAGTGGCCTTCACTAGAGAGAGGAAGTCATCTCAAGGTGACCTCACAGGGAGAGAAGTTGGAGGATAAATGCCCTTATCTTCTAGCAACCTCTGATCTCCTATCAGGGCTCATTGACCAAACCAATGAGAAGTCAAAGGACAAGGAGATCTGTTATTTAACCCACACGGGTCAGCCTCTTAGAGCAGAGGAAGAGCTGGAAGGGTGAAAAATGCATCCAGAGGGACACATGAAAGACATCTAGCGCATCTCTAGAGAAAAACTCAATACTGTACTGGGGTGAAGAATACTAGTCCTCAGGCTTGTGGAGGAGGGGAGAAATTCTGAGGTTCTAAATGTTTCTTAAACTGACTTCACTCTAACCCTCCAATCTTGGGTCATATTTTTTCAACTTTATTGAGGTACAATTGGTCAATAAAATTGTATATATTTAAAGTGTACAAGTGATATTTTGATATACTAGACATTGTGAAATGCCACAATTGCCACAGTCAAGTTAATTAACACATCTGTCACCTCATATAGTTATTATAACTTCCTGTATGTAGTGAGAACACTTAAGATCTACTGTCTTAGCTAATTTCAAGTATACAATACAATACTGTTAACTATAATCTTTTTCATCTTTTTATACAGTTCATGAGGTCCTCACGGCAAGTATACTGGGGCGGTTTGCCATTCCCTCCGCCAGGGGATCATGTTTTGTCAGAACTTTCCACTATGACCCCTGCATCTGGGGTGGCCCTACACAACATGACTCATGGCTTCACTGAGTTTTGCAAGCCCCTTTGCCA
The DNA here is from genome assembly GCF_023699985.2 of Odocoileus virginianus. Classification (NCBI taxonomy): domain Eukaryota; kingdom Metazoa; phylum Chordata; class Mammalia; order Artiodactyla; family Cervidae; genus Odocoileus; species Odocoileus virginianus. The sequence goes on from NC_069682.1 coordinate 19,713,969, forward strand.
TGACAAGGCAGTGTCCATGAAGGGGCAGGGAGGCCTGGTGTGCTGCAGTCCACGGGGTCGCAAAGAGTCAGACAACTGGGTGAGTGAAAAACAAAACTGACAACAACTGCAATCACTAAGCTTTACATTACACCCTAAGAATTTACTTCTCTTATGACTGAAAGCTTGTACCGTTTGACCGACATATACCTGTGTCCCCCTACACCTAAGCCCATGGCAACTACCATTCTACTCTCTACTTCCGTGAGCTTTATGTTTTCAGATGCCACATATAAATGAGATCATACAGTATTTGTCTTTCTCTGGCTTATTTCACTTAACATAATGTCTTCCAGGCTCATTCATGTTATCACCAGTGGCAGGATTCCCTTAATTTTCTGGTTGAATAATATTCCATTGTACTTAGGCATCACATTTTCTTTATCCATTCTTCCATTGATGGACTTTAGGTTGTTTCAGTATCCTGGCTATTGTGAAAAATGCTATTTCCCAAGAGGAAGGAGGGAAGAGCATGAAATCTAAAGACATATGGCAGGCTTAAGAAAATGTGCTACATAAATGACAGACTCTAAAATATTAAGCCCAGAGAGTACTTTATTACTTTACTTCTGTAGTAGGAATTTATGGCCTCAAGTTACCACCAAAATTTTCAAAAATTAAGTTCTTATTTGTACTGATTTTTGTCTTAGACTTCACCAGATCCTTAAAAACCAAGAGGTTTTTAGCTGCTTTGCAGTATTTATGAAATATGAGGCAGCTTCTAAGCTGGAAGAGAAAGCAAACTGACAGAGCCAAGGAAATCTTCTGGAAAGAATGTTCTGTGGTGTTCTTCATCTGAAGCACTAAATAGAAAGTATGCATTCAGATGTTTCTTTCAAGAAACACCTACTTAGTTTGGTAACTAAGCTGCCAGATTCACTGTAGTTCATAATATTTACTCAATCTCCTCCATTTGTCTTTGTGGGAAGTAGCACTCATTTTTACATGAAAATAAGTTAGATTTAGAAACAGCAAATAACCAATTTTCATATTATAAGGCCTAAATAAAATAACAAGATCACCTAATATGATGGCATATATTTGGGGAAGTTTGTCAATGGAAAGATCAAAATCTATTGAAAAATTATTTCAAAGAAATTTGCAATAAAATCAATAAAGTGGGAATCAAAGTATATGCCAGCCATCATTGACCAAATGAAGACTCAAAGGGGCCATTAAATGCCTTTATTTATAAAAGAAATGATTAAATAAAACCATCTGCACTTAACTGTAGAGATATACATAAGAGAGATACACAGCGTACCATTTCCTGAAGGGTCAGTTGGCCATGATCAAGATGCTTAGTGAAGGGAGTCTGGGGGAGAATGTACACCTGTGTAAGTGTGGCTGAGTTCCTTTGCTGGGCACCTCAAACTATCACAACATTTTTAATTGGCTACACTCCAATAAAAAATAAAAAGTTAAAGAAATGCTTAATGAAGATGAGGAAGTATAAGCAGGATGAAAGAACCTCTAAAATACTGATCTCATTTCAGAAAAGACTGGCACCATGGAAGACTAAGCCACGGACTGGAATGCATTCTAGTTGCAACCTGACAGAAAGTCAGGTATCCTCCCGAGCTTTTAAACAAGGGAGCATTAATTCAACCATCCAACGGACGAGACAGAGAGTCTGTCTCTTTCCTGTGAGGAATGTGCATGGCATACAGTCTCTGCCTCTTCTGCCTCTCTAAATTTTAAAATCTAAAAATTAAAAAAATGTACAAGAGTTAAATATAAAACAACAGTTCAAGAGTTATCACAAAGCAATGTGTTACTATTTACAAAGTGTTCGCATAATCATAATCTTTGCCTTTCTTTTGGAAAGGGATGTGTGAAATCAATTCTTTCTATAGTTAACTTAATGCCAAGCTTGGCATTATTGTGCTTGCACTACAATAAGTATTAACTTATTCCTTTTTGAAATTCAGAGCATAACCAGGCTCGATGACACACATAATTCAATAAAAAGAAAGAAATCCTTTGTCTCTGAGTCATAAAAACCCTACAAAGGATTCATATTTCTTTTGGCAAGATGAATTTTCAGAAGGTTTAACAGGGAAGTACAAAATTGATTTTGAATAAAAACAACAAATATTTTAATGAAGTGATTAAGTGCTAATCACTGAGGAAATAGATGATTCAGCATTCCTGCAGATTAGCCTAAGCACTTGGCTGCCTGGGGCTAGCAAGGAAAATGAATCTCAACAGAGCCAAGCATTTGGGCTCATCCCTTCATCCCCCAACTCTGCTTCTCCCCCAGGGTATCCTTTAGTGAATAGACTTTCCTCCCTACAACACCCTTATTCTCTTTCAAGCTTTCTCCCCACTCCTTCTCCAAAGCTGCTCTCAAAATGATGGCCTCCACGTGGCTGCATCCAGTGATCAATTCTTGGTCATCACACTCGTCCTCCCAGCAGCCTTAATGCAGTGGACCACTCCATCCTCTTTAATACACTTCCTTCAGTTGACAGTACCTCACTTGGTTCATCCTTTACTTCACTTGATCCTTTGCTAGCTCTTCCTCTTCTCCCTACTTCTGAGAGTTGGATTAGCTCAGTCATTGATCTCCTATTTCCATTCATGCTCTACATAACCTCATCCAGTACCTTTGGTTCTAAACACCATGCTTGTATCTCCTTCTAAGAACATCTATCTCCAGCTCAAAACTTTCTCCAGAGCTCTAGACTTGCTCAGCCAACTATCAACTTGAATATTCGAAGTGATTCCTTCACTTTGAAACTGAAATCCTGGTGTTCACCATCTCACACTCAAATCAGAACCTTCATCATCTCAGATGATTTAACTCTATCTTTTTAGCTTTTTAGGTCAAAACCCACTGTTCCCTAATCTATCAGAAAATCAAGAGGATTCTGTTTTTAAATGAATTCAAATTCTAGCCACCTATTTCTAGTTTCATAGCTATCTTTCTCAACCAAGCCACCATCAGCTCTCATTCAGATTATCACAATAACCCCAAAACAGTCTTCCCTGGTGTCTTTGCTGCCCTGTAATATATTCTCAAAGGAGCAGTCAGAGTCAGACTTTTAATGTATGGATACTAAGGAGGGAAGCGGGTAATGGGATGAGTGGGGAGATTAGAACTGACATATTTACACTATTGACACTATTGATATGTATAAAAGTGATAACTAATGAGAACCAACTGTATAGCTCAGAGAACTCTATTCAATGCTCTGCATGCATGCTAAGTCACTTAAGTAGTGTCCGACTCTTTACAACCCTATGGACTGTAGCCCACCAGGCTCCTCTGGCCATGGGATTCTCCAGGCAAGAATACTGGAGTGGGTTGCCATGCCCTCCTCCAGGGCATCTTCCTGACCCAGGAATCGAACCCACATTTTTTATGTCTCCTACATTGTCAGGCAGGTTCTTTACCACTAGCACCACCTGGGAAGCCCACTCAGGGCTCTGTGGTGACCTTAATGGGAAGGAAATCTAAAAAAGAAGGGATATATGTATCTGTGCAGCTGATTAACTCTGTTATACAGTAGAAACTAACACAACATTGTAAAGCAACTATATTCCAATAAAAAAAATTTTTTTTAAGTCAGGTCATGTTACTTCTCTGCCCAAACGACCCTGAAATGACTGCACATTTCATGCAGAATAATAGCCTTCCACAAGGTCTCCAAGACCCGAGGCAATCAGACCTCCTGGTTACCTGTCTCTTTTTATCACCCACCATTCCCTCTCCACCTCACTGGGCTGCAGCCTCGTGGCTTTCTTGCCCTTGATCGGGTTTCACCATCTCAACAAGACCAATGATGACAACTCTTTTAATGAAGGAATATCTTCTGCCACCATCCCTTAACTTTCCTTGTGATTTTCTTTTTTTTTTCTTTTGCCCACATTTCTCATCTTCCAACATACTTTAAAATATATGTATGTTAATTTTTACTGTCCTTTTCTTCCAGGGATCTCTGTTTTGCTCAATGGGGTAACTCAGCACTTAAGACAGTGCTTAAAACAAATAAGCATTTAATTAATACCCTAGAAAAAAGTGAATAGTGGACTCAGCTACTTCCCAGGGGCTCAGACCAAGTACTTTGGAGTTACCCTCAATTCCTCACTTTCCTTAACACCCACCCACTCCATCAGAAAAAGCTTGCCATTCACCACTTTGATTTATATTTGGGGATAAACCACTTCTCACGCCCACCTCCTTGCCACCACCATTGCTGTGACAGCAGCCACCACCCCCTGTGCTCAGCACTGGCCCAACGACCTTCCACTTTGCTTCCTCACTTCCACCTTTGTTCTCCTCAATTTTCCATCTTCCACAACACAGTCAAGAGACTTATAAAATCCTCCATCATCTAAAGTCACTTTTCTCAGAATCATTCAGTGATTCCCATCACACTTAAAATGCAGATCCTAACCTCACTTGATGAGGCTCCTCTTCATTTGGACCCTGTCTATGCTCTAAATGTGTTTCTTTCCTCTCTCTGCTTCCTCACTTCACTCCAGGAACAATGGCTTTCTAGATGATATTCAAATAAGCAAAATTTAGTTCCATGTGAGAACATTTGTCCTTCCTTCTTTTTTTAAATAGCTTAGATAGATAGATAGACAGACAGACAGACAGATATTTGGCTGTGCAGGGCTTTGTTGCAGCATGGGGTATCTTTAGTTGTGTATGGCATGTGGAATCTAGTTCCATGACCAGGGATCAAACCAGGCCCCCTGCATTGGGAGTTTGGAGTTTTAGCCACTGTACCACCAGGGAAGTACCTGTTTTTCCTTCTGACTCTTCTTCCAGATTCCAGACTTTCTCATGCTTCACTTTATCCTTCCACTGAAGTCTCCCCTTAAACGTTAGAGGCTCAAAGTCTGCCCTGACCACCCTATGTAAAAGAGTCCCTTTACCCACTTTCAATATTTCCATTCCACTTGCTTTATTTTTCTTCATAATGTGCATTATATCTGGAAACATTATAATATATGTGTATACTATGTATTTGTTTATTGACTTCTTCCTCCAAAATATAATCTCCATAAAACCAGGGACTTTGTTGTACTGGCTGTTCCATCTCTGGTACCTAGAACAGTCCTGATACATGGCAGGAAACTCAACAAATATTTACTGAGTGAATGAGTGAATGAATTATCCAGAGACTTACTCTAATCCTTGAGCTGGATAAAGTAACAAATAGAAATATATTCCAACCCGTTTGTTTTTAATGCTAACAAATACTAAATTCTATTCAATAGACTGAGCTTTGGTGACCAGGACAAAACATGAGGTCACACAAAGAAACCCATTCCATTTTTTGGCTCCAGATTGTAGACAGACATAATTTAAGTTTTAGGCATAAACATTACTACATCTCTTGTGAAGATCTGTGACTTCTTCCTAAATGGAATAACTCTACTCTGCAAAATTGAAAAGGGCTTTATTCTCTCCTATTCAGCTATTATTTCATGTAGAGACTCAACTATGTAAATTAATTGCTGAAACAAGAATGAATAATCCCAGGACAAGGCTTTGCTTGAGATTAGAGTCACAATACATAATTGCCTGGATACAGTCCCATTATCCAGATGCTCAAACCAAAGGAATTCTCTTTGAGGTTTCTCCCACTGTGCATTTTTGCATCACAGGCAATGCTTTGCTGAGTATTTATGGCCGAAGTAGACAGACCCAATCCTAAACACTTAGTAAAATTTTATCTCTACAACTTCAATGTGTTATTTCCTGTAACTTTATCATCCATTGACCTAGGTCATAACCAGAAAAAAAAGTGATAAGGAGAAAAAAAGTATGAGAAAAAATAGGTACTGACATAACAGATGATTGCTACTGTTGATTTTTTTCCTATTTTGGATTTGGGTTTTGACTGTGTTGTCATAAGTGTTGATTTCTGATAAAGATTCATCAAATGTTGACTTTCTTTCCTCAGATTTTGTCTAAGTGCTAAGCATGTGGAAATAATTACAAAGTACCATTATCCATACATGAGTTGTTTTATTAGTAGAACACAGAAACATCTTTGAGAATTGGCTAAAACCTGAACAATGGTGTATGCAGTAATCCCCAAGCTATTTGCTAAATATTTGAGCAAAGAGAGCATTGTTTATTTAGTTCCTGTCAGCTCCCATGGGCATTCTTGGAATGAGGTGGTAGGTTTTCTGTTTGGTTGTAAGGGAGGCCACAGTGAGAAAATCATCAGCTTGAACCGAAGAAGCTACACCATCATTCTGGGCATAAACCTTTCTCTGAGTCTTCACCTGTATCTAATGACGTCCCCAGCCCCATGCTGCTGCATCATGATCTTTGCTTCTGCCGGTTCATGCTTTACATGCAGGCCCTGAACCATTCATCCTAAAAGGACTTTTTTTTTTTAACTGCTGGAGGCGATGGGCTCTGCTGGCCTAGGGATTTGAAAGACTCTAAGGTCATGTGATCCAGAGTAAAATGGACTTCCCATCACTGGACCCAAGAGGTCCCAGGCTTATTTCTGATTTCTCCCTCCTATATTTTCATCAGTAAACACCCACCTCCAAATTCAAAATGTCAGAGGGAAAATTTTTCTCCTGCAGTTCCTCTTCTGGTCTTTCTTAACTCTACCCCCAAAGACAATCAGAGCTTTCAGTAGCGTGAACATTAAGGATGGATGAAACTTAGAGGTTTTCTAATCTATCTCCCTTGCTCAAGCAGGATCACACCTTAATGGTCTCAATAGAATGATAGTTGGGTATGAAAAGAGCCAGATAACAATTTAAGACAGTCTCATCCTGAGCTATCCAACCTAACTGTTTTGCAGTCAGGACCTGTCCTTTCTCAAGTCATGCTCCTCAGGAAAAATAAAGTCACAATACTTTTCATGGAAAAAAAAATCCTGGAACAATATACTTAGCAGCATACTCTGTTGTATTGTCTTAACTTGTTATCATTTAACATTAAAAGTATTCACTAAAAAAGAGTGGATATATGTGTGTGTTCTAGTAGCTCAGCTGGTAGAGAATCCACCTGCAATGTGGGAGACCTGGGTTCAATCCCTGGCTTGGGAAGATCCCCTGAAGAAGGGAATGCTATCCACTCCAGTATTCTGGCCTGGAAAATTCCATGGACTGTTTAGTCCATGGGGTCACAAAGAGTCAGACACGACTGAGTGACTTTCACAATTTTATATATATATACACATGCTGTTGCTAAGTCACTTCAGTCATGTCCAACTCTGTGCGACCCCATAGATGGCAGCACACCAGGCTCCGCCATCCTTGGGATTCTCCAGGCAAGAAAAATGGAGTGGGTTGCCATTTCTTTCTCCAATGCATGAAAGTGAAAAGTGAAAGTGAAGTCGCTCAGTCATGTCTGACTCTTCGTGACCCCATGGACTGCAGCCTACCGGGCTCCTGCATCCAAGGGATTTTCCAGGCAAGAGTACTGGAGTGGGTTGCCATTGCCTTCTCCATATATACATATATATATATATGTATATATATATATACATATATATATATATAACTGATTTACTTTGCTGTACAACTGAAAATAATGCAGTATTATAAATCAATTATACTACAATAAAAATTTTTAAAAACTAAGACCTAAATACATGTATATACATGCATATAAATACATACACAACAGAACACTCCTCAGCCATAAAAAAAAAAAAAGGAAATGTTGCTGTTTATAACAACATGGATTAACTTTGACAGTATTATGCTAAGTGCAAATATCATATGATCTCACTCATTTATGGAATATAAAAAACTGAACAAAGTCATACAGAGAACAGAGTAGTGGGAAAGGGGTGGTGGGGGAGGGTGAAATGGGTAAAGGAGGTCACTGTATGGTGATGTATAGAAACTAAATTTTGGATGGTGAGCACTGTGTAGTGTGTATGGAAGTAGAAATATAATGTCATACACATGAGACTCAAATGATGTTGTAAACCAGTGTTACTTGAATAAAACATTAGAAATTAAGAGTATGCAGCGGGAAAACTGTTTTAAAACAAACTCAACTTTTCTGTGTTTGGAACAAGGATCTTTCATTACACAGTGGCAACTCAAATCTTTTGTAATCCAGTGTCCTTGAGTAGTTTTTGGTGAAAATGTGTAAATAAAATAAGTCTGTTGAGCAGAAGCATCAGGGAGATTACAGGATGGTTTATGGATCAGGACTTTTGCTACTGAGATTTCTAATTTATTTTTCAAAAAATGGAAAGAATGAAATATGTATCAATATTTCTAACACTAGTGGGTTATTTTTGGCTAATTTAATGTTTTAAAAGTAAATATAGACATACATGAAAAAATAGGAAAAATTATTTTAACTTAAATACCAAATAACTTTTTAATTTTAAAGCCATTATTTAAATGGGGACCAGTTAGTGTTTGGGGAATGAAATATAGGGAGAAAAAGCTAATTAAGTTATTTGATTACAACCTAGTTCAGTTCAGTTCAGTTGTTCAGTCGTGTCTGACTCTTTGCGACCCCATGAATCGCAGCACGCCAGGCCTCCCTGTCCATCACCAACTCTCAGATCTTAAGGATTTTTCAGATAATAATACATAATAAATGCTTTTCAAGGTTTTAGAAATCACAATACATTTGATTCTAATTTATTTAAATTTAAATTTGTCTTCTTTTTCTGGCTCTCATATTCAGAATTATATGAACATGTGTGCTCAGTCTCTCAGTCGTGTCCAACTCTTTGCAACCCTGTGGACTATAGTCCACCAGGTTTCTTTGTCCATGGAATTTTCCAAGCAAGAATACTGGAGTGGATAGCCATTTCCTTCTCCAGGGAATCTTCCAGACCCAGAGATCAAACTCGCGTCTCCTGCATCGGCAGGTGGATTTTTTACTGCTGTGCCACCTGGGAAGCCCTATATTAACTTACGAAGATTTATTCTTTCCCTTCTCATGTCATATCCATTTTAAAAATGAGCTACTTTTGTTAATAAAACTCTGGGAGGATTAAAATTAAGAACAGAGCTTTGTAATCAATCCTCTTGTTAACAAGGAACACCATACCACTTAAAACCTAAATAAAATTTGCATAAAATGGATTTTCTTCCACTTCTGAAAGACTTGACTGTTTTCCCTATCTGCCCTATAAGCCAATTGGGTTTAAAGTCTAATAATTTTATTAGATATATTATAGTGTTGATTCTGCTGGATCAATTTTCCTGAAAAAAAAAAGATATTCCTTTTTAAATATGAATATTCATGTTTTATTTAATTTACAGGAAGTTTTCTTAAATATCAGATTAAAATATGTAATTCAAAAGTTCTCTTTTCTTGCTATTCTGCTAACCTGTATTTTATATTCACATTATAACTCATTGGCAGAATTTAATATTTGGAAATGTCTATATTGTATGAGGTTTTGTCCAAGCTGTTTTACATATGCTATTATATGAACATATATATATATATTACCTATTTGTAAGCCCATGACACAGGCATTAATATTCCCATTTTTATAGCTGATACTAAGATTCAGAACTAGCAAGTGTCAGAACTGGGACTTGAATCATGTCTTTTCCCTCTGCAAACCATATATTTTCGTGTACATCATCATCACAAACAAAATGAGGACATACACAAATAACACAATCACGTAGAAAGGAATACACATATATCTATGTTTAGATATTCGATTATCTGAATTCAAGGCAATTTGTGAAAAAATGCTAAATGGCCAGTCTAAACAGGCTTTTTTCTTAATAGTAACCTACAAAGTTCTCCTAGGTAACCTATTTGTTGACCTTTAGTAAAAACTTATTTTAAAAAAGAAAGATGCAACAAGATGAAGTTCTAGATATATCTGAGTCAGAAAAAAAAAATCTTTACGCTTAGTTAGTTCTGATAGCTTACAGTGAATGATGTCAGATTCGTGATCTCCAAAGATTTAGCTTCAGGATCACTCAAGAGCTTTTGTGTAGCAGAGTTTTATTAAACTGAAAAAGGGACAGAGAAAGCTTCTGACAGAAGGGGTCAGATAGTGCCCTTCTTGCTAGCCTTAGCAAGGGAGCTGTATACTTTTTTAACTGGTTACTACAATAAATCAAGAGAATGTCTCAAGGTAGTAAAGATCTTACCTGATCCACTCCCACAATTTACATTTTAAGATGACAGGATTAGAACAAACAATAGAAAGATCTTATCAGACCCACTCCCATAATATACATTTTGAGATAACAGGATTAGTCAGAAGGTTCTCAAGCAGGAAACATTGTTGTTATATAATTTGAATGCAATCTCAAAAACAACAGAATGGTCTCTATTCCTTTCCAAGGCAAACCATTCAATATCATGGTAATCCAAGACTATGCCCCAACCAGTAATGCTGAAGAAGCTGAAGTTGAACGGTTTTATGAAGACCTACAAGACCTTTTAGAGCTAACACCCAAAAAAGATGTCCTTTTCATTATAGGGGACTGGAATGCAAAAGTAGAAGTCAAGAAACACCTGGAGTAACAGGCAAATTTGGCCTTGGAGTACAGAATGAAGCAGGGCAAAGGCTAATAGAGTTTTGCCAAGAGAACGCACTGGTCATAGCAAACACCCTCTTCCAACAACACAAGAGAAGACTCTACACATGGACATCACTGTGAGGCTGCGCCATGACAGGCAGCCTAGATTAGGAGTAGGCCTGGTTTTCCAGGGTAACATGATTATCAGGCCACCTGGAGCCAGCCAATCAACATGTGCCTAGCAAGAAAAAGGGAACCTATCAAGAGAAAGCTGAAAAGCCAGTGAACGCCCAAGTTTGAAAAAAGCCCGCGAAGGTTTGGGCCAATAAGATTACTTTGCAAACATGTAACCAATCCGCTTAAGCCAGCTACCAACTGCTTATGCACACCTTATAAATTGGGTAACAGCTTGGGCTCAGCACTCTCTGACCCCGTACCACTGCGTTGGACGCACGGCAGGAGCCCTACCTCGAGTCAGCAATAAACTTCCCTTTTATGCGAGTTGCATTGTCTTGGAAGCCTTCTCTCTTCCGGCTCAGGGATTCGGACATCGGGCATAACAATCACCAGATGGTCAACACCAAAATCAGACTGATTATATTCTTTGCAGCCAAAGATGGAGAAGCTCTATACAGTCAGCAAAAACAAGACCGGGAGCTGACTGTGGCTCAGATCATGAACTCCTTATTGCCAAATTCAGACTTAAATTGAAGAAAGTAGGGAAAACCACTAGACCATTCAGGTATGACCTAAATAAAATCCCTTACGACTATAGTGAGAAATAGATTTAAGGGACTAGATCTGATTGACAGAGTGCCTGATGAACTATGGATGGAGGTTCATGACATTGTACAGGAGGCAGGGATCAAGACCATCCCCATGGAAAAGAAATGCAAAAAAGCAAAATGACTGTCTGAGGAGGCCTTACAAATAGCTGTGAAAAGAAGACAAACAAATGAGAAAAGGAAAGATATTCCCATTTGAATGCAGTTACAAAGAATAGTCAGGAGAGATAAGAAAGCCTTCCTCAGCAATCAATGCAAAGAAATAGAGGAAAACAACAGAATGGGAAAGACTAGAGATCTCTCCAAGAAAATTAGAGATACCAAGGGAACATTTCATGCAAAGATGGGCACAATAAAGGACAGAAATGGTATGGACCTAACAGAAGCAGAAGATATTAAGAAGAGGTGGCAAGAATACACAGAAGAACCGTACAAAAAAGTTTCATGACCCAAATAACCATGATGGTGTGATTACTCACCTAGAGCCCGACATCCTGGAATGTGAAGTCAAGTGGGTCTTAGAAAGCATCACTATGAACAAAGCTAGTGGATGTGATGGAATTCCAGTTGAGCTATTTCAAATCCTGAAAGATGATGCTGTGAAAGTGCTGCACTCAATATGCCAGCAAATTTGGAAAACTCAGCAGTGGCCACAGGACTGGAAAAGGTCCGTTTTCATTCCAATCCTAAAGAAAGGATATCCCAAAGAATGCTCAGACTACCACACAATTGCATGCATCTCACACACTAGTAAAGTAATGCTCAAAATTCTCCAAGCCAGGCTTCAGCAATACATGAACCAAGAACTTCCAGATGTTCAAGCTGGTTTTATAAAAGGCAGAGGAACCAGAGATCAAATTGTCAACATCTGCTGGATCATCAAAAAAGCAAGAGAGTTCCAGAAAAACATCTATATCTGCTTTATTGACTATGCCAAAGCCTTTGACTGTGTGAATCACAATAAACTGTGGAATATTCTGAAAGAGATGGGAATACCAGACCACCTGACCTGCCTCTTGAGAAATCTGTATGCAGGTCAGGAAGCAACAGTTAGAACTGGACATGGGACAACAGACTGTTCCCAAATAGGAAAAGGAGTACGTCAAGGCTGTATGTTGTCACCCTGCTCATTTAACTTATATGCAGAGTACATAATGAGAAACGCTGGGCTAGAGGAAGCACAAGCTGGAATCCAGATTGCCAGGAGAAATATCAATAACCTCAGATATGCAAATGACACCACCCTTATGGCAGAAAGTGAAGAGGAACTAAAGAGACCCTTGATGAAAGTGAAAGAGGAGAGTGAAAAAGTTGGCTTAAAGCTCAATATTCAGAAAACTAAGATCATGGCATCCAGTCCCATCACTTCATGGCAAATAGATGGGGAAACAGTGGAAACAGTGTCAGACTTTATTTTTTTGGGCCCCAAAATCACTGCAGATGGTGACTGCAGCCATGGAATTAAAAGACACTTACTCCTTGGAAGGAAAGTTATGACCAACCTAGATAGCATATTAAAAAGCAGAGACATTACTTTGCCAACAAGGTCCGTCCAGTCAAGCCTATGACTTCTCCAGTGGTCATGTATGGATGTGACATTTGGACTGTGAAGTAAGCTGAGTGCCAAAAAATTGATGCTTTTGAACTATGGTGTTGGAGAAGACTCTTGAGAGTTCCTTGGACTGCAAGGAGATCCAACCAGTCCATCCTAAAGGAGATCAGTACTGGATGTTCATGGGAAGGATTGATGCTGAAGCTGAAACTCCAATACTTTGGCCAACTCATGTGAAGAGTTGACTCATTGGAAAAGACCGTGATGCTGGGAGGGATTGGGGGCAGGAGGAGAAGGGGATGACAGAGGATGAGATAGATGGATGGCATCACCGACTCAATGGACATGAGTTCGAGTAAACTCCGGGAGTTGGTGATGAACAGGGAGACCTGGCATGCTGCAATTCATGGGGTCGCAAAGAGTCAGACACGACTGAGTGACTGAACTAAACTGACTGACACCTTTTAAGGTAAGTTGTTTTGTTGTGTAATCATCAGCTCTAGGCTTAAAGAAAAAAAATTTTATGTTACTAAGACAAAGGAATGTAGAGGGGGGAGAAAGAAAGAAAAGACCATTGTCCTTTTCTCCTCTTTGAGAATTCCAGACCCCTTTCTCCTCCTCAGGGACCCCAGACTTCTTATCAACCTGCCTAGGAACCGACTGTCTCATTTCTATCTCCTGATTCCATAGATGAGAAAAACCAAGACCCAGGGAGCTGAAGGTAGGTGTCCAAGATGGTGTAACAGCCTGTTAAATTTGGAACTGGAACTTCCTAGAGATTTGAAATAGTCTCGAATAGGAGAAGTTGTTGTTTAGTGGCTGAGTCCTGTCCGATTCTTTTTCAACTGTAGCCCATCAGGCTCTTCTCTCCATGGGATTTCCCAGGCAAGAATACTAGAATGGGTTGCCATTTCCTTCTCCAGAGGATCTTCCTGACCCAGGGATTGAACCCATGCCTCCTGCATTGGCAGGCAGATTCTTTACTACCAAGGCACCAGGGAAGCCTTTATAGGAGGAGAGACAGGTACTAAGAGGAGTTTGGCATAATTTGAAACTATTCTCACCTTACAAGAAAATTTGCCTTCTTCAATGAATTTTGATCCTCAAGAATTATATAGAGTAAAGGAATGTGTAGTACCTGCCAAACTTTTTATGTTTATTGCTTTAATGAAACTTTTTAGTGCTTGAAAGACTCCTACTTCCATCTTTTATAGAGAAGAAAGCAATGATGTCTGACAAAGCTACCCCGTACATTTCACTAATGGGTGTCTTGATGGTTTGTTCGGACCGTCACACAGTCCCTTTATTGTGCTGCATCACACTGTCCCTTTATTCATGGGGGTGGGGTAACTGTAATATAATACACAACCAGACAGAACAAACCATATTATGGCAGCAGGCATTGAGGCATTGGAGAATCTGAACACTTACAGAATGAGATGCAGTTTACTTAATATTAGCAAACAAATGTTATACCATGCGCTTCTCTTAGGAAGTCACATGTCTTCTCATTGAGGATAGTTCCATATACATCCCTTATATGTATATTATTTATTTACTTACTGCTTTTGAAGCACTGGTTTCTGACCCTCTTCCTTATAGTATATAAGGGGAAGCTTATAGTATATAGTCTTTCTCAGTTCAGTCTAGTATGAAATGAAATTGCTGCTGCCATGTTTGGACACACCACAGACATTTTTTAGTCTCTTTGTGTATGACTCAGACTTGGAGTACTTATCTAGGTTTAGACTAGGGTGATGGTAAAATAGAGAAATGAAAAAATCATTTAAATCATTAAATTTAAAAAATCACTGATTTTTTAAAAATGAGGTAACTCATTTTTAATGAGTTCACCATTAATTCATTCACTTCATTTCACCATTAATTCATTGGTGAAGTGAAGAAAATTAAAGATAATACCTAACCTTCCAGCTTGAGCAATTTGGTAGATAGTAATGAATTTTACTATGACAGATAGAACTAGAATAAAAGTAGGTTTAGTACAAGGGAAATATCAAGGATTTCATTTGGGGCTCATTAAGTTTAAAAACCCTACTAGACATCTACATGAAAATATTGGGATGCACTGGCCGCAGAAGTTTCAACTGGGAGTAAATTTGGGAGATTTTAGCATATAAATGATCTTTGAAGCCAAGGAGAATGGCTGTAATGAACAAGGAAAAGGTAATGAATTTGGTCTAAATTTTACATACCACCTGGTGCCAAGGTCTTTATCCTTTTATAATGTTGATTTGCTTTTCAAATGTCTTCCTTGGTGGCAACTAACTGGGGGGATTTACCATTTCTTCATTTCACTTCTGCTCTATACTTTAGACAACATATCTCCTAATAAATGGGTTATCCCTCATTTTTCTAATGCCAATGGTTTATTGTTTTCTCTTTTCTTCAGTGAAGAATATGTGGCTTATTTTATATTGCATTAAATGACAATCCTAACATGAATTCTCTATTGTAGCTTTATAATTTATTCATTTATTTAAATTTTTTTTTTTTTGGTCCAGGCTGCATGGCATGAAGGAGGTACACACAATCTTAGTTCCCCAACCAGCCCCCTGCAGTGGAAGTGTAGAGTCTAAACCACTGGACTGGCAGGGAAGTCTCTCTCTGTATATTTATTCATTAAATTCTCACAGCAATTCTTAAAGGTAGAAACAATTACTATTCCCAGTTTATAGATGAAGAAACTTAGGCTTAAAAAAGGTTGTATAACCTGCCCAAAATCTAATTGTTTAGAAGCGCTAAAGCCAGAACCCACTTATAGAACCAGTGATTTTTACATGTTTTTTTTAACTAGGGGAATTATTTTTAATATTGTATCAGGTAGCACTCCACAGTCACAAAAGAAAAAAGAAGAGGACAAGTTTAGAGACTCCATGACTCAGCACCTTTCTTCTCTCATCTGTTTCCCCTCTCCCTCCCTCCCTCCCCTGAGGCAGAATCTGAGGAGCTTCCATGGAAACCTAGAGTTCATTGACCTAACATCTAAATGTCATTCCTGTTCATGTAATCACATTTAATCTTTTGATTTCTGTTTCACAATCATATCATATCCAATTTATCATGAATTCTTTCTAATCCAAATATCTTATATTTGTAATTGTCTTTGGCCATCTCTATGCAAAGTTGGGTATTTTTTGAAATGTCTGCATTCTGATTTTTTTCTACATTCTCAATAGGACTGAGATGAAACTAATTTGAAAGAAAATTGCTCAGAATTAGTCATTTCCTTTTCTAGTAAGCAGTATTCACCAGAGCTTGTAGATTTCTCTTCTAAACAAAGCGTATTTACCTCTCTCTCTCATTTTATAATTATCATATTGTCATCACAATATGTAATAGTAAAAGCTATTTCAGAATTACAAGATTCTTTATAAAGATTTTATTGAATATATTTTGCTGTTGTTGGGCTTCCCTGGTGACCCAGTGGTAAAGAATCCACCTGTCAATGCAGGTGACGTGGGTTCAATTCCTGGTCCTGGAAGATCCCACAACTAAGCCCATGTACCTACAACTACTGAGCCTATGCTTTAGAGCTCATGCTCCACAACAAGAGAGGAGATAGTTGTTTAGTCGTGTCCGACTCTTTGCGACTCCTCTGTCCATGTAATTCTCCAGGAAAGAATACTGGAGTGGATTGCCATTCCCTTCTCCACTGGACCTTCCTGATCCATAGATCGAACCTGGATCTCCCGGATTGTGGGCAGATTCTTTACCTAATGATCCACCAGGGAAGCTGTAATGGAAGTCTGCACACAGAAAATAGAGGAGCCCCCACTCACCACAACCAGAGAAAGTTGAGTGCAGCAATGGAAGACCCAGCACCGCCAAAAACAAGTAAACCTTGATTTTGCTGTTGTTGGTCAGAGGGGGGCATTGAAAATTTTTACTGGGAAATTATTTCTCAGTGAAATGAATTATTGTTACTATTTCTGTAAGAAGAGAAAAGCATATTAATCCAAACATGTAGAAACCCATCCTAAGAGGATAATACTGTTTACAAGTAGAGGATATGTTGATGAATGGCAAAAACCACCACAATATTGTAATGTAATCAGCCTCCAATTAAAATAAATTCACTAATTTTTAAAAATAGTAGAGGATATGTTAAAGTATCTATATTCTTAATTTCCTGTCCTCGGAGATAACCAAAGAATGGACGGAGTCATGTACTTATTTCTTATTCTTACTGCTTCTCAGACCAGCAGTGTGGACGGTGAACTTAGACATTAGAAATTTACTGAACATAAGGTCACACAAACAGATTGAAGCGGGGAAGAGACAATCAGCCAAATAATTGCAAAAATTGCAACACTGCCTTGAATATCTTGACCCTTTCAACAAAGTTGGACTTTCGCCAAAAGAATTCCAGTAATAATTACAAGCCTCCCTCTGATTTGAATATTTACATACGAGATTCTGATAAGAGCTAATTCTATTTCATTGGTATGAAACAAAATAGAAGGAACATATTGCTTTGACTTAAAAACAGTCCAGGAATTCCCTGGTTGTCCAGTGGTTAGGACTCAGTGTTTCCACTATAAGGGGCATGGGTTTGATCCCTGGTCAGTGAATAAAGTACCACAGGCCTCCCAGCTCGGCCAAAAAAAAAAAAGAAAGGCACTCTAATGTCTAGAGGAATTTATTGAACCATTGTGTCATATCAGTAAGAAGTAATACAACTAACAAGACAGCCTCTCAGAGGACTGGCCTATTTTTTCTTTCTTGGGGCTGAGCTTATTCAAATTCTTTAAACCAGGCTGGTTTATCTTAAAGGGGACCCTCTCAGCTCACCTGTGATGACGACTGTTGATTTCACCTTTCCAGGCTTGTCTTTATTCTGAGCACCAATAACCATGCTGGTTAATGCATCAATTAAACTTCCTAATAGTTAGGATTACTCCTGGAAATTTATCTATGAGAGGAAAACAGTTCTTTACATGACTCAATTCAGCCTATTTCCCTGAGATCTCAGAGAAGATGTAGTCATGTAAAGGGGCAAGAAATGTGAATCAGTTATCCAGGGCACATGCACCTCTGTCAGAAGCAGTCGTCAGCAAGTTTATTAGCTGCTCCTCACACACAATTGTATTGCCTTAGTTTTGTTAGCAGCTTGGGGGTAAAGCGGGATATTCAGGCAGTCATGAAAGTGAAAGTCACTCAGTTGTGTCCGACTCTTTGCAACCCAGGCATTCTCCAGGCCAGAATACTGGAGAAGGTAACCATTCCCTTCTCCAGGGGATCTCCCCAACCCAGGGACGAACCCAGGTCTCCCACAATGTGGGCGGGTTCTTTATCAGCTGAGCTACAAGAGGCAGTCATGGGTCAAAGCAAATTTGATAAGCTGAGTTTGAATCTCTTATCTGTGCAACTCTCGGGCTTCCCAGGTGGCGCTAGTAGTAAAGAGCCTGCTTGGCAATGTAGGAGACTTAAGAGACGCAGGTTAGATCCCTGGTTCAGGAAGATCCCCTGGAGGAGGGCATGGCGACCTGCACCAGTATTCTTGCCTGGAGAATCCCATGGACAGGGGAGCTTTGTGGGCTACAGTCCATAGGGTCGCAAAGAGTTGGACAGGACTGAAGCAACTTAGTAAGCACGCACGCATAGGCAATTCTCTCAAAATTTTCTAAAGACCTGCGGCTGTTGCTGCTGCTTAGTCGCTTCAGTGGTGTCTGACTCTGTTCGACCCTATGGACTGCAGCCTGCCAGGCTCCTCTGTCCATCAAATTCTCCAGGCAAGAGTACTGGAGTGGTTGCCATGCCCTCCTCCAGGGCATCGTCCTGAACCGGGGATCGAAGCGGGTCTCCTGCACTGAATGCACATTCTTTACCGACTGAGCCACCAGGGAAGTCCTCTAAAGACCTAGGACAAATACTAATTTATCCTTTAGTATTTGAGCAAAGTTGCTTGTTGCTTTTTTTTTTTTAATTGGAGGCTAATTGCTTTGTAGTATTGTAGTGGTTTTTGCCATACATTGACATGAATCAGCCATGGGTGTACATGTGTTCCCATCCTGATCCCCCCTCCCACCTCCCTCCCCATCCCATCCCTCTGGGTTATCCCAGTGCACCAGCCCCGAGCACCCTGTCTCATGCATCAAACCTAGGCTGGTAATCTGTTTCACATATGATAATATACATGTTTCAACGCCATTCTCTCAAATCATCACACCCTGGCCTTCTCCCACAGAGTCCAAAAGACTGTTCTTTACATCTGTGTCTCTATTGATGTCTCACATATAGGGTTATCGTTACCATCTTTCTAAAGTCCATATATATGTGTTAGTATACTGTAATGGTCTTTATCTTTCTGGCTTACTTCGCTCTGTATAATAGGCTCCAGTCTCATCCACCTCATTAGAACTGCTTCAAATGCATTCTTTTTAATGGCTGAGTAATATTCCATTGTGTATATGTACCACAGTTTTCTTATCTATTCATCTGCCGATGGACATCTAGGTTGCTTCCATGTCCTGGCTATTGTAAACAGTGATGCAATGAACATTGGGGTATATGTGTCTCTTTCAATTCTGGTTTCCTCAATGTGTATGCCCAGCAGTGGGATTGCTGGGTCATATGGCAGTTTTACTTCCAGTTTTTTTGCTTTTATTTTGTATTTACTCTACTAATTGAGGTATGGTATGCATGCATGCTCAATTGTGTGGGACTCTGCAATCCCATGGATTGCAGCCTGCAAGTCTCCTCTGTCCATGGGTTTCTCCAAGCAAGAATACTGGAGTGGGTTGCCATTTCCTTTTCCAGGGGATCTTCCCCATCCAGGGATCAAACGCAGGTCTCTTGCATTGCAGACAGATTTTTTCCTGCCGAGCCACCAGTGTGAAAGCATTAGTTGCTCAGTCATGCCTGACTCTTTGTGACCTCATGGACTGTAGTCTGCCAGGCTCCTCTGTCCTTGAGTTTCTCAAGGCAAGAATACTGGAGTGGGTTGCCATTTCCTTCTCCATGGAATCTTCCTGACCCAGGGATGGAAACTGCCTCTTTTGTATCTCCTGCCTTGCAGGCAGATTCTTTACCAATACTCACCACATGGGAAGTCAATTGAGGTCACATGCTATCTAAAATAAAATAAAGCAGACCTTGAATTTTTATTCCCACCTTAGGTACATTTTTAATCAAAATGTCGCCCTGTTTTCATAAGGCTTTGGTAATCAGTAATTCCCTTTGTAAAAACAAAAAAGGAAATAGTTTCAGATATCTCAGATGTCAAAATAGGAGATTATGCTTCAACCAATTCTCCAGCAAATTCTCCTGTTCTCCTGCAAAGTATCTGACTACGCGTTGACAAGAGATTCTTAGGGATACTCCAGGTGACTGAAATATAGGTTCAAGGCCACACTGAAGTAATAGTAACAGGAATTTAGGAGTGTGCTCACTTATGAAGACTCTAGCCTCAGAACTCTGACTTGAGGGAACTTCCCAGGAATGTCTAAGAGGAATGGAAAACCCCCTGGTCACTAGAGCTACAATAATAGGTGGAAAGAGCCAGGTTCATAACCAAAGCTCTTAGGATGATTGAACAAAGAAGAAAATATTTTCTATAAGCTCTTCATTCATTCATTCATTCACTCATTCAACAAATGTTTGTTAAGATGTTGCTAGATATCAGGTTTAAAAAAAAACTTTAATTTTTTAAAAAAGGGTTTTGTCTCTATTGTCAAAATGCTTTTAAGTGTATTTATGAGTCTGTGAGCTGGGAGATGTCCCATGGGACAATATGTACCAGTATCTCTTTCTTTTCCACCACAAGAAAAAATACACAGAAGGACTCTTTTATGGCTTCTGGCCAGCACAGCAGATCAGCTGTTGCCCATTATAGAACTCAAAGACAACAGAGAGAGGTCTATTGTTTTTTTCTGAAATGAGGGTGTATAAGGGTATGCTGCCCCAGAAGGAAAGCCAAGTGCTGACTCTGTTTGTAGCACTGAAGGGTAGGCTATAGGAATGGATATTGTCAACCCTGAAAAGATAAGAAATGTCCCCCAAATAACACCATTGTGCATTTAACAAAATATATTTTGCTAGATAGGAACTCAATGTAAACGATGATTCTGGAACTGACAGAAAAATTCTCCTACTCTTTCTCATGTTGTCATACACAATTTGTCAATAATGAAACTATTTCACTGTGACTCTGATGTTCATGTATCTATCATCTCTGATTTTACAGTCCATTTTAAGAAGTTCCTTTAAATCACCAATATAAGAGGTTGGCAAATTCAGAAAAGGTCTTAAAGCATAAGTCCCAGATAATGTGTGAAAGCTTCCTTCCAACTCCCTAAAGTTCTCTGGATTCACTTCTGTCCTTTCAACTTCTCTCTTGTGACCATGGAATCCTTATGCCATGTTCATGGTCCCAATAAATGAATTTCTGAACAAACCTCCATAACTATGAAAATCAACCATTGCAACTTGAAAATGTTTTCCACTGCATCACTCCAGTGTAGCTAGTGAAAGTCCTTATACCTCTTGTTCCAAGTCACCTTGGGCCCAAAAGAAACCCTAATTTGAGGACAAACACCAGAGTTGGCGTGTTTAAATCTCACTAGAGATTTAAGGAGAGCAGCCTCACTCAGGCTTTTCTTCTTCTTTCTACTGCCCTGGGAATGCCTGCCTTCCCCAGAAAGCAAAAATCATTCAAATCAAGAAATATGAACACAGATGTCAGTACTTGAATTTTCCTTCAGCCTTTATTACAAATAACCAAGGATTAGTAAAATGAGCCATTTAAATGGAAAAAGTAGGTTTCGAAGCAAAGCCAAAAGTATTCTCTTTGCTGATGTATTCTGTCGGTTGTTAAACTTATTCCCCTCAGTCCCACAGAGCTTCCCCCATAGCTCAGCTGGTAAAGAATTTGCCTCCAATGCAGGAGACCCTGGTTCGATTCCTGGGTCAGGAAGTTCCCTGGAGAAGGGATAGTCTACCCACTCCAGTACTCTTAGGCTTGGAGAATTCCATGGTGTCACAAAGAGTCTGACACGACTGAGCAACTTTCGCCTCGCTTCACTCACATCCACAAACTCTCTCTAATATAAGGAGATTGCCACATGAGATTAAATGTCAGAGTGATATGTCTGACAGAAAATTCTTCCAGAAGATAAGGGATACAAGTATCATCAGAACAAAATAAGAAGGAGAAAGAGAGTTAGCTTCACCGGGAACACCGGCAAAAACATTGGAAACACACAGCCGATGGCCTCTGCTCTTCCCTGCCTGTCTCCCCAGGGGTACTGGTTGGACTGGGCAGTGGAGTTATTAGGTGTCTGGTGTTAGGAATGAGGAAGGTGCATGCTCACATTTTAAGACTCTTGACAAAAATATACATTTTTTTAATTATTAGGAGATATAAAAGTATATAGGCAAAGACTTCCCTGGTGGTCCAGTGATTAAAACTTTGGCTTCCAATGCAGGGGGTGCAGGTTCAATTCCTGATCAGAGAGTTAAGAACCTGCATGCCCCTTGGCCAAAAAACCAAAACATAAAGCAGAAACAATACTGTAACAATTTCAATAAAGACTTTAAAAATGGTCCACCTCAAAAAAATAAAGTCTTCTAAAAAAATTACATATCAAAAAAAGGATATAGCCTCATACTTCATTATTTAGCTTGAGCATTGAATTTTCACAGTATCATAGCACATAATACATTTGTCATTGTAGCTACAGATATCTGTTAAAAACAAACTTTCAAAATTCCATTTGAATACACACAATCGACAAAAACAGTGACTTCTGGAAGAAAAATCTGCTCCCACATTTAATAAATACTTGATTTTGAACCAATTAAATAACATTGTAAGTCTCAGTGTCCTCATTTGTAAAAAGGAAATAATAGTGCCCATATCAGAGCATTATTTTGTGTGTTATATATGCTAATCTGAAAAACAAACCCGTAGCTGGATGTCTAACAAAATAAGCCCTCAAAAATATTAGCGCCACCTGAGAAAAGCATTAGTGACCAAACAAGGGAGCCTGGAGGTGAAAGAATGAGAGAAGATGTCCTACTTTAGAAAGATGAACATCAAATATTTAAAATCTGGGTCAACATCAACTAAGAAGGGACATAACACAATTCATAAAAGCACACCCCAAAGAAGTTAGACTGAAAATATGTTGGTGAAATGTGTCAAAATGACAAATTCATGCACTAGAAATATATAATAGGCTATTAGAGAAAAACGGGGATGTTTTGAGGCCTATGCATATTTATTTTCAGAGATTGCTAATGGACAAAAAAAATATGACCCCTTCTTAAATTCTTTCCCAGAACTACTGTTGAGAGTTGAGAGCTCACTGAATGCACAAGAGCAACATTTTTTGGTTCACTGATAAGAAATTGCATGAGGCAGAATTTCAGTGGAGAGAAGTTATAGTCATTTATTCATTAGGTCAGCAACCATTCAGAGTGCTGTCTATGCTTGCACTCGATGAAAGACACAGAAAATTGAAATAGAAACAAACCAAAACAGCCCCCAAATCACTGAACATAAGCAAACAGGGCTCACTTATTTCCATATGTTGGCCCTTACCAGTAGTGACTCAGTAAACATGTGTTTGCAGATATCATTCCAGGATACTAATTTCAATTCTTTTGAATATATACAAAGGAGTGGGATTGCTGGATCATAGAGTACTTCTATTTTTAATTTTTGGAGAAATCTCCATACTGTTTAAAGACTTACCTGTGGTCCAGTGGTTAAGACTCCAGACTCCCAATGCAGGGGGCCTGGGTTTGATCGCTGGTCAGGGAACTAAATCCCACCTGCCACAACTAAGACTCAGTGTTAAAAAGCAGAGACATTACTGTGCCAACAAAGTCCATATAGTCAAAGCTATGATTTTCCAGTAGTCATGTATAGACATGAGAGCCGGATCATAAAAGGCTGAGTGCTGAAGAATTGATGCTTTTGAACTGTGGGGTTGGAGAAGACTCTTGAGAGTCCTTTGGACTGCAAAGAGATCAAACCAGTCCATCCTAAAGGAAATCAACCCTGATTATTCATTGGAAGGACTGATACTGAAGCTGAAGCTCCAATACTTTGGCCACCTGATGTGACGAGCTGACTCATTAGAAAAGATCCTGATGCTGGGAAAGATTGAGCGCAGGAGGAGGAGGGGCTGACAGAGGATGAGATGGTTGGATGGCATTACCGACTCAATGGACATGAGTTTGAGCAAGCTCTGGGAGCTGGTGAAGGACAGGGAAGCCTGGTATGCTGCAGTCCATGGAGTGGCAAAGAGTCAGACACGACTGAGCAACTGAACAGCAACAACCATATTGTTTTCCACAGTGGCAGCACCAACAGTATGAAAGAGTTCCAATTCTCCATGTGCTGACCAACACTGATTTATTTTCTTTTTGTATAACAGCCATCTTAACTGATATGAGGTGATATCTCACTGTGGTTTGATTTGCATTTCCCTGATGATCAGTGATGGAGAGCATCTTTGCATATACCTGTCAGCCATTTGCCTATCTTCTCTGAAGAAATGTCTATTCATCATAGAGAAACAGAGAGTAGGATAGTGGTTGCCAAGTGACTGGGAGGAGGGGGAAATGGGCAGTTGTTGTTCAAGGGGAATAAAGTTCCATTTCAGCAAGATGAGTGAGTTCTGGAGATCTACTGCACAACCTTGTACCTTTAGTTAACGTGTCGTGCACTTAAAAGTTTGTTATGGGGATAAATCTCAAGTTAAATGAAAAAAAAATAAATTAAATAAGATTGATTGTGGTAAAAGTCAGGATGTCAAAGGACTGACAAAGAAATGATAGGCAAGAAAGTAGAGTGAGGGATGTGGTCAAAGGTTTGAGATGCTTTGATGAAAAGAGAGAATAAATATTAGAGGATTGAGAGTTGGGGCGAAGTGGCTACAGATCAAGGAGTTTGAGTTGGTTGTTACTTTCAGGTGTCTTAAGCAAAAGGTGCTGAAATGGAACAAGTGAGCAGGAGTCAGGATTCAAGTACAATTCAGTTACTATATAAACTGGCTGAAAGTGAAAGTCACTCAGTCGTATCCGATCTTTGCGACCCTGAATTCTCCAGGCCAGAATACTGGAGTGGGTAGCTGTTACCTTGTCCAGGGGGATCTTCCCAAACCCAGGGATTGAACCCAGGTCTCCTCCATTGCAGGCAGATTCTTTACCATCTGAGTCACAAAGGAAGCCCAAGAATACTGTAGTGGGTAGCCTATCCCTTCTCCAGTGGATCTTCCCAACCCAGGAATCAAACCAGAGTCTCCTGCATTGTAGGTTTCTTTACCAGCTGAGCTACCAGGGAAGCCCCTTTAAACTGAGTAAAATCATTCAATTCCTTAAGAACTGATTCACTTTCTAAATTTCTGTAATGAAAATTATATGTCCTTCTAGTCTTCTCTTAGAAAGGGTTGGTGTTCATTTCAGGGGAACTTGGGGTAGCCATTTGGTGTCTGCCTCCAATGCAGGGGACCTGGGTTTGATCCCTGGTCTGGGAATTAAGATCTAGCCTGCCACTGAGGGCATGGCCAAAAAATAAACAAAAATAAATATATATGTTTCCATCCAGGCTGAGTAACGAGAGTGAATACAGCTCAGGGTTAACTCTGTGAGGCTGAGCTAAGTCAAACCTTTGCCCAAGGCTCCAGAAAACCCATTTCAGGAAGATAATCATATCCAAGTAACTGTTTCTCAGGGTGAAAAATAAAATGCAATTTTTCTGCTCTTAGGAGTAGGCATTTTTGCCTATTCATTCTTTTTTCTAATTATGGGTTTCATTACATTTCATCAAT
Organism: Odocoileus virginianus; assembly: GCF_023699985.2. Lineage (NCBI taxonomy): Eukaryota > Metazoa > Chordata > Mammalia > Artiodactyla > Cervidae > Odocoileus > Odocoileus virginianus. Next base: position 19,739,603 of record NC_069682.1, read on the forward strand.
TTGCAGGCTTATCTCTGGTTGAAATGTGTCTGTTTGTCAGAGCTCCAATTTACTGTGCCTGGGATTTATCCTGGGTTTGCTAACCTCTGTCAAAGCTCTGCCAGGAATGGGTTCCCTCCTTCTCACTAAGGCTGCCTTGACAGATTGCTTTAACTGAGGGATCTCATAGGCACGGAGGACGTCCTTGCTTTGGGAGGTTTCTATTTACTTTTGGTCTTAGCGCTGGGCCCCATTCTTTCAGATTCCCTGGAGCCTTCGTCTCTTTATGTTCTCATGGTTACACCTTGGTTACCAGCCGACCTTTTGTCCCAACTGCTGTTTACTTAGAGAGTTTAAAGATGTATCAAATGACCTAGATAAAGGATTTCAACGAATATCATCTGTTTGTTGTCTAAGAAAAGTATGACTTGTTTCTGACCTAACAAGACTACAGATCACGATTATGAATGTATCATCTTGGAAGTGTTTGAAGATGACTTTAAAAAGAAAGAAGTATTAGAGGTCAGTAAAGAACAGACCATTGTTGACAGAGAGACAAGGTAATTGGAATGTTCTGCAAGGTTCAAATCACCAAAAATTAGCTGACTTTGACTTTAAAAAGATAAAATAAAGATGAATATGCTGTCAGCCACATGTTCTAAGGGTAACCCCACAGCACTGTGAATGGAGATAAATGACAACCATGGTCAGATCATTCTCAAATAATAAGCAATTTTTTATTAACAGGCTCTAGAAATTACATTTATTTGTTGTTCTCGCTTAAAAAGAGGCAAAGCTCCAGTCCCCATTGAGCTTACATTCTAGTAGTGAAAGATTGGCAGTAAAATGAGCAAGGGAATGTTTTATGTGTCAAGCGGTGATACAGATAAAAGTCAAGGAAGGGAGGTTGGTAGAGAGGGGAGTGTGGTGGGGGAACATCTCAATGAGAGAACATTCTGGCAGGAATGTGAGAAAGGGAAGGGACTGGCCATGCTGGTATCTCGGGTAAGGACATTTCGGCAGAAAGGTCAGCAAGTGCAAAGGACAAGCACAGGCAATGAGGGTCTGGTGTGTCTGAGGAAGAGAATGAGTGAGGAAAGAGATAGGAAATGGTTTGAGAATCTAGAATAAATGTTTAATCAAGTATCTCGGTACCACAACCCAGCCAAGTTGTTTCATAAAATTAACCATCGAGGCCATCTCAGGAGTATTGTTGTGAAGAAAAGGAGGAGGTGGAGGGGGACATGAAGCCTAGAAATGAGTTTTTTAGGATACTAGCATGTTTTTAGATTAATAGAAATGAAAGTGTGAAGATGGGGGAAATGACATGCAGAAGAGAGAGAGGAGAAATGTAAGAACACTGTCCTTGAATGCATGAGGAGAATGGTTCCCATGCACAAGTGGAAGGATCAGCCTTTGAGGGGAGCCAGGAGTCACCCCAGTCCCAGGAAAAAGTCTGGGGCTAAGACCCAGGTACAGGCAGTAAGTCAATGCAGTAGTGAAAGCTTATAAAGGTTCTCTTCTGAATTCTCCCATTTTCTCAGTGAAATAAGAAGCAAGATCACCAGTGAAGGGCGAGAACAGAGGAAGTGTTAGAGGCTTGAAGATCCAGGGAAAGATATAAAACACTCTTCGAGAAGAATATGAGATTGAATCTCTAAGGAATCTGAATAGGATTTTCAGATTGCACTCAGGATTCATTTAAAGTTAAGTGTCCTGAATTGAAGGTGTGATCAGTCTGCACAGCTGTTTTTCTGCACCCACACTCAGCAGAACCATGGCAAGTGATGGGCAGGCTAAGAGCTCGAATTGATCAGACCACAGGAATTTGCTGGTGAGTGCAACAAAAGGAGAAAGGGGTGAGGGAGTAGACTGTTCATGTGAAGGAGTAAATATGATGATAAACCACGGAGTCTAAGCTGCATAAGACAGAAAGTACAGATGTGAGGATGATGAAGCACAGCAAAATTAATGTAGGATCAGTGGATGCCTTGTTAGGGGCAAGGAATTGCTGATATTGGGATCCTGGAGGGAGTGAGCAGGGGAACACAGGGAGGGGACTGGGAGAATAAAATATTGGAGTTACAGAGATGACAGAGGGGTCAGTTCTTGAAAACGGCAACTGATATGGTGTGCTTGGCTGGGGACCATGTCATCGGAGGAGAGGAGACCAAAAAATTCAAAGGCCAAGGTACAATACCTCAGAGTTGACCTGTATGGATATTGAAATCACCATAAATACCAGGACACCATTAGAGAGCGTGACAGGGAGGCAGGGGCTGAAATCAAGGAATGAGGGAGGTGGTTTGGGGGTTGGTGATGACTGGCATGAAAGGATCATGGTGATGACCAGCCTGAGAATCTGGTCACGGGCAGGAACACAGCTGGACCTAGAGCTCTGCTGAGGGGTTTTAGGAGGAGAGGCAGAGCATAATCTGCAAGGGACACAGAAGCAAGGAGTCAAGTTCTCCCATTTCTAGACCTTCTGGGAAAGGAAATGGCCATGACTCAAAGGGGCTGCCAGGGAGGACACGGTGTTCAGAGGGCTAGGCCTGGTCTCAGGTAGAGTGAGCAAGTGATGGTAGGTGTCAGCAGAAAGGCTGAGGATGGAGGCCACAGAGCAGGTGATATCAGGAAGGGGGCAGGCAGGTGAAGTGAGGGGAAAAAGTGATGGGTGATGATTAGAGTCTGGGGGTTCAAATTCCATGCTTCTGGTGGGGTCTGATAGGAGTAAACATAAAGACTATGATGAGAAGAGTCTTTATGTTCTCAAGGCAGACAGTTCATGGGGCTCATTTGCATTGTTAGGAAGAAGTGGATACAACTGTTAATTGCCAGGATTTATATTGGGGGTGGATATGGAACTGAGCCTTGGCTGAAGGGGACAGAGACTCAGGCCCTGTTTCCACTCCTAACTCTGGTGATATGTTGGTGGGAGGGGTGTCTTATCTACTCTGAGCATGGTGAATTCCTGGTTCCTCCTGGCCTGCTCGGGAGCATCCAGAGCTCTCCAGGCCAGTTGATTTATTGATTAGGTTTTTTTCTCCTCAGTCCATGGGCTGGGTCTCTTAATCCAATTTGACTTGGACTCAGTGCCAAAGACTTCCCTGAACAGTCCGGGTAACAGTCAGTGTCCTTAACTTTGCCAGAACAAATCTGTCTCTCTCAGCAGAACTTCTCCCAAGACTCGACTCCTGCTGTGTCTTCATTTGCCCTAAGTTGAAATGCCAGAGTCAGGACAGCCTGGAGCCACAGCCCTAGACCGTGGGAGGAAACTTGGGCTCCAGTCCTGCCTCTGCCTCTTGGGGACCCTGGAACCTCTCTAGTTTGAGTCCTTGGCTGTTGAAGTAAAGCATGGAAGTGTGAGAATGGATTCGGCTCACGAATTCTCTAATGATCCCTCTGCTCAACGTGGCAGGCACACCAAATGATCATTTCTCAAAAGCCTGTTCAAGAATGAAGGAAACTAGAGGAATGAAGGTAAATTTTTTCAGTGATGTGCATCACAAGAAGAATGTCAGGTACTTTTGAGATGGTCCTTCCCATGGACTGGGCAGGTCAGAGATACAAGGTCTTCCAACCCAAGATCATTAGGAATGGTCTGGAAATTGAGAGAAACACTGTGAACTTGGTCACTCAGAAACGGGCCACAAATTTGAATGTCTATCAAAACCTAGAAGGAAGTAGAAGTAAGTATCATGGGCCAACTAGAATACAATAGGGCATAGTGGGGACTGTGATAAAATAGAATGGGTACTAGTTTTAAGGAAGCCATTAATTTGCTCCAGCTGATCATTTTCTTCCAGGAGCACAGGTCTTGTGTTGTCAGATCTTCTGTTTTTTGAAGCAAACAGAATCTTGATTTTATATGAAATTCCCTTATTTTTCAAAATTTCCAACTAAATCAAAACATTAAAACTATTTCATGGGGGTGGTGGTTTAGTCACTAAGTCATGTCTGACTCTTGTGACTTCATGGACTGGAGCCCACCATGCTCCTCCATTCATGAGATTTCTCAGGCAAGAATACTGGAATGGGTTGTCATTTCTTTCTCCAGGGTATCTTCCTGACTCAAGGATTGAACCCATGCTTCCTGTGTCTTTACCCACTGAGCCATTGTGGAAGTCCCCAGGGAGGGGGGGGGACCTTATAGGCAGATTTGAATTTCAGGATAACAAGGTACAAAGAGTATTCTAAGATTATACAGTAAGTCCCCTACATACAAACCCTCAAGTTGTGAACTTTCAGAGATATGAATGTGCCCCTCTATGCTAGCTGTTGTGCTGTATTGCTGTACTTTTCAAGATACTGTACTGTAAGATTAAAACTGTTTTCTTTATTTATTGTGTTTGTTTTCTCATTTATTATTTGTGTGGAAAGTATTATAAACCTATAATGCTGTATAGGCAGTACTATATAGCCAATTATGTCAGATGGATGCCTAGGCTAACTCTGTTGGATATACGAACAAATTGGATTTGCAAACAATGCTCTGGGAATGGAACTCCTTCATATGTGGGGGACTTACTGTACATGGGAGAAGGTCAAGTTTAATCAAGGCATCTGGAAGACTGAAAAGTTCTCCAACGTCTCTAGTCACAGGGTTAGTGAATCATACAATCCTTGGCACAGAGTAGGTTCTCCTTAAATATTTCTTGAATGAATAAACATACAGAGTCAAAGAACTACAGCCACCACTGAGTCCAGTTGTTTTCAAATGCCTCTGGCTTCTTTGCTCTAGTCAGTTTTTCTAGGAAACCAACTCTCTGATGGAGACTTGGCTATAACCACTTCAGTAAGAAAATGCTGTCAGGAGCAGCACCTTGGGACTGAGGGAAGCAGGAGAAGGGGGTGGAGGGAAGTTGGGCAGCAGTCACGACACAGACCCAGCCCGTCCCCTGAGTTCTGAAGCTGGATTGGGACTTCTTCTCCCCACTAAGGCCGGAGGCTGGGTCTTGGTCATCAGACGTGAGCTGCCCCTGTGATTGGGCAGGAGAGGGCCTCAGCTCTGAGCTGTCATCAGCCAGCACCCTGGTGGCTGGGACAATGACTGCCTGGCCCTAAAGCGAGCATCTGAGCAGTGCACCATGGCATCCACTACACTTCCCAACTGTTGGGTATATGAAATCTCACACAGAAATTTAATGCAAAGCAAAGTCAAGCAGAGTCACCCTGGTTGTAAATGGGATGCAGACTCTTACCTCACCGTGGCCTTTTCTCTCCCCATTTCCTTCTTCCATGATGGCTCTAAGAACGCAGCTTCATCTCTGACTGAAACAGCCCTTAGAAGTTCCTTACTTACTTCTCAAGAATCCCCTAATCTAAGACCCTAAAGAAGACCCTTTGGGGGAGCAGCCCCACCTTCCAACTAGAGCCCATCCCTTCCCCCCTTTCATATCCCACCTGGGCTGTCAGCACCCCAGCTCATCTCCTGGGGGGAGCCACATGACCTCAGGAGAACCTCTTAAATAGTGCACGTTGCCTTCTTAGGGAATATTCTCTGATAGGAGTGAAATGATCTGAAAATCAGGATCAAGGGTTTCTTTCAGTGCAAGTGATTCATCCCTGTGGAGATTGCTCAGGTTTTCTATTTCAGAGAAGTCTCCCCAGTATACTTGGCTTCCTCTTTGAAGAACAATATAATTATAGAAAAGAACAAAGAACGCCATGCAGATTAAAATGACAGGTTCTTAGTCCTTACAGACACCCCGGTGCTGATGGAACAGCACAAATGTCCCCAAGCTCACCTTCCAAAGAGCGCTTTTTCAGAACTGGAAACTTTTTCAAACAAGGCCTGCTTGCTGACTGAATTCTCTTTTCTTTCACTTAACCACTTACCTGCCTCGCCTCATGCTAAGGAGCTCATTAAACTGCCTCAGACCTGTTTATTTTCCCCAGAAATTGCCTCTCTTAGTCCCTCTGCTGAGTTTCTTTGATATCTTTGTTTGAATGGAGAATAATGCATTTGAGTTGCTGCTGTGACATTTTTAAAAAGTGCTCCCGGCTGCTCAGAATGGTCTCTCCACCACATCCATCACTTACAAGGTCTTTCCACAAAATGAGGTCGAGTTTGTATGCACGATGCCTCTCTTCTCTCCTTCCCTGGCCATCCTTTCACCTCTCCTCACCCACTCAGCCACACTCCCTCCACTCACTTAGGGCAATCTCAGAGCAGAATACCTGCCTCCTTGTCCCAGCAATGGACCAGAATCTTGCTCATTATCCATAACAGTGCCTATTTATTCCCTCAGCTTACTCAGCTAAAATATGTTGTCTGGGAAGATTTCAACCATCAAATTCAAGAAAGCAATCTGAGGGCGGTGTTTGAAGACGGAGACATATTATTGACATGTGCTACAAATCCACAGTTCACATCGTTCCCATGAGTCTTATGCCAGTTTCTCTCTCATCAGGCACCAAAATAAGAAAAGATGACACCCCACAGCACAAAGCAGCCCATCAAACAACCAAGATGCCAACATGCTCAGCAGGACTATAGGAAAGCTGCCATCTTGCCTGTCAGATGTAACCTTTTCTTCTCTGTCCTGGGCTTTTCTGAAAAGGTAGGGAGTGCCTGCTTACGTTTGTGAAGTTGGTACATTAAAAACTCTAGAAAATAGCACACAAAGCATTTGATGGCTTAAGTGGGACCTTTTTTTATCTCAATAACACAGGCTCCCGTCCCCCTACAGAATATACCTCCCTACCAAGGCCATCGTCAATCTCTACAGAAGTCCCCAATCCCAACACCTCTTCACGTGATCACTGCATGGGGACCTTCCATGCCTGCTCTTTAGGATAAAGGTCTACACACAGCCAATCCCCTCCCCACAAAGGCCAACACTTTTGATTTCATCAATAAATCATTTGTAATCAAGACATTCAAGCTCAGGCTCAAACAGACCAGAAGTTCAACTTCTGGAATTGACAGGAATAAATTTATCAGATGTAGCAGTAGAAAATAAGGACCTCAGGAATTTTTTTAAAACTGGAAATTTGACCCAGGAAATGAAATTAAAGTTGAAAGCTTATTAAGGATTCACTCTTCCCTTTCCTAGCCCCCTATACCTCCAGCTTCTGTTTCTACCATAATCTGAAACACATACTCTTGAGAATGATAGCCATCAGTCTAGTCAAATTGGTGTAACTTAACTGGAAGAAGAGAAACTTCTCTCTATATTCCATCAACCACATAATCAAATTAACTTCAGAAATTTCATGTAGAAGAGAATGGTTACTTATACCCAAGTTCATAAACACATGTCACCTAGAAACTCTTACAGAGATGCACGTATTCTGACAGTCACCAAAGTGACTGTCCAACCAAAGGAAACACAAAAGAGGTGCTTTTTGTTTTCAAAAACAACAGTTGATGCTTTTACCTACACTAAAAAATCATGAAATAAGATGGTCTCTTTATAAAATGCATTATGTGTCAGCACAGTCTGAGTGGTATTTATAAACCAACCCATTTTGTAAAGGCCAAAAATGAAAGACTGGAAGGTTCAAAATATATAGCTGAATCCCTTAAACTACAGAGAGGATGTGTACCTCTACTTCCGAGAATGAAAGTCACAAGCCCCCTAGGCAACAGGGGGCTCCATCCACCTACTTCAACTGAAATTTGTGAAGCAAGCATGACCAGCCTCAACCAATGAAGAATCAAAAGTGCAGCAACAGGCCATACCAGGATGAAAATTTCCTGTGCTCTCCTCACTCTACCTCCAGGGAGTTTCTATAGTACGCTGCTCTCTTAAGAAGAAAAGGCATTTGTTTTTCATAAGGTAATATAAAATATTCTGCTTGGTAAATGAGCAGTAACGTGACAGATACAGATTATTAAATTACCAACAAGAGAATGCTTACTTGGAGACCTGAGCTGGTCAGAGAATTCTCATATCCTGTGGTCTGATGGTAATCACTTCTTTTAACACAAGGATTGAATATCAGTTTGGAAGAATCAGAAAGCCAGATCCAGACTGGTTTTTTTTATTTTTTAAAGCTGAGACAATGGTAAAATGCTCTCCTATTTTTAAGAAGCATTAACTGAATCTATAGCTTATATTCATTTTATAGTTAAATATCCACTGTAATTCCCATGTCTTCTGGCAAATTTTTTTTGCTTTTTATAGGTTAGACTTAACAACAAAGCCACCTAAATGACGATATTGTGATTTTCCTGTTTAAGAGTTTGCCCAGGTCTAGGTTATTTAGAAATATGAGGTTTCCTAAGTAGGGTGAGAGTCTGAAATTAGTAAGTCCACTTTAACATTAATGGAATCTTGAAATCAGTACTCTAGATAGGGAAATACCTTCTTGCTGGTGTGACTTCTTTATCACAATTATTGAAGGATGAATACTACTAATTTTCATTTCAATGACTTTTCTAGGATATAGAAAAGTAAAAAATGAACTTCAGCTTGTCTCATGCAAAAAGTGAATATAAAAATACAATATGCATTTGGGGATCCACTGATCACTGGCATCTGAAATTACGTCAATGAAATGGAGGAAATGTTGTGAGTCCCTCAAATTGTCAAGACCCGGCTGGAAATATTATTGTTCAAAAACCAAGAGTAGGATGGAAGGTGCCAGGCTGATTAAATTTGACAGCAGGGTTAGGAGTTGATGGCCACTTCTGGCCACTGTCTTTTTTGGCTTTTACCAGATTTTTCGCAATGTTTTAAAATAAGACAAGGCTATGGATACAAGGACAAAGGGAAACTATAAGGAGAAACCATAAAAACTAAAATTTATAAAAACAGAATTTATAGCCTATAAAAGACAGTTCAGGAGAAATTTCATTCTTGTATATAAAGTCTTAACTGGCCTAGTGAATGCCAAACTCAGTTACTATTTCTTCAAAAAACAGATAGGAAAGATCCATGCATGACTGCAAAATAAAGAAAAATAAATTTGAAACAGATGTCATAAAATCACACCCAACTCTTGTTTTAATTATAGAAGAATCATGAGTTTGTATATACAAAAGCTTACTGGAAAAAGATAGCAAAACATGAACGCTGGGAGATCTTTTAAGAAATAATTACTGTAACCAGAGTCCTGAGGGAAATGGAATATTAAAAGAAGGTAAGTTTTAGTGGACTGCATAGGCTTCCATTATTCCCTGAGATTTTTTAATTTTCTTAAACCTTAAAGGAAGTACGGTAGAAATGATAAATTAGAAGGGCCCAGGATGAGGATGAGATGGTTGGAAAGCATCACCAATTCAATGGACATGAACTTGGGCCAACCCCAGAAGATAGTGAAGGATAGAGAAGACTGGCATGCTGAAGTCCATGGGGTCACAAAGGGTGACTTGGTGACTGAACGACAGCAGCAGCAGGCAAGTTAAGTGTTGTTGTTGTTGTTTTTCTCTAAAACTTGATTCCTACTGAAAAACCAGTGTTCGAATCTCTGTACTTTTAAAATGCTTGAAAGGATTGAAAATTTTGTGTTTTTTTGCCCAGGAAAATCCAATGGCCCCAGCTCTTGCCTAAATTTCATTCAGCTGCTCCTGATAGCTTTTTAGTATTGGTTTCATAGCTTAAGATACCCAGAATATTTCCAGGGAAAAAAATCAGTAAATGTGCAAATCCTCACTATAAAATAAGGAGAAAAGTGTTTAGGACAAAATGTACCATCTATGTACTAAATTTCCAAACAGTGGGTCTTGATATCAATATTTTGCTTTGACGGTTTAAGTGATTCGGACAAAAATTTACTAAGTTAGATTTTATTTGCCATGTGGAAATTATTTAGTTAATAAGATTTACTTGTCTGTTTCAGTCAAGTTGTTTGGTGAAGTTTAAATTAAAAATTACATTTAATGACTGAATAGAGGGTTAGGTAGATGAGCAACAAACCAAATAGGATAATGGTAGAAGCTAGGCTGCAGAAAATGAGTCTTCACTGTATACTTCATTTCAAGTTTACTGTGTATTTGAAAAATGTTATAATTAAATGCTGGGAGAAAAGAGTCATAGTTGAGAAGAAATGACCTTTCTGAACTCCACCACCACCACCACCACCAATAGATTTGTTCCACCATCTGCAAGTCAAATGAAACAGCAACGACTTTTCAAGTGAGTCCAGAATGTGTGATTAGCTCATATCGTGTAGAGAGCTAATCACCACAGGGTTGAGTCCAACTTAAAGATGCAGTTAGCACATATTCTAGGTCAGCAAAAAGTTTGAATGTGTATGTGGACTGAATATTATTCATTTTAGAAAAAATCTTAGCCTATCTGCAAAGTCTGTAACCTAGAGATTGGGCACTCAGAAGACCTCAAGGTGTCTTAGGCCAGAGCAGAGAGGTCTAGACAGATTAGGACCACATGAGTCTAGAACTTCTCTCAGCTGCCCAAATACCTGTGTTTCCAAATCTAGTTCTCTTCTCTCTTTTCTCATGGTTAGCAAAGTCTCTACCAGTTGAGAGCATCCACCAAGTGCTACAGGCTCTGGCAGCAACAGGAAAAGGCCTGAGGCTAGTAGGAGCCCAGATAGGGTCTGCGGGTAGGGAGCATCAGGTTCCTCAGTGGGTTCAGATACATGGATACCTTGCGGCCCAGGTAAGCCAGGAGAAGCATCACAAGCAAATAGCCTCATGCCTCCTGATTCTAGGGCTGGCTTTCAGCCTCAGATTTTGTCATTTAGTCATCTGGGGGGTGGGGCAGTTGAGAGCTTTTAGGTATGCTTTTTCAGGTAGAGAAAAGGCAAGTTCCATAGTTCAGTGATTCTAGGTTACCATGGAGCAGCAGTTCCCACTGTTTTTGACCTCAGGAACCCTACACATTTAAAAATTATGAGAGCCTCCAAAGTGTTTTTGTCTATGAGGGTCATCTATTAATATTTACAACATTCAAAATTAAAAGGGGGAATTTTTTAGATATTTATTTATTAAATGGCAATAATGAATTTATTACACATTAATGTAAATAGCATCTTACTGTGACATGTAGCCTCTGGAAAACTCTATTGCTATTCACTCTTGAAAGAAATAGAATGGAAACAAAATTAGGAATATCTTAGCCTAGTGATTAAAATAGTTTTGGCCTTGTGGTTCCCCTTCCAAGTAGTCCCTGGAACACACTTTAAGAACCACTGACACAGAGGTGATGGTTAAGACTTTGAGGGTTCCTGACAGTAACTGCCATTGTAAAAGCTGCCCCCGGAATGGTATTGGTAGTTTACACACACATACACACACACACGCAAACACAATTTCGCAGTAGTAAAGCAGAGAGGAATGACCTACGCACTTTATACATGCTCCCAAAATGGCTTAAATGACTCTGACATCATAGGCAGACTATCCTCCAAATTTTAGTTCTTCAAGAGGTTTTGCTTTCTTCCCCTTCTGAACCTTTAAAGTTGGTTTTCTAAAGCAATTTAACGGCTTGGAAACAGTTACAAGTGATTTCCTCATGTTATTACCCCCATTATGTGGACAAAGAAATTGACTAAACCCAACACAGGTCATCAGGGGCTCGAAGGTTGGTTTTTGTTGTTGTTGTTGTTGTTGTTTTTGGCTGCATGTGGGATCTTAGTTCCCAGACCAGGGATAGAACCCGCTCATCCTGCATTGGAAGTGCAGAGTCTTAAACCACTGGACCACTAGGGAGTCCCTAGAAGACTGGTCTTTCCCTCTGATGGGCATCTAGGCATTGCTTGCAAGTCTCCATGCAGGTCTCACGGAGCCCACGTGAGCTCCCCAGATGCATTAGGAACCAGCTCCTTTGCTCATACCCTTTGGGTAGCAAGCTCCAACTTGTTCTGAAGGCCAACCAAAATTGTTTTTGGCAGTCTATTAGTCCTTCTCAGTTAACACCTCAGAAATTCTAAGTCCTGTTTTTAAGAAAGAACAAACTGAGCCACAAGGAGGAATCTCCCAGGATCCCGTATATTTAATTGGCCCAGACAAGAATAATAAACAGATCATCTTTGATCATCACCATCCACAATCCAATTAATAGTCTCCTATGCCTCTCTGCAAAGTAGACTATGTTCCCCACTCAATAAGTCAAATGTGCTTGTCTTTCACGTTAAAACTAGAAGGGCAGTTGTTCATGTTATAGTTCTTTTCTGGACTTCACTAAAACAATGTCCAGTTCTGTAATGATGAACACGATTTGTGTTTAAATCTGAACCACAAAGTTGTTCAAGAGCAAAGAAGATATTCCTTTAGTGTCTCTTCTGTGGACTGCACAGAGCTCCCTCTCCTCAGGAACTCCTCAAGAGGTAAACACTATGCTTCTTCCCCTCTACAGAGGTAACTATTTAATTTCAGCACTATTTGTCTCATTTATTCATTTAGCCAACAAATACTTATTAGACATTAATCATATGTGTTAAGTGCTGGGGATACATGGCTTCCATGTGTCTTTCTTACAAGGTTATTCGCACCCGAGGGGAATTCCAGAAACCCGTGTGATCTTGGTAACACCACTGTGCCTTCTAAACCTAAAGCCTCGCCACCACCATCTTCTGAGAGACCAACAGGAAGAGCCCTGCCTGCTTTACTTCACTCACCCAGATGCCTGCTTCCTTCTGTACAAGCATCCTTCATTAGCTGCCTCCCATCTCCATCTCCTGAAGTCCTCAGTTGTGTCTCTTTGAGACCCCATGGACTGTAGCCTGCCAGGCTCTCTGTCCATGGCGTTCTCCAGGCAAGAACACTAGAGTGGGCACCCATTCCCTTCTCCAAGGGATCATCCTGACCCAGGGATTGAATCCCGGTCGCTTACATTGCAGGCGGATTCTTTACCAACTGAGCCACAAGAAGGCCCTCTTCATCTCCCAAAACCTTTCCAAATCCAAAATCCAAATCCAGCAAGCTGTTGTACAAACTCTGGTTGCTTTTTTCTAACCTAAAGGTAAAGAATAAAGGCTGTCCTTTCCTGGAAGGATCTCTCCTCTGCCCAACCTGCTCCCAACACAGAAACTGGTTGCAGGACTTCCCTGGTGGTCCAGTGGTTAAGATTCCACCTTCCAATGCAGGGGACACAAGTTCAGTCCCTGGTCTGGGCACTAAGACCCCACATGCCATGGAGCAACTAAGCCCCGAGTCCTGGTGCCACAACTAGAGAGCCCATGTACCGAAACAAAAGATCCCTCACGATGCAATGAAAATTCTGTGTATCCCAACTAAGACCTGATGCAGCCAAATAAATAAATACAAATAAAACTTTTTAATAAAAAAATCTTTTTAATTGTTTTCATTTATGAAAGTATCTTCTGTCTCTTGCTCATCCAAGAAGCCCTTGTCTTTGGGAAATTTAATTCTTTCACATGTATTTGAGTCCATCACTATTCCATGGTTTTAAAGAAAAATAAGACTGGGGGTGGAGGTTTCATCTAAAAATGTCTTGTTTCAGCAGAAATAAAGGTACTCCTAACTTGTAGCTTGAAGTGGAAACTAACACTTCTCAATGATGGTTTAAAATGTAGCATAAGGAAGATGATGCACAATTTACTTCTGGTAGCTTCATAAAATGACCAAGTGTGCTACAGGAACATAGGCTATTTCCCCAAAGGGAGAATAATGACATATGGTACTCTTTCAAGAAAAATAAAAAGGAATAAATGCTGCCTTGCATTCTAGTAATTGAAAAATAGCTTCATTGCTACTGCTGACACTGGAAATTTCATAGCATTTGTCTAAAGTAGAGACCTCTATTGTTAGGTATTAAAATAGCCTTTACTATAAATGGAGTTGGTTATAGGCAGTAACTGTTTGTAATCAAACTTCCATAAAGATTTTTGGTCAGTGAGCAGAAAATAACCACAGATACACAATGAATGGGACAGACTCTAAAGCTTTATGATCTGTTTTGGTCAAAGCTCTCCTTACTCAGCTAGCATTAGCATCATGGATTCTAATAACAATGCAGTATTGTTATAAGTCTATCAATATGTTTTACAAATAGTTTTGAATACTTAATGGTTTAGAAATCTTCTTCCAAGAAGGTGTCATCTGTAGTCATACTGATACCAAGAAGGCGTCATACTGCTGCTACAACAAAGTACTCCCTCCCCTAAACTGGATGGAGCTGCACAGAACTGGGTTTCTCTGTGACTTGAAACACTAGATTAGACCATGTAAACATTTTAAAGTATCCTGAGTCTTAGAGTCTGCTCTCTCGCCTTGAGTGTCCAGAGCCAATCAATCATGTAGTCTTACTCAACAAGGAAAAATGGCATTTTCATTTTTAAGTTTTTTTTTATTTCTCAATTTTTTCAGCTGCACTGCACAACATGGTTCCCCAATCAGGGACTGAATTTGTGCCCCCTGCATTGGAAGTTTAGAGTCTTAACAACTGGAGCACCAAGGAAGCCCCTGGAATTTCAAATCATTGTTACAGATGAAGACTTCTTCCTATGACTCCTGTGTGTACTTTATGAATTACTCATAATTATTTCTGTGAATTTGTTTGAGAAAAGTTCTAATTTTATAGGAATATTGATCTAGGACTAAGTGCTAGGCAGAAGATCATTTCAAAGAACATACCTGCAATGCTGGAGACACAGGAGATGCAGGTTCAATTCGTAGGAAGGGAAGATCCCTCAGAGGAGGGAATGGGAACACACTCTAGTATTCTTGCTCAGGAAATCCGATGGACAGAGAAGCCTGGCGAGCTACAGTCCACATGGCTGCAGAGAGTCGGACACGACTGAGCACACATGCAAGAACTATCATTCTGCTGGGCATATACACTGAGGAAACCAGAATTGAAAGGGACACGTGTACCCCAATGTTTATTGCAGCACTATTTACAATAGCCAGAACATGGAAGCAAGCTAGATGTCCATCAGCAGACAAATGGATAAGAAAACTGTGGTACATATACACAGTGGAATATTACTTGGCCATTAAAAAGAATACATTTGAATCAGTGCTAATGAGGTGGATGAAACTGGAGCCTATTATACAGAGCGAAGTAAGTCAGAAAGAAAAACACTAATACAGTACAGTAACACATATATATGGAATTTAGAAAGACGGTAACGATGACCCTATATGTGAGACAGCGAAAGAGACACAGATGTAAAGAACAGTCTTTTGGACTCTGTGGGAGAAGGTGAGGGTGGGATGATTTGAGAGAATAGCATTGAAATAAGTATATTAACATATGTGAAATAGATCACCAGCCCAGGTTCGATGTATGAGACGGTGCTCAGGGCTGTTGCACTGGGATGACCCAGAGGGAGGGGATGGGGAGGGAGGTTCAGGATGGGGAACACATGTACACCCATGGCTGATTCATGTGAATGTATGGCAAAAACCACCACAACATTGTAAAGTAATTAGCCTCCAATTAAAATTTTTTTAAAAAGAAGTCATTTTAAATGGAAATTCTTGCTCTGTGATCCAGAAAGAAAACAAAACAAGTTGTTAAAAAATTCTCTTATCTCTTAACTTATGTTGCTTATCAAACTGGAGTCCTTTACCCTAATTACTTATCTCCCACTTTGCCAGCGCAATGCCAGCGTTCACACACACTTGATCTCAGCAGCCTGACCTGGCAGGTCCCAGTTGGGCAATACTGACACCAATAACCTAAATGAGGAATGTCTGAATTAAGTGAGATCATCTCCCTGTTTCCCTCACCACACTCTTCACTCTATAGTATTTAGTAACAGAGGAGTAGCATGAAATTGGGGAATCAGCTTGGATTTTTTCCTAAATAAAGGCCAACACACATTTAAATAACGGTTGTTGCCCTGAAAGATATCATCACATGAGCCTTTGCTCCTGCCAAGCCAAGATTTTCTGAAACTTCTCATTATTATTGTTATTATTATTTTGGCCATTCTGAGCAGCATGTGACACCTTAGTTTCCCCAACCAGGGATTGAATTCACATGTCCTGCAGTGGAAGAGTGGGATCTTAACCTCCAGACCACCGAGGAAGTCCCCGAGAGCAGCTTTTAAAGTCCATGCTGCCATAGCAGCATTGGTGGAACACGGCTTTCCGTGAATAGTGGATTTGGTTTTTGAGAATCAGTGTAACAGGACAATGTCATTTGCTTTGGAAAATACCTTGCTAGAACACTTGTGAGTGGAAAGAAGCTTTATACTGCACAGCCTGCAGCAGTGGAGTAAAACACCCTTCACAATAGGATGAAATCTACAGAAAAATCCCACTTCACGATGAGCAATGCACTTGGGTATTTCCTATTTGATTATATTTTCTTAAAATGCTTATTTCACTTTACGGAATGGATTTCTCAGCCCAATAATTGGTCACAACCTGCAGCTGAGAAAGGAATGATTAAAACACAGAGAAAGCTAATCTACTTTGAATAAAAAATTCACAGGAGTTTGGAGGCAAAAGGGAGGAGTGGGAAAAAGAAAGGTAGTGAAGACTGAGGAACATGGTAAGAGGTTGGAACCTGGCGAAACTGGCCAAGGAGAAATGCTCCATGACAAAATGCACGAGGACTTGTAAGTTGAGGGTTAATTATCTGTGTTAAAGCGTCTAGGGACAGCAAGGTAATTAACCATCCTATTGCTACAAAACGTCATTAAAATTGTGCTGCATTTTACAGTTTTGTGTTTGAGAGAGGTCAATGAGAATGACATGTGCATAAGGCAGAACAAGAAGAGCTTGGAAAACATAGCAAAATCACTCAGAGACCGACATGGTTCAGTGAAGTTAAGCTCAGAGTCAGTAGAGCCCACAGGAAACAACTTTCTAGCTCCCCTAAGCGTCCTCTGCAAACATAGATAAAAACAACAGCAACCAGAAACTCAGAGATGTTTCGGGGATCCTGCACATCTTAGGACTTGTACAGTGGTGTGTGCTCAGCCACTCAGTCGTGGTCCGACTCTTTGCAACCCAAAGCACGGTCACCCACCAGGCTCCTCTGTCCATGGGATTTCTCAGGCAAGAATACTGGACTGGGATGCCATTTCCTTCTCCAGGGGATCTTTGTCACCCAAGGATCAAACCTGCATCTCCTGCATCTTCGGCATTGGCGGGTGGATTCTTTACCACTGAGCCACCCAGGGAAGCCCCTTTGTAGAAGTGGAAATAGTTTTTATTTGCATCTCAAAGGCTAGGATGATTGCAGGTGGGATCAAGGTTGCACACCCACAATTTTATTCAGAGTCAAGTCAGGTGATTAAGGAAAATTGCCAAGTTGGGTATTTCTATTTGAAAGAAAGACCCTCACAGAAAGTATGCTGTCTGCTGAACACTGTTGCAGTGAAAACATCAAATATGGGGACTTTGCCTTGACATAGATCTTCTTAAATACATCAGAACCCAATGCCCAGTCTGCCCTTGTGAAGACAAACTCTGCAAAGTCTCTGATCTCCAAGAAGCAAAACAACTCTGTCTTCACTTGTTTTAACATATGGACTTACTAAGATGTCAGATATTTGGCTTTGATATTTGGTTTCTTGATCAGAGTGGAAAGAATCTGTTATATTAAATTTTTATTCTTGCCTTCCCTGGCCCCTGCACTAGTTTGACCCAACCCAATAGCAAGTTCCTAAATCAGTCTTGACTGAAGTGGGCCAGAGATCAGTAGGCTTTCATGGACCAACCGGTGCCACCTGAAACTGCTCTCACTGCAAATAAATCAGAGCCCAGTGAGGCTGCGGTGAGCCCAGGTCATGCCTACTGCACACGGGCTGTCAGGTGACGTTCACTCTTTGTCCAAGTCCATCTGACAGGGCTTCTGCTAAATTCTTAGGGAAACCTTATCATAAATGCCAGTCAGCTTGACTTGGCCCTATGCTTCTCTCTAGTCACTGAATCCTTTCGCTTGTATTCCTAGCACTGCAGGCAGGAACACTAATAAATTGTGTGGGCACACACACACCCAGCTGACACTGACTGACACTCTTCCTAAGATCCTGGACCTCCAGGAGCAGACCTTCTTAAAGACCAACAATGATCCAGATCAGACCTAGACAACATTCTTCTGCCCATCCTCCCATTCCCAACCACCCCCAGGCTGGCCCAGGACTCCTGTGTGTGTCTCATCCCCCGCCCCTCCTCCTCTCACTCTCCCAAGCAGGAGCCTCATAACATCCATCCTGTGGCTGAACTCACCCAGCAGAGACGCTCAACATTAAGTCAGGTCAACCTGCTTTTGGAAAAGAACAAAGATTTTTAGACCTTTTCTGTTTCTCTCCCAAGATATGGCCAGATCTTCAGAGAAATGGAGAAATGTTTTCATGTTCATAATTTTCTTTCAGACCAAATCTGCTTACCTGACTCTTCAACAATTTGAAGACCGTCTATTAGAGAAAGCCAAGTCTCCGAATCCGGGAAAGCCACCTCATGCCTCAACATAAACGTCTGCCCTTTCCCCATGAAACCCCTCAGTCATCAGAAACTCTCACTCTTGGTTTATTGTTCCTTCTACCTAGTCACAGTACTACTCAGAGGTATTTATACACTTTAGTGAACATTCTTTGCTCTAAAGAATGGTGACTTATTTTTATGCAGACATGAAATAACATATATAAACAAACATAGCATAAGATGGCCAGTGGGCTTTCCTCGTGGCTCAGATAGTATGTATCCGCCTACCAACTCAGGAGACCCATGTTTGATCCCTGGGTTAGGAAGATCCCCTGGAGAAGGGAACAGCAACCCACTCAGGTATTCTTGCCTGGAGAATCCCATAAACAGAAGAGCCTGGGGTGCTACAGTCCATGGGGTCAACACTGCAAACCAAAACATGCGCTGCCTACCTATGACATGATTTATACTCCTCTGGTGGTAGGAGTCACTTACATCTTTCTCTAATTCACACTTGATATATCTCTTGAAATTCAAGTATATTTAAATCAATTTTGATCTAAGAATTTTAATATCCTCTAATACCCTTGGAGATCATTGGTGATGCCTTGGAGCAAAACTATACAGTAGGACATGACAATTTTCTCTCAATCATGTTACCAGCTCACAGAGACCCAAGTCCAAACGTTAATTGAGTAAATGCTTCAGAATCACAGATCTGTCTGTATTTCAGATGCCACAGATAAGCTGGCATTCATGGGACTCTTTGTCTTCAGAGAAATTCCTCACCAATTATTTAAAGAGGCAATAATTCTGTTTTTGTTTGAAGGCAGGGTAGTAAGTTCTATTTTTTTTTTTAAATTACTTAAGGTAAAGGAATATCACTGATATTTTCAAATTTCTGTTTTAAATGGAGAAGTTAAATAGCATATGTGGTGGTGAAACAGATGCGTCTCTCAAAAATTCCTTACAAAATTAAAGAGGTACCTTACTGTCAATTTCATTTTAATTTTCTTCCATAACAGCTTAATAGTTCTCAAATATATTTTTGTTGGAGCCCCTGCTGTTTGCCGAGTCTTCTTTTTTGCAGCAGACACATCTGGGTGACGGCGGCAGAATTAGTGCAAAAAAACATTTGAAAAACAACAAGCAGCAGAATCTTCCCACCCACCCTCACCCTGCTCCTGTTGACAGCAATTCACCCGTCAAACTTACTTTAATTTCCTGATCTGTGTGCTGTTGACTTTAGGAAAATTAGTCTAAGTAATTTTAAAAATTATTCCTGGATTTCAAGAACAAGTGACAGAGTTCGATATGAATGTTAAGATGACTTTGGGGAATTTCAAAGCCATCATGGGTTGAGAGTTTATTTGTTTTTCTCTTGAAGGAAATTCTGCAACTCAAGAAACCTGACCTAAAACAAAAGAGAGGGAGACAGTAGCACAAATAGGAGACTATGTTCACCACCAACCAGCCCCCCACCCCGTCCCGCTCCCCTATAGAGAAGTCTAGATGAAGATTTCTCCCTAATTGCTGCCAGAGAGAGGCAGGTGGTACAAAGGAGTGAATGTTCCTCCCCTCTATTCAAATAAACCACAGCAAGATGCAGGTCAAAATTACTATCTGGAGAGAGTTTAACAAGTTTCAAATGTTATGGTTGGTTGCTCAGAGAGTTCCCACAAGGTTGCAATTACCTTGATGAGGTCACTACGGCCCAAGGACTGGTCTCAGGCTAGCAGGTTAGGAAACCTGATTTCCCTGAGCCCTTTGGAAGTAGCTCTGCCACCCCTCAGAGGTAAGCTTGCCTTAATCAGGTTCATGGAGTCTGAATGCCTGTTTATGGTTATCTAATGAGAAGCAAGCATATGGGAGATGGAGTTATTAGACGGTTTCATGGCAAGCAGAGGCAGAACTCAGGAGCGAAGAGGATCTTAAAATGAAAATGAATCTCACAGTGAATAATGCCTCAGACTTTCACCAGCCACAGGAATATCTCTGCCAATGAATCCATATATCAATGGACTGAAGTCTCCTCCTCCCTGAATGGTGTTTGGACATCATGGCATTAATTTGGGGGAGAAATATCTTTTGTCTCAGCTATCGGAGTGACCAACCCTTTGGGCTCAAACATATATCGATAATACTTTGGCTTCCATTCCGTCACAACCACAAGTAAGCCCACCCACTGTGTTTGACTCTCAAGTCCTTGAAAAAGCAGGATCGATGCTTCTGGTGCATAGGGCTTACCTGCTATGGTTCCCATGTACCCACAGCAGCAATTAGGTCAATTAATAAATCCACTGATAATTAATGAGTACCTACTATGTTCCCGGATTTCTACTATGTAGGATGGTGCACAAGACAGGCAAGTGTCTCCAGTCACCAAATCCTTTTGTCTGTCTCTGGAGAGCAAACCACTCCATGTAAAAATAATTTAAACCATAAATGACTGTTACAGACCATACATGCAAAAAGTTTTAAATATGGAGGAATTAGCATTGAGTTAGAGTAGGAGTGGCTTCCTAGAAAAAAGCAGGACAGAGCTAGAATCTGAAAGCTGAATGGGAAAAATAATAGAAAGTGATTCTCCAGTCTGGAAAAGTAGCATTAACAAAGGAAATAATATGGAAATGACTGCAAAAGTCTGGAAAGTATTGGAGCATATTAGGCACTCAGAAATATATATTGAATAAATGAATGTAGTTAAAGGTGCATAGTTGAAACACCACAAGAAATAAGATCATTTAATAATCTGGGTAAAAGTAGAACAAGTCTTGAAAGCCAGGAAGAGAAATACATGCAGAATTGATATCTTATTAGATACAAAAAATACTGGAGATTCACCTAGAAAAATTACTTTCCAAGTTTCTTTTTTCCTTTCCCAATTAAAAAGCCAGCATTTTTTATCATGGCATAATTCCATTTGCAGAAGTGCTACTCAAAACACACAGGGCTTAGAATGAAATTTCCAGACAAATTACAGGTAATGATCCAAGTAGATAGTTTATATAATAACCATTCGCCTACAGCGTTCTCTATAATTCTTTTTAAAATCAAAAGCTTTTTTCAACTTTAAAATTATGAGGGTGGGGAAGACCCATCTATCCTCATCTTTCTCTTTTATTTCCCCTTTCTTTCTACATGTCTCACTCATTTATCAATTCAACAAATATTTAGTGCTTATGATTTTCCAGGCTTGTGTGAAGAACACAGTATGTGCTGAAGAAGAAAACTGACAAGATGCTCATCTAGTGGAGAAAATTGACAGGAAGAAGTGAGGAAAGAAGGGAGACTCCATAGCAAAACTGTGATGGATGTGAAATCCAGGAACAAGACGAAGGGGCAGAAAATGAGAGGAGGGAAGACACTCAGACATGGGGCCTCAGGGGCCTTCTTTAAAGGGGAGAGGTTGGCATCAAGACTGGCATGGGGGGAGGAGGAGGTTGTGTGTGTGTGTGTGTGTGTGAGTGTGTGTGTGTGTAAACCTCTGTGCACGCACACGTGTGTGCTGGCAGGGCATGGTGGTGAGAGCCTAGTGTTCCAGGCAGAAGGCCGTGAGACGGAGAAGTCCTCCACCGACTTGAAGACGCATGAGGAGAGCAGTTGGCCCGGCGTGTGTTGGGTTGGAGGACAGAGTATGTGGGACCCCAGGCACAGTCCACGACGCACCTCACAGGCTGAGTTTAGAGTTTAGTCAAAGGGTGAGCAGGCCCAGGACAGATTTCTGCTCCCACAAATGATGACCTGGGTTTCTAGGTAGAGGGTCTGAAGGACAGACAGTAGAAGCAGAGGAATGGCAGGAAGGGCTGGTGCTGGATCATGGTGAGGGCGAGGGCCGCTTAGCCTGAGAAGGGAAGGTAGGGAGAAGCAGTCAGACTTCAGACAGAGTTGGAGGTAGAAAAGACAAGGGTTAGTGATGGACTGGAGTTCAGGAGGGAAGAAAAGGAGAAAACAAGGTGTCTGCTTCTCCCCCCCTACCTCCTTCTCGTAGAAATCCCAGTCTCATCATGAATGTTTTATGGTACATATTTCTTGGTGCCCCCCTTCCTGCCTTAGGTCAAATGAGTGTTGAACAGCAGTCAGCCCAAAACAAATAACCATTCTTATTTTAGACAGTGCTAGAAACAAGTAGAAATATCTGGAATATCACTCTCAAGTGACACGTTTAATTGTATCAGAAAGAAGCACAGGAATGATGGCATCATCAAATGAGAAACCATTATCATTTACTGGGTATCAGTCAGAGAGACCACAATTAAAGTTACAACCTCTGCTGTGGATTTAATTAACAGGAGAGAAATTTAATCATATAAACCCATGTAATGTCAAGGAGTCCCTATACATACCATCTATGAGTGGAAGTTTAGTCACTGAATCCCATGACAGCAAATGCTTAACAAATGA
Source organism: Odocoileus virginianus (assembly GCF_023699985.2). Taxonomy (NCBI): domain Eukaryota; kingdom Metazoa; phylum Chordata; class Mammalia; order Artiodactyla; family Cervidae; genus Odocoileus; species Odocoileus virginianus. Next base: position 19,762,245 of record NC_069682.1, read on the forward strand.
AGCTGAGTAAATGGGGGAAGGGAGGGCGTGTGTCACAAAGTGCAGCCCCCAAATCATAACTCACAAGGCCCTGGCCCAACCTCCCTCCAGCACCAAACTCAGCTCCCACAAGAAGGCTCGTCCATCTCCAAATTGCCAGGCATGTTACAAAGTGATTGCAAGGAAGCCCCCCCTTTGAATACACACACTGGCTTATGAGTAGGAGTTTTTAGTGTTTTCTCAAAACCACCCTTAGAAGCAGACGTCTCCCCCCACCTTGTAGCAAGGTGAAAAATTAAGTTACAACAAGTTGAAAAATGAAGTCTGCAAGTTCCTTCATCTCCTGAGTCCTTGCCTTGACACAGTCAATACTGGAAAGACTTGTTTAATTTCAAGTCTGATCATTAAGTGAGCAGTGACTTAAAAGAAATAATTGTGCACGGGAGATTTGTCCCCTTCAAGCAGTGGAACACAGAGCTCCCTAACATCCTGTTAGGATTCTAAATCATAATTGTGGCCAAAATACATGCTGGTCCAAGCCCAAAAATCCTTCTCATACTTGCAGTTCTGAATTAAAAGTGTCTGTCTGAATGCTATTTGGTTTATGGATATTATTCATAGTAACACAAGTAAAACTTCCTTTTAAAAAAATTGTTTCTGGGCTTCCCTAGTGGCTCAGTGGTAAGATATCCACTTGCCAACGCAGGAGACACAGATTCAATCCCTGGTCCAGGAAGGTCCCACATGCCACGGAGCAACCAAGCCCATGCTCCACAACTATTGAACCTGGGCTCGAGAGCCCGTGCTCTGCGGCAACAGAAGTCACCACATTGACTGCCTGCACACCGCAGCTAGAGAGTAGGCCCCGCTCTGTGCAACTAGAGAAAAGCCCGCACAGCAACAAAGATCCAGCACAGCCAATAAAAAATTTTTTTAAAAAGTTGTTTCTGTGTTATTTTCCTCTCATTTTTAGCTAGCACTATGAGGTTAGTTACCTTCAGACAGTCCCTTAGTGGCACAACACATGTCTCTTAAAGCTCTATTTTTTGTTCAGGAACCATATTTACCTTGGAGAAAAATGTCAGAAATTCAGAATCTCTGAAAAGCACATCTAGGTCATGTCTACATAAAACACACAATAGTACTTTGGTCCCAGCAGTGGTAGGAGCTGTATCTTGGTCTGACTTCCAGTTTAAAGTGGTTCCACATTCAGGCATAAAGCAGAAAGAAGACTTGAATTATGCCCGCCCCCCCCAAATACTTATGTTGAATTGCTAACCTCCAGTACCTTAGAAGAGTCGGACACGACTGAGTGACTTCACTTTCACTTTTCACTTTCATACATTGGAGAAGGAAATGGCAACCCACTCCAGTGTTCCTGCCTGGAGAATCCCAGGGACGGGGGAGCCTGGTAGGCTGTCGTCTACGGGGTCGCACAGAGTCGGACACGACTGACGTGACTTAGCAGCAGCAGCACCTTAGATGTAGCCTTATTTGGAAGGAGAGTCATCACAGGTGTAATTACTTAAGATGAGGTCATAATGGAGTAGGGCCCCTGATTAGTATAGCCAGTGTCCTTATATTTATAAAAACATTTCACCGCTGTGTAAGGTGTCACAGCCCATGAGTATCTGAATAGACTGTGCATTTATCTGTTTATTATACATGCATATATATTACATATACACAAATACATAAATAAAATCAATTTGTTCAAATTTTTAAAAAGCCATGCTCACAGGGTGAACGCACTGTGAAAGCGAGAGTTATGCTGACAAGAGCTGAGGAACTCCCAGAAGCTAGGAGGTAGGGCTAGAAGCTAAGGAGGCTTCCTTAGCGTCTTCAGCGGGACCACGTGGCGCTTTGCTACAGTGGCCCTAGAAATCGAATACACAGGGACCTCAGAAGTATCCCCCGGCATTACCTTCCTTATGAACTGCTGCGTTCTCTACTGAAAAGATCCCTTTCTTTCCATACTATGCTTTTTTCTTTACTCACCAGAACCTCACCCAACTCAGAAGTACCTCCTTGCCTAAAACAGGACTTCTTCATTCTGAGCACGCATTAGGAAGTCCTGGGTGATTCCTGGGTTCAGTCTGGGTGGACATCACCCTACATCTTCCCATAGACTGGAAGAGTCAACTGTGTGACCAGGCAGGCAGAATTCAGGTAGGAGATGGCCTGGGCAAAGCCTCTGACACGTGGTAGACCCCAGGGTTCCAGGAGAGAAAGAGGGGTGGAACTCATGGGGTAATCTGGATGGAGCTGCCCAAGAAGGATTTCTAGATTAACCTAAATTATGTTCACTTCGGAATGACAGGAGAACAGTTGGGATAAAATCCTCAGAAGATCATTTATCAGATAAACCAAAAATTATCCTGAGGTTAATGGGGAGAAGGGAGAGTCATATCAGGAGGGTTAAGTTATATATGTTTGGTAATAGAAGAGTCAGGCTTCCCTGGTAGCTCAGCAGTAAAGAATCTTCCTGTGATACAGGAAATGTGGGTTTGATCCCTGGGTTGGGAAGATTCCCCTGGGAGAAGAGGAATGGCAACCCACTCCAGTATGCTGGCCTAGGAAATCCCATGCACAGAGGAGCCTGGTGGACTCCAGTCCATGGGGTCGGAAGGAGTCAGACACAACTAAGCAACTAAACAACAACCGCAGAAGAGTGGCCTCGCATTGAAAAGGACCATCCCAAGCACAGTAAAGTTCTATTATGTATGAGCCTTCCAGCCTCTCACCCATGGATTCATGGGCAAAAATATAAAACACAGGAATAAAAATCAAAGCATCTCCCACAGAGTCCAAAAAGATGGCACCAGAAGCTCAAGTCCCAACAGCATCAGTGCCCAGCAGTCAGGCGTGAGCTCTCACACTCCTTGGAGGAGACAGCATCCTGACACTGGACACAGAGAGCATGCTGAAGTCTTCTAGAAGCTGTATCTGCAGCAACCAGTTAGCTACACCCCCAGGAATCATCAGGGGATCCCACAATGAAGGGCAGACCACAGTGCCACATAGCAAGAAGAATCGTGATCATAACACATCTGAAACATCATTTAGGAGCTAACTCAGCTTCTCTGGAGGAACTTAAGGAGGGGCTATGGGCAAGGCAGGGCAGTAGGGGAGAAACCAGGAAAAAATATATGTATTTGTGATTCTTCTTGTGGTCCTTATTTTATTCCCAGAAAGGGCTACAGCTTTCTTTTTCATCGCTGCTGACATTAATGGAGAGGCAGATCTGAGCACGTGTCAGTCACAATAAACCCAAATTGAACTGGGAGGACTCATGAGAGCTCTGATGATCTGGGACACTTTATCTAGTGAGTTCACACCATTATTATTTAAAACTCAATTTCATGAATGAGTGCCTGTTTGCTAACACTCTCACCTAATCAAGGGAGAAAAGATATGAATGTATGATTGATATGCTTCAGTTCAAATTATTGCAGGAAAGAACATCACAGAAGAGGAGAGATGTAACTGGAAAGAAATGGAAAGAAAGTTACAGGCAGTTCTGAGAGGAAAGATGGTAAGATGCCATCAAGACCAATAGACCTAACCAGTAAAACCAATAAAAAAATAAAAACTTTAGAAAAGTGTCTAAAATCCACAAGAGAGACTTCCAACTTCTCAAACAAAGAGAACAATTTCCCTTTATACTAAGAAGTGCTCCAGTTATGATTCCGGGAAAACTGAATCTCAAAGGAAGTTGCACAAGATCAAATAAATTATTTTTAAAAACCATAAAAAGATGCAAAAACTCTGAAATTCCATCTGGTGCGTCACTCTTGTCAAAACACTAAGCTTTTGATTTTGTTTGCAGTGCTCCCCCCACCCCGAACCATAAAAATGCTCTAAACGCATGACAAGAGCATCAAATAGCCCTCCCTCCTGTGTGAAGGAATCCGCCCTCCTCAGCCCCAAGGACTTCGAATTTTCCCTCACACCACCCGTCATAAATTCGGTCACTATCTGTCACAGATGCCCTACTCATGAGGCTAAATGCTAACTGTTGGCATCTTCTGACTGAAAAATGGGTGTGTGTTTCTCACTTCTCACCCACTGGGTTTGGACACAGCTTCCCTATGAGGAAATGCTGGCCACCAGGTCTGACTGTACTTTCATAGCTGCTAAGGGTGTGGGACCCAGGCTGGCCACAGGGAGAAGGGGGCAGGGGAAGGAATGCCACCTGGAGCAAGCACCCCATTCCATGTGAGGTGCAAGTCTGATCAGGAAAGCATAGGACACTTGAAACAATGCATATGGAGGGTGAGCAGAACCCTGAGGATTACATTAGGGTCAAACCTACACCAACCAATCAGAACATCAGTCCAGGAGATAGGATGCAGAGAAGGAATGTGTGACTAACTAACCATTCCATCTTCCTTAAACAAGAAAGAAAGGAAGGAAGGAAGGGGGAAAGAAAGAAGGAATGAAGAAAAGAAATAAAGAAGGGAAGAGGGGAAGGAGAAAGAAAAGAAAAAGAAAAAAAAAAAGCCCTATTGTGTATCTTCTTTTTACCAGCCTAGAAGCTCTGTGTCACATTTTACTTTCTGTAGTGGGTATTACTAAAACACAGGCATATAAAAATATCCACTACGAGTACCACCTCCTCCTCCATGCCAGCGTATTCTTCTCTGTTGGGAATCTCACTCTCGTATTTAGAGAAGAAAAGAGTAGGCATTTCTAGGGTGTGATGTTGCTCACTTTGTGTAGGTATGAAATGAGGGAAAGGAGGAAGCATCTTCACCAAGTGCTATGTTACATGGGAGGTCGGGAATGCAAAATGACTTCCTGCCTCACAGGGAATGTTTTCATCTCATTCCCAAAGTTCAAGTTACTCTTCCCAATAGAAGAAAAACTAAGAACACAGTTCCCATTTCTAAGTGGCTGGATCAAAGATGCCATGGAGCAAGAGACCAGATAAACAGAGAAGATACCAGGACATCAGGGACCACACCGTTGCTGGAGTGGTAAGTAAGAGTGGTGGGTGTTTTTGCAGAATGCTGGATGGAGAAGAAACCACCTGGAAAGCAATGGTCAAATTTCTCTATTTTCAGTGAACTTCGAGATTTTTGGCGTAAGTTCAGACTAAAGTGCCTGAATTTTTTAGAGCTTAAATATAGTTAGTTATATCTCTCTGCATATGTCCATTAGTCAGTTTCAATTCAGAATGACATAAGATGAGCCTGGCGCAGGACTTTCCAAACAGAATCAGCAGGACATGAATCATGTAAGATGAAATAAGAGAATTCCCCAGACCTACTTGGCTGACGATGCCATCAATTTCTATTGAGGAAGAATGGAAAGCTTAGAAGTTGTTATCAGAACACCACTGTGTATTACGTCTGGTTCACAGCATAATTGTACTTCAGTTAACTGTATGGTGAACTATTATTCTCATTCCATAGTTAATTCTGTTTCAAATAAGTTTATTGGAAACTCTTTATGGACCATTAAGTGTGTTAGGTAGGCCTTGGAGATATAAAAAGTCTGAGTCAACTCATTCTCAAAATCCTCTTATCTTTGCACAATTCCTAGTTAAATCCTCCTCCAAATATTGCCATAACAAGCCAGATGGAGCCCAAAAGGCCAGTTACAACCTCAGTGGGCAAAGAGGGTGTATAAAGTAGGTTATCATCCCAGCTGAAGAATTCTGCCTTGAATTTTTTATCCAAGTTGGGGTGCTACATGTCAAAAATGCATTTGCTTTATTCCTGATCGAATATTTCTATGAACTACTTTTCTGGCTGTTTGTGGTAACCATACAATCCACTAAAATGGAATTTTAAAAGTTCAAAGGAACTTTTGACATCAGATACTTCAAGTACAGTTTGGACCTTCTGAAATTTTCAGGTGGATATTTTTGAATTGTACTCACTAGTGCATGCTCCTCCACTAAAAATAGAGCAGCTGTGATAGAACTAATGTTTAAATGATCTAACGACCTGGAAATCTAGAGTTTTCTAACACCTTGCTTTCATCTCTGGGCAAAACGATAAGCATTCATTAAAATAAAAATCCAACTTAAATAGCTTGGACAATTTCAAGCTGTGAACATCAGCCATATGGGCAAACCCGGGCAAGTTTCATCTCTGTGGGATTGTGTGAGTGGGAGGAGGAAATGGATTATCAGACGACCAGACAGATGTTCAAAAAGATCCTGACATGGCAAGGCAGCCTGCATCCATTTCAGCTTCCTTAGAGACAAACAGAAAGAACAAACAAAAGCCTGGAGGTAAGGCAAAGAAAGCAAATTGCAGGCTGAATGATATATCAACTCAAAGACAAGATTCAATTAATAGCAAAACACATTTTTTCCTCTTAGGAACAAAAACACTCATTGAGAACAGAAGCAAAAGTATGGTGTTGGTACCTAGTAAATGTGTGACCACCACAAAGGGTTTGAACCACGGACAATTTCTCAAATCTATACATTGCAGTTGATATAAAAACAAAAGGATAAGACAATCTACATGGATCAGGGGTGACTTTTCCTTTGTCTTTGGCCTCCAAAGAAATGTTTCAGATAATGTTCACTTCTGCTTTCAATGACTCACAAACACCTACATAGAAATTGATCTATGAAAAGAAGCTGAGGAAGGCTGCATGAAAAAATCTTGAAGAGTCTTATTATGTGTTACTCTGTAGGGAATCTTGTTCACTGGGTTTCCGTACCCTGGGCAAGAGAATCATGACTGTACAAAACCAGTAGGGCTCACAGTGGGTTTACTTCATTAGAAAAGTGGCTTCCATGACACTTTCAGTAACATCATTAAACAACTCACCTGGGTACCAACTGGATAGAACCATTTCCACCTGTCTTCTTGGGGCCCACACTTCTAGCTCTTCAAGACCAATCAACTAACTTTTCTGAGTTACAAAGTGATAGATATTGATAGAGGAGAAGTTGAAGCTGCTTTGACTAATCCTCATCACTGACTGGTGAGAAATCATTAAAAGAAAAAAAAATGTATTTTACCAAACTGTGTGGTTGCTTTCTTTACACAAGATATCTTGTTCTAGGACCTTCTTTAAAGGTGTTGGCCAAACACCTTTCTTAGCTTTGACTTTAATCTACTTCCAAATATATGTTTTGCCAAAATAAATGCTTTTAAGCTCAGTTGTCACCTAAGAAATACAGGCTGAATTAATGAGGTTTTCCTGTTTCCCTGCTTCCCCAGTTGAGTGTTTATCTGTTTCTCAATTTCCTAAAAGGAGTCATTGTAGATTCTTCAATAAGTTAGAGATTCTCTGCAGCTTTTCATTGACCTAAGTGCATTTCACATTAAAAGTAAGGAAATAACATGAATACTTACATTCAAACAAAAATCCATACATGAATATTTATAGAAGTTTCATTCATAATTGCTAAAAACTAAGGACTATCATAAAGGTCTTTCACCTGCTGAGTAGATAAACACATACATACAATGGAGTACTACTCAGCAGGAACCTTTTTATCACTACTGAACCCTGTGAAAACATGGATAAGCCTACTACGCATTATGCTATGTGAAACAAATCAGACTCAAAAGTCTATATACTGTATGATTCAATTTCCTCTGAAAATGCAAAATCACAGGCACAGAAAACAAAATCAGTGATTGCCAGAGACTGGAAAAGGGTTGAATACAAAGAAACAAAGGAATTGAGGGAATTTGAGGGAGGGATAATAGAACTTTTCTTTGATTATGTTGATTATACAACTGTATGCAATTGTCAAAGGATGAGATTTTACTATATGTAAATTATATGCATCCCTCAATGTTTGCTCCCTATCAGCACCTGCTCATGGCTTGTCTTCTTAAGACAGGACTTGTGTAGGGGCAGGTAGATCTAAATATGAATTGCTCCAGAGACCCCTTCCAAAAGCTGTTGTAAATGGAAGGTATGGTGCCATACAAAGTGTTACAACTAGAAAGCAAGTTTCTAGGCAGGCCTTCAAACTTTGCCTACCTACAAAGTAGGTCAATAATGGAACTCTTGTTTCCATTCTTTATTCCATATGCTAGTCAGAATATAAGGCTCCCCTGGTGGATATGGAAATAAGTGGCCAAGAGGCATGTGCAAAAGGAGATGGTAGATCTGGATCAACTCATTCCTTCCTGGATGCAGGGCCAGTCCTAGACCAACTTTCGAAATTGATGACTTGAGTCTCTGGCCTGCTGCTCTTTCCATATTCCTTTCCCCAGTCTCCTTGCCCCTTGTCTCAGGTAACTATTGTCTTCAAGAGATAGAGGGACCATGCTCAGGTCTGCCCTCCTTGCCAGCTCCACCAGTTGGGTTTTAGGAAAGAAAAGACTTCATAAAATTGCTTCACATTAAAGTATAAAAAACAAAAAGAATCTTTTGATCCTTCCAAGGGATTTATAATTAAAAAGAAATGCATCACTGAGTCACAAGGCAAACTGGTAATTTATCTAGCTTAACACAGCTTATTTTACATAAATAAATTTTAGCCTAATATAAAGTTTCTCACCCAAGACAGGGATCTTTTTAGCTCAAGTAAATCACAAATTTATAACAAAGTAAAAGAAAAAGCTAGTAAAAGAAGCAAGATTTTTATGTTCTACATATGTAAACAAAATTAACAATTTGAACCTAATTAATTCTTGTTGTCGCAAGTTGAATCATTTGTAATTTTTTCTATTCTTGTTATCCATCCTACTATCTTGGCATAAAAACGTGGAAGGGTTTATATATATAAAGTCTTAACACTTACACATGAACCCATGAGACAAAAATCCAGCTTTGTTGCAACAAGTCCAGTCTAAGTGCAATCCTATCCAAATACTTGTGCTAATGGTATAACATAATGGTTAGAGTGTATAACCAAACCACAAAACCACATAACCAGCATTCAGTCGGAAGCACCTCTGTCTATTAGCTGGACGTTAGAGATTCTTTCTAAACCCCATAATATTATATATAAAATAAGGGTATAATAGCATTTACCTCATTTGTGGTGAAGATTATATGAAGTAATAATGCATACAAAGTTCTCATTCTGCACAGCCTGAGCACACACTAATTATTCAATTAATGTTGGCAATAATCATGATGATTGATAGTGATGTCAGTTACTAGACTATAATTGTTGGGACAATATCAGAAACACTAATTTCTGGAATACCCCAGAATCCAAAAATTTCAAAATGATAATGCAGATCGTTCCATAAAGTTCCTTGCCCAAGTTCCTCACCTGTTGGAGGAAGAAGTTGAATGCTTGATGGACTGGGTGTCACGGAAGACCACCTTGAAGTGTCTGTGGTTCTCATTGTCAATGGCACTCAAAATCAAAGATGAACTCTTAAATTAGATACAACTTATAGAAGACCTCTTCCTGAAAACAAAGCACAAACTAATGAATGGTTTCCTATCTGATTCTAGTTTTCCATCAATCCCTTCAAATGTCAAAGTTAAATCCTCAGTAGGAGGATTTAATCACACTGAGGGTGGAAACAGAGAATGTGGCAATAATCCTGCTTCTATTAAGCATAATAAAGTCATTTTTAGAAGTGAATGCTATTGAAATGCCACTGATTTTCACTCCCCCACCTGGCCAAGTAAATAAATGAAATCAAGTTTTATAACTAGCTTTATAAGTCCTAGAACAGAGTTCTTCTGGTTTTCTAAATTTAAACACATTCCAAAAATCTAGAGGAAACAGTCAGAATGAATACCCTTAAAGAAAAGGAGAAAACTAAAAATTATAAAATATATCTATTGCTTTAAATTGCATTAACTCTCTATTCTTAAAATAATTGTTTATAAACTGCAAGGTAATTCTAAGTGCTTTCCTTTTTTCCCTGGCCTCAGGAAGTCAAAATTGAGCCCAGCACTAAACGCGACACAAAGGTTTAGCAGCATCATGACCCTGGGTTTCTGGTCTGATTTGCTACACATACATTTCTTCTCTTTCCCTCCTTCTTTCTAATCACCTTATTCTCCATGACCTTTGATCTTGTACTGTTTCATTTTTTCAAATATTAATTGAGAGTCTACCTAAGGACAAGATGTTGGTGAAGTGAAATGGAAAGCTGTTATCAGCTGCACAGTGCCTTCCCAAAATTCACACTTGCTCGTCCTAACCCCCAGGGCCTCAGAATGTGACCCCATTTGGCAACAGAGACTCTTCAGTGGCCGTTAAGGTAAAACAGCACCATTCACTTGGGTCCTGATCCAATACGACTGGTGTCCTTACAAGAAGAGATCAGGATACAGAGAAGATAGCTATCTACAAGAGGCCCAGAAGAAACCAAATCTGCCAACACTTTGATCTTGTACTTCCAGCCATCACAACTGTGAGGAAAATAAATTTCTGTGTTTAAGTCACCCAGTCTGTGGTATTTTGTTACATCAGTTGTAAGAGACTAATACAAAGGCACAATTCCTACATCAGCAAGCTCACGATTTAGAGAAAGGGACAGGTAAGAAACAGGAAATTGCAGTGTGGTAATTGCTATGACACAAGGAAGCATGAGAGAAAAAGCTGATATCCATATTGAAGGTGGAGGACATCAAAGAAGGCTTCTTGGAGGAGGAGAAAGGGAGCTACCAGGGATTCTAGAACAAAGGAACAGCATGTGCTAAGACAATGACAGAGTTATAACACACAGAAAGTTTGAGAAAAATGAACACTGTTATACTAAAAGGTGGGTAGAAAAGGGCTGAGGAAAGTAACGGAAGAGACTGGAGACATGGGAAAGGGTCAGATCAGAAGAGGCATGATGGCCTTGCTGAGGAGGTTAACTTGTGAGAGCAGAGGGGAGCCATGGAGAATTGGAGTAGGCAAGACAGTGACAACAGACGGATTATAGAGAAGTGAGCCTGAAGACAAAACAATCTGCTAAGGGGTAGTTCAGCAAATCTAGGGACAGAATAATGAAGATCTGAGTTAAGGCACTGGCACTAAATGGACAAGACGCCTCCACCAGGTGAATGTCATCAGGCAGTCTCCAGGTTTAGGGCTTGGGTGATAGGGCGCCGTTGACAGAACAGGAATAGTCTGGGAGGTAAGGGTCAGTCATCCAGACCAAGCAGGCAAAGGCATAGGTTAGGCACTGAAGCAGATGGTTGGAGAAGCAGGTCTTGAGTTGAGAGCACACCTTGAAAAGATTGGGCTAAGTGCTAAGCCAGACACACAAAAAAACCACTTAGGCCATTCAGGCTGCTATTAGAGAAATACCATAAACTTGGCAGCTTATAAGAAATAAACACTTCTCAGAGTTCTGGGAAGTCCAAGATCAAGGCGCCAGCAGATTCAGTGTGTGGTGAGAGCCCACTTCCTAGATGGCAGCCTTGTGACTACAACCTCACGTGGCAGCAGAAATATGCAAGCTCTGTGGGATTTCTGAGGGCTCCACTCTTGTGACCTAATCACTCCCAAAGGCTCCGCCTCCAGATACCATCACATTAGGATTTCAACATATGAATTCTGAGGGGACGCAGACACTCAGACCATAGCAGTCACATTGTATTATTCCATTTTTATGAAATTTCCAGAACAGACGAATCTATCAAGACACAAAGTAGTTAGTGACTGCCAAGGATTTGGGGAGAAGAGATTGATTGTTAATATGTACAGGATTTCTTTTAGGGGTGACAAAAATGTTTTGAAATTAAATAGTGGTAAAATGGCAACCCACTCCAGTATTCCTGCTTGGAATAGTCCATGGACAGAGGAGCCTGGTGGGCTATAGTCCCTGGGGTCCCAAAGAGTCAGACATAACTGAGTGACTGAGCACAATGGTTATACAGGGCTTCCCAGGTAGCTAACTGGTAAAGAATCCGTCTGCCAATGCAGGAAACATGGGTTCAATCCCTGGGTGGGGAAGATCTCCTGGACGAGGAAATGGCAACCCACTCCAGTATTCTTGCCTGGGAAATCCCATGGACAGAGGAGCTTGGAGAGCTACATTCCTGAGATCTCGAATGAGTCCAGACACAACTCTGAGACTAAGAACAAACAAAACAACAGTTATACAACCTTGTAAATAAAATAGACTAGAAACTACTGAATGATACTTGTTTAAAGTGTACAATTTGTGTTTGTGAACTTATATACAATTTATACTGTGTGAATATATTTCAATAAAAAAAATTTTGGACACAGGAGAAAAAAGTATCCATCATAACATATAAGTGATTGTTGAAGCCATGGGTATGAATGAGTTTTCCCAGGAAAAGTAGGAGAAGAACAAGTTATAAATTATGCTTTTATTATAAAAATGCTAAGTCTTTTTTGAAAGTGGCCAAAACAAACAAGTAAGCATGAGGCTTCCCTTATCTTTTGGGGAAGCTGAACTCTTTCAAAGTATTTGTGACTTCTTCATAATTTATTTTAAAGCTTGGGATAAAATGTGAGTGACAGCAGCATACAAAACCAAGGCTTGGGGTATCCAGTCCCTGTCTGGCCATGAGCTTTGTCCCAATACTTGCTGAAATGTGCTTTTTGGTTCATGGCAAATGTTCTCTCCGAGTGACAAATCTGAATACAAAGCTATAGTCTAATTTTAATATAATGTTTTATTCATTTAGCTATTGGTCAGTATCCCCACTAGTGGTGGTTTAGTCACTCAGTGGTGTCCTAATCTTTGCAATCCCATAGACCGTAACCCATCATGTTCCTCCGTCCATGGGATTTCTCAGGCAAGAATACTGGAGTGGATTGCTCTTTCCTTCTCCAGAGGATCTTCCTGACACAGGGACCAAATTCGCTTCTCCTGCTTTGCAGACAGATTCTTTACTAACTGAGCTGCCAGGGAAGCAGGGAGCCTTTAAAACAGTGATTGTTCAGTATTATTTGTTGTTTTGAATTAGCTTCTAGATAAATGTTTGCTGATGGTTAATTGCACAGCTATGTAACCTGTGGAAGTAAATTTCTTAATGTCTTTAAGGCTGTAATTCTATTTAGCCAACTTTTTGCAACCCCATGGACGGTAGCCTTACAGGCTCCTCAGTCCATGGGATTTTCCAAGCAAGAATACTGGAGTGGGTTGCCATTTCCTTCTCCAGGGGATCTTCCCGACCCAGGGATCGAATCCGGGTCTCCCGCATTGTAGGCAGATGCTTTACCATCTGAGCTACCAGGGAAGTGAGTGGTATGTTAATGGTAGTATGTTTTAAAGCTGTGGATTTTGCTCACCTTCCACCCATGATATTTGGCAGTGTCCAGAGACATATTTGGTTGTCAAGTCTTTACCAGGGGTGGAGATGGGAGTTCCTATTCTGTTTAGTGCTAGAGGCTAGAGATGCTGCTAAATATCCCATAATGCACAGGACAGTCCTGACAATAACAATTATCCAGCCCAATATGTCAGTAGTTCCCAGGTTGAGGCACTCTGCCTTAAAGTAACGCAGACATATAATGGCCATAAAATTAACAGGAGACTATCTATGTTCCAGGACCACCTGAGTCAATTCAGTATAATAATTTGTTGTAATGAGACCAGATTGAGGCAGAACTTTTGTAAACTCTTATCAATATTTTCAAAACTTCTGCATGAAAAAGCAATAGCCACATGGCATTTCAGAACACACATATTATACATTTCAACCTCACATTATCTCCATCCATATCACAGAGTACAAATCAGTGAGAAACTACACAGACAAGACAGTATCACCTTCTCATAGACCTACAGAGATCCTCTAGTTGGGCAGACTAATTTGCACTGAGCATACAGAAGTCTGATCTTTTTCTCCATTCATTTAAATTAGCAAATGAAGAAGCTGGTAAAACAAGTTTATGGCCTGCTCAGTGTTCAGCAATGTTTTGAAAGTTTCACCTCCTTATGAGGGCTTCATATAAACATGAAATCAGCTTAATTAATCTTGGCCATGAGAGATATAAAAATTATTCCCAGCAGGAGTTCCCATAAGCCCTGGGGGATATGCAAGGTTAATTTGACTATTTAACTACCTTCCTCCTGGTCCAGAACCCTGAGACTTTCTAGCCATTTCCATCTTCCTAATAATGAAGAGGACAATGAGCAATGCAAATAAGGTGTGAGTATAAATAGACAGATGACAAAAACTTATACTGTTATATGTTTGACAAAGATAATTCATCACTCACAGTTTCAGCTCCTGGGGAATGAAGCGATCTATCTGCTTTCCAGTCTCAGGGCCCAGGAGGATGTGAAAATATTTCTCCTCCAATTTTCTGTCAACTGAGATAAGCCCAAGTGTGAAGGCTGACAGTTTGAAGAATGAAGACAAAGCCTTTTTCCATGAAGGAACTACTTTCCTTGGTCTCCCTTCCCCTCTAGAAGCCACTGGGCTGGAGTCTGCTAGCCTTCAGGACAGAGAGACAAGATTATCTGAGGTTCATGTTACAGTAAATCCCCTACATGCAAACATTCAAAGATAGGAATGTGCATTCTTCTGTCCAATCCCTTGCTGGTTCACATGTCTATAAGATTACTTAGTGTAAGATTAAAAATGGTTCTTTATTTTTTGTGTTTGTTTTATGTATTATTTGTGTGAATTTTTACAGTACAGTTCTATATAGCCAACTGTGTTTGTTGGGTCCCTGGGCTAACCTTGTTGAATAAATCAAACTCATGGACACACTCTTAGAATGGAACTCATTTGTATGTAAGGGACTTACTGTATTTTCAAAAAAAAAAGAAGGGTTTTATGGGTCTTAGACCCAAATTCTTAATCACTCTGTATAGACCCAAATTTTTAATCACTCTGTGTTTTTATTTCTGATTTATCATGCCCAGATGATCACTGACTATAGGACACACTTTACGTGTTTTATGAATACCAACATGAATGATAGAACAAAGAATTGATGATTCAACTCACAACCGACTATGACAACTGCCCAAAGTAACTGGAAGCCAACCACTTACACAAAGAAAAAAAAGTTGCTTGATAAATGAGCTTAAAGGTAAATCCAAACTGCCCCATCAGTCTATTAAAATGAAACAAATGACTACGCATTCTATATGTGAGAAAAAAATGATACAATTTCATTCACTCATTAATTTAAAACAATCCTAGGAAATTTTCTGTCTGCAAAATGTTTTTATAAACTCTGTAGTGAACACAAAGATGAAACAAAGGTCAGCTCTGTCCACGAGGAAGATATAGTCCAGTTTGGATATTACACATATAAATATGTAATTATAAAGTAAGGTGGAGAAAGATGAAAAGTAAAACAAAATCTTTCAACTACATTCAGACCTTGCAGAATGAAGTCCAAACTCCATTGTTCATCAAACAAAACCCTCTGTGGTTTGGCTTCCGGATACATTTCTTGCCTCTTTTCCTGATGTTTCTCTATATGCTATGGTTACTTCCACCAGAATGAACTGCTAGCACCAGGCCTTCACATATGACTTTTGTCTCTAGCTGGAATATGCCTGCCACTTCCCTTTTTGTCTAGTCAATACTTGGCCTTCAAAATTCAAAGCAAGCATCATCTGGCAGAAAATCTTTCATGAAGACTCTTCTACATGACCCCTGAGGTCTATGCTTCCCTCACTGTTCTCATCCCTGCCACACAGTAAACACTATGCCATTTGTCTCTCCAGCTAAGTCCTGGAGTGCCAAATGCAGACCCTGAGCAGTGAGAGAACTTAGAAGATAAGGAGATTAAGAGAGATTTTCTATATCACATAAACTGTACCTAAAAGAAGGTAGGGTTCAGATATTCATAGGTCAGAAATGTATATTACACCCAGCATGATGTAATGAAGATAAGAGAAAATTGTGCATGAGACACATGCAAGTGTGGAAGCCATCCTGCCTTTACAGAGCTTTCACTAAGTGCAAAGAGTGTACAAGTTGCTTTATTAATCTCATTTCATCTTTACAGTGGCAAGTAGCAAACACTATGTCTAGGGCATAGTATTCACCTATTAGAATAATGGGCAATAAGTGGGAAAGGTAGACCAGGGCCATACTCTGAAAGAGTGGTTCTGACCAGGAATATTACCAACTCCTGGGGGAATGTGGACCTGTCTGGTTGTCAGAGTAACAGGAAGACCATGCATGCTGGACATCCTGTGATTCATGGGGCAGCCCCTCCCAGTGAAGGATGGTCTTGTTGAAACGTCACTATGGACCAATGGAACAAGCTCAGAGATAATATAAGCCAGACTAAGGAGTTGGAACATTATTTGGTAGCTAAAGGGGAGTGGTTGCAGGCCTTCTAGCAGCACAAGAATTCTGAAAATAAGACTTTGACCACTTGTACCTCCCTGTGAGGCTGTGGTCACACCCCAGAGGAAGCCCAAGGAGAAATGACCGTGAAAGCAGAATTGCTCACTTCTGCTTCTCAGTGTAGGTGGAGATCAAAGCCTCCTGGCCAAGAGTTCACTTGGAAATTTGCACCATGATATTCCTCCTGTCCCAGATGTGCTGCATGAACAAACTGAAGCCCCTCGGGAATAGTTCTGGAGCCTACGCAAGCTCTTTAGAGAGATTTAAGCTTGGTTTTGGAAAAAAACAAATTTGTTCTGAGTTGAGATTGAAAGGGAAAGATATTTTTACAGTTTTTGGAAGAGACTTAAAATGAGCAACTTTTCAAAAAGAATGCATCACTAAACAGATCTTAGAAGTCAAACCCCAATCCAGAGGTGTCACAACAATGATGGTTTAATTCTACCATTGGTCCCAAAGGGCGCTTCCAGGAGAGATAGTTATTAGCCTTTAAGTACAAAACACGTTACCATCCCAGGCCTCTCATATGAGAAGCACAGGGCTTGAGCAGTGTTTCTAAAGTAATTAGGGACTGCATTTTGGAAGGAGATACAGTCCTGAGTACCTAAGGTCTGAACACTTAACAGTGGAGAGTTCAAAAGTAATAGCTGTGCTCTCCTATCTTAGGACTCAGAAAATGGGGCTGATCATGGGAATCGGGAGGATGATTTAGTAATCTGACCATTTTGGTAGACAAATTCACATCTCTAAGTGGCCCTGATGGCCCATTTACAAAGACACTCTGTGCTCGTACAAACCTCACCTACCTGCACTCTGCAGATATAAAACACCCCACCTGAGGGAAAGACAACAGATGGACTGTGTTCCAGAATTTCATGCTGCAGACTAGATTTTTGCATTTTATGTCTGCCTGAATGATGAGGTTCTGTCTGTTTTCAACTCTTTTCTTTAGGTCTTTGTATCACCTGCTGCTACATATTTATTTACCTGGGCTTACAAAAGCACTCTGCTACAAAAATTGAAATGTCACTCTATCCTCACCTGAATCCCGGGAACAACAGCTGGTTCAGTCAGCAGCAAAATATCAGGTGCTAATGACTGGAGTGAAGGTGAACAGGAGAAGATTATGGGTGTGAACTGCTGTAACTAAGAAGTCAGATTTCCTTTTTTACGTATTTTTTAAGAGCTCTACCTCTAATCTGCAAGCGCTATTGTTGTTCAATCACTAAGTCATGTCTGACTCTTTTCAACTCCATGGACTGCAGCACACCAGGCTTCTCTGTCCCTCACTATCTTCCAGATGAGTTTGCTCAAACTCATGCCCACTGAGTCAGTGATGCCATCCAGCCATCTTGTCCTCTGTTGCCCTCTTGTCCTCTGTTGAGGGACTTTCCTGGTAATCCAGTGGTTAAGACTTTGCCTTCCCATGTAGAGGGTGTGGGTCAAGAAGCTAAGATCCCATGTGTCTTGCGGCCAAAAAACCAAAACATAAAACAGAAGAAGTATTGTAAAAAATTCAATAAAGACTTTAAAAATGGTCCACATTAAAAAAAAAAAAAAAACCTTTAAAATATAAGGAAAATTGTTAAGCAGAAACATTCATTCAATTCCCAAATTTCAACATGTTGAAAGGGAGCAGAGATGCCCTTCTTAACCACAAAGGCATAATGTTTTTAAATGTGTATTTAGCTTTGAGGTAAGTTGGGGTGTCTGTATTTGAACACTAGTGCACTCTGATGTTCTAGGAATTCACATCACTAAAAGCTGTTGTAGGGCCACTGGAGGAACTAAATGGTTATCCATCTTCCTCCAATCACTGCTCCCTTCTCCATCCAGTCATCCCTGCAACAAGAACAGGCTTTTTCTCAGACTAATGGAAAGTAGAAATCAAAGCAGGAAGATACATGTTCTCCAGTCTTTCCAGAATTACAGTTGTCCTTAAGCTTCAAACAGGAGTCTTTCCTTATTAGACTCTGCACTCAAAATAGATAGTATACAGTTTGCCTTCAACCAGGACACAGTGCAAAAATCATCGGTATGAATTTGTAAGAATAAAATTTTAAATGGTACACTACGGGTACATTGAAATGTCAGTATATTGTGAAAATGAAGTGTTAACTTTGATCTTAGTGGTAAACCAAATAGCTGTGTGCCACTAAAAATAGGAAAAAATCCATCATCTACCAGAACCTTGATGTGTCTCCTATCTCATTGTGTGCTCACTGGGTCAGGAAGAGAAGCACAAGACAAAATGTATGAAAAACCAGCCAATGTAGGGAAGCAAGATTTGCCACCCGGAATGTCTCTTTGGCATGTGGGTTACTTCAAGCTGAAAACAATCCAGACCCAAAAGAATCAGGAAGAAATTTTGACTTTACCCATAACTGCCAAAAAGAATTTAGATTGAGAACCTGTTCCTAGAATACAGCCATCCCCAGACATGTCTGCAAAGATTCTGGGCTGAGTGTGGTGGGGGAAACTTGGCAGGGCCTAGAAACCAGGGTCCTCTCTGTGTCCCATTGTCTCTGCAGGCTCCGAAAACATTTGTTTACCAAACATTTGCTTTTCTACCTCCATAGTGAAAAAGAACCCACTTGCCAATGCAAGAGACACAGAAGACATGGGTTTGATCCCTAGGTCAGGAAGATTCCCTGGAGGTGGGCATGGCAACCCACTCCAGCATTCTTGCCTGGACAGTCCCATGGACAGAGGAAACTGACGGGCTATAGTCCATAGGGTCACAAAGAATCGGACACAACTGAAGCAACTTAGCACACATGTATGCATGCTCCTTTTCCTTCCTCCCCCTTGAAGTCCCAAACCACTACCCCCAACACCCTCTTTTGTCTTTAACTGAAGATGGTATTTAAGGGACGGCTTCCGCCATTTTGACGAGTTACTCAGTTTACCTGGGTCTTTCTCATGTGTACATTATTAAACTTTTGTTTGACTTTCTCCTGTTCATCTGGCTCAAGTCAGTTTAATTTTTAGACCACTCAGAAACCTACAAGGGTAGAGGAAAATTTCTTCTTCCCCAACATAAGCATTGTTGTTAACGTTCCCCTGAAAATCCTAAAGATGGGCCAGAAATCCTAAGATAACACTATCTTGATGAAACAAAGATCAGTGGCACAAATGAAAACCATAGTGTAACAGATCCTGCCTCTCAAGGTGTAGAAAATTCAAGCACGTGAAATGCAAAATGACATAAATTGTTGATACTTCTGCGGTGCTTGCCTAACATACCATCCAGCCAAATAAACACAAGGAGATAGAGGAGACGGTGTAAACAGTGTTTACCAACCATGTCTCCTCAAGATGTTGTAGAAACAAGTTACAGCTGTGGCTTTGGAGGGACACAGATTGCAGCCTAGAGATTTCAAAGCCGAGTTATTTGATGTACAAATCTGGGTTCAAAGAACTTCTGTGAAGTGGGAAAAGGTGCCAGGGATGCACCTTCTGGAAACAATTGAAGACCAGACATGAACCTATAGATTGAGAGATATGACCTGACGAGAAGAATAAACTAAAAAGATTCAGGGACAAGAACATGATCTCAGAACCTTGATTGTCACATTACTTGATAGAGATGTGACTGGGAAAACCCTATAATTTCAAAAATCACAAAAACAGAGTGGACATGAAAGTCATATTATAATTTCTCAAATACAGACCTCAGTTCAACCCAGTTTAATCCAGTGAGCATTTAGCATGATGAGTGAGTTAGTGCAGCAGTTATCAAAGATTCTTCATTGAGCTCTGGCACAAAATGAGAGGAATGCCTCCCTTTTTATCTCTGCCCTTTTGAAAAAAAAGAATCTCCATCTTTGGGCTTTAAAACATACAATTGAAATGGACTGAAAAAGAATCCAGACAGAAAGTGTCAACTTGTGGATTAGATTTAGAAACATTTGCTAATCTTCACTTTGATCTGGGAAAGTAAGGCTAAAGCTAACCTCAAGATGAAACTTTAGGATCTATCTGCAGGAGAATTTTGCTGCAGATCTTCAGTGCCCTTCTGGTATAGGAGGCTAAACAAAAAGTCCAAGTTAAAGTGATTTAAAACTATGACTCTTTTAATTAAGAAAAACACTTTAAGTAGAACCAACAAATATATAAGAAATTATTGAAACTTACAAATTCTGGTACGTTTAGACTGTGATAAGGTTCTGCTGCCAAGAATAGCTCCCAAGTAGCCAAAATCTTAGACAGCATATAGAACATATAGACTCCTTGGTGGCTCAGGCAGTAAAGAATCTGCCTGCAATGCAGGAGACCTGGGTTTGATCCCCTGGGTCAGGAAGATTCCCCTGGAAAAAGGAATGGCTACCCACTCTAGTATTCTTGCCTAAAGCATGGAGAATTCCATGGACAGAAGAGCCTGGCCTGCTACAGTCCAAGGGGTCACAAAGAGTTGGACATGACTGAGCACTTGTATCTAAATATTAAGATTTCCTGGCTAAAGGTAAGAATTTTATCTGGGAGAATCATTCATAAATTTATGTTCACTAACATCACAGTGTCTCATTGGCAGGTGATGAAATAAGCTTTTCAGAGGGAACACGGTACAAAACAGGGTGGATGGACCAGATAAGGCCTCGAGCAGCAGGAAAAGCAAGAAGAGAGAGCTTGGAAGTAAAAGGAAAGATGTTTAACAGCAGAATGAAAAGCCGCAAATAACTAACTTTCCACCAAATGGATCCTAGGCTCATTGGAAACCAGAGGCATGCTTCCCAGAGCTCAGCTAGCATGCAATAATATATCCCCACCTGTGAGTCTAGGAAAGAAAACTGAGCCGCTCCATAGGCAATGAAAGTAAAAAGCAGCAACTCAAAGAGAATAGAGTGGGTAGTAAAACACAACGGCGATTTGGGGGAGAAAAGCTACAATTCGTTATGGTTGTGCCATTTGTGAGTAAGATGATACTGACACCCAGGCAATAAGAACCTCACCACTTCCAACATTTTCCTTCTCCCAGGATATTGCAATACTGGAGATAGAGACCCATCAGCCATCCTTATTTACCACTTGAATAAATATTCATGAAGCGCTTTAAAGGAATCCTTTCAGGCTTCCACACAGGGGTGCTACAATTAAGCCATCCCCAAAGTCCTTTTCCATAGACAATGATGTACTGAACATCTGTTTATACTCTGGATGTTTTGCAATTGAATTTTCGTACCTGGAATGTTTACAGCTTGGCTCTAAAAGAAAATGCCCCTCCACTTGAAATCAGGATTCAGTCTGAGTTCTGAAGTAGAAAACTTCTCAGTAAGCTTCAGAGAATCCACTACTGTTCATTTTGCCTTCTCTAGCCTGTTGCCTAGAGTTGAGAACTGCCTAACTGACTTTTCCCCTGGTGGCTACAAAAGCGAACTTTCAATCAAACACAGGTTGATGTTATCATTTGCTTAAATTGACCAAGCCATGAGATGACAGACTTGCATCTGTAAGGGGTAACATGTTTGCAAGAACTTGAAATCTTAAAGAATTTTGCCATCAGCAAGAGTTTTGACAGGAAGTAGTGTGCAACTGCCAAGTATTCAAAATCGACACCTCAGCTGTTCACCTTTCCTTTTTTGTTTGTTTTCTGAATCATTGTTCCCAGCACTGGGTACTTTTTCTGATGTCTAGTTTTTCATTCACGTTAGAATGGTTTTGTTCTGTTGATTTGTCTGGAGTGGAGAGTTTCCCCCGATCTCGCTCTTTTTTTCGCATTGCTTTCAGGCACACTTCTTCTCTGAGTTTGAGTTGGGTGTGTATTCACAATTTCCCATGGTACCTGGAACCTACTTTTTCTTAGCACATAAAGAGGATTTTCTCTCTCTTGCAATCTACATCATGCCTGTCCTCACTTCAGCTAATTCCATGTCAGCTTCAGGACTGCAGAAAATGAAGGATAAGTCAATGATTTCTACTCAACTGCATGGCTTTAACTTGTAACCTTTTATTTTCATTCCATTTCTCTGCTTCAGTCATTAAAGCTTTCTGGGTAGCTCAGCAAAGATGCAGTAGTCACCATTTTTATTCAACTTAATTCTTATCTTGTGAAGATATCCACCCCCCAAAAAAAGGAAAATCAATCGATCAAAATAAAATTCTGACCTCAAACCTATTTATGTTTTAAATTTTTTTCCATCACCTTTTCACTTTCCATCATGTAGTGGTTTCTTGTTCTCTCTACTCTATTTCCTACTTCACCCACCTCAACCCCCAGCTGTCCATTTGGAAAGGTTCAAATAAATGACTATCCTATCTCTCTGAGGATTTTCTCTTAATAGAAAATACTTCTTAATCCAAAGGAAAAAGTCTCTAATGGAAGAAATTCCTGAGAATAGGGGTTGGGAGGGATGGGAGGGATTTTGAAGGAGCAGAAGAAAATTTTGGGGAATTATGGGTAGGTTCCTTATATTGATTGTGGTGATGGTTTCACAGGTATGTGCCAAAATGTACCACATCATGCATTTTAAATATATGCAGCTTATTGTATGTCAATTATACTTCAGGAAAGCTGTTTAAAAATAAACATGATGCTGGAGAGGATTATGGACTATTACTCAGCCATAAAAAAAGAATATAATAATGCCATTTGCAGCACGGATACACTTGGAGATTATCACAGTGAGTTAAGTCAAACAGAGAAAAACAAATACCATATGGTATCACTATATATGGAATCTAAAAAAAAAAAGAAAGATACAAATGAACGTATTTACAAAATGGAAACAGACTCAGAGACTTGGAAAACAAACCTGTGGTTACCAAAGGGGAAATGTTGTGGGGGTTGAAGGGATACATCCAGAGTTTGGGATTAACATATATACACTACCATATATAAAATGTATAATCAACAAAGACCTACTGTAGAGGAAAGGGCACTCTACTCAATATTCTGATAACCTGTATGGGGAAAGAATTTGAAAAAGAATAGATATATGTATATGTATAACCGACTCACTTTGCTATACACTTGAAACTAACACAACATTGTAAATCAACTATAACTCAGTATAAAATAAAAATATTTTTAAAGGAAAAAAAATGGAATAAAACCTCTCGAGTGTCTCTCTTCTGTGCATAGTTCTCTCTCTGGCTCCACCACTGGCAGTAAGCTCTCACAGAGGAGAACATGGGTGTAGCTGTGCATTTCCCAGAGGGTTGCCTGGTTCACTGATGGTGTTCATTCAGTATCTACTGAATTGTACTGTGATGTCGGTAGTAATGGTTACCATTTCTCATTGTCTATTGTCTGCCACCACTTTTCACTGATGAAATCTTTAATCCTCCCAATAGTTCTCTAAGTTGAGTCCTGTTACTATTCCACTTTGGACTTGAAGAAACACAGGGACCCAGCCCTTGCTCTCTTTAATATGACCCAGATACTGCCTTACAGATTACACTTAAAATAAATAAGAATCTTCAGAGATCTGAAGCCAAGACCATAGAGCCTGTGGTGTGGAGAAGCCAGAAAGTTTAGGAATAAGGTAATGATTACAAAAGACCAAAGGAACAGTACTAAACTTGGAATTAGAAAATTCAGTGTTAAGATCCAACAGGGCCGGCTCAGAATTACTGCCAGGATTAGGTGAGAAAATGACTAGAGGATTACCAACATCAACTGAACAGCATCATGGCCATGCTCTAGGATAAACCCTTTTGGATTATGAGAACCCTAAGTAGGAGACAAGTTTCCTAATGATACCCAGTTCTCACTGCAGCACACTTCCTTTCTATCACAAAGATAAATTTAGTTTTGGTAGTTTTGGTAGTTTTCACGTACCAAGCAGTGTAATCTACAGGATTACCCTTACTCTGAAGGCATGACCAAAATATCCATTTGATCTAAATGAAAAGTTGTGCTTCTCAGATAGACATCTAAACAGACCTTCTGCAGTGCCTGTGATAACTTGTTAGCTTAAAATAACTGATTTTTAAAAAGATGAAGGTGCTTCCTTGATAGCCTTGTGTCTTTTGGTCTTCGTATGGTCACTGATATTACTATCATCTGCCTCACAGATGAGAAATGTTTAAGTTACACATTCAACGTCAACTTGTCTGAGAAAATTAAAAATCAGCATTTAATTTTTCAGAAAACATGTATATCTTTTTCTGACATTGTTTTTTAAATATTCTTTTCCATTACAGTTTACCACAGGATGCTTTCTCTTTTTTAAGTCATTTTAAGTCAGTTCTGAATGGTTTGTTGTTTAAAAAAAATTTAATTGCCAAATAATGAAAGAAATAAATAGTGGTAGATTCATCCTAGAGAATGAATAAGTTACTGGAGTAAGAGCATGCAGACCACTCTCTAAATTCTCTGTGGTGGAAATGTTTAGCCTCTAGCTCTCACACAAATATAATTTCCCATTTTCCACTGATTTCATTGACCAGCAGCTGGATGATTTTATACATCTTGAAGGTTATAGTAGAGCTAAAGGACAACTAGCTGATATACCAAGTAACAACAGCAAATACAGGCAGCAAATACTTCCATCACTATCTGAAACAAGAAGGAATTGAGTTACTTACTCTTTGTGTGTCCAAGAGCACTTGGCTTTATCACTGGATGTCTTGAAAAATTAATGTCCTTAAAAGGATATTATTAGTTATCTTGAGTCTGGAAAGACTCATATAAAAAGAGAGATTGGTTACTGTTCGTGGTCTTTCATATTTAACCATGCTTTCAGGCTATCAACAGGAAAACTATTCACTCATGCCTTTAACATAACGTGGGATGAGACCAGAGCAGAAGATGAAAGGATAAAATGAAGGCCTATCAACCTCAACCCTTACTGTAAATGCAGCTATTAATAGTAAGATTAATCATAATTAAAAACCATGTCAATGAAACTATTAATAATTTTTAAAATATATTTGAAAGAATTTGGACACAACTTAGATGAATCCCAGGGCAACTGATACAATTCAGGATTGATTGTGCCTGGCAAACTAGGTTGTGTGATCATCCTGCTAGATAAGCTATTTAAAGAGCAGTGAAATTCCTAAAAAATGAAGAGGAAGGAGGAGGAGGAGGGTATGATGGAGGGAGAGAGAGACTATGACTATATGAGGAAGAAATGATATTTCCAAGTCAACTTGGAAAAATGAGACTGTTTTTTGACACTAAAACATGCTGTTTTTGTTCTGGTTTAGGCTGTAACCGTGTGGTGTTGTTTCTTCCTATCCCTTTCCAAAAATGATTTGTGCTTACTTAACTGCCAAAAGGGAGGAACAAAATATTATATAAAATTCCTCTGGCTTTCACATATTATGATCTCTTTCCAGCCTTTTAAGTCTAACACATTTAAAAAAAAATCAGAAACATTTCTGCGCTTTACAACAGGGGTTCAAAGCTAATTTAATATTTTTCATCATCATTTTATTTTTATGTTGATAGTTCATCACATACAATAGATGGAAATGTTGCATAATTCCACTGCCATGTAACAATATTCATAAGTAACTTAGGTTTTATTTCCAACTGTGAATTTTAAACTTAATTACTCCATGTGTGAGAAGTAATATTTCTTTTTTCTTCACATATTACTTGTCATTCCCAAAGCTATTTCTAATGAAAGAAAACCCTCCTGATCCTGAAAAAAACACAGAAGTCACCTTCTTCACCTTTTTCTCTTTTACTTTCACTTATTCAGCATTTATAACTTACATTAATTAATTAATGTCCTTCATTAAACGTGCACTGATTGGAGGCAGCAGTTAAGTGCTAAGAAGATCGTCAGCAATTTCTTCTGTTCCACTGTAATGAAGCCACCAGGAGCAACAGCCATTTCCTGATCTGCGGAATTCTAAGCTGACAATGATCACCCTTGGCTCCACACTGAGGCCTGGTCATTGAACTGGACCACATGGTAGCTCTGCCCCTCAGCCTGGCTCCTAACCCAAGGGCAATGCTTCAGTTCAGTTCAGTCGCTCAGTCGTGTCTGACTCTCTGCAACCCCATGAATCGCAGCACCCCAGGCCTCCCTGTCCATCACCAACTCCCAGAGTTCACTCAAACCCATGCCCATCGAGTCAGTGATGCCATCCAGCCATCTCATCCTCTGTTGTCCCCTTCTCCTCCTGCCCCCAATCCCTCCCAGCATCAGGGTCTTTTCCAACGAGTCAACTCTTCACATGAGGTGGCCAAAGTATTGGAGTTTCAGCTTCAGCATCAGTCCTTCCATTGAACACCCAGGACTGATCTCCTTTAGGATGGACTGGTTGGATCTCCTTGCAGTCCAAGGGACTCTCAAGAGTCTTCTCCAACACCACAGTTCAAAAGCATCAATTCTTTGGCACTCAGCTTTCTTCACAGTCCAACTCTCACATCCATACATGACCACTGGAAAAACCATAGCCTTGACCAGATGAACCTTTGTTGGCAAAGTAATGTCTCTGCTTTTTAATATGCTATCTAGGTTGGTCATAACTTTCCTTCCAAGGAGTAATGCAATGCTTATACCCTTGGAATTGGAGGTGTGGGAATGGTGCTTATGAGAAGAGGAGATGTGTGGTTCTTAAACTGTGGGTTTCTCAGACTATAACTGCCACCCTTGAGCACAGGTTCAAAAGCCTGAGCTGCTACTTTGAGTTCTCCTTCTGTTTCTGAGTAGAATCTGTTTGGTTCAACTCTGCCCTTAGTATTCTTGTGTTTTTGAATGGACCCTTTTTCACCAAGCCCTTTAAGATATCAGTAAAATATAAAATATACAAACAGTTCATACAACTCAACATAAAAACAAATAAACCAATCAAAAAATAGGCAGAAGACCTAGAAACATTTCTCTCAAGAAGAAAGATAGATAGCCAACAGACACAGGAAAATGTGCTCAACGTCACTAATTATTTGAGAAATGCAAATCAAAACTACAATGAGGTATCACCTCATGCTAATAGTTAGAAAGGTTATCATTAATAACTCTACAAATAAAAAATGCTGGAGAATGGGTAGAGAATAGAGAACCCTCCTACACTATTGTAAGTTGGTACAGGCACTGTGGAAAACATTATGGAAGTTCCTCAGAAAGCAGACAATCCAGCATTCCCACTCCTGGACATATATCCAGACAAAAATCATAATTCAAAAAGATGCATTCACCCTTATGTTCATAGCAGCACTATTCACAATAGTCAAGACACATAAACAACCTAAATGTCCATCAGCAGATGAATGGATAAAGATATGGTGCATAAATACAATGAAATGCTACTCAGCCATATAAAAGAATTAAATAATGCCATTCTCAGAAACATGGAGGCAGCTCGAGATGATCATACTAAGTGAAGTAAGAAAGGAAAAGAAGAATACCATATGATATCATTATATGTGGAATCTAAAACATGGCACAAGTGAAACTAACTATGAAATCAAAACAAAATCAGGAACATAGAGAATAGACTGGTGGTTGCCAAAGGGGAGTGGTTAGGAGAGGGTAGGAGTGGGAGTTTGGGATTAGCAGATGCTTACTGGTACATATAGATAAACAACAAGGTCCTACGGTATGGCACAGGGAACTATATTCAAAATCCTGTAATAAACCATC
Source organism: Odocoileus virginianus (assembly GCF_023699985.2). Classification (NCBI taxonomy): domain Eukaryota; kingdom Metazoa; phylum Chordata; class Mammalia; order Artiodactyla; family Cervidae; genus Odocoileus; species Odocoileus virginianus. The sequence continues at coordinate 19,789,955 of NC_069682.1, forward strand.
AAGGAAAAGAATATGAAAAAAATTGTAATCATCCACACATATATACCTGTATATATATACGTGTGTATGTGTATATGATGGGTTATGATGTAAAATATCATTTTTTCTACTCTGAGTATGAATCAAAACAAGTAGGAGGAATACCACCTCCTTGATTAACTCAGGATACTTACTAAGAAAGAATTTATTTGGAGGCCCAGGTGAGAAGAATGAGGATTTAGGCTATAGGAAGGAGGAGAACTAAGGGCGAAAAGTATATTCATAAAGGACAAATATTAGCTTAGCCAATGAAAGAATAATTCCTTTCCAGTGATGAAATACCCAATTTTTCCAACCTCATGGGGATATGGGTTTCTACTGAAGAAGTGGTTGGTTGGTCGCTTGCATGAGCTGTAGAAATAGTGATTCCTGCATTTAGTAAGTAGTACCTCTGTATATTTCAGTTGGTAAAGAATCTGCCTGCAATGCAGGAGACCCGGGTTCAATTCCTCGGTTGGGACAATCCCGTGGAAAAGGAAATGGCAACCCACTCCGGTATTCTTGCCTAGAGAATCCCATGGACAGAGGAGCCTGGCGGGCTACAGTCCGTGGGGATGCAAGAGTCAGGCATGACTTAGTGATTAAAGAGAGAAAGAGAGAGTCAGTGTCATTTCTACCCATTCCTTGGATGTCTTCATTTTTCTACCATGATCACCAATTCCCAAGTTGCTGATTTTACTACTGAACTCTGTTTTTAAGTTGTTAAGGACATTTTTAAAACTCTTCTTTTTTAAATAACTTGACCCTTTTTCTGCTTTTTGATATATGACCTTATCTTTAAAATAGCACTTTTAAGGTTTGGGACTGAGAAATTTCAAAATGGTAAAAAGCAACTGCCATAGCTGAAAACTAGTCCAGGTTATGTTTCATTTTATTTCTTTTTCCCTTTATGTTACCAAAAAAAAAAAAAAAATCATGTATCACAAAATAGGCAAGAACAAATAAAATAATACCAGTTGCAGTGGGAACACTTTGAAATTAATAGTTATAAAAATAACCTTTTTTTTTTTAACTGAAGACTACAGCATATTTTAAAATGAGAAACTCTGTAAAGTGGTCAGTATTAGTAGGCTTGTGTTTCTCAGTAAGGAAGGCATATAAATTCAGCACAGGATGTTATGTTGGACAAAGAAGCCATAAAATAAAATAAAATGAGTACTTGTGTGGGTTTTGATTTCTAATTTCAAAATCCAACATGCTGAATTTATGGCTTCTCAGATACAGCTCTGGACCCTAGTATCTGGTTATAAAATGTTTAAACATTTTGGATAGGGATAATCACCAATAAATAGGATGAAATGCCAGTCTGAGTTTTACAAAGATCATTTTGGTAAAGAAAATTTACGAGTAGAGTTCACTTGAACTCCACATGGTTTCACAGTGGAGGAGAGAGACTGTAGGGTGTGTGGCTTGCTTGCCAGAGAGAAGGTAACCTCGGAACACCAGTCTTCTGTTCTTTCCTTCTCTTTATTCCATTCTGTTCTACTTAAGCTAATGGTCCCTAATGCCAAGAGGAATCAATTAATTCAAAATCCACAGGGAACTATACCCTACATGGGCCTTCAGGGTCCCTCATGGGAGAACATAAAGTCTGTGGAAATAAGAAATTACTTCCTGAGACTAACTGGCCATTCACCGCAAAATGACAAGACTTGGAAGACGTGTGTAGGATCACAAGCTTTAAAAGTTCAAAATTCATTTTAAAGTCGATCTACTCAGAAATTCAAGTGCAGTTAAGTAAGCTACGCTGATGAATTCAATTTCACTAAGCACGCAAAATAGATATTCTTCTATATGGTTAATCACAAGGGTTGGAGTATATACTAAATTATTTCACAAACCTAGAAACCATATTCTAGTGTGGAAGCCTAAATTGCTCACTCCATCTAGCTTTCCATCAGCAACAAAATTTCCACTATAGCTTAAAAAATTAGGTGGCATAATACATAATATGTATGAGACTTAGAACATTCTCAATTTCTTCATGGCTAATTCATTTCAATGTATGACAAAAACCACTGCAATGTTGTAAAGTAATTAGCCTCCAACTAATAAAAATAAATGGAAAAAAAAAAGAACATTCTCAATTTCTTTTTGCTTTCTCTGTAATGTAGCTGCCAGTCCTCCTATTACGTAGAAGAAGGAGACTGAGTTGGTTCAGGGGCCAGTGGTCTAGAATGACTAGATTCTAAAACCCACTAGTAATTAATTTAGGCTATTTATACCTTAGGAATGCAGTGTCAACTACTTGTCATTGGCTAACAGGCTCCAGAGCTTTCACCCCCACAGACAACTGCTCCCGCCTATAACAGGATCTCATTATAGCAATGATTTTATAAGACATATCCCCATCTATGACCCTGGCCTTTGCCATTGGTAGGAAAGATATCCTGTTAGTTAGGCAGGGTTTTCATATGTTCCACACTTTTCTCATTCATTAAAATCTCTGCTAATATAGAAGCATATGTTTTTCTCTGATGTCTCTCTGTAGTCATCATCCCTTTGATGGCATGTCTCATTTGCAGCTTCTATATCATATTCCTTAAATTTTCTAGTATCATTTTATAAAAATTCCTTTTTATTTCCTTTCAGTTCCACTGCCTGCTTCTCAGTTCATGAGCACTTTTTACTCTAGTTGCTCCCTAACTAAGGAATCTTTTTAGTCAGACTACTCTCTAATCTCTTAGGCCTCAACAAGATTTTCAGAAGTTCAGGCTTAAGTGATGCAGGCCATTCCAGATTCCTTTTTTGCTTAAAGCAAGGAAGTCTGCTGTGTTTGGTTATGCTCCCAAGTTTCTACTGCACTCGTGAGTTTTAACTCTTGTTTCTAGTGCACCAAGATGACCCAGTTTCTAAGTTCACTTCCAAAAGAACTAGTACTAACTATAACAACCCTATTTTGATTTCATACCTCAAATCTATTCTTCTTTTAAATTGATGTATAGTTGATATACAAAATTATATTAGTTTGAGGTGTACAGCATAGTGATTCAATATTTTTATAGATTTATTTCATTTAAAGTTATTACAAAATACTGACTATATTTCCTCTGCTGTAAACTAAATCCTTGTAGCTTATTTATTTTATACATAGTAGTCTGTGCTTCTTAATCCCTCACTGCAATTTTGCCCCTCCCCTCTTCCCTCTCACCACTGGTAAGCACTAGCTTTTTCTCTATAACTGTAAGCTGTTTTGTTATATTCATTTGTTTGTTTTATATTTGAGTCCACATATTAGTGACAATATACAGTATTTGTCTATTTCTATCTGATGTATTTCACTAAGCATCATACCCTCTAGGTCATCCATCTTGTTGTGAATGGCAGGATTTCATTCTTTTTTATGGTTGAGTAATATTCCATTGTGGAGATACATATGGTTGCTTCCGTATCTTGGCTATTATAAAAATTTTGCTATGAAAAATGTGGTGCAAGTATCTTTTCAAATTAGTGTTTTTGTTTTCTTCAGATAGGTATCCAAGAGTGGAACTGCTGGAGCATATGGTAGGTCTATCTATTTTAGTATTTTGAGGAACCTCCATTCTGGTCCCTATAGCGGCTACATTAATTTACAACAGTGTGTTGGGGTTCCTTTTCTCCACACCCTCACCAACATTTGTTATTTGTAGATTTTTTTTTGATGGCAGTCATTCTGACAAGTATGAGGTGATATCTCACTGTGGTATTGATTTGCATTTCTCTGATGATTAGTGATGTTAAGCATCTTTTCATGTGCTTGTTGGCCATCTGTATATCCTCTTTAGAAAAATGTCTGTTCGGGCCTTCTGCCCATTTTTAATGTTTTTTAAGTATTAAGTCATATGAGTGAAGAACTGACTCATTGGAAAAAGACCCTGATGCTGGGGAAAATTGAAGGCAAAAGGAGATGGGGTCAACAGAGGATGAGACGGTTAGACATCATCACTGACTCAATGGCCATGAATTTGAGCAAACTCCAGGAGACAGTGAAGGACAGAGGAGCCTGGTGTGCTGCGGCCCATGGGGTTGCAAAGAGTTGGACACGACTGAGCAACTGAACAACAACCATAAGGTGTTTTCTCTCAAGTCTATCAATAGTTATTGTGGGCAGTACATGCTACACCCTTTGGAAAAATCAAGAGAAGAGATAACCAGTCTCTGACTCACAGATATTACAAGGTGATTCAGGAAACCAGACTCATGCACATGAATGGTGTCTATATAAAATGGAATGTAATTAAATGCCAGCAGGTGTGAGCTGAAAATTAAGAGGGCCTGGTTGAGTGCTCTAAAGACAAGCTGATATTCAAGCAAAGCTCATTAACTAATACCAGTAATAATTTATAGCCAATCTCATTAGAAAGTGTATGCCTGGTATTCCAAGATAATGATTTTCAGAACACAAAAATATGTTGTTCTGGCCACTAACACCAACAGAGGCTATAAAGTTTGACTTCCTCTTTTTATTGTTTTTGGTCTTTTGTTTTTATCTTAATAAATAAAACAAAATAAAGAAACAAAAAAATTTAAGACACATTGCATGATAGGATAGCTGTGTCGAGAGCAGGAGCAAGTTGAGTGGAGTGAGGGTCATTTCCCCTCCTGGGCCCTCGCTGTAATGAATTGCTGTAATTCATACCTATTTGAGATCCTGTGATACTCGGACTTTATGTTTCCATGAAACAAGCTTATCAGCAAGCTTCCCTTCAGTGTTCACCTCTACAAAGGCACTTTCTTTCCCTAGATTCTTGTCATTGTTCCTGTCAACTGCTGGTGAGAGATCAACAGCCCCAACATAACCTGCAGGCTATCTGCCAGGAGCACAGGACCAGCTGGAAGCTAAGAGAACAGGATTTTTTCTTCTCGGATAAGCACCTCTCCTTTGTTACTTTATCCTTAGGTCTATGAACTCCTCTGGCTTGGGGGAAAAAAAAGAAAAAGAAACCCTCTTAAGAACCTTAATATGAAAACAGGCCAAGAAAATATTACCATCCACCCACCTAAAGTAATATACAGTTATTATAGTACAAAGACAGAGAAAATCTGCATCGGGTAGAAATTTCATTATCCTACAGGATATTAAAATCCTGATATCAAGGTTGTCAACAATGTGATAACAAATGCAGCTCTAAAACTGATTGCTTCTTGAAATGTACCTTTAAAGATCATTTATAATTCAGTAATATCTTTACTACTCTGGCTGCTAATATTGATTAGCAGTCAACTGCATTCATCAACTGTACACAATGAAAAACTCCAGGAGTAAGAAACACAAAAATGAAGAGAAGCCAGAAGGAACTTTTGCAGGACATTTTTTAAAAATAGAAAAATCACTTGGCTTTTCTTTAACTTCTGGTTCCTCTGTGATAATAATAACCAAAAGGAAGGTACAGTTTCAGCAGAGCAGTAAAAAAAAAAATACAGAGAATAAACCAGAAACATCCTATAATACTAAACTTGACTTCTATATTCTAAGTTTAAAAATATAATAAAAACAAAGTTTATAAAGAGATCTTCTGGCACCTTTAACAAGACAGCCCTTATGGTAAAAGTCAGACTTGATAGGCAGAGCTTTCTTAAAAGATTCCTATAGGCATTTCCCATACTATAAGAGGTGAAAGCCAGTATTATTGAAGCCTGTAGGACAAGATTGTAGGAAAGGCTAGTATGCAACATTCAAGCAAATAACTCAAGAGAAAGACCTAAAAATGCTCTGTACTATTGACGCAAAAGTGCCAGCTATGTTCACCAGAATGCCTGTTTCTAGAATGGTTTCTACCCCACTTTGCTTTGGACTCACTGGTTGCCAGATAGCACTTTAGCAAACCCCAGGATATGGATATGTGGAAAACTGGGGAGATGATAATGATTAGGTCACCCAATCAACTATAGCCCCAGTTCAAATTCCCCATTGCAGCCTTAGACCAAGAATGGATCCTTTAAAGTCACCATATCAATAACAATTGACTCACCAAAACTTAAGGATGGTTAGTGTTTGAGCATCACTTGCCTATGGGTTCCTATCACCAGGTCCCATTTTTTTTTACATTCCTGTCCAGAAACAATTATTGGGAATTCCAGGTGACTCTGTGCCCACCTAGGTCATGGGAATGCTACTTAAACTTGAACAATTGAGTAAGAGGGTCTAATTGAGAAGAGCTTAAGCTAAAACCAAAGGAGAAAAGGAAAGATATTCCCATTTGAATGCAGAGTTCCAAAGAATAGCCAGGAGAGATAAGAAAGCCTTCCTCAGTGATCAATGCAAAGAAATAGAGGAAAACAACAGAATGAGGAAGACTAGAGATCTCTTTAAGAAAATTAGAGATACCAAGGGAACATTTCATGCAAAAATGGGCTCAATAAAGGACAGAAATGGTAACAGAAGCAGAAGATATTAAGAAGAGGTGGCAAGAATACACAGAAGAACTGTACAAAAAAGATCTTCATGACCCAGATAATCACAATGGTGTGATCACTCACCTAGAGCCGGACATCCTGATGTGAAGTCAAGTGGGCCTTAGAAAGCATCAATACGAACAAAGCTAGTGGATGTGATGGAATTCCAGTTGAGCTATTTCAAATCCTGAAAGATGATGCTGTGAAAGTGCTGCACTCAATATGCCAGCAAATTTGGAAAACTCAGCAGTGGCCACAGGACTGGAAAAGGTCCGTTTTCATTCCAATCCTAAAGAAAGGCAATCCCAAAGAATGCTCAAACTACTGCACAATTGCACTCATCTCACACACTAGTAAAGTAATGCTCAAAATTCTCCAAGCCAGGCTTCAGCAATATGTGAACCGAGAACTTCCAGATGTTCAAGCTGGATTTAGAAAAGGCAGAGGAACCAGAGATCAAATTGTCAATATCTGCTGGATCATCAAAAAAACAAGAGCGTTACAGAAAAACATCTATATCTGCTTTATTGACTATGCCAAAGCCTTTGACTGTGTGGGTCACAATAAACTGTGGAAAATTCTGAAGGAGATGGAATACCAGACCACCTGACCTGCCTCTTGAGAAACCTGTATGCAGGTCAGGAAGCAAAAGTTAGAACTGGACATGGAACAACAGACTGGTCCCAAATAGGAAAAGGAGTACGTCAAGGCTGTGTATTGTCACCCTGCTTATTTAACTTATATGCAGAATACATCATGAGAAATGCTGGTCTGGAAGAAGCACAAGCTGGAATCAAGATTGCCAGGAGAAATATCAATAACCTCAGATATGCAGATAATACCACCTTTATGGCAGAAAGTGAAGAGGAACTAAAAAGCCTCTTGATGAAAGTGAAAGAGGAGAGTGAAAAGTTGGCTTAAAGCTTAACATTCAGAAAACTAAGATCACGGCATCTGGTCCCATCAACTCATGGGAAATAGATGGGGAGACAGTGGAAACAGTGTCAGACTTTATTTTTTGGGGCTCCAAAATCACTGCAGATGGTGACTGCAGCCATGGAATTAAAAGACACTTACTCCTTGGAAGGAAAGTTATGACCAACCTAGATAGCATATTAAAAAGCAGAGACATTACTTTGCCAACAAAGGTCTGTCTGGTTAAGGCTATTGTTTTTCCAGTGGTCATGTATGGATGTGAGAGTTGGACTGTGAAGAAAGCTGAGTGCCAAAAAATTGATACTTTTGAACTGTGGTGTTGGAGAAGACTCTTGAGAGTCCCTTAGACTGCAAGGAGATCCAACCAGTCCATCCTAAAGGAGATCAGTCCTGGGTGTTCATTGGATGGACTGATGCTGAAGCTGAAACTCCAATACTTTAGCCACCTCATGCAAAGAGTTGACTCGTTGGAAAAGACCCTGATGCTGGGAGGAATTGGGGGCAGGAGGAGAAGGGGACGACAGAGGATGTGATGGCTGGATGGCATCACCGACTCGATGGGCATGAGTTTGAGTAAATTCCGGGAGTTGGTGATGGACAGGGAGGCCTGGGGTGCTGCGATTCATGGGGTCGCAAAGAGTTGGACACGACTGAGCGACTGAACTGAACTGAACTATGGAAGATAAGAAACCATACAATTAATTTTCATTTAGTTTAAGGATATCCACATGTGCCCATATAAACATTCCAACCTGCCATGGTGTTGGAGTGAAGAAGTAGAATATTTGCCATTTTTCCTCCTGCTTGTTCTTAATCTTAACTCTCAGGGATTCCTCTCATCTTTTCTGACCTCCAGATCCCAGTGACTATTTGGGGATTTTTCTAATCCTTTTGTCCAATTATCTCTCAAGACCCTATGCTCAGCAATTTGGACAGGCTGTTTCTCTTTCCTCTGTGTTTTGAAAGTGAAATTAATAGCTTCTATGAAAGAGGTTAAAAGGAAGACTGTTCCCTTTGCAATAATAGGTTACTTGTTTGCATTCTTTTCCTTTTTTAAAATAACACTTCCAGGTCCCCTGCGCACACTATAATGATGCAAGAGAAAGATAAATATTTATAACATATATAAAATTTAAAAAATGAAGACTCTATCAAGGTGTTAAGTTTGTCTTGTCATCACAGAATTTTGGCTGAAGCTTCAGAGTTGAGAATATAAAGTATTTGGTGTTCACATATTCTCAAGAAAGGGGATGATCAATATAAAACATGGTAACAGGTGATTAAAAAATTAAACAAACAAGGGACTTTCCTCATGGTCCAGTGGCTAAGACTCCATGCTCCCAAGGTAGGGGGTCCAGGTCCGATCCCTGATTGGGAACTAGATCCCATATACCGCAACTAAGACCCAGAGCAGCCAAATAAATAAATACAATCAAATAAAAAACAGAGAGGTGACCTCAGCTCCCCTACCCCAACCTCAAGTCAAGTAAAGAAGGCTTCCGGAGAACTGCTCAAAGAATGTGGGAATGTTTTCTAGAACAGAAACATCTTCTGACTGTATGCTTGCCAAGCTATGTAAATACATGTGTCCCTCTCTACTAAGGGACCTAGAAGAGTGTGGAGACAGATATCTTGAAAGAACCTAATATGTGTCCCTTTGAGTTAAAGCAACACAGAGACTTCTGCCTGACACTTGCTTGGAGAAATTCTAAAGATCAGACGTTATCCTGACTGGATTGTCCTGCTAGCAGAGTAAGTAGAGAAGCTGTCATGAAAGCAAAATGCCTTTCCAGTGATGAATTTACCCGTTGAAGAGAGTAGACCTCACAGAATTTAGCTGGACTTGATTTATCTTGAAAGATACACTGCCCAAGATGTGTGCCAAGGAATTAGGTGAGCCTCAGAAGGGTAAGTAATAAGATATTAGTCAGAGTATGACAGGAAACCTCAGGAGGGAGGATGTATGAAGAAATCTGTTTGAGTTATTAGTTACCTGTGGTTGTAAAAAAACAAGAATGCAAACTTTGGAAACAAGGCACAGTTTCTGTGGGTCACAAGTCCAGACATGGCTGAACTGTGTGTTCTGCAAGGCTGCAATTGAGAAGCTGGTTGGGACTGTGGTCTTGTCTGGGACTCGACTTGGGGAGGATCCACTTCCAATCTTACGTGGAGGAGGGCAGCTTCAAGTTCCTCATGAGAGTCATGTTGAGGGCTTCAGTATCTTGCTTACTATTAACTGGGAGCTGCCCTCAGCTCGTTGCTACAGGGCCTTTTCCACAGGCAGCTCACAACATAGCAACCAGTTTCAAAGCCAATAAGGGAAAGAGCATTTTCTCACGAGAAAGAAATGTTTGCTATGAGAGAAAGAGTCAGTCTTGAATGTTTACCATGACCAAGGGCATTTGGGAGCCAAGGGAGAGATGCAGACAATAGCAGCCAACTGAGATTTTAGCTCTCCCCTCTTTCTCCCCATTCATCCAGTCCTCGAGGAGTTAGGACCAGCAGCATGAAGGACAGGAAATGAAAAACCCAGGATAATAGCTCAAATGTCAAGCCATAGTCCCTTCCCCACTGTAGACTTCTAATCCTATGTCAGACTGGGAGCTGAGAGGATGGAGGAAAAGCCATGATCAATAAGGCTACATTTCATTTTTTTTCTATTATGGCTAAATAGACATTAAAAATCTGAACCTAAGACTCTACATGAACACACAGAAGTGAAGGAAAAACCTAGAAGATCATCAAAGATACCATCCAAGGAATGTCATTGAGGAAAAAAATCAATGTGCTCTATAACTTCACTTCTCTTAAGTCCAGGTTGTTCATTAAACTGTTTTTCATGAGCTTATTATACAGGAGGTTTCAAGAACCAGTGAGAAATATTGATGTGCACTGGACTCATCTAAGAAAAAGGAAGAGAAGAAGTAGTAATAGAAGAATGAGGAGGTAAAATAGGAAGAGGAAGACGTTGAGGAGGAGAGAAGAAAGGAAAGAGGGCAGAAGGAGAGAGAAGGAGGGAGGATGGAAAAGAAAGAGATTGTCTTTCCTTTAAAAACCAGAGGAAATTGGTTTTTATGAGACATCAGCTCAGACATCAGTCGGGCAGGAGAAAGGCCAGTGACAGACAAGTCATTTACTGACTTATACCCAAACAAGTCTAGTTTGTTCCTAAAACAGATTGCCACTGCCTTCAAAGAGTTGATATTTCAGTAGCAAGTGAAGCTGATTACTATTAAATCATTGAATTAGTCCCTGATCTCTCTCTTTTGGATTATATTTACTCCTAACTTAAAATGCTATTCAAAAGCCACTTAGATTACAGCTCTTAGTAGCCTTGTTCATCTGAAGGATACCCTATCATTCCTTTTCAATTTACATATATAAATTTATTTTGCATTTACATAATTTAATTTCATTAACCAAAGGAGAAAAGAATAAAAAGTATCAGATGTCTCAAAATGACTTCTGTGTATCTCTCATCACCTCTAGGCCCAGTTCCCAGTCCTGATTTTTTTTTTTAACTCACTAAGCTCTGACTTCTGTTGGTAACCTCTGTTTTTCTAAATTATCATGCTTTATTATTTTTGCATCTTAATTTTCTAAATGTTAGATATTATGATAAAGATTTATCTTTCTTACAATATTCTTACAACACCATCCTTCACTCATCTTTCCATTAATATCACTAAGTTAAGTAAATCATTATTTGCTATTGATTTATGTGAATAAATACATATGTAAATTTTTTTCCTGAAACACTAAGTGTAAATCCATGATTACAATGTTTTTCCTTTTCCTAATTTATAGTTGCCTTAAAAAAACACCCTTGGTCTAATTAGTTTTTGTGTTTTTTCTAAGTACACTGGACCCTTTGGGACTTTTCTGGCTCTCCAGTGGTTAAGATTTTCTGCTTCCACTGTAGGGGCCATGGGTTCGATCCCTGGTTGGGGAACTAAGAATCCGGCATGCTATAAATAAAAAAATTAAAATTAAAAAAATTTAACCACTAATACATTTTAAATAAATAAATATAAACAAAACAGAGCCTTTGATAACAGATTGAACCATACAAGTCCATTTACATGTGGATTTTTTTCACTAAACACTCATTATGGTACCACACAATAGCGGTGGATTGTGATTGGTTGAGAGGGTCAGCTGTAAACTTCTGTAAAGTTACACGAAGAGTCTTAACTGCACAGAGGGTTGGTGCCCTTACTCTGTTAAGCACCAATGCTTTTGAGCTCCTGTTGCATCAACAAATATCCTTCTTAGGAGCAAAATAACCCGAGTCACTAACTGCTGGCTAGTTAACTTTCCAATCAATGAGGAGTTTTTCATGAAGCATACCATGTATCACAGATGGAGACCTAATGATTGCTGTATATTTTATACAAAAAATATTTTAATGCCAAAGGAAGATTTGGGAAGCAAAAGTAATACCAAACGAGAGTTTCTAATTTTAAAATTCACTCTAGAAATTATACAAATAAATTAATAATCCAAAAGGTTTTGCAAATAAGTTAATTTACCCTTGAGTTTCTAATCTAATGTATAAATGTACCTGCTAGAAGTGAAACATTTAAGAAAAATATCAAAGGATAAAAGGATGACCATAAGCAGTAGCTTAGGCATGGTCAATAACCTAAGAATATTTTTGGAATGTTGTGAAATATTGATAGTTTGGGGAAGAATTTTCCAGGCACTGTTCTAAGGGTAGAAAGACAAATTCTCTCAACCTCATGTGACCTTCAGAAAGCTTCTTCACACTATTTCGACCCCTGGACTGGAAAACAGTTCATCCAGAATCAGCTGTCTCATTTCACGCTGAGAAAACATTGTGGTTTTCAGCAGGTTTGGCATCCAAAATATGAAGTGGTTTGTTTTCAGTGATGTCGTTCTCCCTGCCTACCTCTCCCATACACACAAATAAGCAGTTAATCATGATAGAAAGAGCTCGTGTGTGTGTGTGTGTGTGTGTGTGTTCAGTGCACAGGCAGAGTATGCCAAACCTTTCAAATGCTGCATTTGTTCAATCATCTGGAAAAAAAACAAAAGAAGTAATTTCCATTTTCAGTTTAAATAATGCAAACTCTCTCATCAGAAGATGACAAATGGTTTATGAACACTGTCTCTGACAAACACTACCAAATCACTCCCTGTTTGAGAATAAAAATACATGCTGCGCACAGGTCAATCGTCTTTCCAGCATGAGCAAGGGATGAGCTGAACTAATTTCCACACCGCAGTCCGTGCCTCTCCCAACAGTAACTGCGTAACAGCCACGTGCTGACTGTGTGGATTTTGCAGCTAGTTCTCCCCCACAATGGCAAAGCATCCCATTGCCAGAGACACATTTGATTTCACATTATTTATGCTCAGCCTGATTTCCCTTTCATTCTCTGCTCAGAGGCCTTCATTTTAATCTTGAGAGTTCTTTATGATCTTTCAGCATACATCTATCCATCACTACAGCCTCTCAAATATCACAGGACCTCTGCTGAAGGAGATGTTTTTGAAGAATTAACTCATTCAGTCACTCAACATTTTCTAAGCCAGTTATCTTGTATCCTAATGCCAGTGAACATATGCCACATTCAGATTGACGTGAGGTGTGCTCTCATTATCAGATACATTCATGTCCCCCAGTACCTCCTACACCACGACTTCTCCTGTCACTCATCATCACAGTGATGGAGACTGAGCTGACAGTCTCTCGTTGTCTGTTATCCCCACCCTCAGGAGCCCACATTCTTCCATGCCATTCTCCACATTCAAGATCCAGGCGGAAAACTGAGAGGCCAGGAAAATAACTCCTCATTACTTTGGAGGGCCTGAAATCTATCCTGAATGGCTCCTCAGTGTTGGAGCTGGCAAGAAGCTAGACCCCCATGGAACTTCCCTGGCTGTCCAGTGGTTGGAACTTCACCTTCCAATGAGAGTACACAAGTTTGATCCCTAGTCAGGGAGCTGAAATCCCACAATACTCACAGCCAAAAATCAAAGAATAATACGGAAGCAATATTGTAACAAATTCAATAAAAACTTTAAAAATAGTCCACATTAATAAAAAGAAGAAGCTAGACCCTAAATCCTTGTGTTTGAGTCAGAGTTCTCCATAGAATCAATAGGATGTGTAGATGGATAGATGATAGAAAGTTAGATATATAGATAAATAGAGAATTTACTTACAAAACTTACTTATACAATAGAGGTTGAAAATTTCCAGGATTGGGGGTTAGCAGGCCAAAGATCCAGGAGAACCAATGGTATTGATTTCAGTCTGAAAGCCAGCAGGCTCAAGACTTGAGAGGAGCTGACATTTCCGTTCAAATATGAAGGCAGGAAAAATACTGATGTCCCAGCTAAAGCATCCAGGCAGGAGGAGTCTCCTCTTTTTTGAGAGAAGGTGTCAGGCTCTTTGTTCAAAGGAATGGATGAGGGTCACCTGCAGTAGGGAGGGCAATCTGCTTCATTCAATTTACCCAGTCTGTTCCAATGTTAACCTCATCCAAAAATCTCTCACAAACACACTCCGAAATAACATTTGACCAAATATCTAGGCACCCTATGGCCCAGTCAAGTTGACATACAAAATTAATCATCACACCTTGGTTTACAACCTCAGCTGTAAACTAGAATCAATTGAGAGCTAGTCCCACACTCTGTAAAATATGGGGAAGTAGCCAAACCAGAGCAGGAGGCCAAGGGAAAACCATGCCACAGGGTCTTGGCATGCATCCGTCGTTCCCACAGAGCAGAGATGGAGCAGGCTGTGTTTTCCAAAGATGCCCACGGTATCTTCCATACATTTGGCCCTCTTTCAGTGACATTTTGACACTCTTCCCATCAAGAGATGGGTCTATGTTGCTTCCACTTAATTCGGGCAGGCTTGTGACAAGGGCTCCCATGACCCAATGTGACCTCTGAGGCCAGATCATGCAAGATGATCCATCTACTGGCCGGGTCCCACAGGGCACTCACTGTTGGACCCAGGCACCATGCTGTGAGGATGCTCAAACAGCCACATGGAGAATCAATGCCTAGGTGTTCTAGTCACTGGCCCCAGATGCAATTCCAGCTGAAAGCAGCCCTAGCTGCCAGTCATGTTAGCAAATCGGCCTTCAGATAATGCCAGTTCCCCAGTCATCAAGTCTTCCCAACTGAAGTCTCAGATATCATACAACAGAGACAACCTATTCCCAGAGGCTCTTTCCAAATATCAAGCCAACAATATATTAGCTTAATAAAATGGTGGCTTTCTGTCTTTAAGTTTCTGGTAATTTGTTACAGTACAATACTAACTAGGGGCTTCCCGGGTGGCACTAGTGGTAAAGACTCCACCTGCCAATGCAGGAGATGTAAGAGACATGGGTTTGATCCCTGCGTCTGGAAGCGCCTCTGGAGGAGGGCATGGAAACCCACTCCAGTATTCCTGCCTGGAGAATTCCATGGACAGAGGAGCCTGGCAGTCTACAGTCTATGGGATTGCAAAGAGTCAGACATGACTGAAGTCACCCAGCAATAGTAACTAGACAGGAGGCCAGGCCATCATATTCTTCATTGATTTCCATCCACAGGAATCTGTAATTATTGCTGCTATTCTCAAAATTACTGTGAAGATACTTTCATTAGGAGGAAAACTCAAAACAACACATTCTAAAGCAAGTTTCTGAAGAGGTCATGACCATGAAATCCATTGACAAGAGTGTGACTTCAATATATTGATGCTATGACAATGAATAACAAAAAAACCAAACTGGATGCTTTCCATTACAAATTCAAAACCACACAATCTTTTAATGAGGAATCCCTAAAGTGAATTAATTAGTGAAGCTAATATTTGTGGACCTATAAGAACATTTTTTATCAGTACCCTTATTTTATTAATTACCATAGAATTAGAAACAGAGGAAACAAAATATCAATATTCCTAGCTTTGGTCAAGTATAACATTTTATGGGGCTTCCTCAGCTAGTAAAGAATCCACCTGCAATGCAGGAGACACTGCTTCGATTTCTGGGTCAGGAAGATCTGCTGGAAAAGGGATAGGCTACCCACTCCAGTATTCTTGGGCTTCTCTGGTGTCTCAGCTAGTAACGAATCTGCCTGCAAGGTGGGAGACCTGGGTTCGATCCCTGGGTTGGGAAGATCCCCTGGAGAAGGGAATGGCTACCCACTCCAGTATTCTGACCTGGAGAATTCCACAGACTATATACTCCATGCGGTCTCAAAGAGTCAGACACGACTGAGAGACTTTCACATAACATTTTATGGTAAATTTAACTTTATTTTGCTTAAAGTATTTTCTTTTATATTTCATTTCAATTTCAAAATAATAATACTTTCACCAGCAGAGGCACAGCTTGGTTGAAAGCACATGGATGTCACTTTGGTTTTCCAGCTCAGTGAGAAAATCACATATTCAGAAAGTGAAGCCACAATTCTCCAGCTTAGTTCAATATAAGTTTATTGAGTACCCACTAGAAGACATCAGTAGGATGGCTCCATTTCCTCTGCCCATGTTCACTTGACCACAGACAGCCTAACAGTGTTTCCCTGCACTGATAGATCTGACGGGCTATGTTGGAATTACAGAAATTCATTATCTCCATACCTATGATGCCATCAGATGAAGAGTTTCATTTTCATTTATGCAGCTCTCCCAAGCTAACAGGAGGAGCATCACAGTTCTTAAAACTGTCTAGGCCAAGAGACATAAATGAATTTTTCAATATCATTTTTTTCTGACAAAAGAAAAAAAAAACATAGCCATGTGCTAAAAAGAACATTTTAACAAGACAGTTAACGTCTGGCTGAGTCATGTCATGGTCACTAACGAGTTCTATGACTGAAGAGAAGTCCACCTACTCCTCATTTTTGTTGTGAATCCATGATTCTAACATACTTAACAGTGCCACTTTGGCTCAATAAATGAACCATTGCCTAAGTTTTAACAAATATTAGAAAATATAAAGTTACAGTTGAGATTTTTGTTGGGAGAATCCAAGTCACAGGATTTTAATTCCTGATCCAAGTAATAGAATATCTGGGCTAAACAAATGTGCTTTTAGACTTTCCAGCTCCCAGAGAAGCTGCTTACATTTGGGAAATCACAGAAGCTGCATTAGAGAGCTAGTTAAACACCCAGAGCTAGTTTTAGCTTTACTGCTATGACTACTGAGACCCTGGCTCTTTTGTCTCTGTGATTCTTCATTGATTTGGGTCACATTTCTTGGCTTTTATGATTTTGTTTGAAAGAATAGAAGAGGAAATAATATAATATTTACCAAATGAAAAATATTTGTTGAGCACCTAATCTGTTTTTGGAGAGAAAAAAGTTAGAGCAAGTTTTCAAAATAATTCTGTGGGACAAGGTCATTTCCCCACGGTCATTTGGGTCATACCTGGCAGAACTGGGACCTCAGCATAGGTGTTTCTGGCCAGAGAGTTCATTTTCCACCTTCAATGCAGGACATTGGAAAATACTGGAACTGGTATTGACTTCAATATCATTTCCTCTCTTCAAAATATCTCACCAACAAGCTTATTTCTGGAGCCTTAAGTTCTACCATTGATTGATCATATCAACTCATTGATATGATACACTGATGCCCATTAAAGTAATAATAGCTATAGATGGCTCAGCAGTAATGAAACCGTCTGCAATGAATCCATCTGCAATGCAAGAGACACGAGAGACATGGGTTCAATCCTTGGGTCTGGAAGATATCTTCTGCAGGAGAAAATGGCAACCCACTCCAGTATTTTTGCCAGAATGATCCCATGGATAGAGGAGCCTGGCAGGCTACAGTCCATGGGGTCACAAGGAGTTGGATACTGAATTCATATGTTGAACACTCAAATTTCACATAATACTGTAAATCAACTATATTTCAATAAAAGTCAAAATAAAATTTAAACAAAAGAAAGTATTCAGGAAGGGGAATAGGAACATAATTTGTCAATATCCTGCATGAAGAGGAAAGAGGGCAGAGCCCTAGGTAGCAAAGTTTGGCCCTAACCCTAGGTTGACAGCTGTTGAGAGCAACATGTTGATTGAAAACACAATGAACCAAGATATGGCACTTTTGACAGTATACTTGAAGCCAACCATCTTATCTGCACAGCTCATGAACAAGACCTCATCTTTTTGAGGATACAATGAAGTGGAAATAATGACCCACTTGTATTTGGAGACAGAACAAGAATATGTTTTAAAGCCCTTTATCAAATGGAAAAAAGAACAATTCATCAGGAAGTTATGTTCCCACCATCTACATACACATAGACAGAACAACTGCCAACTGAATTACAGGGCTGAAAAGAATTTGTGCAATCATTACATTTTTTCAAAGCTAAAAATACACTTTTCCCAGAAACAAAAATAATTGAGTAAAAACTTAAAGCAAAGAATCAGACTTTAGAGATTGTACCAGTTTCAGATGATGTCAGATTTAAAGATTTTACAGTTTTCGGGAATTAATTAGAATCATTCAGTTTTATATGCAATCTGAAGCTCTTACATAATGTTTCACTCTTGAAGGGTCTTCTTGCTTGTTATTTTTAAAATTTTTCCATATTAATGTCCTTGTAGAAATTTTGATGATTTAAGAAACTACTAGAGTTCTGCATTTACAGAATTTGAGAAGCATAATTGTTAGACAACAGATAGCATCTCTTCCTATTTAGGGCCACACCTAATCGGTAACCAATATTACTATGGGAGTTCAATTGCCTAGGAAGGAAACTTCACTTATTTCTCAGAAGATAGAGTCAGAAATTCCTTTTCTTTCAAAGAAGCCTGATCAGTCATGCTGCAACAGGTATCAGTTCAGTTCAGTCAGTCATGTCTGACTTTTTGCAACCCCATGGACTGCAGCACACCAGGCTTCCCTCTCCATCACCAAATCCCAGAGCTTGCTCAAATTCATGTCCGTCAAGATGGTGATGCCATCCAACCATCTCATCCTTCATCATCCCCTCCTCCTCCTGCCTTCAATCTTTCCCAGAATCGGGGTCTTTTCTGGTGAGTCAGTTCTTTGCATCAGGTGGCCAAAGTATTGGAGCTTCAGCTTCAGCATCAGTCCTTCCAGTGAATATTCAGGACTGATTTCCTTTAGGACTGACTGGATCTCCTTGCAGTCCAAGGACTCTCAAGCGTCTTCTCCAACACCACAGTTCAAAAGCATCAACTCTTTGGCACTCAGCTTTCTTTGTGGTCCAATTCTCACATCTATACATGACTACTGGAAAAACCATAGCTTTGACTAAATGGGCCTTTGTCAGCAAAGTAATGTCTCTGCTTTTTAATGCTCTATCTAGGTTTGTCATAGCTTTTCTTCCAAGGAGCAAGCATCTTTTAATTTCATGACTGCAGGTATAGCCCCATGTGATCTCCAAGAAGATAGATTAGACTATTCCCCCAACCCCAAACTCAGCTGAATCAGGAAGTCCCCCTCCAGTAAAGTGTGAGTCAGATAAGACTACAGATGCTTCATGAGTGAGAAAGAACCAGAAGAGTGTAGCTAATGTCATGGAATAGCAGGGCTCACTTAACTCACAAACAGGAAACAACTTGATTTCTCTTCCTCACTCTAAGATGCTCTGATGGCTCTCCCTTCCCCACCATGATGTGGGAAGAATCCATCATTTCTTCTAGGTACCCTAGGTCCTAATTAACAAATGAATGTTAACAAATAGTCCCTAACCACGTATTAAAATTTTCCATTTTTCATCCCACCTATAGCTCCTTCCCTTCCCCATAGCTCAGAGTTCATCCACATTCAAAAATCTAGAGTAGGAATATTTTTCCTCCTCCCTCAACATCCTCCCCAATCAAGAGCTGCTAGTGGTTTCTCTAAGGTTGGGATGAGAGGAATCCAAAAACGTTAAGGGGACAGAGGTCCTTGCAGAATGGTGCTGGAGTGGTCGGTGTTATTGTTCTCCGTGTGTAAGATGCTCAAGCGGCAACTCATCACCCACATGGCTGCAGGCGGCTGTGGGGCTATGGCTATGTCTCAGTCACCTATTAGCAGGCCCGGCCCATGGAGATGCCAACCCTGGTCTTTAGAATGTGTTCTTGTCAGCTAAAAATCCAAGACCAGAAAAGTCTCGTTTAATATTCTTTTATACTTTAAAACTGCCTGGATGCTGGCGGTAGGGGGAAGGTATGGAAGTTGTCAGGTGACAGGATGCAAAGACAGCAGCCTTGCCCTTGGCATCAGACCAGCTGGACCCCACCTCCGGAAGAGTCAGTGGCTTCATCAGCCTGACCAAGTCAGAATAATTAACTTGTTTTGGCCTCAGTTTCTTCCTCTATATTCTGTATTTGGTTGGATAAGGAGATCTCAAAGTCCTTTCCCATATCTATTATACTACCTTCCTATGGAATTGTTGCTATAAATACTATATAGCCCCCAAATATCAGAAATTTTCCAACACATACAAGAGATTTCCACAGAGCATCTCTTTCTCTAGCATGTCAGAACCCTTGTCCAGGTGAATGTAGGCCACAAACTCACCCAATCCTGGAATCCAGATTTCTTGCTGTTTTCTGAAACCTGTCTACCTACCCCATTTTGCCTCACCTTCATGAACATCTTTAATCTTCAGTATTCTCTTTGCCCATGCTCTGCCATATTTACATAGCTTTCTACATGGTACTCTTTTTTGAAAGCATGTTTAAAAACTATCCAACTGGATTCAGAAAATAAAAATCTCCTGTGGATTCAGGCTGTCAGAAAACATAAAACTTTGCAATGCTCAGACCCCAGGGTTTTCTGACCTGAAACTGTCGATCAATCCATTTTCCTCTGCCTTTGTCCAATTCTACCTTTATCCTACTGTAATTCATTAATTATCAAAATAGGAGAAACTGACAATAGGAGAAACTAATGCTCATTCTTTTTAATTGCTTATCTGAAGAGTTTCATATAAGAAGCCAAGAACTCAAAAAAAAAAGAAAATGAAAACAGATACTCTTAAATGGCATTAAGATAGTGCTAGGTAAAAACAACCCTTGAGAGACAAGATTCTCACTGTTAGGATTTTTTATTAAATCAGACTATATGTAATGCAGCCTGCTGGGTATGTACCATCCTGAGAGGACACCTATTGCTAAATCTCAATAATCCTAAGTAATGAACTAGATATCAGAAAACATACTGGAGATATTACCTAGCCACATAAATTCAGGCTACATTTTATACAAACTAAAAACAAATGTACCAAGCTATTTTCAAAATATCTGCTGTAGGCAATAGAAACTACCCCAAGCCATCAAATTAGGAGTCATGACCCATCTGCATCACACTGAGTAATTTATTTAACTTCTCTGCCATCTTTTTCCAGTTTTCTCAACAGTTCATCCAGTTTATCCAATAGGTCCAGTGTTGGTTGGTCCCTGTTGAAGTGCTGCAGCACATTTGTCAAAATCAATTGGCCATGTTAAGTGTAGGGCTAATTTCTAAACTTATTCTATTCCATCGTCTATAGGATGCCATTTTTATGTCTTTATTGTCATAATTTTAAGTCTTGGAATCAAGTAGTGTAAGTCTTCCAGTTTTATTATTTTGCAATATTGTTTTGACTATTCTAGGTCCTTTGCATTTCCATGCAAATTTAGAATCAGCTTGTCAATTTTGCCCATCAAATGTTATATTTTGAATAAGCAGCATCTCCAGATGAAATTGGGGAGAATTGATGCCTCAACATATATTGAGTTTTCCAATTCATGAATAGCAGTATTTCATGGTTTTCAGTGAAGTAAACTTGCACGTCTTTTGTTAAATTTATCCCTAAGAATTTTAAGATTCATGCTGTTGCAAATGATTTTAAAAATTTTTTTCCATGTATTTGTTATTATTTATAGAAATATGTTTGGTTTTTGTGCATTGACCTTGTTTTCTGAGAATTTGTTCATTCTAGTTGTTCTTTTCCATCTTCCTGAGGGTTCTTGTTGTATGTAAACGTCATCTGCAAATAAAAGTAGTTCCATTTCTTTTCTAATATTTATGCCTTTTATTTCTTTTTCTTAATTTATTGGACTATAATCTTCAAAACAACATAAAATAGAAGTGGTGACAGCAAGCATCCGTGTCCCATTTTAGATCTTAGAAGAAAGTATTCAAGTTTCCCTTTTAAGTTTTCGGTGGATGCCCTTTTCCAGATTGATAACATCTCTTTGTATTCCTACTTTGCTGAAAGTTTTTAATTTTAAATAGGCATCTGATTCTTTCAAATGCCTTTTCTAAACCTATTTGAAATCATATGATTTTTTTCTTTATTCTGCTAATTTTTGGTTTTGATGCGTATTGGTTTTTCCAGGGTGGACATAACAAAGTGCCATAGACTAGCTGGCTTAAGCAACAGAAATTTATTTCCTCAAGCTCTGGAGACTTCACAGCCCAGATCAAGGTGTCAACCCAGTAGGTGTGATTTCTTCTGAAGTTCACGAGGTAAGGATCTGCTTCAGGCTTCTCTTCTTGGCTTATAGATGGTCATCTTCCTGTGTCATGACAAGTTCTTCCCTCTGTGTGTCTGTGTCCAAATTTTATCTTCTTACCAGGACCCCAGTCATACTGGATTAGGGTCCCCCTAATGACTGCATTGTAATCGAATTCCCTCTTTAAAGACACTACTTCCAAACAGAGTTACACCCTGAGGTCCTGGGTATTAGAATGTTAGAACTACAATGTATGATTTTGGCAGGGAGACACAACCAGCTCCTAGACATGATGCATTATCCTTTTGTATGTTGCCAAATTCCATTCACTAATATTTTGTTAAAGATTTTTGTATCTGTATCCATAAGAAATACTAGCCTGTAATTTTAATTTCTTGATGTCTTCCTTAGATGATCAGTCTCCTTTCAACTCAAAAAAGTTAATGATAAAACAGTGCTGAGAAGAACAGAGCTAGAGAACACTCAATTTCTATAAGATAAGCACCAAGAGAGGTTTAATATGCAAAATGGCATGACCAGGTCAGCTGCACTATTGCACATGGAACTACCATGTTTTCCTCAGTAAACTGTTACTAATAATGACTCTGTGGCAGGATCTGGGATTCAAAAGCAAATTAGGCAAATTCTTCACCTTCAACGTGCTTACAACAAGACACAGAGAAAACTATAGATTCAAAACAGCATCTAATCAAAATTGTGAAGTCGAACACACATTTGAGAACCAGTGTAGACTGTATAAATGTGAGAATAACGATTCTAATATGATCCTAACTGAGAAAATAGAAATGGAGGAGAAATCCTGAGGCTCCAAAAGTAAGAATTGAATGAGACAGACTCAATGATGACACAGAAGTAGAAACTTTGCCGCCTTGCATGTCCGTGATTACACACTTCATGTCCAAGCATTTCCCCCATCTGAATGTCTCCCCATCTCCATATCCAAACCCATCCATTCACCACGCTATCCTTCCTTCTTTTCAAAAAAAATTTTTTTGTTTTTTTAAGATTTTTTTTTTAATGTGGACCATTTTTAAAGTCTTTATTGAATTTGTTGCAGTATTGTGTCTGTTTTATGTTTTGGTTTTTTGGCCCTGAGGCATATGGGACCTGAGCTCTCCAACCAGGGCTTAAACCTGTATCTCCTGCATTGGAAGGTGAAGTCTTACCCACTGGACCATCAGGGAAGTCCTTATCTCTCCTTCTTTATGAAGGCTCCCCTACAGTCCTCAAGAGGATGTAACTCTTACACTTTTCACTCCCTACCTTTTATTGTGTACATATGATTTCACCATTACTGGAAATACTAAATTCTTTTAAGGGAGAAAAACCTCCATCAAGTTTATCTATGTGTCTCTCAGCATCCAGGACATAGTCCTACATTTGGGCACAATTCACCCACTCTTGTGTTCTATCAAGTCAACAGTCTCCATGTCATTAGAAGTCCCATAGTCTCAGTATGAGACAACCTAAACGTGACAGCAAAGATACATGAATCATTTCTCTTCAAATTTCAAAATCTCTTTTTGAATAGACTATAGAGCCTACATCAAAGACGTTTAATGAAATTGCCAGTTGTGGCAAAAACACATTTGCAAAACTACATTTTTCATAATATATTCTAATGTTTGCTTATGACATATAGATGTAAGTCAATATTTTATTATGGTCATAAGTACCTGCCTTTTGACTTATGAGTTTTCAGTACTAGATAGTCAAATTGGTTGGAGTTAACAGTGCTTCAAAGTCCTGTGCAGTCCTGAACCTCAGTAAGGGAGCAGGATACTGGTAATGCAAACCACCCTCCAGGAAATCACTGCATAATGCACGGCATCTGTCTGCCAAGTGTGAGATGGCAGGAATGGGATACACGGAATAGAAACAGATTCTCAAATCTCAAAGTGCCATCCTATGAGATGGGCATCTGGTTTACTGTGTCTTCTTTGAAGTGTGATTACTTTGAGAACACAGCTGAAGAAAACTCAAAGTAATTCTGTTCTGAAACAGAGTCTTGGTCAGGTAACTTGATTTGGTATCAAGAGTCATTATCCAGAGACTGGTTTCCAAATGACCTTTCTCTGTCCACTAGATTATGATGCTTCAAGTGACTGACAACATGCCACAGTGTCTGTCTTGCCTGCTGTAGACTCCTGTGGTCTAGGTGGTAGCTGCATCTTCCAAATGTCTGTAATCTCCAGCCAGGAAGATTCGGAGCTAACATGGCCTGATCTGTGTGAACAACTGTAGTAAGAATTATAGAACATCCGGTTCTCCTATCAGCCTCCTCACTAACCAGCTGTCTCATCTTGGGACAAACATTTAAACTCTCTATTAAATAGATTTCCTTTCTAGAGGACTTCCCACACTATAAACACCTTCTAGAGAGGTATAGTGGCATTTACAGTGTACTATTCTTGCCAGACATATTTGATCAGAGATGGCTTCTCATGTAATTTTGCCTGAGATGATACCAATGCCTTAGGATACTGGTTTCAGTTCAGTTCAGTCACTCAGGCGTGTCCGGCTCTTTGTGACCCCACGGACTGCAGCATGCCAGCTTCCCTGTCCATCACCAACTCCCAGGGCTTGCTCAAACTCATGTCCATCTAGTCGGTGATGACATCCAACCATCTCATCCTCTGTCATCCCCTTCACTTCCCTCCTTCAGTCTTTCCCAGCATCAGGGCCTTTTCCAGTGAGTCAGTTCTTCACATCAGGTGGCCAAAGTATTTGAGCTTCAGCTTCAGCATCAGTCCTTCCAATGACTATTCAGGACTGATTTCCTTCAGGATTGACTGGTTTGATCTCCTTGGAGTCCAAGGGACTCTCAAGAGTCTTCTCCAATACCACAGTTTAAAAGCATCAGTTCTTCAGCACTCAGCTTTCTTTATGGTCCAACTCTCACAACCATACATGACTACTGGAAAAACCATAGCTTTGACAAGATGGACCTTTGTCAGCAAAATAATGTCTCTTCTTTTTAATACACTATCTAGGTTTGTCATAGCTTTTCTTCCAAGGAGCAAGCATCTTTTAATTTCATGGCTGCAGTCACCATGTGTAGTGATTTTGGAGCCCAAGAAAATAAAGTCTCTCACTGTTTCCATTGTTTCCTCATCTATTTGCCATGAAATGATGGGACTGGATGCCATGATCTTAGGATACTGGTCTGGGAAACAACAACCTAGCCAGATGCCACAAACAACAGGCCTAACTCATGGGTTCTATACGTAAGTCATGATATTAGTATTCACCAAGCAAGACGGTGATGCTGGGAAAGACTGAGGGCAGGAGGAGAAGGGGGCAACAGAGGATGAGATGGTTGGATGGCATCAGCGACTCAATGGACATGAATTTGAGCAAACTCCAGGAGATAGTGAAGGATAGGGAAGTCTGATGTGCTGCAGTTCATGGGGTCACAAAGAGTGAGACATACCTGAGTGACTGAACTGAACTGAAGCAAGATTGGGTCATGAAGTGCTCAGCCATCACAACTTCAAGAGCCAGCCTACTGATCCTTTGGTTTGTAGAACACATAAGGGATTCTGTGAATGCCAACCTTCTAGATGCATAAGGAACTGGGTCACCATGAGTAAGAGTGAGCAGATGAAAGAATAGGATTGTGTTAAGTCTTATTTCCATGCCCATTGTTGTAGAAGGCAATCAAAGAAAAGACCCTGCCAGAATTGAGACAGTAAAATTTTCTGTCCTCCTTGGGCAAGCTCTATATAGGATGAAGTCCAAGGCCAGACCTCTTTGGAGAGACAGAAGGACACGCTGGATGGAACAAGGACATCAGGTTCACACAGAGCTGGGAAGAGGAGGGCTCTATCATGTGGTCCAGCTGGGTGATGACAGCATGCTTGTGTGTAAGGGAAGGACTCATGGGGCAAGGGTCGCCCAAGGAGCAAGGCCTAAAGGATTTGTATTCACACAGGAGGAGGAGAGAGCTGAGGGAGGAGAGGTTGACAGATGATCAGGGCCAATGAAGACTGGACTTCACCCAAAAGACAACAGATTTCAGCAGAGAGAGAAGATACAAGTAAGATGTGATTAGGGAAAGAAATGACTAGCTTCTTCGTGAGAAAATCCGATGCAGGGGAAAAGGGGGCGCCACAAGTCCAGAACCGTGTCCGGTTTTCTGGATTAGGCAATTGGGTGTATAAAGCAAAGACAAGAAGACAGAAGAAGAAAAAAAAAAAGAATCCACGAAGCAAAGTTGTGGTCAAAGTCCAACACAGCTCTCAGATTCCAAAGCAGCAGCTGCCCACGCAGTAGCCACAGAAAGAATGACAAAGAAACAAACATGTCTTTTGCAGCTTTATGGACACATCAGCAGCTCATCAATGACTTTAAATAAGAAGAAAAATTGCTCACCAACAGTGCTGCATTGAGTGTTCTTCAAACGAAATCATTTGGATAATGGGGTGAGGTTGGAATCCTTCTAAAAGACGCTGGCCTAGCCAGGCCAGGCACGGAGAAAATATTTGAGGTGTTACAGGATGTTTTAAAAGTCAGCTGTCTGCTTTGCCTTCTCCACACAAGAAATTCAATGAGCCTGGCAAAGTTCAGCTTCACAGGCCGGAGTGCTGCAAGACCCACAAGGTGGAAGTCACTGAAGGTAAAAGAAAATTTCAGGCAGTGATTGTTAGGTTTTGTAATAAATAGTCCAGTGAAGGACACTGAGACCTTCAAAATAGCACACTGTGGTGGAACTGGCAGTGACTACAATTTCTACAGAGTGCTATTGGTTTTAACAAAAAATAGTTTCTTAAAGCCTGCACTTAATGTCTGTAAGTGGCTATTTAAACAGTGCCGTGTTTAAGAGCCTTTGCCCCTTCTATGCAGAATCCTGGGTTGTGTGTTTCAGGGAGGGAGCCCCACCCATGGAAAGTTAGAAAGAAAGAAAGCTGGCTCACTTCCTCCCACTTTGACTGTTTTGGGACAAAATGGAATCAGGCTAGATAGACCTGTTGTAGTCTTATTCGGAAGCCCTAAACAGTTTCTTAAACGTATGGTTTCTTTCTATCCGTTTGCCCATATGTCTACTGTGTGTTTTGACTTTTGATTCCTTGAGGTTCTGTTATGTTTCTTGTTTCTCTCACTCAGGGACCTAAGATGCCATCAGGATGTTTTAAACTGGTGGGTTCCTTTTCTCACTACTCCTTATCATCAAGCCGCTGGAGCATCACTCCCGAACTGGTTCTGTGTGCTTCCCCCCTCTCCGAATCTGCCAACCAAATGGCCTCCAGCTACAGTCATATCACATCATACAAAAGTTAACAGAATGAAGTTGAGTCAATCCCAGGTCAGAACAACTTCAGTGGAGATGTGTGGATGTATTTACCGAGCATTTACCAGACATCACGTCGCATTGAAGGAAACATTCCTTCTGTATCATGGTTAGCAAAGTTATGGGAAAATGGACTTATATATCATATTGCTTTTTGGAAAACTAAGTGAGACAGCCTAATTGAAACGCAATATTTAATAGAAATATTTACAGCTTCATACAGGAACTTTCAACCAATGCTCTTAGAGATTTCTCTCCCTTATTACACACCTCCATGAAAGTTGTCTCTAATGCATCTGATAATCAGACACACACACATACACACATACTTCTAACTGTAGGACATGAGGACACAGAGTTATTCCTAAAGCCTCAGCACTAAACCCCAATGAAACAACCAACACTTTATTTCTAATTCTCTGAAAAACATAAAGCTGGCAATAAATCTATAAGCAAAAGCCAGATCTACATTAGCAAAATGAAGCAGAGAAATAAAGCAATTATTTAAATAATTTATCATGAGCCTGGGCTAGGTAGCTGAATTACTTAAATGAATATTTCAGGGAGAAAATACATTTTTGTTTAAAAAGGAAAAAAAAAAGGGTTTTGAAGACTCTCTGTTGGCTCATTGCACATAGAACAGGAAAATCATTACAATGATGAAGTCTGTGTACATGGAAGTACCCCTGCTGGAGCTTTGCTTTGAAAATGTTCAAAATGTTACTGTGATTTAGAATTTCGGGCATTTGGCTAAATAAATAAATAAAAACCTGGGAGTACCGAACAATGGTACCAAACACCTGGGATTCAGTTCTTTCCTCCATCCTTTCCTGAGTCCTACAATGTAAAGGCTCAAGAGCCTTCCAGGTGTAATATCCTTGCCTGTACTCATCTCTAGGTGAGTCCAAACTCAATGTTTGGTCTCTAGGCGAGTCCAAAGTTAAATACTTACCTTCACTGCAGGAGACTGAAGCGAATTTGAGTTTCGCAAGATGAGATACTTCACTTCCTTCAGTGCTCAGCCCATCTCGGAAGGCAGGTTGTTTTTTTTGCTCTGACTTGGCCTCACTCAGTTCCTCTATTCCCGCCACATAAGAGCCTTGGGTCAGGACCTCTGAACTGGCTGGGAGGATGCAGGGCAGGGTTCCAGGCTCTCTTCCAAGCAGGGGGATTTTAGAGCCTTGCCACAAAAATGTAGCTCATAGACCAGCAGCAGCAGCCACACCTGGATGCTTGTTAGGAAAGAGGAGATTCAGGCCCCACCTACACCTGCCAATTCAGAATCTGAACCAGCCCCCAGGACATTGATCTTGAGGACATTGTGGGATTGGGAGAGGAAGGGGGAGATGTTGAGTAAACTGGCAAAGGTGGAAGAAAAAGGAAAAAAGGATCATAGAGGGCTGCCGAGTACAGAACTCAGAGGTCTGAAGAAAAGCAAAAGGACTATGAACAAACCAGGTCGTTGAATCCCTAGCCCACAATGAAAAAAAAAAAAAGAATCCCTAGCCCAGAGCCTGCTGACTGTTACTGCAAGCTGATGGTGAGCCCTCAGGACTGCAGGGGTGAATTACAGCTACAAAGTGCTCAGAGACAAAGTGCTCAGAGGCCTGGCTATAAATCCTCCCCTGCATCCTTGTGAACCGTGTCCTTCCCTGGAGGCAGGTAATGTACATAGAAGATGTCCAGTCCCTTGGTCTTTATTAGAAGCTGGGGGATGTGGGCTGGGAGTGATGTGAGTATAGACAAGAATGCCCAGTTTATACTCTTTCTCACCTGAGTTGAACATGATATAAACATGCTGTTTCCACGGTAGGGACTGTGTTAGCTTCTATTCGAACGTATTGTTGCTGCCATTAATTTGATTATTTTATTGACTGGTTTTGCAGAGCTTTGCATCCTGAGGCTTTTCTTTTTTTTTTTTTTTTAAGGGGAAAGCTCACTTGAAGATGAATGTACAGATTCCACACGTGGCTGAAACCAATTTCCTCTTTATTTGTTCTCAGAAAAGATGGAAAGCAGCTGGCAGCGTTCTTCCACATGTCCTTAAAGAGCACAACTGAGTCCTATGAATTCTTTTGCTTCTGAAACCCAGCAGGACTCTGTGAGGCTTCTGGGCATGGAAGCCTTTCTGCGCCCTCCCCACCCCTGTTTCTTGTCTATAGGGAATAGGCTTCAGC
Source organism: Odocoileus virginianus (assembly GCF_023699985.2). Classification (NCBI taxonomy): domain Eukaryota; kingdom Metazoa; phylum Chordata; class Mammalia; order Artiodactyla; family Cervidae; genus Odocoileus; species Odocoileus virginianus. The sequence goes on from NC_069682.1 coordinate 19,819,239, forward strand.
CTCCATGACCTTCCCTGAGTTTCAAAGGACAGGCTCAAACAGTAGCTAATCAAGGAAGGGAAGGGATTTGAAGATAAGGGAGGAGTAGCCAAGAAACAACAGTGCTGCTCCTTGGGACAGGAGCCTGGTTCCGCCTCAAGAGATAGCAATATCTTGAGCTCTTCAGCAGAACTAGAATCCATAACAAATGGAAGATGTGAACTGCTTGATGGAGCATTCTTCATTCCAGAGAGAAGGTTACAGTTTGATAACCTCCTGAGCCACAGAAACTCATCAGGAGACCACCTGAGGCCAGATTAGAGGAGTGCAGACCCTGCACAAACCCTGATCCTTATCAGCAGGCCCATCCTTGAACCACTGCCGTAAAAACTCCTCACCAAATCCCTTTGGGTTGGAACACACAGTTTTGAGGCATTAGCCCCTCTGCCCAGCGAAGCGATAAAGCTATTCTTCTCTACTTCACTCAAAACTCTACCTCCAGGATTCCAGTTGGCAACGGTGCACAGAGGCTGAGTTTTCAGCCTCATTTTCAGGCTGAAGAACCCCAGGCCTAATCCCCTTGTCAGCAACATCAGTAAGACCATTTACTGCCACCAGCTATGTGTGAAGCGTGATGCTGTTGTCTCCTAATTTCATAATAGACCCAAGTTCCCGCTGAGTTCTAGTCTCTACTTCAAAAGCGCAGCCATTTAACTTCTCTTTTCCTGACCAGACTACCTGCCTTGGCTGCAAACCAGGACTGTAATAAGCATCAGATGAGAACACCCCGTGGGAGGGAGCAGTTCATCATGTAAAGGTTCACTGCTCCTGGAGCTTCTGTTTCTGCCTGGAACTTCTTCCATAAAGATTCCCACGCGGGATTCAGAGGCAGCTGGTGCACTGACTAATGCGTGCCTGCTGGGCTACCACTATCAGTAACTACCTCTCTGTGCAAACAAGGCAGCCCTCCCACATCAGACAACTTTCCCTCCCAAAAAGCATTAGGCTCTCCTGCTCATGATTAAACTTGTCAAACTTTAACTCCAACCCTGCCCTTCACACTATTAGCCACACTCGCCCCCACTGAAGCCATCAGCGGGTCCTCCCCAGAGCACCCCTGGGTCACAGTCGCCTAAACACCATCAGTTACTTCCTTCAGCTAACAAGGGCAAGGGAGGCTAATTTATTTGAACATCAGATGTCCTGGAGAAGTCTGACTGCACTTTAACATGTCTAATCCATACTTCAAATGCTGTAGAATGAGATTCGGGATTCCAAATAACCAATCTGGGGACGTAAAACTCAGATTCAACATTCGCTGTTGTTCAGTTACTAAGTCATGTCCAACTTTTTGTGACCCTATAGACTGCAGCACACCAGGCTTCCCTGTCCCTCACCATCTTCCGGAGTTCACCCAAGTTCATGTCCACTGAGTCGGTAATGCTATCCAACCATCTCTTCTTCTGTTGCCCCTTTCTCCTCTTGCCTTCAATCTTTCCCAGCATCAGGATCTTTTCCAATGAATCAGTTCTTCGCATCAGGTGGCCAAAGTATTGGAGTTTCAGCTTTAGCATCAGTCCTTCCAGTGCATATTCAGGGTTGATTTGCTGTAGGATTGACTGCTTTGATCTCCTTGCAGTCCAAGGGACCCTCAAGAGTTCTCCAGCACCACAATTTGAAAGCACTGTCTCTGTTTGTCATAGCTTTCCTTTCAAGAAGAAAGCATCTTCTAACTTCATTCAACATAATGCTTATTCACCAATGCAGATTCAACATCCCATAATGCTTATTAAATAGCATCTTTCTCTCCACTGAATCCTGTGGCAGACATTTCACCTGTATTGGATACTTCATCATTACAAGTAGACTTATAAGATAAAGAGTATTACCCCATCTCTACAGGTAAGGAAACAGAGGCTCAGGGATGCTAAATGTCTTGTCCAGAGTCATGCTGCTACTTGGAAAAACTGATGTTCAAGTCCAGGAATCCCAATTCACATCCAGATGGCTGCCCACAATGCCACACTTGCCATCAAGAGTCATGTGGAAGAAACATTCACAGCACTCTTCACGGAAAGCCTTACCTTTATTACATCTGGGAGCTTTTTAGAAGTATCTTGAGATGCTTAAAAAGGAATGTCACTTGCTTGATTTAGCTGAATATCTATTTTCCTGTCACTACTTACCTCATAAGGGTGCAAAACACACGAAGGCCTGACTGCAATGCTTTATAGTGTTCATCTAAAATGACTAAGAGTTATTTCATATCTGGCAGAGATCAGTACATTCTGTCAGCCTGAAAGAATTTTTGGCCAACAGGTTTTATTTGGATCCACAGTTGTTAACTATTAGAGATGTCTGAAGAAACACTCAGATCCGGCTGGTTGAAATATTTAACTAATGGCCAGAGTCGACTGAAACTGAGAATCTCTAGTTCTATCATGCCACTGGCAACCAAAAGCAAAGAAGAATTTTTCTCTCACCATTCAGGACATAGATTTTGGGAAACAGATTAAATCTTTCTGTTCTAAGGTGTGCTAAGTGGATGATACCATTTTGCAGATTTAGACTTTCCATCCTGTTGAAGGATTTATCATTTATGAGAAAAAGCCCAATGAGTTGTATTACTTAGAAATTTCATTTAACTTCTGGCAACAAAGATCAGAAAGACAATGATTTCTTTTTTTATTTTCATAAAAGAAATCTGGAGGCAGGCAGTTTAAGGCTGTGTGGCAGTTCTACCATGTCATCAACAGCCCAAGGTCCTTCTATCTTTCTATCAACCATTCCAGTGGCTTCCACTGTCAACGTGGTTTCTTGGTCCTTCCTAGCTGCTGGGGCTCCAGCCAGTGTTTCTACATTCCAAGGAAGTAGGAGGAAGGAAGAAGGGCAAAAGAGGACCTAAGAGCTGTCTGTTGCCTCCTTACAAAGCCTTCTCAGACTTACACAAAGCTTCCTATCTTCAAGGGAAGCCAAGTTTCTTTCTTCTTGTTCTTAGCCAATAAAAACTGAGCTTTCTTACTAAAGAGAAAAAGAGTGAATGGGTATTGAATAGTTAACTAAGTGTTTCTTGCAGTTACCAGAGATAAAAGACTCCCTGTTCATTTGGAACCTTCTTTGGGTGGATTCCAACCATGGATTCATAAGCTTTTAGTAAGATCAACTAGTCCAACACCTGCCTTTTAAAGTTTAAGAAATGGAGGGCCAGAAAAGTCACTGGATCTGGCGAAGACAGTAAAGGCAGTATGCATTAGAGCTTGGACTAGAAATGAGGCCAGAGCTTAGGGTGCCAGAGGTCAGGTACATGGTGAGGGCTCTCTTCCTGTTCTTCCTTAATGGCCATTTGTTGTAGTATAGGTACAAGGAGAGAGAAATCTTCCTATTTTTATAAATGCATTAATCCCATTTTAGGGGCTCCACCTTCATGACCTTATTTAACTTCAATCACCTCCCAGAGGCCCCACCTCAAAATTCCATCACATGGGGGATTAGGGGTTTCGACATACAAATTAGGGGTAGGGGAACTGGACACAAATATTTGGTCCCACTCACCACTAACTGCTCCAGGCTTCTACCTCAAGGCAACCCCCTGGGGTTGAGGGCTGGCAGATGGTGTGGAAGGACACTCTAGAAGCCATGCCCCCTGAAATAAGATTGGTTACAAAGAGAAGGGGCGGGGCTGAGCATGCTCAGTGCCTTCCCCCGGAGAGGACTCTTTTCTCCGACCCCTGCAGGTACAAGAGGAAGCAAAGCAAGGAATGACCAGAGGTTGTCATCTGACAGGCTACTCCAAACGGAGCGTCCTCCACATGAGACTACAGAAGAAGATCCTCCCCCTCAATGCCTGTGTTTATCTGTATCCTTCATGCTTCCTTCATGGCGTTCTACACAGCCACCCAAGGGCACCCTCCCTGAATTACCGTCAGACTCACCATGCTGTTGAGTGTGAAAGAGTCTGGAAAGTAAGACCCTGAAAGGCTAGGAGACTTGTTCCACGTCACATAGCAAGTTGGGGGCCAGCCCACTTTCGGAGTTTTCTCTACTCTTGGCTGCCTGTCTGACAAAGCAACTCTACACCACCCAGCTGGAGACCTCCTGGAGCACTGGAAGAGCTCGCAAGATGTTGCTGGATTTAGATGGCTGCCCTTGCAGTTAACAAAAGTCTCTGAGGAGACTCTCTCGGGACAGGATACTTTGTGACAATGGCTGGTGAATTGGAGAATTACCTCAACTGGTCAACAAACATTCTAAGTCACCTTCCTGGTGCCAGACTATTAGTGGGATAAAGTGGTTACAACAAACAAACATACTATTAATAGTTGAAAGTTGTCTGAGCCTAGTGGGTAAGGCAGAGAAGAAGACAGACCGTACTGTGACAAGTGCGATGACAGCTATGCACTAAACTGGGGGGCAGAGGGGACAGGCGTTTAAACCGGGATGGGAGACCATGTCTCCTTCTGATCATTGCAAGTCACTCTGAATGACAGGATCACACAATGCAAGGGAGGAATGGAAGGGACAGAAATTTCCTAGGACACGCGCAGGTTGATACACATCTATTCAGGCCAAGTGTGAAGGGCCCATCAAGGTCTGAGGTCATCAAAGGTCATCTGTCACAATAAGAATAAACCTAGAAGCACCCATTTGAACATTATTCTTCTGAACCTCCTTTCCACTACTCCTGCTCCTGTGGTGAAGTGTTAATGCCGACATCAAAACAGAGCCGTTGGTATGACTAATTCCCCACCGAACATTTTCTTTTATGCGGATGCCGATGTGCACTTAGCAACGCAGCTTATGTGCTTCCTCAGATGGACTCCTATTTGCACTCAGCATTTTCATTTACACTTTGTTCATAGCTCTGGCTCCTTTCTGAAGGAGACCGAGTGTAAGCTGGAAGTAAATTCAAATTAACTTGGCATGTTTGTGAGCAGCCGACTGAACAGGTTGAATGGGAATCCATGTTGCTTCATTCTTAGTCTCCACTTGAGATTTCACGTCCTCAAAATGACTTTCTACATGTAGATTTTCAAAAACTTTAAGCCTCTAATCCTTTTCCAAAAGTTATACTGCCCAGAACTTCACAGAAGAAGCTGATTCCTGTTCTGTCTCACTCCCGTAGCAGCCCCCGAGACACCTTCACAGACCCTCACATCCCCCTGGGAGACATGGTGAAAACTGCTGATCTCTGAGTGGTCTGATCAGGGCAGTGATGAGGCTTAGGGGCAGGGGCAGGGCCCATGTACATAATGGTCCTCTCAGGGCCTCACTCCTCACCCAGGCTGTGGGTGTGCCAGCCACCTCAACTCCCTCCCAAACCTCCAAGTTTCCTGGTTAAGAGCACTAGCTCTGGCCTCCAGGCCTGCTGTGGATAAGCCAGTTCCAAATGAAGCCACAGGATCCCACTCATCTGAGATTCCCAAGATCCAGTCAAAGACACACGTCCCTTAAAAATAACAACTGCAATACAACTTTTGTAATTAACTGTTCCCTCTATCATGCAGTTTCCAGGCCTGCTCACTACCTTGAGAATTTTCTCCTGGATCGAATCCAGTTTTCCAGAGTCTAAGAAAAACAGAAATTTAAGAGGTCAATTACATTCTCCAGAACTGGAGAGCAGAACTATAAAGTTTTTGTGTGTTTTTTTTTTTTTCTTTTTGTGGGAAAGACACATGAAGACAAAAATATTAGAGGTGGCTTACAGTGTCTGGGCATTTCATATATGTTACATCCTCTAGTCTTCAGGTAACAGCTAGAACAGAGTTAGATCACTAGTAACACAGAAAGTCTCTTTGGTGATTTTTCTGTGTTATAGCAAAGCCAAAAAACAGCAACAAAACAGAAAAACAAGATTCAGCCCTGGGGATTTTCTTGGATTCTTCAGGGATCAAACACCTTCTCACTCACAATTCCATCATTCCTAAGAGGTAGCACTCAACTTCATGATTCAAGGAAGCATTTCCTTCCAGGTGGTGATATTGAAAGAGAGAAGGAAAAAGATAGGTGGGCAGCGCAGGTGCCAGGTCTTAAGGAATGTTTGTGGACAGCAGCACTCAGTTCTTCTACTGGGTCCCATTGGTTAGAACCTTGCCACATGACCGTATCTGAGTACAGAGCCCAGGAAATGAGTTCTTTTGTTTGATGGCCATCGGCTCAGCCAGAATTTATTTTATTCTGGAGGAAGGGGAAAATAGATGTTTAGAGATGAATAGCAGTGCCTACCACACAGTCCAACAGCTCCGCACACAGGTATTAGTAAACTCATGGAGCATATGGGGAAACCAGGGTTCATGATGTTCAAATAACTTGCCTGCAGTCATACATCTAGAACATGCTACATCCACTACCTAAATTAGAAGATTTTATAACAAGACCATTGTATTTCCCTTCTAAACTCCCATAATAAGAGTAGAATGACATTTATATAAAAACGTGTCCAATTTTCCAGCAGTAGTATCACAACCTTGGCTTTCAGGATGCTCTGGTGAACTCAAGTAAGTCAACTTTCTCTTCTATTTCTTTTGCCACTGCCACCAGCCTAGTACAACCACGTCGCCCAATTATTGCCACTGCCTGCTAATCAGATTCTCTCTTCCTGCCACCCCTCCAATTTATTTTCCACACAGCAGAAGGGTAGGCTTTTAAAATCTCAAATGTAATCATTTTATTTCACTGCTTAAAAACCATTAATAACTTCTCATGGTTCTTTGGATAAAGACCCACGCCATCCATGAGGTTCTAAGGCATTGTGGGCTCCAGCCACCTACCTTCCCAGTTAATTCGTTCATGACTCTCCTGCTTTCCTCTCCAGGCTACTCTGGGCTTCTGTAGACACTCTGTGGGTCCTCCTACCTTGGGGCCTTACACAGGCCATTCCCTCTGTCCTCAGTCTCTTCCCCCTGTATCTTTGTCAAGTCCATAGTAAGAAATTCTTCACGATTTTGTTAAGATCTATTAAACTTGTAATTCATTATGGAAGAAATAACACATTTATGTCTGATCTTTTCACTCAGGAATAGGGTTCTCCATTTATTCATACTTTTATATCACTTAGCCAAATTCTATAATTTTCTTCCTATAAATCCATTCATTTCTTGTAGAATTATTCTTAGAATTTGTTGTGCTTTGTGTCTGGAGGCTTTCTTCCCATGCAGAAGGAGGAGAAACCCAGTTTCCTAGTTTTATAGAATCCATAAAACAGAGACTAAGAAGAGGAGGAGAAAAAAACAGGTCTTTCTACCTCCATGTAGGCAATTATTTATAGACTATTGATTATCATTTTCATCAGCCTTGAATTTAATAAAATGAGCACCTTGATCCTGGCATCTAATGTGGTAGGCAGTCCTAGTTTCAGTTTTCTTTTTCACTAGGTGTTCATAGGTCCTTCAGAAAGAATTTGCAAGAGTCAGTGGGGGAATTCACCAAATGTCATTGTGTAGCAAATTTTTTGTTCTTACCTTGTGAGCACAGTTTTCAAACAAGTCCCAGCCGTCCAAGAGTACTTTTAATTACTCTGTGTATTTTGCCATATTATCCACAGTGATATCGTGACTGATTTTTGTCAAACATTTTCCTAAAACCAAGAAACACTAGGTCTATGTTACTCCCCTGATCTCTCAGATCAGTAAAAAATACTTTCATAAAAGATGAGGTTAGTTTGGCATGAATTGCTCCTGGTGACTCCATGTTTTCTAGCAGTCAACACATTCCTTTCAAAGTGTTCATAAGACATCTGCTTTAAATTCATTCTATAATTTGACCAAACGTTGACCAAAGTTAATAGTCTGTAATTCTGGGGGTCCACCCCTTTTCATAACTTATGACATTTACTTGTCATTAGCTTTCTGATTCTTCTCTTGTACATGATTTTTAAAAGATTACCAGTGGTGACTCCCTGATTGCATATTTGAATTCCTCCAGCACCCTGGGAGGAAACTTGGCTGCACCTGAAGACATGAACTTATGACATGAATCAAGGCTTGCTCTCTATTTCCAGTCATTTGAGACTGCAATTCCTTTATTATATAGGTTGTTCTACTCTGCTAGAAATCAGGGACTCTCCAGAGAACAAGCAGCTGTGGGGATGTTCTTGTCCTTACCAGGAAAATTGTCTTAAACCAGCACAAAAAGCAAAGTGTTTCCTGACTTGTGATCAATCCCATCCAGGCTCGTGGCGGCACAGTTTGCTCTTGGATCTTCATGCTGTCCTTGTTGTTGTTGTTATTGTTGTTGTGCAGTCCCTCAGTCGTGTCCAATTCTTTGGGACCCCATGGACTGCAGCACGCCAGGCTTCCCTGTCCATCACCAACTCCTGGAGCTTGCTCAAACTCATGTCCATCGAGTCTGTGATGCCATCCAACCATCTCATCCCCTGTCATCCCCTTCTCCTGCCTGCAATCTTTCCCAGCATCAGGGTCTTTTCTAATGGGTCAGCTCTTCACATCAGGTGGCCAAAGTATTGGAGCTTTAGCTTCAGAATCAGTCCTTCCAATGACTGTTCAGGACTGATTTCCTTTAGGATTGACTGGTTGGATCTCCTTGCTGTCCAAGGGACTCTCAAGAGTCTTCTCCAACACCACAGTTCAAAAGCATCAGTTCTTTGGCACTCAGTTTTCTTTATGGTCCAGCTCTCACATCCATATATGACTACTGGAAAACCATAGTTTTGACTATATGGACCTTTGTCAGCAAAGTAATGGCTCTGCTTTTTAATAAGCTGTCTATGTTGGCCATAGACTTTTCTTCCAAGGAGCAAGCATCTTTTAATTTCATGGCTACAGCCACCATCTGTAGTGATTTTGGAGCCCAAGAAAATTAAGTCTGTCACTGTTTCCATTGTTTCCCCGTCTATTTGCTGTTCCTGGTTTCTCAATTTCTGAGCTTTGTTACCTCCTGTCTCCTCTCATTGCAAACCCCGTGCACTATGCCCATTTTGATATTTGGATATCTGATTCATTGATATTTTGTCCCTAAGGCTTGAATTGGGCCTGCATGAGGACCTTAGGACACACGGGCCTGCCCTGTTGTTTCTAGATGAACAGTCAGTTCCTGAGTCTCTGTGCCACTCCCTCTCTGCCCTGCCTTCCCTCATGACCAGTACTGGTTCACTATATTTTCTCCCCATGAATTCATAAACACTGTGCACCAGGGTCTTGGGTATCTTCCCCCAGGCTCCATTAGTATAGGTACGAATTTGTCAAACTAGAATGCACTGCAGCACAAACTATTGACCCCACAGCCATATAGCATCCTATTTCCTTACTACTGCTACCCCCTCCCTGATCAATTCAATTCTTGTCAGAAAACCCTGGGTAGCTTCTTTGCACCCACATGAACTGGACCTGGACACAGGTACAAAGTCAGTAAATGCTTATTGAAGTGATTTAAGTAACAATGATCCATTTGCATTCACTTTGCGAAAGTTTTGCAGCTGCCCCTTTTCACAAACCAGGTTGATCCTTCCAAAACCACATCAGAAGCACAAGAGATCCATCCCACATCTATCCCGGATCTATACTGAGATACAGCCCTGTCTTCTGCTGGCCTCATGCAACTGCCCAAGCCCCTTAAACTGGATGTAATTCAGGCCTGAAACGTCCTAGGCATCCTCAGGGCCCTGTGGCTCAGGCACATTATCCTCATGTCCAGGACCTCTCTGAGCCCCAGGAAAGGACACACAGAGGTCACTCCACTGCTCTCCAGGTAGCATGCAGGATATTTACTCATTGTGAGTTCAAAGTTGACAAACAAAGGTACCAGAAGCAAGCCAACCTCCAAGATCCATGAGAAAACATGGAGGCTGAGATATTCCTGTCCAGCCCCACAGGACTGCTAAACTCTGATATACCAGACACACATTTCTTCCTACACACAGGCTTCTTGTGGGGACCAGGCTGTGCCTTGGCTTATGAGCCCCTGCCTCCATCTTCCCACCTCATCCTCAAATCAGCCAAATGATCTTTAAGCATCACCAGCAAGTTCTGTGTCAATGTAGTAACTACGAATAATCAGGAGGATGCTAATTGTATCATTACTTGTCCATCTTTACTTGCCAATAAGGATTCGAGTGGTACGAAGAATTAAATTATTTCTAAATAAAATAATTTTATGATATCTATGTAATAAATTTATGAAAGATAATTTCCTATCATACTGATTATACACATATTCAATTTTAGCCTAATCTATTGTAGCAAAAGGTATTCAGAAACAGTACACAGCTGCCCTCTTGTGTCACTTTCATATAATTAAATCTATTAGTGTTTAAATGCCAGGATTCAATTAGCTATGCATTTTTAAAGGTCACCACGTACCACTACTTTTCTACTTCTGAAATTAATAACCTAAATGTTAATTTTCAAAGTACAGTACGTAAAACTATGCCAGATATTTCTATCAACTAAACAACTTATTGGCATAAACATCTAAATATTTAGAAAGTAACATACTCTGTCCAGGTTCTCTTGTAACCCAATACTGGAAGTCTTTACATGCATTTGTATTTTCTTATTATACTTAATTAGTGCTCAATTAATATTTAATCTGCTCTCGCTGAGTGCATGGATTTGCACTAAGGTTTTGCTACTGGCCACTCAATGACCACCTAGAAGATGAGATGGAAACCAGTTCTATTTTAGAACAGCTCACAAGGGCATCTCCCAGAGAAGACCACTATGGTGTCTGTTGCCATTCACTAAGCAGCTAGTATGAGCGAAGTCTGTGCTGAGTTCTTCACAACCGGGATACGAAGAACCCACATGAAAGGAACCCTTATCTCTGTTAAACAGATCAGGAAACTCAGGTGTGGGTATCAGGTAGTGCCTTCCAAGAAGCTTAAGGTGGTGTCATTCTTCAGCCTGTAACTCTGTCAACCCAGATGACTGCTCTTTTCTTTGGCATCCCTCCATCATAATAAGCCATCTCCATGAGTTCATGGCCTGCCAGCCATACAACCTCCTGAAAACAATCTGATTAAAGTGAGAGGAAGCTTAGACAATGAAGACATGTTTATCATCAGTGTTAATAAAAATGGATGCTCTGTTTCTTTATTAAGTTGTTGTGTTTCCTTACTAAGTACTATGTACTTCTAGCTCTGAAAAATGTTTTCTATATTAAACAAGAATGAATATAAAAGTGGAAAACAAGCCATGTTGTTACAGGACAGTTAGGAAGTGGGCTTTTGCACAGGTCAACACTGAATTGATGGCTACACACAATAACCAGGCAGAGAGAGGATCCAGGGGTGATGCGGGAGGACTGACCAGCTGTGAGGTCTCAGTCCTTAACCTCCTGGGAGATGGAGCTTCTAGAACTTACGAAAGAGAGACAGAAATGAGATGCAGTTAAGCAAATATAAACTGAGGTCTAGCATTCTGTGACTATAACCAGGTAGGCAAGGAGGTGGGAAGGGGAAATTTTGGAGAAGACTTCAGTTCAGTCACTCAGTTGTGTCTGACTCTTTGTGACCCTGTGAATCGCAGCACACCAGGCCTCCCTGTCCATCACCAACTCCCGGTGTCCATCAAACTCATGCCCATTGAGTCAGTGATGCCATCCAGCCATCTTATCCTCTGTCCTCCCCTTCTCCTCCTGCCCCCAATCCCTCCCAGCATCAGGGACTTTTCCAATGACTCAAGAGAAGACTTGGGGGTGAGGAAAGGGTGAGGGAAATGGGATGTAGGGCACAGAGGAGCCTGTATCTCCACATTGTATCAGTATAGAAACCCAGCTCCTCCGGTGGAGCAGCGGAGCAGGAGGCGAGCTCCCTCCAGAGAGGGCTTCAAGTGAGATTGATCCTGCTACATGGATTCTATCCGGGAGAGAAGAGAGAGGTGGGACATCATCCCTCTGCAGAGTGTAATTTAGCAACAGGGATTTGGGGCCTATCGCAGTGAATTTCTTGGCTCAAGATCACTGCCAAGGGTTGGAGTCAGAGCAGGAGGGGCCCAAGGACACAGCCACACTGCAGTGCTGAGCTTCCTGAGGGCGTGTGGGGCAACAGGAAAACCAGGAGAGTTGAAATCCCAAGTCCTGGGCTCCTGTCTTAGTCTATAACTAACTTGTTATAACCTTGGGTCAGCAAGCTCACCTTTCTCCTTCCTAGTTTCTTTATCTTTCAAATGTCTTCCTTGGGCACAGTCCTTCTATTTTTGAAGTTTTCTAAACTCAATCCCTTCCAAGATACACCTGTTTGTGTCTGGCTGCCCACAAGTATGGATTTTTTTCTTTCTTATTATGGGTTGAACTTTCTCTCCTCAAAATTTACATGTTGAATTCCTAACCCCCCAGTAACTCAAAATGTGACTGTATTTAGATACAAGGTCTTTAAAGAGTAAGTAATTTAAAATGAGGTGATGAGGATGGGCCCTAATCCAATATGACTGGCATCCTTACAAGAAGAAGAAATTTGGACAAAGACCCAGAGGGAAGAGCATGTGAGGACACAGGGGGAAGGGAGCCATCTGCAGGCCAAGGAGAGAAGCCTCTGAAGAAACCAGTCCTGCTCAGACTTGGATCTGGGACTTCCAGTCTCCAGAAAATAAATTTTTTGTTAAAGTGACCCAGTCCCCAAAGAATTGATGCTTTCAAACTGTGGTGCTGGAGAAGGCTCTTGAGAGCCCCTTGAACTTCAAGGAGATCAAACCAGTAGATCCTAAAAGAAATCAACCCTGAATATGCATTGGAAGGACTGATGCTGAAGCTGAAGCTTCAGATACTTTGGCCATCTGATGCGAAGAGCCAACTCATTGAAAAAGATCCTGATGCTGAGAAAGATTGAGGGCAGGAGGAGAAGAGGACAGCAGAGGATGAGATAGTTAGATAGCATCACTGACTCAGTGGACATGAATATGAGCAAATTCTGGGAGATAGTGAAGGACAGGGAAGCCTGATGTGCTGCAGTCCATTGGGTCGCAAAGGGTTGGACATGACTTAGAGAATGAATAACAACTGCTTTGTTATGGCAGCCTTCGAAGACTAATGTGATTCTGTACTCTTTTCCTAGTCATCCATTCTACTTTATTCCCAACTTCTTCTCTGCATTTTCTTACTTCCACTCCTGCAAAATCCTGTCTGTTTCTCTGCTCTATACTGTGAGGTTTTAACATGCCGCAATTGCATATGTAAAAATAATGGCATAAACACGCACCAGACATAAAACAGTTTCTGTAACTAAAAGGGATACTCACAACAATTAAAACAAACAATAGCATTCAATGTCAGAAAGGACTTGATGCAACAAACCCACAAACTGCTGATGGCAGTATAAATTAGAAGAAATTTCTGGGTGGCAATTTGGCCACATATACCAAATTGAAAATAAAAAAACCCAAAACAACAGCAAGGAATGAACTGCAAACAGCCAGTAAGCATGTGAAGAAAATGTTCAACCTAACTAGCAATCACGGAAATAAAAGATATAAAAGAGGAACAATCTATTGATACTAGGTATCTAAATTGTAAATTGTGCTAAATGACAAGTTAATAACAGTATTTATTAAAAGCCTTCAAATCATACAATCCTTTTGTCCCAGCAGTTCCATTTTGATGGGATTTACCCTAAAGGATATAATAATGAAAATAATAATATGAAAATATTCACTGCATTATTTTTAAAGGGAAACAATGTAAGTGTCCAGTAAGAGGGCTAAATAATTTATACATATGATGGAATATTTTCCAAAAATTGTCCAATGATAAAATAATTTCATTATACAATGTCAGATGGGGAAAAGGTTCACAAAATTTGTTTATGACAATTACTTTTAAAAATGTATGCATATGTATCAATAAATATTCTACAAGATACACATCAACACCACAGTTTCTGATAGTAGACTTAGAAGTCATTTTTACCTTTACTCTTCTGAATGCTTTACAGTGAGGATGGATTACTTTTTAACATTTATTTTTATCTGCAGAATAATTGCTTTACAATGTGTTGGTTTGTGCGGTACAACATGAATCAGCCATAAGTATACATGGATCCCCTCCCTCTTGAATTGGATTACTTTTAAAATTAGAGAACCAACACATTCTTTTAAAAGCAGGAACCAGAGGGATGGAGGAGAAAAGAAAGACAAGGAAGGGGAAAACAGGATGACTCATAATTGGGAAGGGGGTGACTTGTCACAAGAATCCAAATCCAATGCCTGCTGGCATCACAAGTGGACAAACATTTAGGTGTTTAAAAAGTGCTTGTGGAAATGACACTTACACAAGCTGGTTAGTAGTCCTGGGGCATTCTAACTACTGGAACAACAAGAGGTTTGAGTTTGGACCAGATGGCAGCTTCCCTCACCCTACTAAAGTCCCCCCGGGAGAAGAAAGGGCTGGACATGGAACAGAAGGCATTCTGACTTCAGATCAGTGCTCTGAAGACCTTGTTCTCCTTTCATCTTAATTTGCAGTTGCAGAGTCTTAAAGGAAATGAGATACTGCCTTCCCAACCTGTGATAGGAGAGTCTGGACACCATCACTTCTTCTGCTCCCCCAAAGGGTCCTTGCCCTAGTTTGGGTGATCAAAGTCAGGCACCGCCTGGGATCGCTTTCCTCAGCCCACAGCTGTGCCGCAGAACTGGTGTTGGGACATTAAAGGAACAACGAGGGCCGCTTCAGATAAGCACTCACTCTCCTCCCCATGTGAACAGATTGAGCGGATTATCAAGAGCCACAGCATGTGAGGGGAGGGTCGCGGGGATGGAAGATAGAGGAGCTGGCTTTTTATCAGCCCTTCAAAGTCCAGCCACTTGATTATGACAGAGTCACCCTGGGCTTCTAATCAATACAGTGAGTCAATCAGGCCAGGTCTTCCCGAAGGTGGGCGCTGGACTGATGGTCTCTGCTCCCTCTGAAAATCTGTGAGTCCAAAGGCCACGTGCCCAGAAGGGCACATGTGTTGTCCATGAAAACGCACCCTACCCAGAGATGTGAGACACCCAGATTCAACAGAATGCAGAACCTACTCAGCTCTCCTCCAATGAACACAGCTTTCTCAGACTTTAAAGAAAAAAAAAAAACAACAAAACATAAATTCTGGGGTATCAGACAATCCTAAATTCAAAGACTATATCCCAACTTGCACTCATGCAAAGTGAATTTTCAGCATTTTCAGATGCTTTCTGGAACCTATCTTTCTCCCAGAAAAGTTCAGTGATACAGCTGAGCCTTACTTTATTTTGTGGACATGATGAGACTGCATGGGAAGTGGGAAGTGGGTAGAGAGACTCTACCTCCTGATACTGGGAGAATTTTGAAAGACTTAACTCCACTTGAAGCTAACACTTCAGGTTTTCACCCCTTTGCTGTGGCTACGTCCTTCCTGCTCTTTCCTGTGATGCTATTCTTCCACAGGTATTCTCTCGCTCACCTGACATGGTCCTGTCGGGCATAGGACTTCTTTTGGCTGATAACTCCCCTCCACCCCAATCAATCACATGGAGATCTTGGATCTGTGCAGAAATATAATAATAAATTGACTCTGTCAAATGCTTAAGGATTCTACATTAGGAAAATACCATTCTAGGGTCTCTGTCATGAACAAGTAGCCTATCAAGACCAGAAGGCCCATCTGAAGCTCTGGAAATGTTTTGGTATTCTTCAAACGGGAAATCTCAATAATACTAAGAGGAGACACACTATAATGAAGTTCTCATGCCATAAGTATTTTTTCATTCACCTGTTTTGAAAAATAAATCCTCATAGGAGCCATCCTCTCCTCCACTGTCTTAGCTTTTTTAGGACTTACGTCATAGAAGATGGAAAAACCTTCCTGCACCAGTTCCTTGTTTTTCTAGGTGGAGGATGGCTGCAGGTGGAGAGAAGCCATGTTCACCTGGACTATGGGATGCATCACACAAAACAAATTTATTCCTCCAGGTTTTCAAGCACCTCTTCTCCCAACCCCACTAAAATGAATGTAAAATAGTGGGCATATGGTTTGTAAACAAAAGAAACTTTGTATTACAATACAAATTATGATGCTGTAGTTGGATCATCAGAACTACTCTTTTGGAAGAAAAGCAGCACAATGAAGAGATGGAGAAGTTCAGAAATCACTTTGCAGGGCACCATCTTGAAAATCAAAACATTTCTTTCTAAAAGAAAGTGTACATGCAGCCAGGAAGTGTTTATAAATATCATAAAGTGTTCCCGCAGCAAGCATTATATTAGGAATTGATGAAGGAAGCCAACACATCCAAAATATTATTGATCATGAATTTAACTGGGGCAATGGTACCCAAGGTAAAATGTGCAAACATATCAGACTTTTGAGAGAGGCAGATGATCAACAATCTTGCCAGAATTCTATAAACAAAGCTATGATTTACCTCTGAGCAAGGATCTATTATAAGTAATCATCAACAATTGACTTGCTTTGTGAGTGATTTTTCCTTGTGTTGCCCAGTTAATGTTGCAAATCTAACTTGTATCACATATTAGATGGAATGACAGTTTCCCAAATCTGTAGAATCTAAAACAGGAGAGGACACCATTTTAATCAATGGTTCTGCTGCTCATGTACAACCGTAAACTCCAGTAAGCACATGCTTTCTAAAAATATTCAGGGAGGAAATAAGGACACAGGAAACTCTACAAAATAACCAATTATCCAAAAATGAAGTGAAGCATTGCACATCTATAAAACTTTGTGTATATAATTAACTCTTTGCAACCTGCTTTCTAAGTGGAATTAAATCATAATTAGAATAATCAAAGGGTAGTACGTACACACCTACTCATGCACATCTGTAATCCAACTTTTGTTCATGAAAATTTAATTGTATGAAAACTACAAAAATCTGCATTGCTACTTAAATTAAAATTGGGCAGGAGACTGGAGTATTTCTTCCATTAGCTGCCAGTAACTAAATTTTCCCACATGTCTAAGGCTTAGATGGACTGAGCTCTAAGTTCAAATAGCAGTTTCTCAGGGTCTTCCACGCCCTCCCCACCGAGTCCACAGATCATCCCTGCCCAGTTACAAGAACTCCGGTAGGACTAGGCTTCCCATTCACAACACCTCTCAAACTGCAGTGAAGGAATTAGCTGTATAAGTATACACAACAATACACATGTGGGTAAATGTATATCCTTGGTTGTTTAATTGTTTCCCTTACCAGTATAGTAGGAAAGTCCCTGTGTTCTATTCCTTGAATCACATAAAAACTGAATAAATATATGTTGAATGAATAAGTTACAGTCACTGCTTCATCCACCTTAGTCGAAAACTATCACCAATGAAACCTGGAAGAATTAGGCATTTCTGAAAGCTCTGCAGAAACAATTCAGCTTTTGTCTCTGGGACATCAGTGCCTGTGTCCTTCTCTAAGGGAGCCCAGTCATTCCCATGTTCTCTACCCAACACTTAGAAATTGATAAGAATATTTTTCCAAATCCCCAGTCCTCTCTTTGTACAAACCCACTGTTTGAAGTTAAATTCTTTTGTTATCAATTATTGATACCTTTCATAGAGCCCAGGGAAACAGCTTCTAACTAAAGTGATTTTCAGTAGGATATATACAATGAAATATGCCACATCCTAAAAGAAAACAAAATGATTTAGGACAACGTTGCAACATGTCAACTGCAAAAATGTAATTCGCATTTCAATCATATTGGCCACTTGTGGTGTCTCATTTGGGGACATCCCACAAGTGTTTCTAACATTCATGAAATCTGTTCTTTATCAAGATAAGAGGAGGTGGCACCCCACAGGCAGCAAGACTAGAACAGAACCGTGTGCTTCTGATGTGGAGAGTGGTCACTCCCTCTGCAACAGGGAATGGGCCACCGAATCTCAGGGGTTGCCTTAAACAAGAATCAGCCTCCTCCCATCTTCAGGGTACATGCTACCACCAGTCATGCCCTTCACTTTCTGCTCCATCTGTCTAATCTCTTCTCTCCATCTCATGCTTTCTACTCACTCACAGCGATACTTCCTCCTGACTTCCTCCTCCTTTCTCTACGGCTCTTCATTTTCAGTAATCACACCAGTTAGCCAACCAGCTCCATACTGCGAACTCGGGTTCCCCAGGGAGATGTGGACAGGTTCAGTGACCATCCTCCCTGTTGGGTAAAGTTCTTGTGTGGCTCCTGTCAAGGGCTCCTGGGCAGCCTATAGATCAGTCAGGTCACATCCATCTAGTCGCCTGTCACCAGAGTGACAAGATAATGAAAGTTAATTAGGGCCACGTGGCCTTGGATAGCAACCCTTTGGAAAAAGTGGGCTATCTTGATTCAAGAACCAGAAACTAGTTCATTTTAAAAGCAACCTAATCACTAAATTTGGGATGCAGAACAGTTCCTTATTCTCTCAAGTGGAATAACAGGTGTTCAGATTTTGCTCATTTCTCTATTTCAGTCTACTAGTCCCTTTCATGTTTGCAACTTAAAAAAAAAATAGTGAAAGCAAAGATCAAAATGCCATGGTATAAATACAAAATCAGTAACTGGGTCCTTTGTTCTAATATTGACTTTTCACCCTTTAAACCTATTTTCTCATTCTATTTTTCATCAGAACTCTGCTGCTCCCAAGTATAAATATAAATGGACAAAGGCCTGAGAATTGTGCTGAGAACTGCAGAAAGTAGTTGAAGTTCACATTTGGACCATATCCAGTTTTCTGCCATCACAAAACTCTATTCAATCCCTCTGCACAGAAGAAGCAGATTACGTAAAAAAAGAACAAAACTTTCCTTTTATCTACTTTTCAATTTACTATGTATGAGTATTTTTGTAAAAAGTTACTTTGCTAGACTTCTAGTGGTCATGTGTGTCTCAATTATCTGTGAAACTGGCTTCACAAGGCTTTAAGTTAATAAAAATATAAGATCACCTTATTCTCGATCTAAATCATTTTAGTGCAGAAAAAAATCTTGCTAAGTTGGTCATTTCTCTGTGGCTTGAGTTCCAAAGAGTAAAATCTATGAGCATAGTGGGGGGAAAAAAACTTTGAGAGAAAAAAAGTAAATTCTTCAAATAAATAAATAAGCTGATTTACCATTTGAAATATTATAAGTATGTTTAATGATTAATAGCATACAAATATTTCATACTTTTGGAATATGAAAAACAGAAAATTCAAGATTAGGAAGAGTATTCTTTGCGCAAGAGCACTAAATGTGTCATCAGCAGACTTTATCAGTTTATAATTAGGAGAATTTAGGCACCATCAAAGAACTGTTACAAAATAACACAATAAAGCTAAGACCCTAGTCTCAGTAGATTTACATGAGGGCAAAGAAAGGAACAAACTCACTTTTTCCAACTATGGGAAAATTAGGGGAAAAAGCAATTATCCTCTATGATAAATGAGCCATTCTGAGTTGGGAAATCAGAGCATCTCCCTGTTTCATGTACCCAGTTTGAGCATTTTCTATTCTTTGCTGCAAGCTGTTTCTTTCATCTTTCAAACACAAGAAAATTAAAGTCGTACTATTGAGGACATATGAGGAAGTCAGTCTTGGAAGCAGTGAACTACAATGATGGATTACTGTAGCACTTTGATATAAAATCAAAAAGAGACTCAGCTTGAAAAAGCATACTATTGTTTTCATTTAAAGCTAAGTTTATGTGTAGGAGGAAGACACATTCTGAACGGCTCACCAAGGTAAGCGGTCTGAGGCCGGCACAGACCTTTGAGGCAATTTGACGTGAGTTGTCACAATAAACCCACACCCAGGGTATTATTAATGAGCACTGCTCTAAGAAACCAAGGTGAGAACTGACAAGTGGAACCATTTTGTTACATCCTGCATTTATTTAAGCAAACCGAATGTGTAGAGATAGGAAATTAAAGCGTTATAACATTTTACAAATACAGAAAGAAGACACAGAATAATAATACCCTGGAGAGAGTGCATCTGAGAACGAGGCTTCATCACAGGAGAACACTCGCAGGGACCACTTGGGAGCCATGGCCGATGCATCCACCTGTAATTCTTGTTCTGACATCATTCGAATGGTTTCAATAGATAAATCAGCAATCTGCTCTTACATGAATGATAATTCTAATGATCATGGTAGCCTTGAAGGGTTTGTGAGTAACTATACATACACGATGCTCAGCTGAATGTGTTATTTCAGTGCTGCTATACATTATGCGGGGGAAATAACAGCATATTACACAATTACTGTGACATCCACTAAAATGTGAACTAGTTTGCATAGGTTAGTCCTTTGGGCAGCACGATGTTGCTCTAGTCCACCAAGGCTTAAAGATTCACAGTGTAGAGGAAAAAATATGAATTAAAGCATTTCTACTAAAATATATTTTAATAGCTGGTGTTAACAATTTGCATAACAAAAGCCAAATTATATTAATAACGTGTCATTCTGTAATCGCCTTCATTTTAAAACATGAAGTGTTTTCTATAAAACTGTAGGCTCTCAAAGTTAGTACAATCTTGCAAATTAATCATCAACCACAATTCTACATATTTTGAAGCAAATAGAAACCAATCTGCACAAGGATTCAAGTTCATGTTTTAATCACAGGTCAAAGAGCAAAGATTCCACACCCTGCCTGTAATACACTTGGTGCTACTTATAAATGCTCAGCCGTTCATTGTATGAACACTAAAGAAGGGAACTATGATGTAGTTTTCTCTTTTCCTTTAAAGTAAATCATTCTTAACAGCAACTGGATTACAAAGAAGTGTATACTATGCAAATTGAATACCATATATCAAACACAAAAAGCATATGGAATTCCCATGAAGATACTGAAGTGAAAAGGACAACTAGGGCGTAGATTTGCCCCAGGGGTCCTTCCAGGCTTGTGGATCCAGTAGTCTAAGCATCAGGAAATGATGGCCACAGAGAAGCATCATACAATGTCTTGATTTTCTTGAATCAGTGCTAGTGGATAATTGCCTGGAAAGAACCTTTAATGAGTGTGGAATACTTCAAAAAGAGACTTTCATTTTAGCATTCTTCACTTGGTTTACAGAGCTTCTTAGTAACTAAAGCTTTCTTACCTCCATGTCAAGTTACCACAAACAACCATACTCTAACCACTTTTAGATTATTAGAAGCAAATAGCTAAGGTATAATGGACTTATGAAGTGAATTTCATCTGGTGTAATGAATTCAGCCTCATAACATAATTCTTCTAACTTACAATAGGCATTTTAAATCTCAAACCTAAAGTTTATGTTTATGCATCTCAACCATGTATAAATTCACAAAGAATCTTTCAGAAATAGACGAAAGAAGTTGGTATTTTCTAAAGTTCTAAACCTCTAGAGGTAAAATACAATCAGTTATCACCTTTCCTAACCATCAGGAGCATCTCACTTCCCCACCATAAAAATACCAATAATCATACAATAAAATATTACTATAGAATAGGCAGAAGCTTGCTTGCCTGGTTTTCTTTCCAAGACCATAATGAATAAACAAGGGTAATCAAAAAGGCACTGATATTTTTTATCTCTATATAAGTATAATTTTGGTATAAACTATATCCACTTTATATAGAGGGTGTTATTAAAGGATCACACACAATTTCTTTAATCTTTTCATTAAAAAACATTCCACTGGAGATGGGTAAACCTGAAGAAAAGATGCGCCTCTTAAGTTTCCACTGTGTGTTTAGGGAAATCTTCCCAAATCCCAGAGTGTTGTCGAGCTCAATACAGACAAGATAAGGAAAGAAAGACTGTAGCGAGACTGGCAAAACTATATGTTCACCATCCTCAAGTAATGAACCTGGCGGCAAGAGAGGGGCTGGTCTAATCGCATCCACATTCAGAAAAGGTGCTCCTGGGAACTGTGCTTGCAAATTTCTGTGTGGTGTCTGAGGTGGGGGAAGCCTGAGAAGATGCAGGGACAGTGTGGAGATCTGACAACCGGATAATTATTTCCAAGTGGGCTACACTGTGGATGTGTAAACAATAAAAAGGAGACATGAAGGCGTGCCTTGTCACAGGTTAGAAATAGAAAGCTTTCCCAGAGAACAAGAATTAGTAAAAACGCTCACTACAAAAACTTACACCACAAGCGATATATTCGGTTGCTATGCTCTGCTCAAGAGAGATGATCCATCTAAGTTCTGTTTTCGGAACCTTTTAAAAGCGTATCAAACTGCCCTTGTGCTTTTATCAGGTTTGAGAACACATCACAATTAGAAAATCAGGTGCATGCTCTCTGTGCTCGGGCATTTACAGCCCTCTTTAACTTGATTTTTAAAAGACTTGTTTTTTTAAAACCCTTCTTGAGCTGTCATATTATGTAGGATATAACTGTTGCCAAATTGAAAACAAGAGGGGGGACGTGTGGAAAGGGGAAAAGGTGTTCGAGAATGTAGTCTTGAAAATGATGCTGTAAAAATAGCACTTTGGTTTTATACATATATTTTTTTCTGTATTTCTGCTGAGATGCTTAATATCCTGACAGGTTTTAATAACAGTGACAACACCATCAAATTATAGCATCAGGAGCGGGTGCAACTTGTTGTCCCTCAGTCTTTATTGTAAAATAACTGCCCTCTAGTTAAATTCTGATCAGTTCTTATGCAAACATTATGTGAAGCTTAAAATTTGGGGAAAACTACTCCCCAAATAAGTATTGACTTTACATTCAATGAATCTGATTTTGAAATAAGTGGAAGAGAAAAACAATGAAACAGTAAGCTGTTCCCCATTATAATCATCATTTCAAATTGGTTTCCTTTGAGCTTCCTATAAATGTGCTACTTATCAAAAAGTGTACCCATCCCACATTGAGTTTGCAGATTTAATCAACAACTACTCTCTTATAATCACAAAAAGTAGTCTGTCTGGGTGAATCATAAATATTTATTTAATGGCATAATAAAACTAAGCAAGCTTAGTTGCCCTCAGTTTTAATGGAAAAGAATTTTTGAAAGAATATTCCAAGTTCTGCTTGTTTTCGTAGGTTTGTGTATAAGACACCAAAACCAGTATGGGGTTTAATAAATTGAATTGCAACTGATCATTTCAGTGACAGAAAATCAGGCAAGCTGATTATGTGGTGATCTGTAAAACCCCCTCAAATAACCTCTAGTCATTTTCCTGAATTTTTCTCTTCTCAGTTTTACATCAGTGTCATATAGTATGTTGCTTGAGTGTAATAAAGCTTATCTAATTACTCTTTTAGCCTGATAAAAATGAGACTGTAGATTTCAAAACTATGTGCTTACTTTTCAAAGGTGTAAATGAATTAATATTTGTCTTTGGACTAATAAATATTTCAAGAAAAGATGTTTTACAGCTTATTTTGTTAATTTCTTTGAATATGTCATTAAGGCAGATATCCCCACGGCCCATATATTTGATTACATGTTTATAATTACATTTTGCTTTTTCAGTTTCATCACAGCTGTAAAGTCAGACCCTACATGACTGCTACCCTGTTGCAAGTCTCACTAATGGCACAATCAGAAAAACCCAGAGTTGCTGATGGGCGTGAACCTCTCCAGTGATCTCGACTGTGGACTCCAGGTAAAAACTTCATAACGTGATGGTCATCGCTGCGAATCCAGCAAGAGCCTGCAAAGTCACTCATTGGAAAATTAAAATGTGACAACGATTTCTTTTTTAATGAACAACTTGTCAAATCTCTGGTGACATCCCCCTCTCAGTTCCAAATGTGATTTAGAAAATAAAAACCAGAAAGTGGAAAGGAAATCTTTTCATTAAGCAATTTCAGTAGCTAGATTTCCATCCAAGAATCTGAATACTGTTTTCCCAAATAAGAAACCAGATCACCTGTCTCTCTGTGTGTGCAGCTGGTTATCTTCTGTTCATTGATTTCTCCCAGCACACTTCATATTCCAGCTTTGTCACTGGCTTCTAGGAAGTTTTCTTAATTTTTAAGTCAACAGTGGCATTAAGTTAATGAAGCTGTTCAATAAATGCCTAAATCACTTATTTGCTAGTGTATACATCTATTTCCTAAGGTGTAAATCCTTCAAAACTAGAGTGCAATGCGGCAGAAGAATCTCAAGCAACTTTTCAAGTTATGCTTTTCTGATGAGCTGGCATCTAGAGGGTAGGGCTTTTAGGTATCGGCCACACTTTTTGTTTGAATAACAGGAACAGGGAGTGCAGCTGCCTATGTTACAGAAGCTTGAACCTACATGACATGCAACAGGGTAAAGGCTATTAGTATTAGGGAAATAACATACATGACCTTAAATTTTGCCCTTTGCAGAGTAGCTGTGAAGTTATTTGGTCCTGACATTCTATGGAGCCAAGCGTGTACTTAGGTTCATAGAATGTAAATGGAGAATAGGATATGTCTCGGTACAAATGAGAAATAAATAGACCCAAGTTGGCCCAGGGAACAAGGAAATTTCTTTGTTCACTGAAAGTTTCTAGATCCCTAAGGCCACCAGTCAGTATAATTTTAACAGAACTGTCAGTCTTCCACTGCTTACATTTATTATATTTAGGCAATTTTCACTTGAATTGGAAATTGCCTTGTGACTCGAAAGCTAAATGGTTTTTAAATTATCAGCTGTGTTATTGAATTAAGAGGACTGGCTTCTGGTGATTCCAAAGCGACAGCTAAGAAGTTTCATATATTTGTGACATTTGAGGGACAATCAACATCTCTATTAAAGTTTACAAAAATATGTTTTCCCAGAAGATTTCAGTAGCCAATCAAAGGAAACCATTAACACAACTAGCAGCACCAGGTCTCCAGACCTGATTATTTGTTAATATCAATTACCAAAAATGCTGCTATTTTTCAGCCCAGAAGTCACTCCTTCTTCCTGGTACCTGCGTGTCTAATTGTCAAAGGAAGGATAGATTATTGTAAAATAACTGCCAAGTTGTCTTAAAAGTATCTTCTATCTTTTAAAAAGATTGGGTTTAGTATACATTAGAACAAAGCTCAAAGGGCAAGGAGAAATGATTAATTAACAAACTCAATGTAATTCGCTGGAAGCATCCCGGTTTTTCCAGTTCTCTGCACCGTGCCGTACATCCAGCCGTCGTCAATGGGCTGCACGTTGACGATGTAGTCACCATCTCTGAAGGAGACTTCATCTTCATCCTGGGCGCTGTAATCGTACATGGCTCGGTAGGTCCTCTGAGAAAGGAAAGATGGGGTCACACGATGGACACCAAGACAGTCATGGCTACAAATGCCAACCGCGACAAACCAGCCCACACATAAAGGAACTACCAGGAACCCTTCCGAGCACATCTATTTCTGGAGCCCACTGTCTGTCCTGATTGTGTTCATTCCAAGGTTACTAGTCTGGCAAAAGGGGTAATATTGTGGACCAGAGCAAGCCACTAAATACAACAGCTAGCTGTCAAAAAGTAAGCTTTGAGCACTTGGAACTCTCTGCTCCATATTATGTGACAGCCTGGATAGAGGGTGGACAGTTTGGGGGGGTATGTATGACTGAATCCTTTTGCGGCTCACCAGAAACTATCACAACATTGTTTGTTAATTGGTTATACCCCAATACAAAATAAAAAGCTTTTTTAAAAAAGTAAGCTTTGAAGCAGTAAAGCCACTCCCTCACTTTCAGATAAGTCCAGAGACCTTAGATTATGTAGATTCTCCCCTAGTCCACATTCTTCAGAGAACAAAACTCACCATAGTGGCAGACAGGCCCAAGTCACTGCCAAGTCATTACAACCATTGGTCCCCTGGCAGAGGTGATGAACTTTACTAAAAAAATTTGTTTCTACTTTAAAATATTTTTAAAAAAGAAAAAGAAAAAAATCCATAATATACTCAATAGGACTTTGTATCACGTGATAGGAGACATTTAGCATATGAATGTCATGAATATTGAGGTACATATAATTAAATCCTTGTTATAATGAGTTGAGTTTTACTATATTTGTTTTCATTTGAGGCCAAGAATTTAGCTAATAATATCAGACAACCTCAAAATCAAGTGCATTAGTAGACTGAGGAAACTGACTGAGATGCAAGAATCTTAGAGTGATTAAAGATTCCTTACCACCCATTAAAGGGAATAAGTCATAGACATGTGACATATAGCACAGGGAAATAGTCAATAATATTATAATAATTCTGTATGGTACACAATCTATAAGAATACCAAATCACTATGTTGTATACCTGAAACTAATGTAAAAAAATGAATTTTTTTATGTAAAAAATGAACCATATTCAATCCAACTGTATTCCATGTGCTTTGATATTCTGGAGATAAACTGTGAAGACCAGGGAAGGAGGAGCACTTCAGTCGGGCACTTACTAGATTTGGTGAATGCTGCATTGACCTCACAGATGACAGGCTGGTCTGGTGCATGTACCCATAGCCTTGAGAATGGCTTTGCTGGTAGGCTCCAGGAAGAACAGGTGCTGGACATCAAACAGACACACACACACACACACACAAAGAATCCTTAAAATGAGCCTCAGAGTACCCATCCCAAGCCCTCAAGTAACCCCATGCTCAGCTAGACAATTCTGGAGCAAAACGCCATTTTCAGTGTCATGTGAAATGTGAGCAGTGACGTTATAAGTGACCTCTAGGGTACTATAAATTTCAGTCATGAGGGAATATGTAGGTAATCAGTGTGACATGCAATCAAATACGTGTTAGAAATGCTTATAATGCTCTATTGCAGATGCTATATATTAAAACAACACAAATAACAAAAACTCCCATAATCTCTTAAAAAATTCATGTTTTCACTTGGCTGTTTGATCCCTGTAGGCATTTTCAAAAATAAAAATAAGAAATTTAAAGGATTTTACAGCAAAGACTTACTGTATAGCATAGGGAACTATACTCTATAATAATCTAGAAAGGAAAAGAATCTGAAAAAGAAATAAGACTTACATGTATATGTATAACTGAATCACTGTGATGTAAATTTGAAACTAACACAACACTGTAAATCAGCTATATGTCAATTAAAAAAAAAAGAAATTTAAAGGAATTTAATTGGATTGTCAGACCAGTGACAGGATATAAGTGTTTTCACAAAATATTGAATACTTAACAATAGACACTTTCAGTATTTTAAGACATACTGCTGAATGTTACCTTTACAAAGATGGTAGACATAGCATATGTTTAGAAACAAATGTTTGTTAAGCAGTTAATAATAAGTCTGTACCTTTTAAGGAAAATTTTATTTAGAATATATGGATCATATATATGAATCATATAAGAATCATTTTATTTTGGCTATAAGTCAGTTGAATAAAGTTACAAAACCTTAGGAACCAAACCACTTAAAGAATTTCATAAACATTAAACTTCTACATTAAAAAAAAGAGAGTATTCACTTAGTTTGTGCTAGTCTCACACTAATTAACGATATTCAAAAGACATAGTTCCTGTTTTGCAGAAAACAGAATTCTAGAGAAACTAATACAGAAGCTAGACAAAACCCCACAAAAATCAGTAGTGTGTATTTGTAACCAGAATCACGGGCTATACATGAAGGTATTATAGTAGGCATTCCCTTCATCATAGGACTTGTATGATACAAGTCCTATAAAAACCCACAACAGATTGTCCTGTTTGTTCAATCAGGCTGAGTATATAACATAATTATAATGGTTGATTTACTTAGGACATTATAATAAAAGAATAAAGCAGATGCAATTCTTGGGTATTATGAATAATTACTATTTTATAAGTGCACACTCATTCTAATGATATATGAGAACATCAAACTTTAAAGAAGTTTAATCATCAGAAAGTAACAAATCATTACTGTATTCTCCATATAATAGTGATATTAGGTTAAATGGAGATTTTTAAAGTAGTTCTTGAATTAATTCATATTATAATGTTGTAACTGCATTTATTTAATGTCTTTCTAGAGAAAGCACTTAACTTGGATTGCAGTATATTTTAAAGTTATTAAACATCAAATACTTCAGAAAACAGCACTTTTTAACATTATCAACTCAATTTAAATGTTTAATGTTAATAGACATCAAGGATGTTGTCAAAATTCACTCATTAAAAAAAAACAATTTCCATAAATACCAAGACCTAATTAATTAGCCGAGTAAAAAAGCTTTCCTTGTGTTGGAAGCAGAAAGCACTGACCACTCATTTATTTTCTCCCTTGACTATCAGCAAATATTTAAAAGACTTCGTGTGTGCATACAGCTGACTCCCCTTCCTGTCACTTGGATGTGAACAGTTCTCACTGTCCACTACATTCAAAGCATGCAGGCATTAGAAGAGTGACAAAACCAGTTGTCTTCCTATAGCTGTGATGGTCTTGGACACTTATCCTTTGCCCAATTAAAGAAATGGCTCAGGATACTCACAGCATTTCCTTAAATACATATTAATCAGTGGCTCCAACTGCATCCCCAGGCTAGCACTTCTGGACTGGGTTTTCATCCATTTAAACAAGTCATTTCTTCATTATTATCTTGATCTATATGTGAATACTTAAGATTAAATAAGTAACCCTTTAAAATTAACTAAAATTAAAAATTAAACTCTTGATCCTTTGTCACACTATTTAACTATGACCTTTAAATTTTGATGTACAGAGTCAAGCACCATCATCTTAAAATATCTGGGGGAAAAAAATCAAGAAAGGACAATGATGAAAAAAACTCTTAAATATGCTATCTGATAGGCTGTAACACATTTAAATTTACACAGGTTTAGCACCCATCAGTACTGACAACTCAAGAAATGTTGTTTAAAAGTATTCTCTAGATACAGAACCATAATTTGAAAAGATACATGTACTCCAGTGTTCACTGCAGCACTATTTACAATAGCCAAGATATGGAAGCCACCTAAATGCCAATCAAAAGAGGAATGGACAAAGAAGATGTGGCACATATATACAATGGGCTATCATCCAGCCATAAAGATGGAATTGTGCCACTCTCAGAGGTGTAGATGGATGAGAGACTGTCATAAAGAGTGATGTTCAGTCATAAAGAGAAAAACAAATATCATATATTAACATACAAATGAGGACTTTAGAAAGGTGGTACAGATGGACTTATTTCCAGAACAGAAACAGAGTCAAAGATGTAGAAAACAAACTTACAATTACCAAAGCCGGAAGGAGAGAAGACTAAATTAAGAGACCGGGATTAACACATACACACGATCACATATAAAACTGATAATAAAGACCTATTGTGTAGATCAGGGAACTCTACTCAATATTCTTTAATAGTCTATATGAGAAAAGGTCTCAAATCTAAAAAAGATGAATATATGCATAACTGATTTACTTTGTTGTACACCTAAAACTAACACAACATTGTAAGCCAACTATACTCCAATAAAAATTGTTTTAAAAAGTGTTCTCTAGTTTTGGCATTTAAAAATGAAGTAAATTTGCTGCTGCTGCTGCTGTCACTTCAGTTGTGTCTGACTCTGTGTGACCCCTTAGACGGCAGCCCACCAGGCTCCCCCGTCCCTGGGATTCTCCAGGCAAGAACACTGGAGTGGGTTGCCATTTCCTTCTCCAATGCGTGAAAGTGAAAAGTGAAAGTGAAGTCGCTCAGTCGTGTCCGACTCTTAGCGACCCATGGACTGCAGCCCACCAGGCTCCTCCATCCATGGGATTTTCCAGGTAAGAGTACTGGAGTGGGGTGCCACTGCCTTCTCCAGAAGTAAATTTATGCCTACTCAATTGTTCAAATCTGACCTCCAAAAGGAATCTGTAGCTACTGTGAAATACAGAGGGAGAAGAAAGTATTTATCCTAAACATGCACAGATTGGAAAGAACAGAAGAGTTTAGAATGAGAAATCTCAGAGTAAATACAAACTATCTTATCCTTATGGTCTCTTCTCACTCCTTTATTGATTATTTTCATCTCCCTCTCTGGCTATATTATTTAACACAAGTCCTTTTGGGGTTATCAAACTTGTTATCTACCTTATACTTGGTACAATAAAAGATTTTTCAGGAAGATCCTATTAGGACTATAAAAATATAACAGAGCTCAGAGGAATCAACTTACTAAAAGCAAATGCCTATTTAAAAGCAGGCACAAACAATGCTTTTTTATTGTTTTGCTACATGAATGTTTTTTATGAAACATAGGAGGAACAAGCAAAAGGAAATTTCAAGCAGTTGCTCTGGAAATTGGGTTTATTCCTTAATAAAATTTGAGCAAAAGATGAGTATGAGATATTGTTCATGAAAATAGGGAATTCAATCAGTTTCACAAAAGCAAGATATTAGGCTAATTTTGCAATGAACAAGAATTTCTTAAGAAAGAGAAGAGCACACAGTGCCTTCCTTATTACACTAGTGGTCAGTCCCCACGCACATTGGTACAGATGATGGTAAAGACTCTTGATGCTTGACCTCAAGAGTTTTGAGGTTAAGTAGTTTCTATTTCAAAATAATAAAGGCCCCAAAACAACAGCTTTCATTACATTACGGCAACCACAAAACATGAAAGTGTGACTCAACTTCCATTTCACATTGATAAACCAGAGATTGACCAGAGATCTGGAAGCTGACTAAAGCGCTGCAGATTTGGGGCCCTATTTGAATGTCCTGTAATATTTATAAGGGTTTCCCAGGTGGCACTAGTGGTAAAGAACACACCTGCCAATCAAGAGACATAAGAGAGATCGGGAGGGTCCCCTAAGGAGGACATGACAATCTACTCCAGTGTTCTTGCCTGGGAAATTCCATGAACAGAGGGGCCTGGAGGACAACAGTCCATGGGGTTGCAAAGAGTCAGACAAGACAAGCAAATTAGCATGAATGCGTGCATCATATTTATAAAATCGAAATTTCTCTTCTAGTGCCCAATAAATTCTTCCATAAACAGCCAATACTAATATTTTCTATGTAATGTCTAGTCTTACAATGGAAGGAAAGAAAATCAAAGTAAAGAAGTAGGAAGATCATAAAACAGAAGGTGAAAATGTATGAAGAAAAATCTTTAGGAGCCTTCAGAAATCTGAAACTAGAAAAATAAGGAAATACATGCAAACACATGAAGATTAGAGTAAATGAACCCAAAAAATTTAATGAAGAAAAAGTAGAATTACCTCAATTAGCAGTAGAAAAAGCACACCCAAAAATGTCCCATCTGGGGTAGGTACCCAGAGCAAGTAGCAGAAGAAAAGGATTATTATGGAGGTACCCTCCATGTGCCTGGTGCTTTATATATTGCCCCTTAGCAAAACAGAACAGCCCTCTATTACAGGTGTCATTGCATTTCCACTTGATAGAATAAAAATCCAGAGGCTGGGAGGTTAACCAGGAAGGCATCAGAACAACCATCTCTGCACAGTGACCACAATAAAAGCCTCAGATCCTTACAGACAGAGCGGAGGTTTTGACAGCCTCAAAATGACTATAGAGTAATAGTAGATATCCAAATTTCAAGTGTGGAACATAAAAATAAATATCATGCTGTACTGTTGTCTTGGCCAGGTATAAAACCTTTTGGGCTGGTAAAAAAACACCAGACTAAGTGGCTTAACCAACATCATTTTTTTCTCACAGTTTTGGAAGCTGGGAAGTCCAAAGCCAAGCATCAGTGTCTGGTGAGGATCTGCTTCCTGATTCACAGAAGGCTATCTTTTCACTGAGTCCTTTACATGGCAGGAGGGGGAGAGGGTGATGGAACTGTGTTGGGTCTCTTCTGTTTTTATTACTTATTTATCTATATGGGGGGGTCTCTTTTATATAAGGGCACTAATCCCATTCATGAGAACTCCACCCTCACAAACTAATCACCTCCCAAGGGCCACATTACCATCATATTGGGGGTAAGGATTTCAATACATGAATTTGGAGGGACACAAGCATTAAGTCCATGGCTACTACAGACAACATGCACAGAGAAAATAAATTGGGGGGTTACTTAAAGGCATTTTTAAAAATCTAGAATAAGGAGAAAATCAGCCCTGAGGAATTTTCCAGTAAAGAATACAAGATGCAATGAAATCATCATATTTTCTAACACCTGACTATGGTTTTATCAGCTAACACATGTCAAAGAATTTAATGAGGTTTTATTTTCCCCTGGTGGCTCAGTGGTAAAGAATCTGCCTGCCAGTGTAGAAGACCTGGGTTTGATCCCAGGGTCAGGAAGATCCCCCGGAGAAGGAAATCGTAATCCGCTCCAGTGTTCTTGCCTGGGAAATTCTATGGACAGAGGAGCCTGGTGGGCTACAGTCCATGGGATTGCAAAGAGTCAGACACAACTTAGTGACTAAACAACAACAACAAGGACAAAAAAGATCTCTATTTAGACAAGCACAGGAAAACTGCTAAACGGAATGAAGACATGAATTTAAAAGAGAAAGTACGCAGATGCTGTTAGTTTTGAAGTAAATATTAAACAATAAGCTTGATCCTATCTGGGGCTTCCCTGGTGGCTCAGATGGTAAAGAATTTGCCTGTAGTGCTGGAGACCTGCATTTGATTCCTGGGTTGGGAAGATCTCCTGGAGGAGGGTATGGCAACCCACTCCAGTATTTTTGCCTAGAGAATCCCATGGACAGAGGAGCATGGTGGGCCACAGTCCATGAGCTCACTATGGGAATAAAACGAAGAGGCAGAGAGGATTCAGTTACTTGCAGTGAGTTTCAACCCTGGCTGCATATTAAATTCACCTGGAGTATTTTAAAACCAGACTGTTGTCCGTGTCTCCCCACCACCTCGATTCATTAAACCAGAGTCTCTGGGGTGGAAGTGGGAAGGAATGGACACAGATGTTTTACTTTTTAAATCTTCCACGCAATTCAAATGGGCAGCCACAATGAAAAGCAACTAAGCTACCGCCATATTTCTTCTTCGCCACCTGAAACAAACTTAGGGGCACATGTGACCCTGTTTATACTACTCCCAAATTCCCTCTCTCCCCCTGCAATGGACCAAATGTCTGTATCCCCACAAATTCATGTGTTGAATCCTATTCCCAAAATGTGGTATTTGGAGATGGGGACTTTGGGGTGATTAGGTCATGAGAATGGAGCCCTCATGAATGGGATAAGTGTCCTTATTGTGGGGGCAATATTTAACCCAGGACTCAAGGAGCAACTGGGGATTGTGGGAAGAAAGATGAGCCAAAAGAAGCTCATTGCAGGATAACTGAGGGGCTAACACGCAACATTCCTGGTGAGGCAAGCACCACGTGGCACCAATGATGGCGGGGTGGACAAAGACCCCACTTTTGGGGTGTTGACCAGGGCAGGGCCATCTGAGAGGAAATGTAGACTTTGCAGCCAAAAAATGTCTTTCCAATAATAAAATCTCCCTTTCCTCCCAGAGAAGACTTGTTTCCTAATTGGGTTGCGATAGTGTCTCCCTATGGGGCAAAAGTTGGGCAGGTTTGCTAGTAATCCTCTTACATGACTGCGAGTTTCCTAAGCTTAGCCCTTCTCAGCTGAGACACACAGCCTCTGCGTGCTCAGCATCTACCTGGGCTTGCACCCACGACCCGCTGCCTTATCTTCCTTGGAACTCAGAGGGTGGAGGGGCACAGGGAATCCGAATCCTTGCCACATGAAGCCCGCGCTGCCTGCTATGTTGTGGGTATAAAGGTTTCTTTGTTTTCTTACCAGCTGGATTTATGGAAGTGTGGCAAGAGAGCCCTGCAGCCATACTGCGCTTTGGGATTGCTTGATCACTTGATTAAACAGTAGCAATCTGTGGTTATATTTTCTTTTTTGTATAATTTTTTCCTGGAGGTAACAGTTAACCTCTTTTATTATTCACACTGTTCTAAGCATTCGGAATACATTTTTTAAAACTGTCTTTGCAAAACCAAAAATTATCTCTCAAGCCAATGCTACATTCCTAACGACTTCTCCTCCACATCATCTTTGTTTTAATTTTCTAGTTGTATGTGAATTTTATTTCCATAAGGTAATGTAAATCTCTTCTAGGAAAATGCAGTACACATGAAGATGTCTAAGCACCTAGATGTGAGCCTCTGTGAAACCTAACAGGGGAAAGATGTAACATAGGAATACAAAATACAAATACAATAAAATTTGAATAATATAAATGAAATGCTTACAACTAGGGGGACTGACTCAGCTTGTGACTTTCTCAGGTTTTGCACCGACAGCTCTGCTTCCCAGGAACCCTCTTAGTCTTGGGTAAATTGGCACGGTCGGTCCCTCTTCTTAAACCATGTGGGGCCCTGTGTCTAGAGTGTCACGTACACAAACTGGTGGAATCGTCACCACTTTACAGACAGGAAATGCCCACTTTACAGACAGGAAACGCCCGCTTTACAGACAGGAAATGCCCACTTTACAGACAGCAAGTCCAAAGGTCAGCAAGATTCAACAACTTGGTCAAAAATATCAGAGCCACATAGGAGCTAGTATTTAAATGCTAACAATCTGACTCCAGAAACTAAACTCAGGGCTGTACCGCATCAACATGATCATGCATGAAATGACAAGATAGCAAAAGATGCATCTACAAATATGCATTATGAATTCCGTAATGTGGAAGAGCTCTATGGTGTGGAGAGGACCTTCCAGATATGGAGAGGGGCTGACCTTAAGTCAGAAGAGTCAGCATCAACCACACACTCCCACCACTGGGGCAGACGGGAGCGAGAGGGAGGGGAAGAAAACAGAAAGAGGTCTAATGGGGAGAAGCACAAAGCAGGCTTCTCACGATCTCAGAGGCAACTCCAGCTGTCACTGACTTTTTGTGGTAAACTTGGGGTACAAACTCCACAAGAAGTTCCCATGTCTGTGGTTGATGAGGTATGCCTGAACATCCCTGGAAAAAATTATAGTGAGGATAATTCATTCACTTTTGGAAAAGCAAGCTGAAATCACAGATAGTAGCATCACTTCTGAAACAACAGCTTTTAGATATCTTTAAGGGTCATTCTGGCCTCTGATAAGTCTCTGGAGTGTGCATGTGAATGTGTGTTTAATCTTCTTACTGTGGCCAATACTATCCTACGTTACCCAGGGTGACTGTCATTCAGTCACCTGACCCTGTTTGAATAATGTCAAGTCTATGTTCAAGTCACATCTCTTAATATGACATGAACTACTTTTCCAGTAAGCAGCAAAGACCCCCATCACGATGCCATCTAACAATTTTCAAAACCATCCTGTAGAAACAGCCTGAAAAATGTGATTGCCTCAAGTCATCATCAGTATAGTGACAAATCGATTCCCACAGACATAGCAAGAATCTAGCCAAAAAATACAATTAAGCCCAGGAGACTACCTAACCATTTTCTTCCCTAAACTTAAATGACAGACTTAAAATGTTGCTTCAATCAAATATATTGGCTAGTTAAATATTCCTAATTACTTGTTCACCACAAAAGGAAAAATATATATGAATTATGTACTTTTTAGAACCATGCATACACACATACATACATTTGGCCATTTTATTTATATATTTGGCTTAGTTGTCTCAAGTAAGAACTTCTGAAATATTGTTTTGGGACTCCACAATTCCTAAATGTTGAAAAAGACACAAAATTAGTTATAAGTTAAATTATCTTCCAGCTAAACTTAATTAGTCTCAAAAACCCAGAAAAGCAATACGTTTTGATTTCAAAGCTAACTGTTTTTCCTCTGGAAAACTTCAGTCTGTGAATGGCTGAACTGACAGAATTGAGCTGTGACATAATGTGGTTTGAATAGAAATAGAATGCTTTGGATTGAAGAATATTTGCTACTTTGCTTCAGAATAATCTAGTCAATTCATTCCTACATTTACATTTGAATTTCAACTTGCATAGTTTTTTTTCTCAGGTTTATTTCTAAATTTTAGCTATCAAAGCCAGAATAATCTCCCCAGCTATAACCATAACCCAAACCACAAATACAAGCATGTCTGTCACTGATGGAAAAGGAAATAATTTCTGCTCCAAACTAGAGAGTCTTTAATAATATTCTCAAGGCACAAAATCCACACTGCACATATCTGTATCTATAGTCACATGCACACAGTCCTCCAAAATAAGACCAAAAAAAAAAAAGAAGGAATGCACACTGTGGATATGTATGTGGTTTCCTGACAAGAACTATACAATTTGGGGCAGTTCTCTCATAAGACGAAAGCAATAAAGAACTTAAGGACAGAAGGTAGATAGGGACACTGTTTCCATTTATGTAAGCCATACCACTGAGACTAGCTATTGCACACAAATTATGCCATGACTGAAAAGTCATCTCATAGCAAATCCAAATTTTCCTCAGTGACCACTACTGCTGATATTGTATAAATCAATCTTACATAGCAAGATTCATAATTATTCAAGTACAATGAAAGAAAATGTCATTACACTATTGAAGAAGCATTTCTGTAAATACTTATTGATCAATATATATAATATATTCTTAAAGATATAAAACTGGATTATGCATTTAGTTTATTCTAGCACTAATAAAACACTAACTCTTAAGGAACATCATCAATCGATGAGGACTTCCTGAATAGTTTTACATTAGACTGCCTTAGTAACAAGTCACACTAAATATCACATCTAGGCACGTCCCCAGTATTGATTACATTTGCGAATAAGCAGGCATGTTTTTCAACCAATGAAAAAAACATTTATGAAACTGATGCAATGTGCCTCTGATATGATTTGAAGATAGGGAGATGTGGAAAACTTAATGTCAAGGAATGTCTGGCTTTCCCAGAGCCCAACCTCTAAGTTCAAGGTGAGTGGTGGGGACCAGAGAAATAAACAGGTATGAAGAGTCCCAGTCAGGTAGGGAGGTGAATAAGGGGTCATTGTGATCAAGGCACACATTTATAAGCACACTGAGACAGGCTCTAGGAAAGTGCCTGACAGAATAGTAAATAAATTCGGTGTACAAAGGTCAGGTATATGGTGTAAGATAAAGATCAAGAACCAGAATGTCTGAGAAATGCAGCATAAACAGAGCGTTTGGGAGGAGGGCAGAGATCAGACAATAAGAAATAGGAAATCTGGGCACAAGAGAAGCAGGACATAAGAAGGAGCCTGGTTGGCAGGAGCTAATGAGAAAAATGAAGACCAGAAACTCGATCCATCGCCCAGCTGTATCAGCCTGTGGACATTTTAAGTAGTTCCTGTAAAGGCACGATCCAACCCCTATGACCTACTAGCCTGGGGCTTGGGGTGGGAGGATGTGGGCACCTGGATGAAACAGGAAATTGGGGGAGAAGAGGTAAATTTGTGACTACAAAGGTAAGATTACAAATTGATTGTTTTATGTGTAAGATAGAAATGTAAATATATATGTACACTCAATCTATTATCCAACTTGGACCTCAATTTAGATCTATATAAAAACCAAAACTACCACTTCCCATCTTCATTGCTAATGTTTAACAATACTTAATAATAGATAATAATAAAATACTAAACAAAAAGCAGGAATGCCCAGTCTCTCCTTTACGTGTAGCCACTTACAATTTATAAAGCTCTTTCAAAGCTTACTCATTTGACACAGATGCTATAGCCACATTTATATCCTTCTTGATGATCAAACCTTCTCTTTTTCCCAATCAACTTAGCTTCACAGGAAATATATTTTTAAAGTTTTATTGTTTGCTACTTCAAGTGTCAGATGGTTCTCCTTCAGACACATATGGAATCCTTTGATTTAATTTTGGCAAATCAATGAAAGACACATGTGTATCTTGGAACAAGTGCTATTCATTAGTATTTGATCCTTTCCCCAACTTCACACTCAGAAAAGGAAACTTATGACATTTCTTTCATTCCAAGTCTATTGATACTAGGAATATGAGTCTCTCTAAGGAATTCAAATTCAGTCAGAGCCCTGAACCTTTTCCTTGGGGGAGCAACAGAACTAATGAAGAGTTTCTAACAATTTACATTGTGTGTTTTTTTTTTCCCCAGGCTAGATGTACTGACTAAATGGCTAAATATAATTATGTAATATTCTACTAACTGGATTTTATATTATAAAGGAGTCATTTGTTTTCCTATAGATTAGTGTCACCACAGAAATTCAGTATTTCAATCAACTCCTTAAACCTGCCTAAACTTAAAGTGAAAGTGTTAGTTGCTCAGTCATGTCCAACTCTTTGTGACCCCAAGGACCATAGCCCACCAGGCTCTTTGTGACCCCACGGACTGTAGCCTACCAGGTTTCTCTGTCCATAGAATTCTCCAGGCAAGTGGGTAACTATTCCCTTCTCCAAGGATCTTCCCAACCCAAGGATCAAACACTGGTCTCCCACACTCAGGCAGATTCTTTACCATCTGAGTCACCAGACAAGCCCTAAACTTAAATGAAGATATTAAACCATCACTTTTTTGACAGATTGTAGCAGACATCTCAAAACCAGATGGGAAACAACAGTCAAATACACAGAAGGGAAATAATATAACTGGGATTCTCTTGTTGAATGTACTTTATTTACAGAAGTCAGGCTGGGAAGGATTGGATTTTTTTTTTTTCAGGGGATTAAGGGTTGTCGATCAGTAGTCACAAAACTGAATTAGTGGCAAAAATAGAAATACTGGAAAGCTTATTTTAAATGAAGGCGAAGAGTTTAAAATCCAGAGTGTATTTTCTTATAGGTTGTTCTGGTTATCTAATCTTAAAAATGCTCATCACTGAAAACCAATAACATGAACTTGGGACAGAAAACCATCTATAACTCATAAGACAGAAATCTTCAGTGGGAAAAGAGAATCAACAGAAAAATTAATGTGAATACTGGGCAAAGTATTGTGACTTTATAGACACTATTCATATGAAAAGATATTTAGAAACACTGCAGATTGGATACATACCCATCCCTTTCAAAATACACTAGCAGTTTATTATTGTGCCTGCATTTAACATTTCTGCTCCCAGTTTCATAACAGATTTAGCTCTCCATGATGTCTATTGTCCTTCAGGAAGTTAAGGCCGATCCAAGTGTCTTCACTGAGCCTAGGAAAGCGATGACTTGTTCTAGCTCTTACTGAGCACTCCTGGTCCTGTGCCAGGCACCGGAAGGAAAGCCACATGGTCCATTCAATTCTCTGTCTCCATGTACTTCATGATTGAACAAGAAGCTAGAGTACATCAAGAGAGGAGCCATAAAAGGCATGAATTTCAGAATTCTGATGGGCACTTCTACTCCATTGGAGTCCCTACTGAGAACAGATGTCCTCAATAAACAAAACACTGAGGGAAAATTATTTATATGAGAATGAAAGTGTTAATGTAGGAATAATTTACTGATGTCTTGGTTATGAAAGGTCATTAGCTGACTCAGGTTTTGTAATAAACCTAGGTCTCAATGTTACATTCTGGTGATACATTCCACACGACTTCTTTTAAAAAACTATAATAAGGATTATTATTGCACTGCTACATTCAAGTCAAATTAACTTTAATTAACACTAATAAATTAAAGACTAATGCCAAGTTTTAGAGATTTAACACATGCAGCAAAGCTGTTTCTTTAAATTTCAGATCAAATTTAAGCAGAATATATTTATATATTCTACAAAATGCATGAGTGTCTGAGGTCTAAACTGCACCTACAGTTTACAGTACTGTATTACACACTTTAAAATATTTTAAAAGGGTAGTTCTCATGTTAAGTGTTCTTATCACAACACACAAATGTACACACAAAAGAACACAAGGAAATTTTTCGAGGTGGTATACATGTTCATCACCTTAATGTAGTGATAGTATCACAGGCATATGTGCATGTCTGAACTAATCAAAATTTATAGATTATATAGGTGCTAAATTTATATGTCAATTATGCCTCAATAGAGCTTAAAAAGAATTCTAGAGAAAAATAAAACAAGGCAAAGGCATAGTTATGGATGTGTGTGAGTTGAGAGATTTTGAGGTAGAGTGAGCAAGGAAACCCTTTCTGATTTGTTGTTGTTGTTGTTCGCTCACTAACTCATGTCTGACTCTGTGACCCCCTGGAATGCAGCACACCAGGATTCCCTGTCCTTCACCATTTCCTGGAGTTTGCTCCAACTCATGTCTATTGAGTTGGTGATGCCATCCAACCATCTCATCCTCTGTCGCCCCCTTCTCCTTTCTGATTAGTTGACATTTAATCAAAGACCTGAAGGAGGTGAGCAAACCACAGAAATATCTGGGACAGACTGTTCCAGACAAAGGCATCAGAGATTGCCAAGGTCCACATGTGAGAACACCTAACACCAATAGCCCAGGGGTCTGTGTGGCTGGAGCAGGTGGTCCAGGAGAAGATGAACAGCGGACAAGGCCAAAGGCCAGACCATTTGACACTTTGTAGACTGCATCTCGGTTTTTTAGACACAGTGTGATTGAAGCCATTATATTATTTTGAACAAAGATGTAATGAGATTGGGTGCAAGTTTTTAAAGGTCACTGGCAACCAAGTGGTGGCCAGCCTGAACAAGTAAGAATGGAATTAGAAAGACCAGGAGCCAATATCCGCAATCTCTAGGAGACAAGATGGTGATTCTCTTGGGGGTGCAGTGGATGTGGTGAGACACGGCTGGATGAGACACAAACACATTTTGAAGACAGAGCCGACAGGCTTACAGATGGATTAGATGTGAAGCGTGAGAGGAAGAAAGGTAATGGGGGATGCCATGGTTTCTGCCTCAGTACTGAGGTGAAGTATTGTGTCATGAGCTGAGCTGGTGAACAAAGGCAAGAGCAGATGCTTGTTTGTTTTGTGGGGAAGATAGGAAATAAGATTTTGGTTCTAGACATGAGATTTAGGATGCCTAATAAATAGCCAGTTGTTGACTATTTTGTCTGGAGTCTGGGAGTCTTAGAGTAGGAAGGAAGGTGCTTAGGTTTTGGTGTTTCTGCTGTTCTACACAAATGACAAATGTCAACAATAAGACTAGTTGTGGTATTTGAAATAAAAATCCACAAGGCTGTCTCTACACCATTAACCCCTCCAGAAGACTAATAAGACCTTATGGTCATTTGATGCCCAAAGAGTCAAGACTCTTGGTAAAATCTAGATTATTCAAAGCAGAACAGATGCTTAGACAAGCTCTCACAGTGGATTAAACTTCCAAGGCAGAGACTCAGTTTCTTATCAGGCTAGGTAACTGGTCCTCTAAATAGCCTCTATGTCTCCTGCACAATGAAGTCCAAGGAAAATGCAAAGAAACCATATTCAATTATATTCAGCAGAACTCTGCCTCTGAAGAGACAGTGGCTCAGCAGCACCCACTCTCTGGCTCTGGCTCCTCTCTTAGATGCACAGCCCCTGGGCTTAACGTATGCCAAACACATTAAGTTTCCAATGTGCTATATTCTCTCTCACATGCTACTTCTCTGCCTAAAACACTTCTTTCCCAGCAGTCAGCCTGGCTGATTCTAACTCTCCATCACAATGCCTTCCTGAGCACAATGGGTTCATGCATCTGGTTCACCCACCAAAATGCAAGTTCACTGATGACAATAACTTTATCTTTTATATTTGTGTTTCCAGAACCTCACAAATATGGGAGATACTGGATAAATGTTTGGTTAATGGACAAACAGAATTATGGGTGTTTAACCAGGGCTACTGGCTATCTAGTTGGTGCACTGCCCTCTTGGCACATCTACGGAATATATACTGAGAATTCCAGAAGGTACTGAAGCATCTCTTGCAACCTAACCTCTTTTGAGGACATATTATATGGAGTGGAATGCTATAAAGCACAGCCTAGCTGGGACTGTCCTAGAATTCAGAAACTTGTTTTCCATCATTTAAGGCAGGACGAGGATTCTGATCCAATAAGATCCTTCCAGAGCAAAATGGAAAAGTTCACAAGGCTGAGACATTGAGAAGGTCGGCTTTGAAAAGTGCATCTGCTTTTCCTCCCCATCACACTCCCATCCCCTTTATGCTCCAGAGGAAAATAGAAACACATAAAATGCCTGAAGCAAAACTGAACTAGAAGAGTAAACACTGGGTGAGATGGCAAACACATAAAAATATAAGTAATACAAAACACTGTGAATTAAAAGTAACCAAAAAAA
This sequence comes from Odocoileus virginianus, assembly GCF_023699985.2. Lineage (NCBI taxonomy): Eukaryota > Metazoa > Chordata > Mammalia > Artiodactyla > Cervidae > Odocoileus > Odocoileus virginianus. Next base: position 19,861,112 of record NC_069682.1, read on the forward strand.
TACAAAGCAGTACCAGAAGGCAAATACATGTTGCCGGTAAGTGACCTAAAGACAAACACAAAGATCAAAGAAAACCTTGCAGTGAAATAAGCAGAAATCATCAGGATTATTTCCACTCAAGGAAATGTGTGTCAAATGAAAATAAGTTAACCTAATCTAGTACCAAAAGGCAATAAAGATAATTTCAAATAATACCATTCAAGAATCAAAACAAAATTAGATGACATTTAAATAAAAGCCTCCTTTATTGAAGCAAGGCAACACAGTAGAGATAGAAAATGCAAGCCCCTTGGTAACATAATATCTTAGAAAGTGGACCTAAAACTAAAGAAAGCCCAAAATAATCCCATAAGAAAATGAAAATATTCAGCAATCAAAGCAAGATGGGAAAATATCATGAGAAGTGCATAACTACAACAATGATAAAAACGTAAAGGAGAAGGCTTCTATGTTAACGCTCATGAAAACCAAATGTGAATGATGAAAACATTGTACTTCTGCCTCAAGGAAATGAGCTGATTGTTTAACCCTTTGTCCTAACAACCTAAATTTCCTGTAACTCAGAAAAAGGACCCCGAAACTATGATTCTCATAACTGTCCAGTCGTTCAATACACAAAGTAAAGCAGGTCACCTTCAGGACATAAACACATTCTCATATATAGAAAAGAAGAGAAAGAAGAAAAAGAGTTTATTTCAATTATGGCACTTGGCTTAGGATACGTAACACATCTTAGAAAAGCTACTTGCTACAGGAGTGGAATCTGAGCTGGGTAAGATTAGGTGACATCCCTAGACCCCAGACCGAGCAGTGCGAGAGCAAGATGAAGCCTCCCGCCCCTGCACACTGTTCTGTCCACCGCAAGATGAGCTGCTGCGATACATGCCATCTTGACAGCAGGGAGTCAACCCAACATGAAAGGTCACCTTTCTGGGACATCATACTTTTTATCATATGAAATTCTAACCTAAATGGAAAGAAATCAATAAAATCTGGAATAAAGAAAAAGATGGCATCTCTAAATACAAACATTGTCTTTTTTCTCCATCTTACCAATAATAAGCATTGTTCTAAAGTCCCTTCCAATTTTCAGAATAGTATTTAAACAAATGTATGTGTCAAACCGCTGTCATCACCATGAAAGTTACCTCCTTCTACAGACTCACTCAGCACCTCCTGACCAGGGCCCACCACAGCATGCATTTCAAAGGGGACCCCAAATATCAAAGCAACCAGGACCTCATGAACACTACTTCTTTGCCTCCCCACCAGAAAAGAAATTATCCTGGGAATGTTTCCACTTTAGGGTCTTTTTTCCCTCTCTTTCAGCTATGCTTTAATGTCATTGAAACATATCAAAACAAAAATGGAAAGCTTTTCTTGAAAGCCTTGCATAATAGAATTTCATATTTTTTTTAAAACTTACATATATTTATATATGCAGTTCTAATTTTTCAGATATTAATATTTTTTACACCTAAAACTAATACAATTTTTTATGTCAATTATATCTCAATTTGTTTAAAAAATGGAGTGGAATAAGTGGAAAAAAAATATTAATTTGACCATTTCATTTATTCACAAAATATTTGCCAAGTGCTTATTCTAAGAGCTGGAGACAGAGTAGTAATAGTAAACAAAACTGCCAATATCCCACCCCTGGGTTCGATCCCTGGGTTGGGAAGATCTCCTGGAGAAGGAAAAGCTACCCAGTATTCTGGCCTGGAGAATTCCATGGAATGTATAGTCCATGGGCTCACAAAGAGTCAGAAACGACTGAGCGGCTTTCACTTTTACAATGGGGCATCTATCCTAGTTAGGAGAGACAGTTCAGTTCAGTTCAGTTGCTCAGTCATGTCCGACTATTTGCAACTCCATGAACCGCAGCATGCCAGGCCTCCCTGTTCATCACCAACTCCCGGAGTTTACCCGAACTCATGTCCATTGACTCAGTGGTGCCATCCAACCATCTCATCTCTGTCGTCCCCTTCTCCTCCTGCCCTCAATCTTTCCCAGCATCAGGGTCTTTTCAAATGAGTCAGCTCTTCACATCAGGTGGCCAAAATATTGGAGTTTCAGCTTCAACATCAGTCCTTCCAATGAACACCCAGGACTGATCTCCTTTAGGATGGACTGGTTGGATCTCCTTGCAGTCCAAGGGACTCTCAAGAGTCTCCTCCAACACCACAGTACAAAAGCATCAATTCTTTGGCGCTCAGCTTTCTTTATAGTTCAACTCTCACATCCACACATGACTACTGGAAAAACCATAGTTTTGACTAGATGGACCTTTCTTGGCAAAGTAATATCTCTGCTTTTTAATATGCTGTCTAGGTTGGTCATAACTTTCCTTCCAAGGAGTAAGCATCTTGTAATTTCATGGCTGTAATCACTGTAATCATCTGCAGTGATTTTGGAGCCCAGAAAAATAAAGTCAGTCACTGTTTCCACTGTTTCCCCATCTACTTGCCATGAAGTCATGGGACCAGATGCCATGATCTTGGTTTTCTGAATGTTGAGCTTTAAGCCAACTTTTTCACTCTCCTCTTTCACTTTCAAGAGGCTCTTTACTTCTTCTTCACTTTCTGCCATAAGGGTGGTGTCATCTGCATATCTGAGGTTATTGATATTTCTCCCGGCAATCTTGATTCCAGCTTGTGCTTCATCCAGCCCAGGGTTTCTCATGATGTACTCTGCATATAAGTTAAATAAGCAGGGTGACAATATACAGCCTTGATATACTCCTTTTCCTATTTGGAACCAGTCTGTTGTTCCATGTCCAGTTCTAACTGTTGCTTCCTGACCTGCATACAGATTTCTCAAGAGGCAGGTCAGGTGGCCTGGTCTTTCCATCTCTTTCAGAATTTTCCACAGTTTGTTGTGATCCACACAGTCAAAGGCTTTAGCATGGTCAATAAAGCAGAAATAGATGTTTTTCTGGAATTCTCTTGCTTTTTCGATGATCCAGCGAATGTTGGCAATTTGATCTCTGGTTCCTCTACCTTTTTCAAAACCAGCTTGAACACAGACAAGCACATAAACAAATAAATATATATCTCAGGTGGTGTCAAGTGCTATGAGCAAAGAGTAAAGGGTCAGACAGAACAGGAAGCAGTGCTGTTATATATCTGGTAGTTAAGAGAGGATCTCTCTGATCAAGTGATCCTAAGCAAAAATATGAAGAAAATGGGGCTATACAAGCAGATAGCTCAGATGCAGTGGAAGGGAAAGTGTTCTAAGCTGGGGGCACATGCAGGTGCAAAGGTGTGTAAAAAGCAGAGAGACTGGGATGGGGAGAGAGGATGAGTGAACAAAGAAAAGCAGGAAATGGTTCAGGGTGGCAGTCAGGGCCCAGGTCAGAAGAGGGCCCTGTAAGCAACGGCAAGGATTTGTGTTTTATTCAGAGTGAAATGGTAACAGAAGAATGATGTGATCTAACTGGTGTTAGATTGAGGTGTTTCCTAAAGATCCTCTGGCTGCCAGGTGGAGAATAGACCAAGGCAGACACAGGGCTGGTGGCTTGGGGTGGCAAGAACAGAAGCTGGAAACTCATCTGGAAACTTCTGTGACAACTGGAGGCAGAGAGGGCAGCAGCTGAAATGGCGGAACTGTGGAGGGCCAAGGGCAGAGGTGGACCACGCAGTCAGATTCTGGATGTGTTCGTCCCAGGCGAGCTGACAAGATCTGCTAATGATTTGGATGTGGATGTGAGTAAAAGACAAGTGTGGAGGATGATTCCTAAGGATGTGAAGTGAGTATCTGGAAAGTTGCAGTCGCTACTTAGCAACCCGGGAGGACTGGAAAAGCAGCAGAATGTTGTGGAGAAGGTGAGGAGGCAGTTTTGGACTTACTAGGTTAGATATGTCACTGATTGTTTGAATACAGACATAAAGTACCAATCAGTAGAATATGATTTGCTTCACTTAAAATTAGAAGCATATTCCCAGGTATCCCCAAATCTTTTTGAATTAACCTAAATACACTGTGGGTATGCCACTGTGTTAATGTTATAAAAATTTACTGGTACATCTTTAGTTTCACTTCCTACCTCAACATCAAGTTTCCAAAATTGGAAATGTCACCAAACACAAGCCTTTTAATATGTGACTAGGAATGACAGGTTATAAACACCTCCAAGGAGTCAGCTTTTCTTACAAGGCATTATTTTTAATTTTTTCCTGCCAAAAATCTTCCTACTGCCACCTTTCATGGAGTCTGATGTTCCTTTAAAAAATGCAATTATTCTCTCTTAACCATGTATTACTATTACTCAAATTCCATTATAAATATAAGAACATCTATGTATACTTTCTTTCAATGGAGACATTTCTTATTCATTTTGGCATAGTGTAGGGTCCTCTTGCTAGAAATAATTAGAAAGTAGTGGGGGCTTGAGAGGAGGAAGAGAAGATAAATCAACAACAGTGGGTTTTTATATGAGCCAACAGAATCGGAGACAAGTGCCAAACTCCTCCCTGACACAGACGGAGCTGAGAAACCTGCAGGAGGGGGCTCAGACTCTCCTTCTCCACACAGATGAATCCAAGACCTGATCACGGACACAGGTGATGACTTCCCATTTATCTCCAGTGCAGCCTCCTCCCCTGGACTCTTAGCTGCCTGCTCAGTGCCTCCATTTGAACATCTCATTGATGCACCATTTCTGTGTTCTGTTCTGTCTCTGAGAAACATTATTTTCCCAAAGCCTGTTGGCACAGTTCACTTCCATTTAGCATTTACATCTCAGTTCAAATCTTCCTTCCCTGAGGAGAGCTCCCTGACATGAAGGCCAGATGGAGAACCCTCTTGTGGCCCCCACGTGCTCCCCTCCGAGCACTTACTCTGTTCATAATTAGAGATTACTTGGGTAAGTATCTGCTCAATGTCAGGGTCTTCAGCAGACTCCAAACCCCTTAGAGCAGATGCATATCTCTGCTGCTCACTGCTATGTACACTGCCAGATCCAAGCTCTCGGTTATGCACAAAGAGCACTCAAACATTTGGTGAATAAATGAATGAATGCTGTGTTTGTGCGTTCAGACATGAAGTTAAAGGATCCCTGATGAAGCAAAGACTCTAAGGTGCATCGCATTTGGGAGAGACATCAGTTCTACTATGTTGAACTGAGAAAGTTAAATAAGGTTGACGGAAATCTGTTCTTGTATTTGCTTTGGGTTTTGTTTATCTTACAAGGCATCAATATTATTCTGTACCTCTAGAGTCACAGAGGACATGGAAGGGAGAAATCAATAGCTGCAAGCCAAAAAAATAAAGTTACTGAATCCTTTGTTAGATGAGCAGACACTGAAAGGGGAGCTCTCACACATTTATCTTACCTACAAGAAAGAAACACTAGTTCATAAACATTAGAAGCACAGAGGAAGGAGACTCTTAAAAACTTTCTACAAAGATCAAGCCAAAAAAAAAAGAAAATGTCAAACTCATAGAAACAGATAGCACAACAGTAGTTGCCAGAGGCTGGGGGAAATAGGTAGAAACTGGTAAAAGGGTACAAATTTTTGCTACACAATGAATAAGGTCCAAGAAGCTAAAGAATAACACAGTGACTATAGTTGATAACACTGTGCTGCATAAATGAAACTTGTTGACAGAGTAGAACTTAAGTGTTCTCGCCAAAGAGAAAAAAAGAAGGTATATTTGTGAGGTAATGGATATGTTAATTAACTAATTGGGGAGAATCCTTTCACAGCATATCATATATCAAATCATCACGATGTACACTTTAAATATCTTACAATTTTATATGTCAATTATATCTCACTTTATCTGAAATTTAAAAAAAGAAAAATCTTTCTACCAAGCAAAGGCAAGTCTGAATGAACAGTTTAAGATTATTGACTGTAACTGATTTTCTTCTCAGAGTGGTTTTTCCTATGAGTGCAAAAAAACAATTACTCAATTGCAAGAGATTTCATACTTTCATCAGGTCCACAGTCACATTACTTTTCCCAAGATGTTAAATTCCTCCACTTCAAAATCTCCTGCCTTAGGGATTTCAGCGCTATGGCCTTTGGTTATAATGGAAATTCAGTTTTCCTTTTGTTCTGTGTTCATTCCCCTCCCCCTCCCCACGGCACTAAAATGTGACTTAAAATGTACACTTAAAATGTGTACCTTAGTCTTAACCTTTAATAACAGCTAAAGTAGTTTAACATCCAAAACAATTTCAACGACCGATTTCTAGACCTAAGCCATCAGCTTGGATCCAGAAAACAGAAGAATGTAGAGGACAAGAATAGTAATATAAGATACAAAGATTATTAACAATCAACAGTATTTTCCATTTTTAAAAAATCTCATATCCCAAGTACATACCCCATTTCTTTTTGGCAAGATCTAACTCTGTCTGCAACTGTACATGAATATTTAAACACACAAATTCATAGCACTCTCTTAACCACTCAAATATAACCATAAGATTGATTTTCCTTAATGGAAATCAGATATGAACTCCACAGAACTCAAGTTTCCACTCTGGCTGTGCATATCCATCACATACAGTTCCTGTGAAACAGATTCACACAGAAGATCCCAAGACCCTGTTGTCATTAAAGATCCATTTTTAGTGAAAACAGTGAGGAAAGATAGGAAAAACAAGCATGCAAAAATGCATATTATTAGTTTTTAAAAAAGACTCAACTTTCTAAACATAATTTAAAATGTTCAAATATATCCATGCCATATGTTTGTGCAAAAGTGAAGAATTTGTTAAAGACACACTTGTGATACATTAAAAGAGACTTCTGAGAGTGGTTAATGTTTGATACCTCCTTCATCAGATGGTCTTGTTACCTCACTGCAGCATGAAAAGCTACGGTAAATCTCGGATATTTCTGATTTGTCATCTCCCAGACCTGTACCAAAAGTACTGCTCGAGTAAGACCGAGACCGTTGTCTCCTATAAAGATTCGCCTTTTCTATATTGGAGGGAAAATATTCATATTTGTGATTAAATGACTTGAAGAACAACGAAACCAAAAAAATTACTTAAAAATTTAACGGGGAAGAAAAATAATCCCTCATTAAATTACAACCCCAAAGCTCAGGTATTATAAATTCTAGCCATCTATTCCCAAACTTCAGCACATATTATCAACAAAGCAAATGACTTAATGGTCATTCACACTCAGTTTGGTCTAAATTTTAAAGGCGAGATGAGGGGTGGGAAATTGACAAGAACTAAGAAAACACTGGCAAATTAGTAAATTTCTATCAAAGGTTTGGTTATAAATAGTAATTTTCAAATATCACCAATGATACAGCATTTGTTGCCTTTTCTTTATTTTTAGAAAATCTAGGTGACAATTTGGCTGATTATGTGGATCAAATTACTATAAAAATATTAGAATTCCTACTTTGCCTTGGGCTTTCAATTTTGTTAATGTTACAATTAAACGTGGAGTCACAATGGGGGGCAGAGAAGGACCTAAATGATAGATCTATTTATATGTTTAAAACAGTCACATAACTGTCAAATCTTCAGTTTGCTAAATGCGGTCTGAAAGCCTACAAAGATCAACCCTTGCTATCGCTATACCCAAATATCCAAACCATTTGGGTTTTACTTTTAATTATAAACATACAGTTGAAGTTAAAAGTCAAATAAACTTCCTATGTAAACTACAAATTTTGCATTTTATAAAAACTCAGAGATAAATTTTAGGGATACTTGAAAACCTATTTTAAGACATTGACGATGCTATATAGAAAATCTCTCCTCTGTTTTATATAAATCTCTCCTCTGTTTTATATAAAAGTCTTCAAAGAACTCCTTAAATTAAACAAGTATCTTTTAAATGTTGTGCTTTTCATAAAACAAATCTTTATGTTAGCAGTTTAGTGCAGTCCAAATAGCTGCATTTCAAAGCCCAGAGAACTTCTAAAATCATATTCACTAATAAAAAGGAAGTGTAAGTAAGCTCTAGACACCTTTAAAATAAATTTAGAACTAATCTAGGATATATTAAAAAGCTCTTTTGTAAGTTTTGTTTTCATAAATGATTAGTGGCATATTAAATACAGCAACTTTCTTGGTTTTTCAAAGCCCAAACTTAAAATTTTACATTACCCAGAAGGCACAATGAACCTGCACAAGCTCACAGCAGCTTCACTTTGAGGTCAAAAACCATGTAAATGGGGAGGAACTCAAAATGTAAGCAGTACCAGAAAGCATATGTAGACTTCTAGACTGAATATTGTCTTCCAGGGGATCAATGTCGAAGATGGAGCCAGGATCTGTACGCCACACTTTGAGGTCTTTTACCAAAGGAAGAAATCAACAAATCAAGAATGAATTTAAAAAAAAGTCAGCACCCAAGAGAGTCAAACAAAAGTCTGAAAAGGGACATATGCAAAAAGCAAGCATGTAACATAGGCAAACCCACTGTGCAGCAGACTTCAGAGGAGAACAGAGGGATATTCACACTCACAGTGTGATTCACACTCACAGGATCTGCTAAGAAAACCTTGTGATCAAATATAAGTTGCCTGGTTTATTCTTTGTTGACCTTCCACGGGGGAGCCTGTGACTTATCACACATGCACACCACACCACTTCCCACATCCCCAAACCCTCATCACTCATGTTCTCCACACACTGAAACAGGGAAAATGTTGGCTTAAAATTCCTGATTAAGGACATGTGAGTAATTCATAAGAAGCAACTAAAAGGTCTTTGTCTAAGAAAGCAAAACAAAAATTAAAAAAAAAAAAAACTTCTCTTCCTACAACAGAAACAAATGTTGAACAAATTGAAAAAAATCAGTAACTTTCCTTTCCTTTCTTAGCTTTTAGTACAAACCTTGCTCACTCTGTCACCATTCGACACTATGTTCCTAAGATTTTCCCTAGATGACAAGAAAGAACAGCAGGTTGAGGCTCCTTTCTCTCTGATTTGTGAGACTTTCAGACAGCTCTATTCTCCTAGTTTAGAAATAATATCCAAAAAAATATAAGCTACTCACGTTGTGGAAACCATCAGAATCTCTCAGGCATGTCTATTTGACATCAAAGGACCTATATGGGGTTACTTCTGTTCTGTTACCCAGGCAGACAATGTCTGCAGTGCAATTATTGATCAGTACAGAAGCTAAACGTGAAAGATGCTCAGTTGTGTCCAACTCTTTGCAACCCTAGGTCAGTCCCTGAACTTCTCCAGGCAAGAATACTGGAGTGGGTAACTGTTCCCTTCTCCAGGGGATCTTCCCAACCCAGGCATCAAACTCAGGTCTCCTGCATTGCAGGCAGATTCTTTACCATCTGAGCTACCAGGGAAGCCAACATAAGCTAAAGAGAAACAAAATAATTGCTTAATCTTCATTATCACCTATGTCTGATATTTGGGCTGCTTCTTGGCGTAGCAAGGAGGAACACTCAAGACCAGAGAATGTCCAGCTACAGAATGAATTTGCAACACCTGGCAAAGGCCACGAATTCCCTCCAACATGGTACAAACAACAACGCTTTGCCTTTGGTCCACTCTCACCTGGGCACCACGTCATGCATTTGAGGAGGGGTCCGATGAATAAGGAAGCGAATTCCATTAATAAAAACAGGGAAAGCACAATCTTTTTGACTGTGCAAACCTGCCCAGCAGGCCAGTCAGCTTACCAACAATGATTCCAGGTCTCCTGTCCATCTCCACGATGTGAGGATGGACACCTTTATAGGCGGCATCGCTGACAACCTGGGTGTTCCTTCTCACTCGCTCTGTCACAGGGTCATCCACAACAGGAGTAAAGCCCCTTCCCTTTGTCTTTTCAAAATCTTCATGATATTTCACCTGCAAGAGGGAAAAACCATAGTAACTCAAACTGAAATTTCCTGAATGCTACACTGCTCACAAAATTTGAATATAAAGACAATTACTATACCAGCTGCATCTAGATTATTTTCTACATAAATGTATTTTTCCCAGCTATTCCAAAAATAATCTATGAAATTTCAGTTTCCTAGCATCAGAAATCAAATGCTAACATTTTTACAATGCTTTCCATCATTACAGGTAGCAGCTCTTTTAATATATAAGCTTGTATATAAGTAAAAAGTGTTGAAAGATTTATTTTTTAAATACTAGTTACTTTCTAAAATGTACTCACTTAGGTATAATTTCCTATCTCTTAAACTTTAGTATGCAACAAAATGATAAGCTATTGCTATACAATTATTTAAGAAAGCAATATTATTTAAAATTAGATTAAGAGAGCAAGTTACAAATACCTATATATATAATTTTTATATATAGTTACAAAAATATATACTTCAAAACACGTGTTTTTTGCATTCTGAAATTAGGTTAGGGTGATGGTTGTTTAACTCTGTAAATTATACTAGAAACCACTTTGTATACTTTAAATGGGTATATAAAATATATCTCATGAGACTATTTTTTTAAGAAATACATATTTTTATATTCTTTAAGCATGTAAACACACCAAACTCCATCTTAACATTAATCGAAAAAAAGTCCAAGCAAGTATCTTCCATAAATTGCATTTATAGTAGTGGTCACGTTAGAAATAAAAACACATCCCAAAAAGTCACTGAGAAAAATTGTTTTATTAGACTAAATATTTCCCGTACATTTCAGTGAGATTAGAAAGCACCCCCCAAAGGGTGGGCCCGTGGGCCTTCCCACGCTTTGTTAGTTATCCAGATTAATGGTGAACAACGCCATCAGAGCACTGGGTGCAGCCACTCCTTAGTACGGTTTAGTCACGGATGGAGGACCTGTTGGACCCTACCATTGAAATATGATTTTGAGCTTCTTTGACATGTCTGAGACCAGGTGTATCTAAAATCAGACTTGGTCTACCTTTCATCTGTTTCTGGTCCTGGGTATATTTTACCTGCAAAGTAAATAATAGATCATACTTAACAAAAAGACAACTATAATGTAAAAATTACATTAAGTTTTTCAAGGTTTCCAAATGAGTGAGGCATATACAACATATTCTGAATTACTTCCCAGGTAACTTATTTAGTGAATTACATTTCCTTCTAGAATAATGAGCTAAAATTTTACTCTTGATGGTCTCCTTTAAAGGCTATGGCAAAGATGACCTAAATCTCTCTACCGACTGAATACAAATGTGTAAGTGACCAACATCCACTAACCATGAGTCTGTAAAAGTGGGAAATACTCTATCAATAGGGAAAATCCAAAACTAAATGGAACCTAAATTTCTTTTTCTGTTTCTCTATTTCCCCATTTTTCACCATAACACTGTGGAAGCATGCATAACAAACATACCTCTATCAATATTTCCTTTTATTTGATCAGAGCACATGGTAAGAATCATTAAGTATTCATCTTAGGTTCCCTCTAAACAGCCACAGCCTAAAGGTAATTTACGTTGAATACAGTCAGCATCTCTGGGCAGAAATGCCACTAGAGAGCTGCACAGTTTAAAATCTAAATGCTGATTCCCCGGCATAAAGCTCTTTCTGACATCTGACTATCAGAACACCGTTTTTTGTGAAGCTGCTTCTGTATAAGATCAGGATACGGATTATGAGGGCATATGTGCACTCAGAACGGAAGCCCTGGTATTTCCTGAGAGGAGGTGCACTCCCCAAATAAGACACTGACATGCAACACAGAACTTCAATGAGTAAGTGATTTCTGTGTTAAGTATATTTAAAGATTGTTTTTTCCTCTAAGTCCTTACTTTGGAGTAATGATTCATTTCTTATTTTGTTTTGCAGAGAGGACTTAACAATCAACATTCAATGGAATACATCTGTAAAATGATAATTGTTTAACTTATACATCAAAGACTACCACTTTCAAAGACACTGGCTAAAATAACATGATTCATTGTTTAAATGAACATAATTCAGTTTAAAAATGAAACTTTAAATATAAGTGCTAGTCACATCTGGAAACATCAGTAGGGTTCAGGATAATATAAAGTTAGACAGTGGAGGCTTTCAGATGTCATCTGAAATAACACATGTACTTTCTGCATATCTTACAAAAGCTTCTTGGTCTGCAAATAAATAATAAAGGACATATCCTTCGTGATAGCCCCAAGTGAATAAAACAACTTGCCGAACTAATATTTTCTTGGTTCTTCTTTACTCTTTCCATCTCAGGAGTCACACTTAAAGCTGTAGCTCTTCCCATCTGAGATTTATAATAAACCTATCGTTTTGGAAAACGAAAAACAGCACTGTGAATCAATTCAACTAAACAAGAGTCTCATAGTACTTATTTTAAAGAGCTAAGCAAGGACAAGAAGCTGTGGTGGGGTGGGGGGAAGAATAAAAAAGGAAGCTAGCAGAGGTCTTTGTTGTTTAGTCACTAAGTCATGACCAACACTCTGCAACCCCATCGACTGTAGCTCGCCAGGTTTCTCTGTCCATGGGGTTTTTTCCAGGCAAGAACACTGGAGTGGGGTGCCATTTCCCTCTCAAGGGAAGGAAATGACCACAGATTCAAACGGTGTTTCTTGCATTGGGAGGCAGATTCTTTACCAATGAGCCATCAGAGGTCTAGACATATTTTAAATGCTTGCATCTTAAATCATTCTATTTTAATTCATGCAATGGCAGAGAATCACTGTGAAGGTACCCATTACATGCGTGTACCATCAGTAAAGCTGTAGTAAGCATTTCATCACAAAGGAGTAAGGTAAGAAATATCTTCAAGGATGTTACTTTAAGGTACTCTTACCCACATAGAAGGCTGTTGGACCATTATGGTTTCTTACTAATTAACCGTGGCAGAACTTTGGCCATGATGCCTAAGTGGTAACCATGGTGATCCATAAGGCCAGCACACTCCCCGGTGCTCCAGCCCTCCTTCTCCAGAACCATGTTCTCTTTAGAGAGTAATGGAGTTACATCAACTGTACTCCGAATACATCAGGAGAAGGTGAGTATCTACTTCTCCAAAATACAGTTGTCAGGGAGAATGCCAAACAATAAACTGCCTTTCCTTTATAATCTGGCCAAAGGACTTTGAAGGTTTAAAGAATAAAAGATTTCTTTGCATTTAAAAGATTTTCAAATTTCCTCTCCCAAAGAACACAATTTATTATTAATGATTTCAAAAAAATTATTCTCTCAGGGACTTCCCCCTGGTGGTCCAGTGCTTAAGACTCCATGCTTCCAATGCAGGGGGCATGAGTTTGATCCCTGTTTGGTGAACTAAGATCCCACATGCTGCATAATGCAACCAAAAAATAAAAGTAAATTTTTTTAAAAATTTAAAAATAAAAAAGGACTCTCTCAGCAAACTGCATCCATGGATATCATAACGGAAAGGAGTTAGAACAGACCAAGAATTGGTGTCTGAGTAAAACTTGACAGCCCTGAACAAGTGCCTGAAAATGGACCTGTTTTGTGTGACCTATTCAGCAAGGCACACTTCATAATTTTTTCCCAGCATCATCCAAAAATAAAGTGATGATAGCTGTGAGTGGGAAATGGGGCTGGACAGGCTACAGAATAAGAATACATTTATTAATACATATGGAGGAAAGGGAGTGGGAAAGCTTATTTGTAGAGCCAAGATGCCAGAAATTGCCATGGCATCCCTTTGGAGAACCACAGAAACTGCAAGCATGAAGAACAGATAAGAGGGATACACAATAACCTACAGACAAAAATCACACTGCAGTCACTGGGAACTGTGAGCAGGGCACGCCTGACTGGACCCACAATACCTAACACCCTGAAAACTTTCCAATAAACTGACAGTCAATTGAGAGCAGAGGCAATCAACTCAAGGTCATGACAACTTGGAAGACACGATCCCTTCATTGACATGCTGACAAAATGCTTGCTTTCATAAGAAAAAAGTGACTAAGATCACACATTGCTGAGGTTCTTCTGGTTTTCTTTCACTCTCTTCAGCTCTGGTGGATCAGAAATTGCAGTCGCCTGTTTAATCTCTCCTCTGTATTTTACCTGTGGAGGATTAATATGAATTTTAATAAACAGCAGAATGGTCTCCAACCAAATACCAACAGAGGATAAGCCTCAAAATTAACCCTATTTTTTTTACATACTTTTCCCCACAGTAGATGTATGCCAACCTTTCAGTTCAAATCTACATCTGGCTTCTGATTCTTCTGACTTGGCAAGCACCGAGTGCTGGTTGTGCTTCTTAAAAATGATTTTTAATAAATATTTCTCTCTTCAATACCAAAACTAACTGCAAAGACCACAACTAAATGTAATCAAAATACAAGGGGAAGACACTGTAATGAAATCATTACAAGGGATTTCCTTGTCAGTTCAGTAGTCAAGACACCATGGTGTCTTAACATCCACTAGTGGTGGCCACATGTTAGATCCCTAGTCAGGAAATTGAGATCCTGCATGCTGTGCATGGACAAAAAATAGGGGAGAAAAGTTAAAACTAAAAGAAAAAAAAAATCATTACAAGAGAACTATAGTGAAGTAGCCACAGCAGCCTGGGAAGCCCATTTACTCCTATTCTGACCCTGGAGCCTCCACCTTCAAAAGAAGCTGAAGACCCCTCACTCATACCACCATCAGGGATACTGTAAGGAGAAAGCAGCATTCAGCCTGATTTTCTCCTTCATCTGGGAGAACTCACTCTTAAATTTTTTAGTGTCTCAAAATTATCTATTTCAGAAGAAGGTTATTGTTTATAATGGTAAAAGTTCCATAAAATGATCAAAAAAATGGGAAAAATAACTATTAGGGGACATGTTTGAAAGAGATTTCTGAATTCAGGGAGGCCTGGGTTCAAATCCCAGTCCTGCTGTCACAAACCATGGGTTCTTGCATGTCCCCTGACTTCTAAAGACTCAGTTTCCCACACCTACAAACCAGAGCAATAAATCATGCATACCCCACCGAATCACATAACACATTTAGCACAGGGTCCACAGCAGAGGAACCTCATGATTATTAACTACCCTTGCTTTACTAGCAACAGATCACTGAATGATTGATGTTTTCTGCTTTATTTATAAGGTTCCCTGCCATGACACTATGTCTCAGAACCAAGTCAAGTCAGGTCTTCTTTTGCCTTATGCCAAGAGACAACTTCCTCTTTTCTCAGACTGACAACATACCCACTATGCTGCTCTCCTGGTCTTTAGATCTGGATGTAGTTTTAGAGATTTACCATCTAAACTATGAGGCCCATGAAGATAAGAAGGGGTCTTATCTATCTCTGTGTACCAGTGACCAGGATAATGCCTGCCACGTTGCTTAATGAAGAGTTCTTCAATAGGGACTTCCCTAGTAGTTGAATGGCTGGAACTCTGCCTTCCCATGCAGGGGGTACAGGTTCGATCCCTAGTCAGGGAGCTAGGATCCCATATGCCTCATAGCCAAGCAACCAGAACATAAACCAGAAACAAGATTGTAACAAATTCAATTAAGACTTTGAAAAACGGTCCGCATTTTAAAAAAATATTTTAAAAAAGATTTCTTGAATAATTAAGCATGGCTGAATAGTAGCAAAGCAGTTCCCAACTTCCTGGACTCCCACAAGGGTGCCACAGTCCACAGCCCTCAGTATGGAATAGTAGAAAAGGAGTGACCAAGATGTAGAGTGTCTAATGCTTTTCAGAAAGCATTGTAAAGAATAAAAATAGCTAATGTTTGGTAAAATGTTAAGAGCAAAACAGAAACAACTTGCCGAGCTCAGCTGCGCCTGGTTTCGCCTCACCCTCTCTATCTCGGGCGTCATGCTCACCGGAGTTGCTCTGTCACACGGCTCTCTGTACCTGAGCTGGGAGACAAACGCAAGATGGTGTGGGGGTACCGGAAGGAAGAGTGAGCTAACACACAGCAACTGGTGAAAAGAAACGTCACACAGCGCTCATTAGCTGACATCTTTGCTAGGACTGTACAGTGAAAGATGCTCTGCTAATAGATGTCATCATCACAGTGATCCAGGAACTAAGCTTTTCCTTGCCCAAATGTTTTGAATCATGCCCGGAAACGGTATTATTTTTTGGTGGCGTCTCTGAGCTTGATCCTATCAGTAATGATAAATGACCACTTCTGTGAGTTTGTGTCTTCACAGTACTAAAATGACATTACCAAATGACCATTTTATATTTACACTTGAAAATAAAAATTCTGGATTCACCACTAGAAAGAAGGGTTAGAAGGGTCATGCCAGTCCCATGCCTTCACCTCAGTGATTGGTTGTCACTATAAAAAGAAACCCGAACCTCCTTCTCCACCAAGTTCCAACATTGGAAGACCATGCTCTGATCAGCATCATGGAGATATTTCTTTTTTAAAAAAAAATATTTATTTATTTATTTGACTGCACCAGGTCTTAGTTGTTGCAAATGGAATCTTTAGTTTCATCAAGTATGAATTTAGTTTTCTGACCAGAGATGGAACCCTGGCTCCTTGCAGTGGGAAAGTGGAGCCTTAGCCACTGGACCACCAGGGAAGTCCCATCATGGAGATACTTCTGACCTACTGCCAGAATAGGGCATCAGAGTCCAACATGTGTGGTCAGCTTTCCCAGTAATTCCGCAACATTCCAGGAAATAAAATGAGGATCCAACACAGGGAGATAGCATATCCACCAAATGAATTTCTGACAGGTAAAAGGAAAACTAGAGGTTAAAACTGCATTATGAAGAACTTCACAAGGACAGTCATAATGACTTTTTGGAGCTTAAACTTAGTGTGAGGGAATTTTTTCTTTTTTTGCAAGACATCACAAGGCCTGCAGATAAAATGGACTTGAGATGTACGCCCTCAGCAGTGCATGTGCAAGTGAACAGATATCTGATAAGCCTGGAAAATAAATGACAAAGGGTCAGGCTCTTCCCAGTGCGACTTCTTTCTCTGTATCATGGTATGCAGTCTGAGAGTTTAGGCAGATCCTGTGTCAGATAATTGCCTAAAGCGAGGAAAGGCCCCAAGTAATCTTTGTTGATGGCAGGATACAAAGAAAGATGACTCTGGGTAGTGTTCAGAGGAGAAACATTTGTTGAACAGCATCACTGATGTAGAGAAATTGTTGCAGCCAATTTCTAGTGGATGTAAGTTTGAAGACATAAATTTGATACGGAGACACTTCATGTATTGCATTCATTCACTCACAAACATGCTGAGTGCTTTACAGGCAATATCTCACTTAATGTTCTAGTCCCTGTTTTAAAGATGAGGAGAATGAGGCTTGGAGAGGTTGGTGGCTTATGAAGGATATATAGCAAGTAGGGTCTGGAGCTAGGATCAAACCAACAGTCCAGAGCCCACATTGTTCTCCACTCCAGAGTTATTCAAACTTCAATCATGTATACACCACTTACCATATGCCATGCAAGGTATCACTTGAGCTGTGACTTCTAGTATTTTTTTATTAAATTAACTCATTATTTTCAAATAGTTATTTTAAGGGGGTGTTATGTTTCCATGATAAATTGAAAACTAGTAAACTCTTTATTTTATTTTTGGAGGATAATTGCTTACAGGCTGTGCTGGTTTCAGCTCTGCAACAGTATGCATCATCTACATGTAACCTCACCTCCCTCCCGAGCCTCCCTCCCAACCCTCACCCCACCTGTCTAGCTCGTCACTGAGCTGGGCTTCCTGTGTAACCCTTCTTTTACAAAAAGGGACATGTTACGGCCATCTCTAGGTCACGCTGAGTGAAGCAAAATGGAGGAAAACAAATATCACATGATATCACTTATAAGTGGAATCTAAAAAATGGCACCAATGAACCTATTTACAAAAGGGAAACAGAATCACAGATGTAGGAAACAAACTTATGGTCATCCCTGCCCCAAAGGTGGGGGGAGGGATAAATTGAGAGCTTGCGATTGGCATATACATACTACTATATATAAAATATATAGACACACTATGATATATAAAATAGATAACTAATAGGCACCTACTGTATAGCACAGGGAACTCTACTCAATTCTCTGTAAGGACCTAAGGGCAAAGAATCTGAAGAAGAGTTGATATATGTACAACTGATATACTTTGTTGTATAGCAGAAAGTAACACAACATTGTAAATCAACTTTACTCCTATAAACAATAACTTTTTTAAAAAAGGAACACATTAAAGCAATTTAACTCATTAAGTCAAGGCCTGAGCATCAGCAGGCCATCTGAACCAGGGACACTGGCACTGCTGGCAGCCTCCTCGGGGCCTGAATCATGCTTTCTCTCTCCACCATCTTTCTCCTACTGTCTTCCAGCCCAAGGATTCATCACACTGAACTTTCCCCTCTTTGAACAGATCTCAGATCATGAACACATTTAGGATGCACTGCCAGGAGGGCCCTTCCTCATGAAACCTATCCTAAACTTTTATTAATTCTTCAAGATCTAGCTCAACTGTTACTCTTTCACCAAAAGTTTTCCTCTCTCTCACTGATATAGCCTTCCTTCTCTGCATTTCCCCAGCACTTTGAAAACAGAGTTATTATTTAACATTAAATGAGATATTGCATGTAAAGAACCCCAAAAAGGTAGTAAGCACTCAACAAATATTAATTATTTTAGAGCACTTAATCCACAATCTTTATTTATCCCCACAACTGTTTCTCCTAGAGACCTTGAGAATACACACAGCCTCTAACCTTAAGGTGTATCTCACTCATCTTTGAATGTCCCCAAGAACAAGAACAGAGTAGGCATTCAACACCACATTCTATAGTAAGCAAACACACATGCTTGGTGCAATGCTAGCCCAACACAAAGATGTGTGAAATTATCTCCACCTTTCAGGAACTGGCCTTCCTACAATGGTATTCATTCTAATTCGTTCTACTGTGCAAGTGTCATGCCCACAGAAAGCAATACTTAAAGAAATGTGATCACACATTGCTGATGTTCTTCTGGTTTTCTTTAACTCTCTTGAGTTCTGGTGGATCTGAAATGGCTGTTGCATGTTTCACCTCTTCTTTGTATTTTACCTGCATGATTTATTTTTAAAAAAATGTGAGTCTTATTCAACATAAGTTTTAAAAAATAATTAAGAATTCTTCATTTTTAACTATTACATAGCCTATTTTTTAATTCCAACATTAATTTTCCTTCAATGAGAACACACATTTTTATTTCATCCGGGGCTTTCAGGATTCCTTTATCTTAAAGTACAAACAAACCCATATCTATTCACCTATCCATCACTGGAGAGGTTATTTTTAACTAAAATAAGCATATACTGCTTATAAAAATAAATTTTATCATTAGGCAGATGCACCAAAAATTTTAGAAATTATCTTAATACAATAATTCATTATTTTTCTATAATAAAAGCAGTTTCTATTTATTATTTGTGTACTCACCATGTCTTTAAAGGCAAGAGTCAAACTGAGTTAGTACTAAGTCTTGGAAACACTGCTTATCTGACTAAGAGTACACAAATAATCTAGAATAAGAAAAAAAAATAAAAGAAGAGAAAGAGGAAGGTGGAAGAAAATATACTACAAGCAGAGGCCATTGAGTGCTGATCACTACAGAAGGGCCAGTAGCAGAAAGTCAGGAAGTGTCTTCTTCCACACAATCATGTTATGTAAAGTCCACATATATCCTGGCATTCACAACAGTCAAAAGCTCCTCTGTCAAGTCTACTTAGAGGAAGATCAACCAGATAAATGATAAAACCAGCACACAGTTACGCCCAGGACAAGCCCTTTAAACTTATACAATGATTAGTGATGTTATCATATTACATAGTATTTTAATATGTCTAAAATGCATGGAAGATTGGAATTGAGACAAAGGACACACACATATGTATATATATAAATATGGACACATCAGCTAGACTTCAGTGGCATTTGTTGAAATTTAGCAAAGACTTAGATCTATGCAAAATACATTTTAGAAATCACTTGGTAATGTTTAAAATGATTAAGGCTTAAATTCATCCTGAGAGTCATGAAGAAACAATACCTAAATATCTTTGCTATCATCTATGTTTTAGCATCTGTACATTTCACTTGTGATATGAGTAACACCGCCAATATTAGGCCAGATCCAAAACAGTTAAATCAAGAGTACACTGAGACAGACTATCTCCGAGTAAGATTCCAAAATAGTTCTTAAGAGAGAAAGCTAATACTCAAAAGGCTCATCCTCTGGAGGTGGAAAATGTCGAGATCTTTAAATGTTAGAGAATCCTATCTTGGTTTGACAGATCCTGCTAATCTTGAAAGGGCAACTTTCCATTTGAATACTAAGCAGGAGTTTATGGCCCAGGCTCATAGAGATACAGAACTATGCGTTTATTGTTTGCTAGAAGAGGCAGGGGGATGCCAGGAGAAGAAATGATAGACTGTGTGATTTTCCTAGGGTGAGATGCTAAACACGATTAAAGATGAACATTTTTGTTTTTCATACAACACCAAACTAATCAAAATGGCACAGTCATTTCGCTGTAGGCAATAGAATTGTGCAGTATAGAACATTTATAACATTATACCCCAGTACAATGATGGGTACATTTCAAATGTTATCATTTGGAAGTGAAGGAAACAACCACTTTGCATTTCTCAGCTGAACTAACTTCTCTACCAGACTCAGCGTTGCCTGACACAGACTCCTGCCGCGGCGGGTTAGCACTCTCGCCTTCAGCTCCTCTTCCTTGTGCTTTCTGCAGGAAATCAGACTCCTTCATTGTACAGAGATTCTAGTGTACGTGCATTCTACAGTTTTCTGTAAGTTCATTTTCTGTAAGTCTGTTTACTACAGCATGACCTTACCTTTCCTACTCTGTCTCCACAAATGCCAGTGCACACATATTTTAGGATAACCATTGGAGCTCCTAACAAAGGCATTTAATCAAGGCAGTTAGACTTGGACAACTTAAAGAAACTCTGCCTCCAAGGGTGAAGGTCAAGAGAAAGGTCAGGGAAGGAGATATAAGGAAAGAACCCTCAGCAAGAAACTAAATAGCAAGCTCCCCACATCCTCAATGTGGAACCTAAGGATGTGGGGGCCCAACAGTGAGGGACGTGGGCATCTGCTGATGTTGGTGTGAGTACGTGTAAATGACTATGTGTGTGTGTTGGGGACGGTGGGGGGGGGGGGGGTCCTTCAACCACTCCCTGTGGACACCAAGGGATGACTGTATAACAACTATTACCAAATACACCTATTGGTAAGGGTAGCAATGATCCATTGTAAATGTCAAGCACTGAGTGAAGAAGTTTTTAATCCATAACATTTAACACCTCCTCTACCCTTCCCCCAAGTTCAAAGGGCACTGGGGAGGGGGTTGGTAAATTTATTTTACAAATTATAATGAAGGTGTGTGCTTTTCTATGCTGGAAGCTCAAAGAAGTAGAAGGTAAATGGGGCCTTTGAAACCTTCTCTTGAGCCACCAAATAAATGTTCTAGTGCCTTTAATCATTCTATCAGGATAAAATTTCTTTCCTCCAAGTTGTGAGGAGGTATTGAAAAGTATCCTTTCTCTGAAAAATGTAATATAGCTAAAATTCTGTTCAAAAGGATGAAAACTAATCCTAGATTTCATTACTGCACTATTAAAGTGATCTATCTCTTATGCACTATGATATATATATATCAAGATGAAATACTGCTTTAGGTTCAAGGGGAACAAGGCTACAGTTTCCTTCTGAAAGTTAGGTCTTTGATATTTGATGAAACAGTGTTTCAACAAAGCAAAGAAAAAAAGAAAAAGGCAGCTAGTTTTGTAAAGAACTAAAAACATTTATCTAGCTTGTGTTTGCTTTTGGAAAGGATAATTAATGCCATAGAGAACTTACTGAACTAATGTTCTGCTGATTTTTCTTCACTCGTTCAATCTCAGGAGTATCTTTTACTGCTGTGCCAGCTCCTACTTCTTTCTTATAAAATACCTTTATTATAAGAAAAGGAAAAGAATAACTAAGCTTATTAGAATTCAAGTCCTAGATTTGATTCTTATAGAGGAAAATTTCTCAGGTTTTAAAGTAACATGAATACAGCTTCTATTTATGAGAACCAATGTTACATTAATCAATTAAATAATCCATCATGGAAATAAATGCAGAACTTTGGTTTTGTATTCCACAGTCTTCCAAGTAAACCTCTACTACCTGTTCTAGGGTATGCCTGGTACCTTACATGGCTGCAGATTACTTGCGCTAAGAATAGAAATTTTCTTCTTCAAATACAAACATATGTCACATGTGCAGCTGAGAAAAATTAAAGGATATTATAAATATCCTTACTAAGCAGTTACCGTTTAATTCAAAAATAGCATGAAGTTTCAAGCAACTGCTCTTCTTCATGTCAGAGCAAAGACAGTCTTGTTCTCTTCAAAGAAAATATTAACTTTACCATCAGCATCGACACTACGTCAGCCTGTTTTCCTTATCTTCCACTTATTCCTTAAACCTTCCCACATCTCTCCATCCCTACCAACACCCACCCCTTTCAACCACAAAGGAAAAGAAAAAACAAAGTGTCCTACAGAAAAACAGACTAATTATAAGGAAGTCATCTGAGGCCAGAACTACTCCCTCTCTTTTTTAATTAATTAATTTTTAAATTGGAGGATAATTTCTTTACAGCATTGCGATGGTTTCTGCCACACAGCAACATGAGTTGGCCAGAGGTATACATATGACCCCCTCCTCTTGAACCCCCCTCCTACTTCCCTCCCTACACTATCCCTGTAGGCTGTCACAGAGCACCGACTTTGGGTTCACTCTCCTGACATCTGTTAACCAGTAGGTCCCAGTGAGGGTCGGGAGAGCAGGACATATAAGATGTTCCCCTGCAAAAGCTAGAAATCTGGAATCACAGGTGGCAAGGGCCACACAACTCTTCTCCCTCATCCTCTCTTCCAGCAAGATTTCTCTTGGCACAGGCCTTCCTGTGAAGACCCTAGAGGTACCCTGAACAGCATACTTGCAGAGTTAAGAGTTTTTCAATTTATTAGAAAGTAGAAAATATTCCAGAAATTTTCAGAAATAATAGAATTTATATTTTTAATAACATTTGCTTAACCACTAAGTTAATTCTACATTAAAATATTGGCTGTACCATCAATTTTTGTTTTAGAATTCAAGTTCATATAACCCACTTATTACATGGGTTATTACATATAAGCCCACTATCTTAATCAATGGTGCTGATAAAATTCCTATTCCTCAGAACAAAAACATGAAAGTTTAGGAATTGATTGTTGTTGTTTAGCCGCTACTGCTGCTAAGTCACTTCAGTCGTGTCCAACTCTGTGCGACCCCATAGACGGCAGCCCACCAGGCTCCCCCATCCCTGGGATTCTCCAGGCAAGAATACTGGAGTGGGTTGCCATTTCCTTCTCCAATGCATGAAAGTGAAAGTAAAAGTGAAGTCGTTCAGTCATGTCCGACTCTTAGCGACCCCATGGACCGCAGCCTACCAGGCTCCTCTGTCCATGGGATTTTCCAGGCAAGAGTACTGGAGTGGGTTGCCATTTCCTTCTCCAGGGGATTTTCCTGACCCATGGATTGAACCCACATCTCCTGAATTGGCAGGCTGGTTCTTATCACTGAGCCACCAGGGAAGCCCTTAGGAATTGGTTATAACCTACTAAATCCCTAGATATATTATCAATGCAATTAATCAATGACCAGGAAGGCAATCACTTCATATGACTATTTTTATCTTCAAAGTAAAATATGTGTGTAAGATCTCTTTCCTGAATGATATTTTAAAATTCAGTTAAAAGTAGCTGTTGCTTGTACCTAAAAAGGAAATTTGAATCTGTAATTCTAAAATAATCATGATCAATTATAGCTTGTAAGAACATTTGGTATTCTTATGATTTTAAAGAAGGAAAGATATGCATTTGACTGAAAATTCAAGCAAGGCAGCAAAACAATCAGACTGAGGAACAAAGGCCCCCTTTCAAAACATCATTTCAAGCTGACAACTGGAAAGAGACAATGGCTACTCACCGCACTAACGTTTTGTTGAGTTGTCTTAATTCTCTGAATTTCAGGAGTATCCGCCACAGTAGAATAGCTAGAAAGCATCTTCTCTGCCTCATCTTTATACTTTTTCTAAAAATATAAAGTAAATGTGAATCTGAAGCTCTGTGTGCCAGATTCAAGAGAGACAGAGACAAAGAGAAAGTGGTACTACTTTTTTCCAACTCTGCTATGCCTGAAAGTGAAAGTCACTCAGTTGTGTCTGACTCTTTGTGACCCTATAGTCCCTGGAATTCTCCAGGCCAGAACACAGGAGTGGGTAGCCTTTCCCTTCTCCAGGGCATCTTCCCAACCCAGGGATCGAACCCTAGGTCTCCCGCATTGCAGGCGGATTCTTTACCAGCTGAGCCACAAGGGAAGCCCACATAGCTTAGGATTCAAACCAGCTGTTGATGTGTTTGTGTGTGTGCTCAGTCGCTCAGTCTTGTCAAACTCTAGGATGTATTTATGCAACAGTAAAAATAAACAGCATATGCAAACAGAGTAAGCAAACAGTCTAGGAAAACACATTCACCTTCTCTCAGGCAATGGTTCCCACCCAAGACTATTCAAACACTCTGGGACGGCCTGGCCTTTATGGAAGTCCTAAGCCTAGAAGCTACTCTCTCATGAGAAGTTCCAGTTCCTGGTCAAAATAGCCCTTATAACTCCTACCAGTAACCTAACTCTCTTTGCTTACTTGTCTTCATGCTTCTAGATTTATACTTTGCTTCCTACTTCAGATAAAGATACACTTGACTAAGGAAAAGGTACTAGTATTTGTATTAGAGATAAAAATCTCAATTTTCCTTTTGCTACTAAATGTACTATTATGAGCTCAGATATATCCTAGGCAATAACTTCTACTAGTGCCAGCATTTACATAGTAGTTCAGTTCAGTCGCTCAGTCGTGTCCAACTCTTTGCAACCCCATGGACTGCAGCATGCCAGGCGTCCCTATCACCAACTCTCAGAGTTTACTCAAACTCCTGTCTATTGAGTTGGTGATGCCATCCAATCATCTCATCCTCTGTCGTCCCCTTCTCCTCCCGCCTTCAGTCTTTCCCAGCATCAGGGCCTTTTCCAGTGAGTCAGCTCTTCGCATCAGGTGGCCAAAGTATTGGAGTTTCAGCTCCAACATCAGTCCTTCCAAAGAATATTCAGGACTGATTTCCTTTAGGATGGACTGGTTTGATCTCTTTGCAGTCCAAGGGACTCTCAAGAGTCTCCTCCAACACCACAGTTCAAAGGTATCAATTCTTCAATGCTCAGCTTTCTTCATAGTCCAACTATCACATCCATAATAGAAAAACCATAGCAGTGACTAGACGGATCGTTGTTGACAAACTAATGTTTCTGCTTTTTAATATACTGTCTAGGTTGGTCATAACTTTCCTTCCAAGGAGTAAGCGTCTTTTAATTTCATGGCTGCAGTCACCATCTGCAGTGACTGTGGAGCCCCCAAAAATAAAGTCTGTCACTGTTTCCACTGTTTCCCCATCTCTCTGCCATGAAATGATGGGACCAGATGCCATGGCCTTAGTTTTCTGAATGTTGAGCTTTAAGCCAACTTTTTTACACTCCTCTTTCACTTTCACCAAGAGGCTCTTGACTTCTTCACTTTCTGCCATAAGGGTGGTGTCATCTTCATATTTGAGGTTACTGATATTTCACCTGGCAATCTTGATTCTAGCTTGTGCTTCATCCAGCCCGGCATTTCTCACGATGTACTCTGCATATAAGTTAAACAAGCAGGGTGACAATATACAGCCTTGATGTACTCCTTTCCCGATTTGGAACCAGTCTGTTGTTCCATGTCCAGTTCTAACTGTTGTTTCCTGACCTGCATACAGATTTCTCAGGAGGCAGGTCAGGTGTGGTCTGGTATTCCAGCTTCAGCTTGCACCAGAGGCGAGGGGTGGGGGAGTGCAGGGGCTCAGGGGTTTTGGGTTCCAAAACTTGGGGAAGGTTGTCAATAACAAGGAGAGGGAAGGGTGTGAGGAAGCCGTGGTGGGCCGAGGGCAGGCAGTGTTGTGGGGTCCTAGGGCTGGGGTGGGTAACAGAGCATCTGGAGGCCAAAGCAGAAGAACAGGTCTGCGAGGCTGCGCCCTTTGTAGCTCTTGGCCCCACACCTAAGCCTCCAGCCTTTTCCTTTGTGAAATACAATCCTGGAGCTCCTGGGAGGCTTGGCGCTGCCTAAGACCTGAGGGCAGGGCAAGGAAGGCTTTCCAGCAGTGCAGGAACAGGAAAGCAACTGCAGGAGTGGAGTAAAAAGGAAGCGTGCTAATGAAGGCCCTAGCGAGTCCCAGGAGAAGCTTCCAGCCCCAGCCTTTGGACAGCATGACAGGGAAGGCAAGGCAACAAGGTTCGAGTCCAGAATGGCTACCTGATGAATGACAGATACCTCCTAGAAGATCAGAGAAAGATGACCCCACAAGCAGGTATTATTACTATCCACTCTGGGGAAAACTGAGGCACTAGCGAAGTGTCAGAACAAGGATTTAAACCTCTGGGTCCAAAGTCAGTGAAGGTAACTGCATGGCATACTGCTGCTTGATAGGGAAGGAGAATATTGTTCACATTGAAATGCACCACAGCATCATTAAACCCTTTTAAGCATTTCCTTGTATCTCAAATAACTAAAGTTCTTTAAAATCAGATGTACCCTCATATCACACTCAAAAAATCAACACTGTTAAATTAAAGCAGGAATTCTAACAACCCAGGCACCACTTCCTATGGGAAGGGTTTACTCTTGTTATCTTTACTTTCTAGTAGGACATATAATTTGTCATATTATATAGGCATGATTATTTGATAATTAGATTACTCAGTAGTTCCCCAAAGGCAAAAATCCATGTCTACTTTTGTAGGTAAATGGGTGCTCAAGAAGTATCTGCTGAATGCATGAATGAGTTTGCCAACTTTTCTCCACTAAATCAAATGGCAATATGCCCGTTTTAAGAATTTATGATTTTTAGTTTAGCTGATATAGCTAGTGTCAACTTCTCCAAGTTCGTGTGCCATCATGAGACACTGAGGACAGATGAACACACTTCAGGACATCCCAACTGCTCTGTCACTGAAGAAGACTGAGAAGCAGGCAGATCCTTTAATAAATGCTTAATTCTGGCATCATGATACCCTTGAAATGGAGCAGGACCCCATGGGGACTTCCCAGGAGAGACTCCACTCCCCCATTACCCCCAACTCCTGCCTCTTGTCTATAGAAAAACTTTAGTCAGAAAATAAATTTAATCAGAGAATTTAGAAATATGGAAACAAAGGAAAGCAATGAAACAAGACCAAATAAAATATAGTCATTAAACAAAGTCAAGGACCTTTAGTTCTTCCTCAAGAGCTATAGAGAATATTTTCAGCCATCTCCTTTGACCTGTTTTGTAAATGCTGAAACCTCCACCAGGTGGAAGAAGTTAAAACTACATGATGAAACAGACTATAGCCATGACATAAGCTGCCACAATTTTGACAAATGGACTCAAGGAAATGGGAACAAACCAACCTTGGAACTGAAGATTAACTGCACTTAAAACAATCAAGATGACACTGACCAGACCACATGATCAATTTCGAGACGACTGTCAGAACTGACTCTTCTCTGCTCACAGCCCCCCTCCCTCTGCCTCAGTTCAGTTGCTCAGTCGTGTCCGACTCTTTGCAACCCCATGGACTGCAGCTCGCCAGGCTTCCCTGTCCATCACCAACCCCCTCTGCCTATACACCCCAAAAGTTCCCCTTTAAAAACTCCTGCCCCTGATAGCAGGGGATAGTTGGTTCTTTGGAACATGAGTCCACCTTCCCCCAGGATTGCTGACCTCCTCAGTAAAGCGATCTTTCCTTTTACTCACCACTTGTCTCTCAATATTGAATCCTTGCATGAATAGCCCCTAAACCTGAGTTCTGTGACACTCTCATTTTGAACCAGTGGATGTTTCAATTCCTTGCTTGTTAGTCAGAATTTTTACAAATTTGGTCAAATTTTGTTAAAAATTATTGCAACATAAACCCCATTAGCCAAATTCAATTTCTTCATTGCATTCCCCTATACTACTTTTCCACTGGGATTCATTCTTTTTATATCAAATATTGAAGCAAATAAATTATTCACTAATGAATAGCTTTGCCCAAATCAGATTTTATCTGTAACTTTTTTCTTCCATTATATACTTCCTTTTGTGGTCATTATTTCTCTTATATCCAGTTTTCTGGCAGATTTGTCACAGATATACTTGGCAAATAAATTTTATCAACAAAACTTAGATCTTACATTAAATTTTGGTTAATCTTCAATTTCACCTTATACCTTGTACAGTTTAACCTATTCTTAGTTTAAGTCGTTTATTTAAATTAAAATATGCATGATGAAGTAGATAAAAGAAAATTCTTTGTATGTTTTTGCAGGATAAGCATTAGAGCCAAGTTCACAATGGAATAAAAAAATGGAAATAAAAAGATCAAAACAAGACTCTGTTTTGGACTCAAAACAGGGGGACCTAATAGGGGTGCTCTGATGCTCAATAATGTTTGTTGAGCTGAATCTACAGCAGTTGTCTCTTTCATTATTGAGATAATCAAGTTTGGTCAGTGGTTACTTTATAACAGACTGCATTGAATTGAATAGAAAGCCCTCAAAAAGACACAAATCATAGAGACACACAGAACAGAAGGTGATGGGATATTAGAATATATTATCCTGAGCATCTTCATTCTCTACCAACCTGGCTATAGATTTCAGATGCCCTCTTGGCTCGAAGCATATCCGGGACATCCATGCTCATGTGCATTCCTTTGCCTTTAATTTCATTTTCTAAGTCTTTCTTATATTCTTTCTAAAAGAACAGAAAACAATCTTCAGAGCTTTGCATGGCCTTCCATAGCAATGCAGATATTTACATGTTTGAATCTCAATGTCACACATGTGGAAACACCATTTATATCTCTTCTGTATACAATTTGATGTGTTTGTTTTAAACTTTGTTTCCCATTAGTTTCTTACCTGGCTGGCCATTTCAGATGCTTTCTTGGCTCTCTGGATATCAAGAGTGTCTGTGCTCACCTGCATGCCTTTCCCTCTAATTTCAGTCTCCAGATCTCTTTTATAATCTTTCTGCAGAAAATAAAACCTGAAATTAGGGCCTTATAATAATTTGAAACTCTGCATTGAAAAACTTGATGTCATTTTTTATGTCAAGATCATGGCTTTTAGAAATAAACTGGACCTAAATTCACTTCTTTTTTTCTAGGAAATGACAAAGACTTAATTTGTTGCAGAACACAACTTGGAGTGACCACAGGACTCAGGCAACTTTTTTCTACTAACCTGACTTAAGAAAGAAAACAGAGGGAGGTGAAGGAAAATATTTTATATTTCAATAAATTGATAAAATATTTGTTAGTATATAATACAATGAATATCAATAAAATGTGAGTGTAAAAATGTCACATCTCATAAGTTTTCATTTCTCTTGAGTATATAACCTAGAAGTGAAATTGCTGGGTCATATGGTAACTCTGTTTAGCCTTTTGAGGATCTGCCAAACTGTTTTCCAAAGTGAGTATTCCGTCTTAAAATCCTAGCAACAATACATAAGAAGGATTCCAACTTCTCTACAACTTCACTAACACTTGTTATAATCTATGTTTTTTTTATCCTAGCCTTTTAGTGGGTGTGAAGTAATACATCTCTATAGCTTTCTTTTGTATTTCACTGATGGTAATGATGCTGAGCATCCTTTCATGTGCTTTGGTATGGCCATTGGTATATTCTTTTCATCTTTACTGGCAGAAGCCCCAATTCATATTAAATAGACTATACTAAAGTATAATTACATCTCTTATGGAAAATAATATATATGTAACTTTATAATACATGTGTTACATCGCTATTGACAAAATGTTATACTATGAAAACATTTAATTAAATATGTATTGATTTTTAAAATTTGTTGTATCTCATTCTGTAGTGAATAATTGCTGGTTGCCTCCTGTAATCTCACTCCTGTTTTTCCTTCATTAGCTGCTTGATTTGTCACTGGGCAACTCAATGCTTCCTGTTCTAAGCCCTCCAACTTGGCTGAGACTGGCCCCAGTGCAGGACCCCAATGGGCTAAAGAAAATCGTTATACCCTACCCCTGGCCCTTCACGATTGGTACATTTAAGGAAGGGAACATTTCTCTTTCCACACAATATATCAAGAGACTTTTCTTTCCTTCTGGACATGAATGGAGAAGTTTGCAGTCCTGGGAGCTGCCCTGAGCCTCTTGCAAATGGGAGAAGAAAGCCTGCCTGAGAAGAGAGAGTCAGAAACTAAAACAGAATCACACTATGTAAGTCCCAGACTAAGCCATGCCCAAGAATTCCTCTACTGGTGGGTTACAAAAACAATAAAAATTATCTGCTTTTTTGAGCTGGGTTATCTGTTACCTATAAAATGTCACGATTACACACACACAACTGTCTTAAGATACTCCTGTCACATTTTAAAGTTACTGATTATTCTTATTCCTATAATTGAGCATTTTTCTGTATGTATGTTATTCTTCAATGAAAATTACATTAAAAGGCAACTACTGACTATATCCTATTAAATTTCTTCAAAAACAATTATTTCCTATTATGCTGACATACTCAAGATTTGTAATTCCATGCTATAAAGTAAATTTTGCTTTGCTTATTTGTGATGTTGTAAATTTAGAGAAGTCATAAACAAAAATTTCAATCCAGAGAAATGCTATTTACTATCTACCCGTAAGTCTGCTACCCATAAATCTGCCTATTTTCACTGATTTACAGTCTCAGTTTCACTTTCTTCAACTGAAATAATAATAAAGTTAAACATTCAAGTAAAAATGTTTGACTTTCAAACTAATAATATTAAATTATCACTACGCCTGTAAAAAGCTCTGTTTTTAGCTAAGGCTCAAAAGCAAAACACTTCATTTCAAAGACAATATATGTAGAAACTGAGGTATTGATCGTAGATTACCACCAAAATTCCATGGTAGAAATATGTCATTTAATATTTCCAATATGAATTTTGAAATCTAAAGGCATTCAAAAGCACATAAATAGGCTAAATGGACTCTAGTCACATCAGCTAATATTGATGCGTAATAAAATATCTTACAACTTAGAAAAACTTAAAAGAAAAACATGATGACATCTATGTTCCAAGAGCCTGAGTCAGATTTGTTAATGAAAATCACATGGTCAAGCCCACTGGTACCAGGAAAGTTGAACTGTGAGAGGTCATCTGTGTAACAATATAGCACATTCACTTTACTTGAAAAAACAAACGTTGAACTATAGCAAAGTCCTGAAGTCTGGTTGAAAAGGACTTGAGAACCTGTCATTGGAGCAAAATGCAACATAGCTATAATTACATGCAAATGAGACTCTGGATGACAAAGACACAGCATCACCAGAATTGGCCTGGGCCACAGTACAGCTGACTCTTCAAGGCCTGTTTTTCCTGTGGGTTCTCAATAACCAAAATGCACCATTTTCCTAGTGAGTCTGAGTCTTGAAAAACATGGGTTTGAACTGTGCGGCTTCACTTGTATGGTTATATTTTTCAATAGTAACTACCACAGCACTACATGGTCTGTAGTTGTTTCAACCTGTGGGTGTGGAGAAACCATGGATATACCGAGCAGACCATAAATTATACAGGAATTAATGTCCTGTGTTGTTCAAGTGTCAACTAAATACAGTCCCGAGGTATACAGAGACATCTCAATCAGTCTATCTCTGAATAAACTAATGTATTACCATTCTAAGGAAACATGCAACACTCCAACTTGTCATAAAAGGAATATGTCATAGAAGATTCTTAGGTAAAAGTGTGAAATGCAAAATTTCTGTTCTTTCTACATTACTTTCTCCAGAGAAAGTACACTTTCTTTTGGCTTCAAGTTCAGTCCCATGGGGATAGTTTTGAAGACTCTTCTCCAGCTCCAAATTCCCCATCCCGCCCCCATAGTCCAATCCAGGACCTTGAAAGAACACTGGATATTGCACTCTCTTCATAATAACAAAAATAACAGAAAATATAAGTAGTGATTTGATAGTTGCTAGATAGTCAGTTACTCAGAAGCCCAAGGAGGCCACCATAAGGAAGTACTAATAAATCCAATAAAGGAAGGACAAGAAAGAGCCAGCCATGCAAAGACAAGGGGAAGGACTTTCAGGAAGAAACAGAGCTATACAGAGATGGTAAAACCTGTGGAGGTGCAGCCAGCCTGGAGCCTTTAAGGCTAGAATACAATGAGCAAGGGAAGAAGGGAACAGGGGTTTGAGAATGAGCGGGAGGGGGAGTATGGCCCCACACCAGAGCAAGGAGTACGGTGCCCATACTGCAATGACTGGAAACCACTGGAGGGTTTTCAGTGGGAGAAATCAGAACACTTAACTCTTCAAGGATTGTTCTGGCTTCTGGGTTGAGAATGAGGTCAACGTTGGAAGCAGAATCTTGTTTAGGAAGCTACTGCAATGATCCAGGAGATAGAGATGGTGGCTTGGACAAAAGTGGGGAGAGGTAGATGGACCTAGGAAATCATTATAGTTGTGGAGTCAATAAAACTTGCTGACAAGAGGAATCAAAGTAACTTCTGGGATTTCACTGATAACACTTGCAAAGGTATGGGTGAAAGAAGGAAGCAGATCCAAGGGAAAAAATGAGTATTTTCAGTATGTTATGTAAAGTCCCTATTATAATATATTTAAGTGCCTTTGACATGTGGTAATGCCTATAGGACATTAAAGGCAAATGGTTGCATATTTATATCCATGTTACACAATTTTTCTGTAACAATGAGGTAGAATTACATGAAGTAACATGGAAAAGAAGATATTAAGAAGAGGTGGCAAGAATACACAGAAGAACTATACCAAAAAAATCTTCACAACCCAGATAATCACAACAGTGTGATCACTCACCTAGAGCCAGACATCTGGGAATGCAAAGTCAAGGGGGCCTTAGGAAGTATCACTACGGAAAAAGCTAGTGGAGGTGATGGAATTCCAGGTGAACTATTTCAAATCCTGAAAGATGATGCTGTGAAAGTGCTGCACTCAATATGCCAGCAAATTTGGAAAACTCAGCAGTGGCCACAGGACTGCAAAAGGTCAGTTTTCATCCCAATCCCTAAGAAAGACAATCCCAAAGAATGCTCAAACTACTGCACAATTGCACTCATCTCACATGCTAGTGAAGTAATGCTCAAAATTCTCCAAGCCAGGCTTAAACAGTATATGAACCATGAACTTCCAGATGCTCAAGCTGGATTTAGAAAAGGCAGAGGAACCAGAGATCAAATTGCTAACATCCGCTGGATCACTGAAAAAGCAAGAGAGTTCCAGAAAAACATCTATTTCTGCTTTATTGACTATGCCAAAGCCTTTTACTGTGTGGATCACAACAAACTGTGTGTGGAAAATTCTGAAAGAGACAGGAGTATCAGACCACCTGACCTGCCTCCTGAGAAATCTGTATGCAGGTCAAGAAGCAACAGTGAGAACTAGACATGGAATAACAGACTGGTTCCAAATGGGGGAAAGGAATACGTCAAGGTTGTATATTGTCACCCTGCTTATTTAACTTATATGCAGAGTACATCATGAGAAATGTTGGGC
The DNA here is from genome assembly GCF_023699985.2 of Odocoileus virginianus. Lineage (NCBI taxonomy): Eukaryota > Metazoa > Chordata > Mammalia > Artiodactyla > Cervidae > Odocoileus > Odocoileus virginianus. The sequence goes on from NC_069682.1 coordinate 19,894,673, forward strand.
TGGATAAAGCCCAAGCTAGAATCAAGATTGCCGGGAGAAATATAAAAAACCTCAGATATGCAGATGATACCACCCTTATGGCAGAAAGTGAACAAGAACTAAAGAGCTTCTTGGTGAAAGTGAAAGAGGAGAGTGAAAAAGTTGTCTTAAAACTCAACATTCAGAAAACTAAGGTCATGGTATCTGGTCCCATTACTTCATGGGAAATAGATGGGGAAACAGTGGAAACAGTGAGAGACTTTATTTTGGGGGGCTCCAAAATCACTGCAGATGGTGACTGCAGCCATGAAATTAAAAGACACTTGCTCCTTGGAAGAAAAGTTATGACCAACCTAGACAGTATATTAAAAAGCAGAGACATTACTTTGCCAACAAAGGTCCATCTAGTCAAAGTTATGGTGTTTCCAGTGGTCATGTATGGATGTGAGAGTTGGACTGTAAAGAAAACTGAGCACTGAAGAATTGATGCTTCTGAACTGTGGTGTTGGAGAAGACTCTTGAGAGTCCCTTGGACTGTAAGGAGATCCAGCCAGTCCATCCTAAAGGAAATCAGTCCTGAATATTCTTTGCAAGGGCTGATGTTGAAGCTGAAACTCCAATACTTTGGCCACCTGATGCAAAGAACTGACTCATTGGAAAAGACCCTGATGCTGGGAAAGATTAAAGGCCTGAGGAGAAGGGGACGACAGAGGATGAAATGGTTAGATGGTATCACCGACTAAACGGACAAAAGTTTGAGTAAACTCTGGGAGTTGGTGATGGACAGGGAGGCCTGGCATGCTGCAGTCCATGGGTTCACAAAGAGTCGGACACGACTTAATGACTGATCTGAACTGAACTGAATTGAACATGGAAAAGGGTCCATAATATTCAGTGAGAAAAGCAAGCCCAAAGTACATCGTATTTATTTAAGGTTTTTTTCAGTTCCTTGTGCACAAATGTTTAGTTATCTATATACACAGAAAAATAGATCTGGAAGGCTCTACAGAAAATTCCTAACAATGGCTATCTCTCAGGAGGATGACAGAATTAGGGGTAGAATTAGGGGCAGAAGGTTTTCAAGTCTCTGCTCAGCATGCATCCTCCCACCCACTCCCATCATTTCTAAATGGAACCTCTTTCGGTCAAGAATTCTAGGCCATCCCTAGTTTCTGTATCTGAAGCAAAGTTATCACCATCCCATTCCCCTGGCCAGTATCTAACCCTGGGGATGGAAGCAGATCTCAGCACAGCAGTAACTCCCCTGGTAGTTATTCAGCTACTTCTCAGCCTCCAGATTCCCTGAGTGGGAGTCAGTCCTAAGCTAGCTCTGCCGAAATGCAAATGTCACATCATAGCTCTCAGAGTAGTGCTACTGGAGCCTCAACCCCAGCCAGCCTTGAGGTATGGGAGCTGCACCCCAACTTTCATTTTACACGTGTTTCTTTTAAATCATCTCTTCCCAAACACTCTCTGCTCCAGTGGCCCTTCTATATTTTCAAAATTTCTGGGGGAGTTCAAGAGATGTAGAACTGATTCTGGGCTATTTCATTTGAAAAATACATGTAAGATCTGACTCCTACAACTTTGTTATTTTATATCTATCATATCATAGCATCTAAGACAAAACTTCAATATCCTGTCGTTCATGTATTACATGAAGAAGAAATGGTTTTAGATGAATGAACTTCAACACAAAATGCTGATTCTACAGAAACTTCAGACATACTGTTGAGGTCAACAGAGCATATATTGAGAACACGTAACCAAACAAACAAAAATAGCATCATTGTCATGTTACAATCTCTATGTGTGATTTTCAAGTTCTGCTCACATAGCTGGAAATGAAATGTGCCAAGTAGCACATGATCCATCCTCAAAAAAAAAAAATGGTATGAAGATATTAATCATAGAGTAAAATTAACATGAATCTTGCATTATGGGATAAAGTTTAAAAGTGTATCCGTGTTTGTGTCTGTGTGTTCTATTAAAATGCCCTTCTCCAAGTTTTCTTCGACATACTTAAAGTTAATGAGCAAAGCAGAAACTGTGAATTTTTCCAGTAAGCATGATGATTGTGAATGGTTTCCATTTCAAACTGTTAAACTAGTCACAGAAAGCTTTGAAAAAGTCCATGTATTAATCAGTTTGTTATTATGATTTGTTAAGTTCCAAAGCAGGAGCCTCCAGATCTACGTCACTCGCTCTCAATACTCACCTCACTCGCTATCTCGGAAGCTCTTTTGGCATGCTGAATTCCAAGGGTGTCAGTGCCAACTAGCATTCCCTTCCCTTTAATTTCTGATTCCAGGTCTTTCTTGTATTCTTTCTATAAAAAAGCAACATTTCGCAATACTCAGACACTGAGGGAACAAAGACATATCTGTATTCAATGATGCCAAAAATAGCTAAACATGTCTTTTTTTTTTAAAGAAGAAAACAGAGCTTACTTTGTACTATGCATGATCACCTAGATCTAAATTTTCTGAACTGCTTAGAACTATATTCACTATCCTCACTGAAGAAGAGTATATACACCCTCAAGATTTTAGCTATATAAAGGCAATTGCCAGGTGACAATCTTCACTGACAACTGTCTTGGGGTCAGAAGGATCGGAAGGCAAGTTTAATTAAGTGGATTTTTTAGAAAGAAGACTGTGTGGTCAGAGCACTCGTGGCCACGTGAGTGATACTGGGACTGTTTCTTCACATTTCTGGTTTACTCATCTGCAAAATGAGGATTATAGTTCCTCTGTGCAGGATCACTGTGAGGATCGCTGAGACTGCAAGTAGCCTACTGCCCAGAATAGAGTGGGTTTTCTGTAACTGATAGCTTTTTTCCAGTTTTTTACTCCTATATCCACATGCTAAGGCCTGTGGATATATATATTGGTGCTCCTGCCACTGTCTTGCCATCAACTCTCTTTGGATGAACTCTGCCACTGAGAGCTTGAAAAACATTTCCCAAGTATTACTGATAAGTAACTTACAAAATTGAACTCTGAATGTCACTAGATATATCACACACAACAGAAAAAAATTATAGAAAATTACTGCTATAGATAAGTGTGGTGACAATGTTAGTCCAAGACATCATGGTGGACAGTGTTGTTTCTGCCTTTTCTGGCAAAAAGTTCCACAATTTTCCCTTAAGGAATTACCTCTAATCTCTCTTAATCCATCAACTCTGGGTGGGTTGTTCTGGGGTGAGTGTGATTTTTCCTACATATATTTTCAATTCCACTAAAATGCTTTTAATATTTCTTTTAATTTATGTAAAAAACATAAGCCAAAGATGAATATAAATCTTTAAAAAATACATATCAATTTAGGACACTTTATACTTAAAACACCATTAAGATACTAGAAAGTGAGCTGAACAATGGTAACCCTGAGAACCATACTAGATCATCAGCACATGACTTTCCTCTGACTCCAGAGAGAATGACTGGGTTGAGTCTGGGCGCAAGACAGAAGGTGGTTCATTAAGACTCAATCCTTAGACCTTAATCATATTGTAAGCAAACAGAGATGAGTTACTCTGTCATGAAGAGGGGGCTTCCCTGGTAGCTCAGTTGGTAAAATATCTGCCTGCAGGAGACCCCGATTCAACTCCTGGGTCGGGAAGATCCACTGCAGAAGGGGTAGGCTACCCACTCCAGTATTCTTGGGCTTTCTTGTGGCTCAGCTGGTAAAGAATTCACCTGCAATGTGGGGGACCTGGGTTCGATCTCTGGGTTGGGAAGATCCCCTGGAGAAGGGAAAGGCTACCCACTCCAGTATTCTGGCCTGAAGAATTCCACAGACTACATAGTCCATGGGGTCACAAAGCGTCACACATGACTGTCATGAAGAGGTGCCATCACATAGAAACAGCCTCTCAAGAGCAAAGCAAGAGTGAAGATAACAGAAGAGACAGATGAAGGAAAAGGGACAGTATTCAAATTCCAACCTGAAAGTAATCCTCAGATTTCTCTGTTCTTAAACCAAAACAGTTTCTTAATCAGGTTTGACTTGAGTTTCTATCATGTGCAACCTGACTAATACAGTCACACCAACATCATCATTGTGATCATCATTATCATTACCATGGTTTATTGACATATGTGGGTAAAGTCTTAAATTTCTTCACTGTTAAAGTCAGCTAGACTCTCCTCAAAGACAGTGTCATTATTTGCTAACAAAGTAATGAGATAACACAAGGATTAAAGAACTTACAGCACTTCAGAGGCGCTTCATTCTTAAAAAATTTCATGTAAAGTGAGTAATGGCCATTTTCATTTTATAGAGGTTTAAGTGGACTCAGTAGTTAGCCAAGAACTGGGACAGCCAGTGAGCATGTGAACTTTTAAACTGTAATTACTACCAGACTACCTTCCTAATCTGCCTTTCACTAGTTTAAAAGATGACATTAAATCTTCTTCAATTATTTTGGTTAAGTATATAGAATTTTTTCTGAAATAAGGAAATGTTCATTTTTCTCATACCACATAGACAGGAGATGGTGAGCATCCTTTTTTTAAAAAATTCATTGGTTGCAAAAAGATTACTAGACATAATGCTTATTACCACCTTACACATAAAAGCTGCAGAACATTTATATACAGTTAACACAGACAACAAGAGGGTTAATTCCTATTACTTATCGTCAGCCCTCCACGAGAGGTTCCTCCACATCCGAGGATCCTCAGCATTCACAGATTCAACCAATCATGGACTGTGGAGGATTGCAGAATTTACAATTGAAAAGTATGTATAAGTGGACCTGCACAGTTTAAGTCCATTTTGTCCAAAGGTCAACTGTATAATCTCTGAGAAAGACTTACAGACAAGGAAATCAGCTGAAAATTCATATATTCTCAATCGTTAAATAAATGAACTCACCTCACTAGTCATTTCAGAAGCTCGTTTTGCTCTTTGAATATCAAGTACTTCGGAATTAAGCTCCATTCCTTTCCCTTTTATTTCATTTTCCAAATCCTTTTTATATTCTTTCTATGAAACAAGAATATTACTGTTTGAAATTTACTGGGAAACTCTTTAATTTATATACTGTTTTATATGTGTTTCCAGAGACCACAGAAAGAAAATATTTCTAGAAAGGAATGAACCAGATTTCCAAGCATTCATGCTCTTTATTTCCTACAGATACTTCATTTTCTCTTTTAGTCATGGTTGTGTGGTTTCCAATTCTATCAATCTTTTTTCTTTTATCCTATCTTCCCACATGTTTTGGCATCATATTGGAGCCATATTTTTAAAAGATATCTTCCCTTTCTTAAAATTTATTTATTTTTTTATTGAAGGATAATTGCTTTACAGAATTTTGCTGTTTTCTGTCCAACCTCAACATGAATCAGCCAAAGGTATACATATACCACCTCTTTTGAATCTCCCCCCCCATCTCCCCTTCCCTCCCACCCCTCTTCCCTTTAAATGGTAAGGAAGGTCTTAAGAATGCATGCTTCTTACTAATTACTTGAAGTATTTCTTTGAAAGCTGTCTATAAAATATGATTCATTAAAAGAACATAATTGGAAAAGAGCGAAAAATTACAAAAATCAAAAGGACTAATTTAGCCAATTTTTTGTTTCCATTTTATTCAACGATATGTAAAACCAAATAATTTCCTACAAATTGATAATATATAGTCTGAATTTCACCCATTTTAACATAATATTTTAAGTAGATCCAAATGTCTTTAATCTGTACATATAATATGGTTTTTTTGGTTTGTGCTAATGAATTTGTCTTCTTACTAATTGAATTATGAAAACAATGTATATCTTAATCCAATTCAGTTAAGTTGCCTTTATGACTAACTTGTCAGATGAAAGATGAGACTTCCTTTAAGGATAAGAAATCATATTCTAGTTAATTCTAGGGTTCATTTGATGTTATTTTCTCTTTGTCCAGTTTAATTAAATTAGCTGGTCCTCTGCTTAACTAATAGCCTACAAGACATTGTAATGACCTGCATGTAATTTTGGAAAGAGCTCTGGAGTCAAATGACCTGGATTCTTTCACTTGTTGGTCTTGTGACCTTCAAGAGGACTTTAAGTAACTGAGCCTTGATTTTCACAGGGACAAAATGAAAATAAAAATACTTGCTATACCAGTATCAAGGACAACTGAGGGAATCAAATTAAATATAAAAAGATACATTACATGACAACAGCAATGCAAAAACCATAAAGAATGCAAAGACAATTTGAAGCTAAATGCTTACACATTTAAAACGAAGTCACAATTTCATTAAGTCATGAGTCTCTTTTTAAAATTAGATATCAGTATCACTAACTTAATTAAAAGATTTTTAATCATAGTCTCTGGGCTTTTTTCTTATACTGATGCATACATTCTGAATCAATAAGTCTAAAATAAGATTCATTCACAAGGAAAAACAAAAGAAAATGGCAATGGTATGTATATTAAAGTCATTTACAATTCTCAAAATAGATCTCACATTTTCATTTGTATGTAAATAATAAAAAGACTCTCTTTTTAAAAATTCATGTAAATAGTGCATATTATTTAAATAGAAGACAATAATAGCAGGAAGTTGTCACGTGATCACCCTTTAACTTCAAAAAATTTTATAGGAACTAGAAGTGAGAAGAGATAGGGTAGCAAGAATTCTCTTCCATGATATGCCTACTTCAGCCCAGCATACATTGCAACAGTGAATTACATTAAATTTCTATGAGTAGCTAAATGCTAAAGCCAGCTGGTGTTTCGTCATTAAAGAAGATCATGATGATTAATATCTATGCAGGTAATTATACTCTGTTCCACTGGTTTAAGACAGGGATAGTTTCTTCTTTCAGGGAGAGTTTCTTCCACTCAAAATTTAGGAAAAAATGGAGTTCTCTGATGCTTTCTCTTAATGTAAAGAGAAACTATTGTCTACGGCCATACCACCCTGAACGCACGCGATCTCGTCTGATCTCGAAAGCTAAGCAGGGTCGGGCCTGGTTAGTACTTGGATGGGAGAAATTATTTAAACAAAGAACTGAAAGAGTTCCAAGTTACTTAGAAACTATTAAAAAAAAAAAGCAGAAACAAAAAAAAACTTTTAAACTGTGAACATGATATTTTTAATTGTTAGATTTGAGGGCCTTAATGTTCAACAAATTTAATAACATTGTGAGCCAAAATGTACCACTAAGTTTAGGGGTTGGGGGGAAATGCTGCTGAGTATAAAATGAAAAATGGAAATGAATTCTTATGCTGTATGTGCTAAATATATTATTTTTTCCCTACTTAGAACACAAGCCACTTATGAATGTACCATTTATCCAGACCTTCACACATCACCTCATTTCTGATATCACATGTCATAAGAACGCTGCAGAGAAGTTACAGAAAAAGCTGGTTCTAATATGTAGTTTATAATAACTAAATTTGAGAGAATCCAGCTAACCTCATCCACACTAAAAATATTTTTTTAAAAAACTAACTGCTGTAAAGCTATAAAACTACTTGTAGGGCCTCTAAGCTACAAGCCAAACATAAAATCAAAGTATTTTTCAAGTTTTTCAAGGAAATCTGGGTAATTTCGTCCTTCAACATTAAATGGAAATATTAACACTTTCCTGTTTTTAATGAAAACATAAAACTGTATTAGTGAAGGTCAATGTGAATGAAAGAGTAATGGATGAATAACACTGAATTCGAGAATTAATAGAGAATTGATTAGTGCATATTTTCTGGGTTATTTCTTTAAATTTTTTCTGCAGAACTACAGAGTAAATAGTAGGACCATACCTCCTTCAGAAGGTTGGTGATGTACTTTACATGTAAAAACTCTGGAGTCTTGTCTAAATCCATTGATGACCTTCCTTTAATGTCCTTCTCAAAATCCTCTCTGTAAACTTTCTGTAAAGTAAGACCACATAATTTTAAATTTAGAAAATACCAGTGACTGTTGAAAAGATAACAGAACAAGTGTTCCTGGAACAAAATCGATGTTTTTCTTATATAATTCTATCACCTCTGAGTCTTTCCACTAACAACCTTAACATAATATCTCAAATCATATGCTACCATCATTCCTAATACAGAAAGGCAACATTAGGATATATTATTCATGCATTTACATTCCAGGATTTCTTGGTGAGAAGAAAGTAAGTGAACTTGTATGGGAAAAAAATCAAGGAACCGTGAGACCAGAATGGTACAGGCACCCTCAGCGTGGGTGTTCCCGTGACTGAGGAAGAGGTACGGGGAAGTGGAGTCAGCAGGCCCAGGAGAGAATGAGGGTAAGCCCGAGACACCAGTACCACCTCCTTCATGTTGTTGTCAGAAAAGTAACATGATTTTTGAGACCTGTGTCTCTCAGGTAAATTTACCTGACAACTTCATATAGTCTTAAACTTCCAGAGAACCCAAATGGCTCATGAAAGTAGAAACCTTTATCTGGACTGTGGTTCACTGACAGCAAGACAGAGGGAAATCAATTTGAAATCTGGCACTAGCAATGACGGACACGAATGGGCACTAACAGCAACTAGCAGTGAAAGAGAAGAAGGCGATGTGAAGGATATATACAGTACTTTATGTACTGTTCTTAGAATGCAGACAAGGTGCTATGGACTGAATATGTCCCTCCAAAACCCGTATGTTGATCCCCTACCTCCCCACAACAAGAGGACATCAGGAGGTGGGGCCTTCAGGACGTGATGAGGATTAGATGAGGCCGCCATACATGAGAGACTATGAACGGGATTCACGTCCTTCAGAGAGTCACTAACAAGCCTGCTTCCTTCCCCTCCCTGCTCTCCATCATGTGAGGACACAAGAAGGCAGCAGTCTGCAGCCCAGGATTCAGCACGCTGGCGCCCTAACCTCAGACCTCCAGCCTCCTCAACTATGAGAAATAAGTTTCTATTGCTTAAGCTACCCAGTCTGTGGTACTTTGTTAATAACAGACTAGAACAAAAGATATTCCAATGAGTCATCCCATTAAATGTGAGTTTTTATAGGGCTTTTGAATTTTGATCAAGTTTACCTGCTCTGTCAATTCACTTCAAAAGAACTGACTGATTCAGGTTAAACAGTCACTGAACCATTCTTGATCAAATTCCCCTTTATTGGCTCAAGAAAATACAAGATATGAAAAATACAAGTAATTATTTTCTCTCCTCTCCCCTGAAGAAGAAATTAAACAATTCTGAAATTCAACAAGCCACAGTAATCTGCATGCCCTTTGTCTGAGAAGATGTATCATAACATTTCAACAAAGCACATGTGATGTTTAGTAAATTCCTAGGAGGGTTTTGCTGTCTAGAAATTATCATTTCTTGGGAATTTCCTGGAGGTCCAGTGGTTAGGACTCGGTGCTTCCACTGCCAAGGCCAGGGTTCAATTCCTGGTCAGAGAACAAAGATTCCACAAGCCACGCAGTGCAGCCAAATAAAAAGAAGAAATAAATTATCATGTCGCCTTGTTTTGATGTTGTTTTTAAAAACTAGAAAAGATTTGCCCATTGAGCATGCCTGGAGTCTAGCATGTGGTTGTAACCAGCTGATAGTAACTGCCCACTACTTCTGTCCCTTTGAAGTAAAAACTTGGTTGTACCCACAGAAATTTGATGTGTCTGTAGACAAAACCATCTGTGTCTGGTGTCTGATTTCCCTCTGCCCATCCTCACCCCCTCTGCCCTCCCCAAAAAATACAACAGAAGAAATCTCATTGGGATAGACAGGAACCAGTATCAGGTGACTATGTGGATGTGACCTAGCATTATCTTAAGTAGAGAATTAAATGGATAAGTAGAAAAAAAAACTTATAATTGATCTCTTCTCGTGATGCCTTGAAACTTCCTTGAAAGTTTCTGATGTCACTGATTATTAGCCAGAGGTAGGGGGAGAATCAGTTAAATAAATTAACAGGAAAAAGGGAATAATTTATGAATTTTACCCATTAGCACTTATTAGATAAGTAATTTTAGGTAAGACAATTAATTTCAATGGATGCATTATCAGTCTAGGAATATACCTACCTAGCATCATTACCTTGAGAGGATTAAATGAGCCAACATATATAAAACATTCAGCCTGTCACCTAGCACAGAGTAAGTACTTAACAAATGTTAGCTCTATTTTCATTACAAAAAAAAAGGTAAGTAAAGGAACCAGCCCTTCATTTTCCTTTTAGTTTTTATCTGCTCATCATAATTTTACATGGACACAGCCTGAAAGTGTTAATTTTATCATCACAGAATGCAAGAGCTCACCTGGCCTAGTATTCATATTTGCCAAATGGGGAAAGCTGGGAAACTGAGAGCCAGGAAAAAAAAAAATCAATGACCTGGACTAGATGCCTGAGTATATAGTGCAGATCCCTTGGTCTGGCCAGTGCAGTATACTTTCTTCCGGACGCACTAAACCCTCTGAACCACTCTTTCGATGACAAAACATCAAATTTGCTCTAAATAGTTGATAGCAAAACAAAAAGACTCACCTCACTCTGCATCTTCTGAGCCTCCTTTGAAACTTGATATGACGGTGTCTCAACAAATTCAAGCATCGATTTCCCCTTATTTTTCTCATACGCTTCTTTGTACTTCACCTTCATAAAAAAAAAGTATAAATGGCACATAAAGCGCACAAGCCCTTACACAAACAAAGCAAAATAAATGTATGTGCAAAATCGATCACCCTATTTTCTAAAAATCACAATGTTCTGGCCATCTGATCACGAGGTTCCCTGCGGTTAATGATATACAAAGAAAGGAAACAGGCAACATATTAAAGTTTTTAAGGGATATGAGTGGTTTAGAATTAAATAATGTAGTTCTAGGACTTGTATATGTAAACAGATGGGATAGACAGATACATATCACATGTGGAGTTATACATGTAAACACACATGCCATTAATACACACACATGTATAGGTACATATATACATATGTACATAGGTACATAGAGAGAGAGAAGACACAGAGAGGCTGAGACAGAGGAAAAAAGAGACAGAGAGATCACTGTGATAACTTTGATGCCTATCAGTAAATCACGAACAAGAAGAAAACCAGAGCTGTGAGTCTGCCTTTCTGACAAAGGAAGGACAGTGTTCTTCAGGACTGCTGAATTTTCCCACAGACGGTGAGTGAAACACACACAGCGCGTTTATATGACTTCCTTCAGTTTCGCTAAGCACTATTTAATCAGATCATATCATGAATTATTTACTCATTACAACCAATCTTTATCTATTTCAGTTCATAAAATGATCAATATTTTCTACCTCCTAAAAACAAAAACTAGAATTGTATTCCGCAAGCTGCAAGAGTGTTCGGCTTTTTTTTAGCAATACACCTTTTTAAATAAAATTCAGTTTTGATCATGATTCATTTTATTGAGATATGTATTTTCAGTAGAATCCTTATATATAATGAAATTGGTTCTTAAGCTGCATTATAATAAAAATAATTTTAATGGTATGTAAATCCAAAAGAATCTTTTCAAAACAGAACTTTGTAGTAGCAAAACATATAACAAATTTTTAAATTCCTGTTTTTAGGAATATTTTTGTTTTAGAGAGGTATAATAGAACGATCAATGAAAGTGAACTATGAAAGTGAACACAGTGTTAGGGTAAAATTTTGTGGAGAAACAAAATAAAAATAAAAAGGCAAAGAGAAAAAAAATGTATACTTTTATACCTTAAAGTTGAGCTGGTTTGTATATTTTTTAAATAAATGAAGGTAGGTATCATATCACTATGGAATTTATGTTCCATGGGGTTTATTTAAAAGAGTGATTTAAATTTTATCTTAACAGATGCTGGAAATAATATTTTTTTCAATTACTGAAATTCAGAATTTAAAAAGTTATCAACTTTAATGTATTCAAGGAAAAATATATTTTTAAAAGTTTCTTTCAGAGAGTACACAGAATCTCATAGTTGAAAGAAACATTAAGGCAGAATAGACTGGTAAGATAATTTCCCATTTTTAACACACTTACAACTGAGCTGAAAAATTATAATAAACTTTATGCCTGGAAAATTATACTTTTGCAGCTCAAAATGACCAGTACACTATAAAAGTTTTCAGTATTATGAGATTTGACCATTAGTTAATTAATTAACTCATATCTTGTAAGTTCTAAATTGTGCACAGTAACTATAATATTCTGAAATGCCTGCCTGCCGAAACATGGTTCAAGCATCCCTAACCTAACAAACAGAGCGAGAACAGGGTCTGAGACTTTTCTCACGATGCACGTCCCTCCCAGCAGCTGCACGTTCCCCGTGGAGGCGCCGGCAACGAGCACTGCTGAGTGCAGGCGGGGGAGGCCTCGTACCTGACTCTGGAGCACGGCGTTGCCTTTGTGGTGCAAGTGTTCCGCAGCATCCACGTCAAAATGATACGTGCCTTTGTTTTCCTCGAAAACCTTTCTATATTCTCGCTAAAGAAAGAACACAAAAATAAAGTAAGAATAGAAGGGTCTGTTAAGAGCAACTGATACTTAGGAGGGCACGATGAAAAATGCAAGCGAACGAGAGTTGCAAAGCTGCTAAGTTCCCATCTGCTGTCAGCTGGTCGTGTGGACTGCTGACCCCGAGCTAAAGCGGCAGTGGGAGACAGATCAGCTCTAGGTGGTCCAAGTGAACAGCATCTAAAACACTCAAGAGAAGCAGAGGACTACTGGCTCTAAAGCCAACATAAATAATATCTGCAGCGCTGGGAGGTGACAGCAGAAGAGCCCGTAACTTCTGTGAACAGGCAAAGTGGGCAAAATAAAGGCAATTCATCTTGCCCTTATCCTAGAACAGAAATGTATTTATTAATAACTGCATCTACAAGAAGAGAAGGGAAGAAAAGAAGAACAGATGCAAGGAAATCTGGAGTCTGGAAAGTAAAAAAAAAAAGTTGTATGTAACGGATCATAAGGAAAATGAGAGGGAGAGAAATAATTCAACTGGCTTTCCTAAAAGGAGAAGGTAGGAGGTGGCTGAAAGAGAAACCAAGGAATCTGGGTATGGTTGGTTGAATTTTTAAGGTGAAGAAACTGGATTAAGGCACTTTTTAGACATACGGACAAAAAGGTGAATTTGGAAGAGAAGAGAATGGATAAGAGTGCCAAATTTGGCAAGTGTAGTACTCTAAACCACAGCAGGCAGCAAAAAGACAAACATTGCTTTATGATTTTTACCACTGGAGATTGGACACTTAGTAAGTTTGCCTTATTTGGAAAAGACTGTTAGAGGGAAATGGTAACTCTCAAAGACTTGGGTATCCAGAGACTTAAGCTAAAGTTGGTCGCTTCTTAGACAATGAGGATTTCAATGAAAATGGCAATTTAGTGTAGACGGGAGGGAGAGGTAAGCAGCATTAGAAAGCAAGCAGGAACAAGCTAGGACACTTAGGTCTAAAACATGCTCCAGTAATCCAGAGTGAAACAAGAGGCAGCCTCAGTGCCAAGGATGGGAAGGACGGAAGGTCCGAGTGGCCTACACAGGAAAACTGCTTTCCTTAGGGACACAGCAAGGTCCCCAGAGGCATTTTCAGTCAATTAGGGAACTAAGACATGTATCGCCCAAACTCTAACCAGAATACTTTAAGGGAAAATAGCACCCCCAGGAAGCTCATGAAAATGTTCACATAGTATATCTTGACCAAAGATAACAAGTTCTGAATTTTAGCTTCTCTGCTAATTTTTTTAAAAGATAATTTCAAAGAATAACAATATACTTAGAGATGTTATGATTTGATTAGAAGTAATTTTATAAAATATACTTATAAAATAGATATGAAATGCATGTAACAAGCTAGGATACATTCCATTACTAAGTTAAAATCCAGAACTAATAAAGTCTAGAATTGTATCTGGAATAATGGTTATAGACTGAGAAAAGGTCAAAAAATACTGTCCCTCACTTAATGATCTATTTTAGTTACACAGAATTTCAGAAATTCCTGTTTTTAAACCAAAGAATATCACCCTATTTGAACTAAGATCTGCAAAAGAATGATCAATACTTGCTTTTTCTTATATAATAGTCTCTGTTGCCTCCTAGTGGGAGTAACAGAGTAACACAATATACACTTTTTTAATTTATGCAAAGTTATTAAAAAAAACAAACTGAAAGCTAACAGTGTTCTATTTTCCAAAGAAAAATACCCCCCCCCCAGTTTAATCAGTATGGTTGTACAAACTAATAAGGCACTAATTTTACTCTACACAGTAAAATTTTTCAAATTACGATTTATATCAAAGACATTTAGAGGTCTTTAAAACCCAGCCATTTATAACAAACTGACAACTAATTCTGGTAGAATGCCTGTTTAAGCATTCTCTTACTCAATCTTTTGCTAAAATTAAGTTGCCTTTATAAATCAACAAAATTCTCATTCTCTTTACATTAAAATTTAAAAGAAGGCAATTTTGACATACAATAAATTTGAACCAATGTAATATTGTGCAACTTTAATAAGTAGAGATTTCAGAGTAACACGTTTTTTGACTCAAATTTTCTCTTCATGAAGCAACTGGTCAGTTACAATTTTTCTGTGGAGAAAAACTATGATCTAGAAAAAATGAAGGTTTAAACTTTACAAGTGGTATATAAAACAAGTGTAATATATGAATTTGTTGCGTTTTCTTAAAGAGAAAATATAAACAATTACTATTACTGTTTTCACCACTATTATAAAATAAAGGTCAATATTTTCAAAAAGAAATATGGCCTATGAGTGGCCTACATTTTTCATGGTAATCCAAATTTTTGAATTATAACCAGGACATTTTTGCTGACTTATTTCTACATGAATCCTCACGTCCAAAGGAAATTAACCCAAACAGGGATGAGGAAGAGTCAAGGTCAAGGGCGACTGCAATGATCAAGCTGGATGAGCCAAGACTACCTATGAAGAGAGCAGAGGCTCAGATCTCAGAAATATACTGATTTTTAGAAGCACATCTCTGAGTCGTGGTTAAAATTGTGCAACGGAAGCAGAGTCGCTCAAGAAACAGGAGTGTCTGCACAGAGGAGGATGAGCATTGAAATGGCAGGACAGCAGGAATTAAGTGTCCAGGGACCGAGTCTAATTCTGCACCTGACGGTCTCCCAACCTTCATCCCTGCTCAACAGATGGGAAAGAATAATGGGCTGCTTTGCCTCCAAAGACCAGTGATACTTAATTAATTAATTTCTTCTATGAATATAAATTCACACAGATAACACTTCAAGTGCAAAATAATGAACAGAAGTTTCAACATTTCAAAGCCAAATGCAGGCATTTTTAAACCTGAACTGAAGTTGTTATCTCATTATTTAATGGTCTGGGAAGCAGGTTATAACTACGGAGTTTTCTCATCCATGACTGTGGGCACATCTCCTGAAGAAGACTGTTTTCACTTTTTAACATTCTTTGACGATATACTTTTCCATCAAATCTGTGCCTGATCCAAGACAGATATATAATAAATGCAGATAATTTTTGAGTGAGTCATTATTAAAATAGGCATAGAAATAACTTGAGGTCAAATTAGAGTTCATCATCCTGACATGGGGGCATTCTGAGGTGTAGGAAACAGAGGCACAGGTGAGCAAGGGTCATCAGTAATGAGAGCCAGTGACATCAGGGCTCAGAGGCACTGCGTGTTGGAAACAGCATCTAAGAGCCAAGTTCTGATGCAATGGGCCACTGGGCAGTGGACACAGATATTTAATTAGGACACCCTCCCCTCCTTGTTGTGTTGAAGAAAACACGGAAACCTTCACAAGACTAAAAGTACAGCAGCAGTGCAAACACTCTTGAGATTTACTTTTAGAGAAGACATAATTCAGACTAAGACAACTTTTATGCTACTGAGACCTTCTGAGTACCAGACACTCTGCTCTGGCCTGCATAAAATAAAAGACTGCTGACTTAAGAGCCTGACCTCCAAGTGACTTCAGTCTACTACAAAGAAAGGGGAAGGAGAAAGACAGAAAGGATGCTCACATAAACACTTTGAAGAGTAGCTATTCCACAAGAAAGTTTGTATTCAAAAGATATTAAAGAGCCAGCTTTGTAAAGCAACAGCCTGGGTGGGATTTAAGCAACAGACACTAGTGTCCATGAAGTTAGTTACTGAGTGGGGGGTGAAGGCCAGGCTCGCCTTAGGAAGCAGGTGAGCTCATAAGCACTTCAGACACGTGGGTGCCACGGAGTCACAGGTCTACACTAGCCAACACAGGACCACTTACTCCGCTTAGCATTTTGCTGACTTTCAAAGCGTGGTCTAAGAACAAGTTTGGGAGACCTGAAACTGGATCATGCATATTCTGAATGTCTTTCTTGTACTTCACCTATAAAAATAACATGGAACAAAATGCCATCTAGGAGAAGAAAATACTATGCTTTTGCATTATGGCCATTATTATTTTAAACACAACCAAGTATTATTTAATGGTATTAAATTAAATGAATTCACAAGCAGCCACTAGATGGTGCTCATTTACTACTGAATGAATAAAAGTTATTCCCAGGGACTTGAAAGTATTTTGATAACTCCTTTTATTGTTTATATTCTCAAAAAGGGTGACGTTAACAGAAACAAGTAACTTAAACAGAAACTCTACTTTCAAAAAATAAAGAAAATAGAAGCTTTACTCTTTAGAAATTACCACTGTCTTCCAATTATATTTTGTATCAATTTTAGAACCTTTAGTAGTTTTCATCCTATTGCTATGTATACCTTTTCAATCAATTGCTTTAGAAATATAAAATGTTAATAACAGAAAACATCAAACACTTACCATGAGTCAAACACTTTTCTATTTAAACACTTAATATGTATTAAGCATGCTCCACAATCTTAGCAAGTAAATACTTTAAGTATCCTCATTTTACACAGGAGGAAATTGAAACACAGAAGGACGCAAGTGTAATATTAGGTGGTGGAGCAAGATTCAAATTCAGACAACCGATTCTAAACCTTGAGCTTTCAATGCCAAGCTGGAGGTTCTTTTAAGTATATTCCTGCCATACTTGCTTTATGCTTGTACACACACAAAAATAATCAAATAAGAAAAAATGAATTATTAGAATATTCCCAAAGGTCCTAAAAGACAGAAACACCCATTTCAATTGCTAGTAACAAAATCTGGTTAATGAACACAAATTATGATACCTTCTAAACAGGAACGAAAGTAAAATATACTAAGTCCTCCAGATACAAAAGGAGTTGAAAGGTCTAAATGCTCTAACAAAGGAACAGTTCAACAAAAGTCAAACTTAATATTTAAAAAGGTACTCTATGCATCATTCAACTATTTAATTTTTTCTATGTTCATTTTTATACTCCTCCTAATCCTAATAAAAATTTAAGGTATATTTTCTTGTAAATTGAAACTTTATTTTTAAAGATATGAAATGAAAACAAATCTTATGAAGAGGTATTTCACAGAATTTACATAAGGGATAAGAAAGAAATTGTAAGCTATCTCAAGAACAATTTCTGGAAATTTCCTTGTGATATACTACTATGTTCCAGGTATATTTTACAATATTCACAATTTTATGAGCATAATTACATGGGCTAACTATTGTCATAATCATTAGTTTATGATACCACACACTGTAAAATTCTATAATCTATTTCTACTCTTGATCAGCGATAATACTAACAGTTTTGCCAATAAAACTATTCCTACTTATTAATTAGTAATCAGTAACACTTTTTTTTTTTTTTTTCAGAAAAGCTTCAAGAATATAGGCTTCAGTGTTTTCTAAAATTATTTGGCAATTACATGATCTTGATTAAGAATCACAGCTAGCAGACAGCCAAGTCTATCAAAACAAGAATCAAAACATACTGAAAATAATATACTGCAAATTACCAATCATGAGGCAGAAAGCAACTTACATTGCTCGCCAGGGCAGTGGCCAGCTGACTTTGCCTAAAAGAAGCACTTTCAAGAGGATTGTAAAGATGTTTCTTATCCTTCATTTCACTATCAAATTTTTCTTTGTATTTAATCTGCCATAAAAGAAACAGGAAAAATTACATAGCACATTTACCTTCAAGCTTTCAAAGCAACACGTTTGATTTCTAATTAGATCAAATAAAAGCTACCTTAAAAATGTACAACAGCAGAGTTTAAATACCTGGTATTTCCCCCCATATAAAGCTTAATTAGGCATAAAGGTGTTTTTTTTTAATTAAAAAACACCTCTACTTGAACATGGATCATAAATGCAATTAGGCATGAACTCAAATCCTATTAACAAGAATTATATAGAATCTCAGGGTTTTAAAATGTCAGTTTCCATTTCTGCATTCCTAACATCTATGATCTATTAGAAATCAAGACCACAAATGTCCTAACATCTATCACATTTAGAGAACAGGTCCCAAATATCAGAATTTGAACATTAATTTTCCTAAAAGAATGACTGCAAATGCAAGACAGAGCTCCTACCATGGTTTTTCTCATCATTTCCCCCTTATTAAAAAACTCATTGTTAGGGATTATGTATTCTAAAACATCCTGGGCCTATTTAATGTCATTTATTATTTCTCTGCTTTCACTCCACAGTTGTTTTCAGTGGCAGAACCATCTCCAGCTTTCACTGTGGATTTTTTTTTTTAGCTAGTCTTAAAGCAACCAAATGGCTTCCCTTGTGCCTCAGATGGTAAAGAATCTGCCTGCAATACAGGAGACCTGGGTTCAATCCTTGGAACAGGAAGATCTCCTGGAGAAGAGAATGGCAACCCACTCCAATATTCTTGCCTAGAGAATTCCATGGACAGAGGAGCCTGGTGGGCTACAGTCCATGGGCTGCAAAGAGTCGAACACGACTAAACAATTCTTTACTAAAATAAAACAAAAATGCTAGTCTAATTTATTTAACTATTTAACTGCTTTAATTCCTGTAGCCAGGAAAGGATGCAGGTAGGCAAAAGCAAAAGTAAGCTGTTTTGTCCTTTTATATCTTATTATATTATGATTCTTACATTATTTCTTTCTTTACAACATTCAGAATGCACATTCATCCATACATCCTAAGACTCTGCCTTGCAGAAACCTTTAGAAAAAAGGTGGTTTCGGAACAGCTCATGTTACTCCCTTAAATCTAGTGTGTACTGGGTGATGGTCTCCCTCAGGGATACACGCTGGTTCCTCCGGGAGGGAGCTGGTAAAAATCCTGATGGGAATACATTTGGAAAACATTTCAAGATGGTTCACATGCAACAGTTTCTGTTGCAGTTTCATTTGCTAATAATACTTTGTGAGCATCATATTATCTTATAATTTCAAGCAAAATCTCACTTATTATAATTAATAGGCGAGGCCTCCCTAAAACAAGAAAAGCTTCAAGTTTTAGAAAGTCATTTTATCTTGAAATCAGGGACACCACCACCAATGCAGTCAATTTAGATCTCCTTCACTACTGTCCACAGTAACTGGCACCAAAGCCAAGATCCTCCGTACCTGGTCCTCTGCCAAACGCGCGATTCCACTCCTCAATACCCCCTGCTGTGCGCGTTTCACAACATTCTAATCTGTGTTTTTGTCTCTTCTAGGTTTTAGTGCCTGACAGGTATTCACTTGACTACAGTCGTAGACTCTCTGAACTGACTTCCCCTAGAATGGCACTCCCGACTCAGCCAGATCCACCAACACTGTCCAGCGATCAAGGAAAACATTCTGCCCGATGCTGAGGTGCCAGGAACACTCTCAGCTGGTAGCTCTTTCCATCTAATCGACTGATCCTGCTGTGTAACATGGGCTCGCATCAAGTATCCTTTCAGTCACTCATAAGTCCCCAACCTCAGGCACCACGAATGTCTTAGTTATGTATTAGCTAAATGGCAAGAACTGGTTACAGTTTTTTCAGAAATATACATTTACCCAGAAAGAGCAAACACCAGGTTTAATAACAGTTGAGAATGCGTCAGACGAATTCCCAAGTTAACACCCCCACTCTGTGCTGTGTGCTCCTAGTGTAATGGTGCCGAGAACTACAGGCGGTGGTACAGAGGTGGAATGATGCACCCTCTGTGCTCAAGCATCACGGAACCTAGTCTCATCATTTAGCTAATATGTAACTAACACACTCGTGGTATACCTGAGGTTGAAGAATATGAATAACTGAAAGAAAAGTTGATGCAAGCCAGCATTGCTCAGCTGAATTAACTGATTAGATTTAAACACTTCAATACAAACAGAACCCTGCATTTTTTCACCTGGTGTTTTACAAGACAAACTTTAGTAATAGTAACCTATTTTTTAAGTAGAATATTTTCATTGATTTCTGAAAGATATAGAAGATAAATCTGAAGTATATTTTTACAAGTATATTGTTTTGAATAGTAACCTATTGTTAAAGGTGAGTTTTCCCTGGAAATACAAGATTAGACTATTTTCTAAGTTTTGGACATAGTTGAATTATCTGCTCTCCCATTAAACAGTGAGCAGGAAATAGATTTCTATTCATTTTTGTATCCCTAGTACCCACCACAGTACTTTGAATGGATCTGGCACTTAATATATGTTCTTTAAAGAAATGTATAGATTAATGATGAAAACGATAAACAATCAACCATCTTTTCACACTCACACCCTCAGGTAGGTGTTGGAACTATAATATTCTAATTTCCCAAATCTGTTCCCCCAACACACAATCCCCACAGTCACTGCTAAACTGATTTGAACAACAATCTATTGGGAAGAGAAAAAAGGTAAAAGGAAATGAAAAACAATAGATATAAAAATAATATATTGCATCTATATTATACTAAACACATATAAATATGTATTATAAAAGTGTGGCAGTTCTTGCCACACTTTTCCTTATTAACTAATTCGTTTAGGAATTACTCATCTAATGCACACTCGGCATCACTAACTACCCTTAAAGAGTGCTATACGGGAAGAGATTTGGGAATTGGTGGGAAACTGTCTTCAAATATTAGCAAACATAGAAAAACAGCATTTGTTCTGCTACCAAAGGTACAGTTAGTGTTGACAGGTAGAAGCTGTAGCCAACAAGATTTCTGCCAATTATAACAGAAGTTTTCCATCAGCTGATCTGTCCACCAGTAGAACTATCTTCTGCTTTCCTGCTCAATTACTGCTCCCTACCTCCTCCCAATGTTCACCTGAATAATTTCTACACATCTTGCAGTTGCCCAAATGTAACTTCTTTCTGAAAATCCTCTCTGACCTTCCAATCTAGAATACTTACTGCTGATATATTTTTTAATCACTCCACATTTATGTGGTCCCTCATCATACATTGCTGCAATTATTTGTAAAACTGTCTCTGGCTATTGGTCTTCCCCATTAGACTCTAAGTTCAGTGAAGGCATGGGCTATATCTTTCCTGTTCACCCTTGAAAATCTAACCCCAAGGATGTAATATCTGTTCAGTAACTGTTTTGCTTGAATGAATAAATGGATGGATTACATTGAGAATCAGGACCAGGTAACTTCCATAGTGTCTCCAAATTTTTTAATAGCCTTGTAATAGATTTTTATGAAAACTTTATTCTTAAAGTTATGCCTGGGGCTATAGACCTTAAAATTTGAATTTTAAAATGGAAATAACCTTTCCAGGTTATTTAAAGATTAATTATGTAAAGTGTACCTGTCACCCATGTACTTCTAATGAGTTTAATAATCAGCAAAGTATTGTGAAATTTATCTTATCCTAAACTTCAGAACTCTGCGTTATCTGATTCAAAAGGTACCTAAAGAACAAGAATGCAAGAGTTTCTCTCATTAATTAACCAAAAAGTAAAATAAATGAATTCCATAAAAAATACATTTACCAGACACTGACACTCAATTGTTTCTTATCATGCTGTAAGGTTTGCACATA
Source organism: Odocoileus virginianus (assembly GCF_023699985.2). NCBI lineage: Eukaryota > Metazoa > Chordata > Mammalia > Artiodactyla > Cervidae > Odocoileus > Odocoileus virginianus. The sequence continues at coordinate 19,916,477 of NC_069682.1, forward strand.
AATGAACTAAGAAACTAGCCAAATAGTTCAAACAGGTCCTATCACTCACCTTCTGACTGGTTCACTCACTAACTACACATATACAGAACATTCTATCGTACCATGAATCCACGGTTCACACATTTAATGTCCACCTGTTCACACACACTTGCATCTCCTAAGAAATCAGGATGCTTTCCTTTCATTATAATGGGTGACTCAAGCATGGAACATGGTATTTTTCCTTCCAGTTTCAAGACCACTTGAGACAAGAGGAAATGGGTGTTGGGTGACTTTGCTATGGATTTAAGGCACAATGTTACCCCTTATACATAAATCAATCACTTTGGAAACAAACAATAAGCTCCACCTATGACTGATTTTACTCATATTATAAATATCATATCCAATGGCACTGCTATCTACCAACTTTTTGAAAAATACAGGGTAGGCAAATGGGATGAAACTTAAAAGTTTAGTAAGAAAGTTTCACAGACTTAGCAGAACTTTCAGACGTTCAAACTAGAAAAAAACACTAGAATTGCTCAACCACAGTGACTGAACTTAACCTAGCCCCTCATAACTGCATCCAGGCAGGGCTGTGTTTAAATGGCTAAAGTCTGATTTCCCAACTCGGCAGTTCAAAGCTTTCAGCACAAGGGGTACAGGCTTCATGGCATCACCTATGGCTCAGATTTACAAAGGGCCAGAAGAGCAGAAAAAGAGCAGACCCTGAATGAAAGCTTTTCATCAGAGGCACAGAAGCAAATGCTAGGAAAGAAATGGGAAAATGGATACGTGCACTTAATTATCAGTGAAAATGAAAAGTAAACAACAACACAATGCCACACATCCATGGGAGCAATTGCCTCCAATTTTGGATGAAACTGAACTAAAGGCTGTTGAGGAGCGTAAAAATAGATTTTTACGTAGAAGTCATCATAAAGTCAGTGTGTTTAAGTCTGAATTTTACACAAAATATACCCTGCCCTTATTTTCATGACAAAATAATATTTTACTGACTTTGTACCAAATGTGAATGATCTAGAGAAATGTGTTTAATCGGTCTCTACGTATTTCTTGAAAGCTTAATCTGTGTCATTAATGCCATTAAACCCTGTCTCCACAGAGCCTGTTGAGTGGTAGTGAAGCAGATATTTAATACACACACACATACCTTTATATGACTAACACACACTGTGTTAAGAACTATGAAGAAAAGCAGAATGAAGAGAAATAGAGAGATATAATTTAAATCAGCAAGTCAAGGATGTGACATTTAAGCCAAAAGTTTGGGGGAAGGAGGGTGGAAGGGTGTGTGCTTGCCCACAATGGGAGATCCTTCAAGCCAATTAATACCCTTTACAATTGAAGGACAATACTTATTCCGTTTTAACAGCAATCTAAGAAGTAACATTTAGGTTTAAAACCCACTCTATTAAATACATCACATGCAACTTTAGAACAAATGCTAATTATTATAAATATAAATTTTTCTCTGATATTATAAAACTAAAGGTATTTCATTCATCACATAAACAAATTTCAGTTCATAAATTAAGAAGATAAATGAATATGTTAACAAAACAACCACTCAGAAGAATTTTTTTTAAGATAATGACTTAAATAACTACTGCCCTAATACTTAAGATACTTGTAAATATATCTCTTTATCTTGGCAGGTGAGATTTCACTTTTATTGTTTACTGATTTTCTTTTCATTACTTGGCCATTATCTTATGTTCCCCCTAGACTTTAAAAAGGGAAAGTTTACAACTATGGAAGCAAAGCTATTGGACAAGTTAACATAGGAATGAGTTTTGTTTTCATTCATTACCTTTTCTGGATTCAGTCTCACAGAGCTCAGTTTCCAGATAAAATGGGAGAATCATGCCCTCTCGCTTTCTCCTCCTGTCTTGTCATCAAGGTGTCTTATCTCTCCACACCACAGGCACTGTCCATCATCGCCTTCTCTCTCACAATCCTGTCTCACCCTTTCCCCCTGGCATCCTGCATTCTGCCCCAAGCTTCCCAGCTTACTACATTCCTAAATTATTTCCCTTCTGCATATTTGCTTGCCTTTGTGTGCACCTGTATTCATAATCCGTCATTAGTTTAGGAGCAAGAGAATATATGATCTTCAAAGTTGTCAATGAAAATAAGAAACTACACTTTCTGCCTTTGCTTTTAGTCAATGCACCTGAAATACAAAAGATCACACTGAGTCCATTCCAGAAGTTCTGAATATTCATCTGCCCAGTTTCTCCCTTTTCTGATGAGTTTATACACCATGAGATCAGCAAAACGTTCACTAAAAAACAAAAATGTGACTTGCAAATTACAATCTGCTTAAATATCTGATCATTCAGCTGTTAAATGATTTGAGATTTGTTTTTAAGTCTGCCTAAAAAACCTTCGAGCATGCTGTCGCTTCAGTCGTGTCTGACTGTGTGACCCCCATGGACCTTAGCCCACCAGGCTCCTCTGTCCATGGAACTTCCCAGGCAAGAATACTGGAGTGGGTTGCCATTTCCTTCTCCAGGGGACTGTCCCAACCCAGGGATCAAACCCAAATCTCCTGCATTGGCAGGCAAATTCTTTGCCACTGAGCCACCTGGGAAGCCCCTAAAACTTTTCCTAAGCACTTGCAAATAAGACCGTGAAGAAAAATTCTAAGACTGAAATTTAAGGGCCAGTCTTACTATACTTCATTTTGTGCAAGAATTCAAAATGCAGAGTGGAAAATTCTTCTGAATAGCTATGGTAAAATTATTCCTGGGAAATAATGCAGTGTTTCTATGGGTCAGGCAATATTTTAAGTTGCTCACAGTAGTTTATTTAATCCTCACAACAACCCTAAGAAGCAGTACTGCTCCATGTCACTTTACAGGTCAGGAAACTGCAGATGGAGAAATTAAGCCACCTGTTCAAAGTCACTCGATGAGCCAGCAGCAAAACCAGGAGCAGGGGTCCAGCTCCACAGCCCTTTTATTAATCACCCAGCCAAGCTGCACAGCTTTTCTACACCACCAGTGGACCTCTGTGCCCCCAGAAAAGGCTGAAATCCTAAGTCAGGAAATCTAAAGCGATACTGGAAGAGCTACCAGGTGCGTGCCAATACCCACTTCAGCAAGTGTTGTTTGGACTGAGAAAAGCTCGGAATCACAGCCTTTCTCAGGCCCTCCAGAGCTAAGAACATGGCAGGTCTTCTCAATTGTCCAGATACTATTTTATGTTCTTCAGTTAGATTTTATAGTTCTCCTCATTTACCTCTCTCCGTTTTGAAATGTAACCCAATTAAGACATTTGCAACTTGAGGAAAGGACATTTTCAAAGTTGAAAACACTATATACATGCATAAAAATTACTGTTTACTGTCATTGTTGACTTTACAAATGTTACCTTTTTCCATTAAGAGAATTGTTAAATTTTTATATAGTCAAGCATGTCTAATTATTCTTTTAGAGCTTCTGGATCTCCAATTTTAAGAATAACTGTTATCCCTATGTGGTATATACAGTCTCCTGGATTTTTTTTAAGATTTTAAAATTATTTTTTTGTTTACATTCATATCTTTAATCCATCTGGAATTCATTTTGTAGATGGTTTAAGATTCAGGTCCAATTTTATTTTTACCCTGAAGGATGGCCAGTTATGTCAGCACCATTTATTAACTAATATAACTTTCTCCCACTGACTTAAACCAAAACTTTTATCATATATTAAATTCTTATACACATTAGAGTCTATTTCAGGATTCCCCCATTTAACCTACTGATTATTTTATCTCTTAAATATCAATTCCATATTGATTTCATTTCAGTGGTTTTATACTATGTTATAGTAACTCACAATGTAAGTTCCCCTTCACTGGTCTTTACTTTAATACTTTTGAAGGCTATTTTCAGGCATTTCCTTGCCATTCAAACTCTAAGATCATTTATCCATACTTCAAAAAATATTATTGGATTCTAATTGAAATTGCATGATATTTGAGTATTAATTTTGGGAAAGTTGTAATTTTTATCTATTGACATGTTCAGCCAAAGATATGGCATGCCTGTATATTTCTTCAGATCCTTTTAATGATTTCAGTGTTTTCTTTATTGTCATTACCTGGTTTCAAATTTGTGATTAAAGCACTTAAACATTGAGAAAATTGTCATTTTTCTTACTAATAATTCTGTTTATGAACATATAGATAGAAATTTAATTATTCATCTAATCTAATTGATATGACTATCGCTAAGTTTCAGAAATTCTAGGAAATGTGACAACATGGCTGAACTCATTGGAAAAAGCTAGAATTTGATACAGGAGAAAAGAACACTTAGTTTCACGCTCAAAACTGGACAAATTTTATCCCTTAGTGAAATTTACAATTATTATAATCCTATCTGATATGGTTACAGGAACATTATCTTTGTATATTCTCGACATTAAAGACATTATCTAAAGTAAAATATTTTCCAGTGCTGCTAGAAACAAAATCTCTGAATAAAATCATTGTGAAGTATCGCTAGATTCTTACTTGACTAGAAAGTTTAGAAGCTTCCACAGCATGTTCAAAATCTGGTCTTCCAATTACAGCAGGCTCTTTATTCATTACTCCTTGCCCTTTCTTGTATTCAGCCTAAAATGAATAAGAAAATATCAGATATTTCTATTTTCCAGCAAAAAATTACACTGAGAATAGCCAAAATAAAATTAATAGACTGTCAGCCCATAAAAAAATATTCCTTATAACTCACCAAATTCTAAAATGCTGACTGCTAAGAAGAAACTGATTTTATAAAAACAATGTTTTTTATAGTAAAATAATTACTAAGCTTGAGTCTGTGAATCCAGTCATCATCATCATTATGTTTATGTTATCCAGGAGGAATTTCTAGATAATTAAGACTCTGCATTCTGCATACACATGTCTTTTATGTTTAGTCTTAGTAACTGATCTAACCCCATCTGGTTAACATGCAGCTGAATTTAGTAAATAATTATTTATTTTTAAGATGAGTACAGCCTATGCTACTTAATCATTTGGTTCAAGTTAAGTCATCATTTTTTAACCAGAATGTAAGAAATGTTTAAGTAAAATGGTATTTGCCAAGATGGATGTCTTAGGGAAAAGAAAAACAGCCATGATGCACAGGAAATGTGCATGGGTAAATGCTGACTAACAAGAACCCGCACAATTAACAGGAACAAGATGGAAAAAAGGCCAAAGTGAAGTTCTCTGGGACAAGATGAGAGACAATATGGAACCAGATGAATGACAAGCTTGACTCTCAGGCCGAAACACGTGAATGTTATCTTAGGCCTGAGCAGTATTTATTTTTTTTTAAAGTATTACAACACAAGCCATAGTCAAGTGTGATCAATTTCTGTACATATCCAAATAATTTACACAAAGAGATAATTCAGATAAAAAATTGAGATGTCATTAATTCAGATTGACACATTTCACTAATTAAATTAATCACCCAACTACCAAAGCCATGCTTTCAATTCTGCTCAAGACAAGAAAGAGAGATTACATCGCTTATGATCTTGGAGATCTGTGTCGCCATCTTGATGTCTGGTCTGTCAAGCTCTGCATTATACATGTGGGTGTCCTGTACATCTTTTCTATAAAAAATCTGATGGAAGAGACAGTTTTGATCAAAAAAAAAAAGAGAGAGAGAGAAAGGAAATGAGTAATGTCATACAGCTGCTAGCTTTAATGTCCCTAATGTAATTTATCCTCGCCATAATCATCTAAGAAAGTCACTGATTATAACTTAAAAAAATTTTATTATGTGCAACATTTATTTTTTTTATTATACCAATGACATTGACATTATTGCATATGAACTGAATTCATACAACATAAAAAATATAATTCCAAGACCATGGCACAAAACGAAGCTTATAGGATTTTACATATACTACCCTTAAAAGCATGTCATTATGGATAAATGTAGATAGGCATATTCACATATAGAGTGTCCTCAATCAAGGGCATTAACTTGTCGATCACATAGTCTTGACTCCCAATGGATACAGGATAAGCTCCAGTACACAAATATAGAGAGTCATTTCCTGGGGTGAGGGTATGTGAAACTCTGGAATTCTGTGCCTTGTACACTCCCAGCCACACCTTTCTCTTCCTTTCCTGATTGGACTCTTCAAATGCCCCTTATCTGGGAGGCCTAGTGATGGGTGCTGATAGTTTTATTCCAGTAAATATCATTGCAATGTCTTGATCCTCCAACAACAAAAGGATTCACATTAAGAAATAGCCAACAACAACAACAAAAGAAATAGCTGTCCTCTGAATGCACATTAGATACAATCAAATCAAAGTATAGAAAACAGAGATTTAAAGATATATATATATATATAGCCAAATATGCTTCAGGTGACAGCTGCCATTCAGAATAACTTGACTGACAAATGGAAGGAGAGACCAGAAGCCAACTCATATAACCCATGATGGGCAACATCTCACTGTCTACCTGCTTCTCTATTTCCTGAGACTAGTCATGGACTGAAAAGATGAAGTTCTATTGCAAATTCACCAGTGGGTGGGCTGGTCAACTTGTCCATTACATTAGAGTTTATTAAATTTATAATGCAAAGCATGTAGTAATGGTCATTTTCAAAATGTCTTCACTTTTTCAAGACATAAAAGGTAGAACACAGAAATGTACAACTGAACACATAAAGAATGCACAATTAACTGCATTTGTACACAACAGGTGTTTCTTTTTCTTTTCTCTTTTCTTTTGGCTGCACTGTGCAGCCTGTGGGATCTTGGGATCTTAGTTCCCAGACCAGGGATTGAACCCACTCCTTTGGCAGTGAAAGCTTGGAGTCCTAGGGAATGCCCACAAATTTCCCAAAACATAATCTTTTTTTTTTTTTAATAAATTTTTGGCTGCATCACACAGTTTGCTGGATCTTAGCTCCCTGACCAGGGATTGAACCCTCCTGCAGTGGAAGCATGGAGTCTTAACCACTGGACCTCTAGGAAATCCCTCAAAACAAGTACTTCTAATATGTCTGCAAACTTTCTGCAGTAGCATCATCTAAAGTACTTATTAAAAATTTAGATTCCTGAGGTCCATCCTCAATCCTCTGTAACAGAATTTTGCTAAATGGGGCCCAAGAATCTGCATTTTAATGAATTCCCCAGTTGACCACTAAAAATCAGTGTTCTAGATAATAGTGATGCATCTTGTTATCTTCCTTTCAACCCTACAGTGTTAAAAAAGATGTGCTTTTTTACTTCTTTAAAAAATAATATCAAGTATAAGGAATGATAATGTGTTAATACTTTCATAGGCTCCCTAATGCATTATATTATTTTATTTCAATGAAGCATGTATATACACTTCTATTTAAGACCATGCATTGGCTTCACCATTGACTAAACTATGTTTATAATCATGAGCCTGTCTGACAAGTGAACACAGCTTAAATATAATTAGCATAATTTTGGCAAGAACGTCTGTTTTCTTCACCGCTTCTATTTTCATAGGCTTAACAAGCAATTTTAAGTCAGGTTTGTGCACACAGGTAGCAAAAGATATAAGCTGAAAACTGAGTTATTTGGTTGGGTAAATTTAAAATCTTCAGGGATTTAAAATAAGCCAATTTTGATTGGTTTCAAAAAGCAACACACTCATCTACAAATGATGGCCAATCAACCTCAGGCTGCACAGAGTTAAACACAAGCTGTGTAAACAAAAACGGACTCTCAGGTGAAAACAAACCAAAATTACTACCCACCTACAAGCCTGTTTCTAAGTTACTACATTCAGATGAAAAGCCATGGGGGGGAATGTCTTTTTGTTTATAAAAGAGTGAGTGTAAAAATGGAAACCCTTACTTTTTGAAAAGAGCTGCAACCTCTCAGAAATCTATGCTTTACATGGGTTTCCTAATTATATGCTGTTCAGCCTAATGACTGCGTGGAGAGAGGTGAACAACACAAAGGCGGCGGGACTGGGACAATGAATGGGGCCCCATCATCCATGTAAATTGCAAATTAGATGCCGGCATATGTGACTCAAAACAAATATTAAGATTGACATGAGCTGCTCATTCAAACAAGCGGATACCATGGAGAAAAGCCCAGGGGCCTGGTCACTACAGATCTCCCAGGATATCAAGGCTTGGGGATGCTCCCCAGGAACGGGGGCTGATGCTGAGGCACACAGAGCCACAAGCTCCTGCTCTGCGCTCCCTGCAAGGATGCCTGAACACGGGTGGTGTAGAGACAACGTGGCCTGAGCAGACTACTCACGTTCCTCCACCTCGCCTGTGACTTAGGGCTGAGGGAAACTCATCTGACATTTCTCAAATATCTGCACTAGGTATTTCCTCCCTTCTTCAGCCCATCCGAATAATCCAAACCCTAAATGCAGTGTTTTCTGAAGAATCAAACCTTAAATGCTCACTGAATTGGAACAATGGGTGGGCTCCCATTCTCCAGGCAGTCTTCTCATGGCAAGATGGTGTTCTATATAAAACTGCTTTGAATAAGAAGAAAGATAGGGGTTCCTAAAAGTCATCAACCCAGGACAGGTGCTGGCCTGAGGGCCCATGATTTATTTTACCTCATTTTAAATTAATGTTTTGTTCCCTAACGTGTCCTCAGAGGACAAGAAGAGAATGAAAAAGAAGGCAGAGGGAGGAGCAATGAAATGGGAGGGGGCAAAGAGGGAAAAAGGAAGAAGATGGGAAAGGAGCTGGAGAAATAAGAAGTCATTTAAGACAGTTTATGATGTCAGTGAGTGAAAGTCAGTCATGTCTGACTCTTTACGACCCCATGGTCTACACAGTCCATAAAATTCTCCAGGCCAGAATACTGGAGTGGGTAGCCTTTCCCTTCTCCAAGGGATCTTCCCAACCTGGGGATCAAACCCAGGTATCCCACATTGCAGGCAGATTCTTCACCAGCTGAGCCACAGGGAAACCCAGTTTATTATGTACCAGGTACATATTAAGGACATCATATTCACTGCCTCACTCACACATTTCTTAAATGAATGAGTCATAAGGATTTATATTCATTAAGCCCAAGTTGCCTTTATTACTCTATTTCAAATTTTTTCTTAATTTAAACTAGTTATTCTCACTAATGAACATTAGACTAATTCTAATAAGTTCCACAAAGGAAACAAATGGACTTTTAATGAACACTGCACTAAACCAACCAAATGATTTTACGGAAAAATATATCTCAACAATATTTTAGTCTGTTCCCAGGAGGAAAATGTATATTTCTCAATTTCTTTAAATTTCTTATTATAGCTTTCAATGAAGTTTCATCCTTATTTTCTATAAGTCTTATATAGGTTAAAACACAACAATTATGACATTAATATCACATTTAAATATTTATTTTGTACTCAAGATAAACTGCTCTATATTTTAGCAGTATGTAATATTTCCAAAAAGACCAACTATGGCTTCTTCCTCAGAAGTACTGAGAATTATTACTTTACATGCTTGATCTCTTTCTCCTGCCTTTTTATTTCCCCAGTGAATTTACTTCTTTGCCCATTTCCATTCATCTGTATCATTTTCCTAAATTACTCCTTTGTTCCTTTGTAGTGGACATGTGTATGTTTTTTTCTTTTTAAATCCACCTTTTGCTGTTGTTTTAGTCACTAAGTCATGTCCAATTCTTTGCAACCACGTGGGCTATAGCCCATTAGTCTCCTCGGTCCATGGAACTTCCCCAGACAAGAATCCTGGAGTGAGTTACCAATTCCTTCTCCAGGGGATCTTCCCACCCAAGGAACTGAACCCTCAAATCCTGCATTGCAGGCGAATTCATTACCACTGGGAAACCCAAAAATCTTCCAGGTACTTTTTATTTGGAAACTGCCCCTCCCCCTCCCTCCCTCCATGTGACTTGGTGAGGCTATCAGCAGCAGCCTTCCTTCCTGGTGACAGGAGTGGCCACGTGACAGGCTATCCAATCAAAGACCCCAACCCTCTGGAAACTAAAATAGAGGGCAGATACATAAACAAGCAAGGTCAGAGTCATTAATGGATCTGAGGCTGGGGGAGAAAGAACTGCTGTCCTTTCCTCTGGGATCGGCGGCAGTGAAGATGATTTAGTTTTGAAAACACCAGCCTTGAGACCAGCTAGACAGATCTGATCTGCAAATGAAGTCATGGAGAAGAAAGAAGAGCCAAGAGACAGGGAAAGAAGGGGGTCCTCACAACACTGTGGAGCCTCTGGAGCCAGTTACACCTAAAGGTAGCTCTACGCAAACCAATAAATTCTCATTTTTCGCTTGAGCTAATGTGAGATGGATTTCTGTTACTGAATCCACAAACTCCAAACGTAGCCTCCATTTCATATGTTTTTCTGCAATGTCAACTCTATTCTTTATTGCCTCCAATAAAGATTTTAACTCTATCACCTGAAGCTAATATAATATTGATAGATCAATTATAGTTAAGTTTTAAAAAATTTTAATTCTATCAAAATCTGTCATGGAATTTCTTCTTTATATTACCATGTTCACTTACCCTCTCAGCTTGCATTTTCATCTCATTTTATTGTCTTTTAATTTCAGTTTATTCCCCCCTAATAATCTTTCTACTTTCATTTCATAAGGCCATGTTTTTGCATGTTCCTTACATTCATGCAGTTTATTGTGATACACACAGTCAAAGGCTTTGGCATAGTCAATAAAGCAGAAATAGATGTTTTTCTGGAACTCTCTTGCTTTTTCAATGATCCAGCAGATGTTGGCAATTTGATCTCTGGTTCCTCTGCCTTTTCTAAAACCAGCTTGAACATCTGGGAGTTCACAGTTCATGTATTGCTGAAGCCTGGCTTGGAGAATTTTGAGCATTACTTTACTAGCGTGTGAGATGAGTGCAATTGTGTGGTAGTTTGAACATTCTTTGGGATTGCCTTTCTTAGGGATTGGAATGAAAACTGACCTTTTCCACTCCTGTGGCCACTGCTGAGTTTTCCAAATTTGCTGGCGTATTGAGTGCAGCACTTTTACAGCATCATCTTTCAGGATTTGAAATAGCTCAACTGAAATTCCATCACCTCCACTAGCTTTGTTAATAGTGATGCTTTCTAAGGCCCACTTGACTTCACATTCCAGGATGTCTGGCTCTAGGTGAGTGATCACACTATTGTGATTATCTGGGTCGTGAAGATCTTTTTTGTACAGTTCTTCTGTGTATTCTTGCCACCTCTTCTTAATATCTTCTGCTTCTGTTAGGTCCATACCATTTCTATCCTTTATCGAATCCATCTTTGCATGAAATGTTCCCTTGGTATCTCTAATTTTCTTAAAGAGATCTCTAGTCTTTCCCATTCTGTTGTTTTCCTCTATTTCTTTGCACTGGTCGTTGAGCAAGGCTTTCTTTTCGTTCCTTGCTATTCTTTGGAACTCTGCATTCAAATGGTAATATCTTTCCTTTTCTCATTTGCTTTTCGCTTCTCTTCTTTTCACAGCTATTTGTAAGGGCTGCTCAGACAGCCATTTTGCCTTTTTGCATTTCTTTTCCATGGGGATGGCCTTGATCCCTCTCTCCTGTACAATGTCATGAACCTCCGTCCACAGTTAATCAGGCACTTTGTCAATCAGATCTAGTCCCTTAAATCCATTTCTCACTTCCACTGTACAGTCAGACGGGATTTGATCTAGGTCATGCCTGAATGGTCTAGTGGTTTTTCCTACTTTCTTCAATTTAAGTTTGAATTTGGCAATAAGGAGTTCATGATCTGAGCCACACTCAGCTCCTGGTCTTGTTTTTGCTGACTGTATAGTGCGTCTCCATCTTTGGCTGCAAAGACTATAATCAATCTGATTTTGGTGTTGACCATCTGGTGATGTCCATGTGTAGAGTCTTCTTTTGTGTTGTTGGAAGAAGGTGTTTGCTATGACCAGTGCGTTCTCTTGGCAAAACTCTATTAGCCTTTGCCTTGCTTCATTCCATACTCCAAGGCCAAATTTGCCTGTTACTCCAGGTGTTTCTTGACTTCCTACTTTTGCATTCCAGTCCCCTACAATGAAAAGGACGTCTTTTTGGGTGTTAGTTCTAAAAGGTCTTGTAGGTCTTCATAGAACTGTTCAACTTCAGCTTCTTCCGTTGGGGCATAGGCTTGGATTATTGTGATACTAAATGGTTTGCCTTGGAAGTGAACAGAGATCATTCTGTCATTTTTTAGATTGCATCCAAGTACTGCATTTTGGACTCTTTTGTTGACCATGAAGGCTATTCCATTTCTTCTAAGGGATTCCTGCCCACAGTAGTAGATATAATGGTCATATGAGTTAAATTCACCCATTCCAGTCCATTTCAGTTGACATTCACTCTTGCCATCTCCTGTTTGACTACTTCCAATTTGCCTGATTCATGGACCTAACATTCCAGGTTACTATGCAATATTGCTCTTTACAAAAGCCTTGACTGTGTGGATCACAATAAACTGTGAAAAATTCTTAAAGAGATGGGAATACCAGACCACCTGACCTGCCTCTTGAGAAACCTGTATGCAGGTCAGGAAGCAGCAGTTAGAACTGGACATGGAACAGCAGACTGGTTCCAAATAGGAAAAGGGGTACATCAAAGGTGTATATTGTCACCCTGCTAATTTAACTTATATGCAGAATACATCATGAGAAACGCTGGGCTGGAAGAAGCACAAGCTGAAATCAAGACTGCCAGGAGAAATATCAATAACCTCAGATGTGCAGATGACATCACCCTTATGGCAGAAAGTGAAGAGGAACTGAAAAGCCTCTTGATGAAAGTGAAAGAGGAGAGTGAAAAAATTGGCTTAAAGCTCAACATTCAGAAAACTAAGATCATGGCATCTGGTCCCATCGGTTCATGGGAAATAGATGGGGAAACATTGGAAACAGTGTCAGATTTATTTTTTTGGGTTTCAAAATCACTGCAGATGGTGACTGCAGCCATGAAATTAAAAGACTCCTTGGAAGGAAAGCTTTGATCAACCTAGATAGTATATTAAAAAGCAGAGACATTACTTTGACAACAAAGGTCCATCTAGTCAAGGCTATGGCTTTTCCACAGCCTTGGTCATGTATGGATGTAAGAGTTGGACTGTGAAGAAAACTGAGCGCCAAAAAATTGGTGCTTCTGAACTGTGGTGTTGGAGAAGACTCTTGAGAGTCCCTTGGACTGCAAGGAAATCCAATCAATCCATCCTAAAGGAGATCAGTCCTGGGTGTTCATTGGAAGGACTGATGCTGAAGCTGAAACTCCAGTACTCTGGCCACCTCATGCAAAGATTTGACTCATTGGAAAAGACCCTGATGCTGGGAGGAATTGGGGGCAGGAAGAGAAGGGGATGACAGAGGATGAGATGGCTGGATGGCATCACTAACTCGATGGACATGAATTTCAGTAAACTCCAGGAGTTGGAGATGGACAGGGAGGCCTAGCATGCTGCGATTCATGGGGTCGAAAAGAGTTGGACACGACTGAGTGACTGAACTGAACTACATTCATGCAGGGTATCCCATGTGCCAGGTACTGTAGTTCTACACACTTTAAACACATGAATTTAGTAAATCTTCACCCCACCACTGTTGTGCCAGCCTGTACTCAACTCAGCTCCATCAACACTCCCTATCGAGGCTGGAACTAGTTATCCAGAAGAATCTTTTTTCTTGTATCACTCTTGGTTGGACTCAGCCAATAAGAAAAACTTTCAATTAGAAATTGAAAATGAAGTAAAATGGAAGCCTTTATTATCCATGTACAGCCAGACTGAGCACTTAGCAAAGGACTCCCAGTGACTCTGCAGCAAGCTTTTCATGTTTTGACAACAGTGATCTGAGATTCTTCAATAGGTGAGTTAATAAACTAGAAAAAAGCCAAACCTCCACCATGACAGTCCTTAGTGAAAGGCAATTATTTGGCGATGTGAAGATTGAGAACTGAGGGATGGCAGGCAGCATGGAAACCACAGACAGACACCTGTGTAGCCAAGGGCAAAGTGAGGAGATAGAGTAAGAGAAGTCAAATCCAACTGGCCCCAAACTTACTCATTCCCTTCACTACTCTGGTGAAAGTTAACACAATTCTTGGTGAGAAGAAACTGCTGGATAGGATAGGTTTGTAGGACAGAAGTGAATAGTATGATCTGTACTTAGTCATAATCTCAAAACACCAGTTTAGTCATCCTCAAGAAATTCTTTTGTCATAAACTCTCACATTAGGAAAGCTCTCTAAGTGTCATTAAGTAGGCACATGGACTGGAAATTCCATCTTAATAAGGCTTATTTCTGTTTAGGTATGTTTCATGTAAAAAAAACTATTAAATAATTAAGTTGTAAACATTATTTTTCAAAGAAAATATAAATCTCTGAAATATAAGTAAATGGAGGATCTGATATTCATCAGAAAACACATTTTTTTCAATTTTCTAAATGATGGAGCTTTATCATTATTAGCAGTATTATCATTGTTGATAAAAGCATTTTAGAGTTGATAAAAGTTTCCATTTTTATGATTAATTTTATCACCACCACAATCTTATGAAGAAAGCAGAATAGATATTATTAACTATTCTGCCTTAGAGATGAACAAAACCTAATACACCTATTTTAATACTAAATTCTAAAAGCACTATTTCTGTAAGTTACATCAGGGAATTACAGGATAATAAATGTTTTTCAAGTATCTTTTTAGTGATTTACTTATTCTTAAGATTTTTCTCTTTCTGATGGAATAGAAATTTTGTCTACTGATAAGTTTTGGGTTTTTTCCCCAATTATTTTTATTAGTTGGAGGCTAATTACTTTACAATATTGTAGTGGTTTTTGCCATACATTGACATGAATCAGCCATGGATTTACATGTGTTCCCCATCCTGAACCCCGCTCCCACCTCAATCCCCATCCCATCCCTCTGGGTCATCCCATTGCACCAGCCCCGAGCACTTGTCTCATGCATCCAACCTGGACTGGCGATCTGTTTCATACTTGATAATATACATGTTTTGATGCAGCTCTTTCAGATCATCCCACCCTCACCTTCTCCCATAGAATCCAAAAGTCTGTTCTATACATCTGTGTCTCTTTGTCTGTCTTGCATATAGAATTATCATTACCATCTTTCTAAAGTCCATATATATGTGTTAGTATACTGTATTGGTGTTTTTCTTTCTGGCTTACTTCACTCTGTATAATGGACTCCAGTTTCATCCACCTCATTAGAACTGATTCAGATGAATTCTTTTTAATGGCTGAGTAATATTCCATTGTGTATATGTACCACAGCTTTCTTATCCGTTCATCTGCTGATGGACATCTAGGTTGCTTCCATGTCCTGGCTATTATAAACAGTGCTATGATGAACACTGGGGTGCATGTGTCTCTTTCAGATCTGGTTTCCTCAGTGTGTATGCCCAGGAGTGAGATTGCTGGGTCATATGGCAGTTCTATTTCCAGTTTTTTAAGGAATCTCCACACTGTTCTCCATAGTGGCTGTACTAGTTTGCATTCCCACCAACAGGGTAAGAGGGTTCCCTTTTCTCCACACCCTCTCCAGCATTTATTGCTTGTGACTTTTGGATAACAGCCATTCTGACTGGCGTGTAATGGTACCTCACTGAGGTTTTGATTTGCATTTCTCTGATAATGAGTGATGTTGAGCATCTTTTCATGTGTTTGTTAGCCATCTGTATGTCTTCTTTGGAGAAATGTCTGTTTAGATCTTTGGCCCATTTCTTGATTGGGTCATTTATTTTTCTGGAATTGAGCTGCAGGAGTTGCTTGTGTATTTTTTAGATTAATCCTTTGTCTGTTTCTTCATTTGCTATTATTTTCTCCCATTCTGAGGGCTGTCTTTTCATCTTGCTTACAGTTTCCTTTGTTGTGCAAAAGCTTTTAAGTTTCATTAGGTCCCATTTGTTTATTTTTGCTTTTATTTCCAATATTCTGGGAGGTAGGTCATAGAGGATCCTGCTGTGATTTATGTCAGAGAGTGTTTTGCCTATATTCTCCTCTAGGAGTTTTATAGTTTCTGGTCTTATATTTAGATCTTTAATCCATTTTGAGTTTATTTTTGGTATGGTGTTAGAAAGTGTTCTAGGTGCATTCTTTTACAGGTGGTTGACCAGTTTTCCCAGCACCACTTGTTAAAAAGGTTGCCTTTTCTCCATTGTATATTCTTGCCTCCTTTGTCAAAGATAAGGTGTCCATAGGTACATGGATTTATCTCTGGGCTTTCTATTTTGTTCCATTGATCTATATTTCTGTCTTTGTGCCAGTACCATACTGTCTTGATGACTGTGGCTTTGCAGTAGAGCCTGAAGTCAGGCAGGTTGATTCCTCCAGTTCCATTCTTCTTTCTCAAGATTGCTTTGGCTATTTGAGGTTTTTTGTATTTCCATACAAATTGTGAAATTCTTTTTGTTCTAGTTCTGTGAAGAATACCGTTGATAGGGATTGCGTTGAATCTATAGATTGCTTTGGGTAGTATACTCATTTTCACAATATTGATTCTTCCAATTCATGAACATGGTATATTTCCCATTCTGTTTGTGTCCTCTTTGATTTCTTTCATCAGTGTTTTATAGTTTTCTGTGTATAGGTCTTTTGTTTCTTTAGGTGTATATACTCCTAAGTATTTTATTCTTTTTGTTGCAATTGTGAATGGTATTGTTTCCTTAATTTCTCTTTCTGTTTTCTCATTGTTAGTGTATAGGAACGCAAGGGATTTCTGTGTGTTAATTTTACATCCTGCAACTTTACTATATTCATTGATTAGCTCTAGCAATTTTCTAGTAGAGTCTTTAGGGTATTCTATGTAGAAGATCATGTCATCTGCAAACAGTGAGTTTCACTTTTTCTTTTCCTATCTGGATTCCTTTTATTTCTTTTTCTGCTGATTGCTGTGGCCAAAAACTTCCAAAACTATGTTGAATAGTAGTGGTGAGGGTGGGCACCCTTGTCTTGTTCCTGATTTTAGGGGAAATGCTTTCAATTTTTCACTATTGAGAATAATGTTTGCTGTGGGTTTGTCATATATAGCTTTTATTATGTTGAGGTATGCTCCTTCTATTCCTGCTTTCTGGAGAGTTTTTGTCAGAAATGGATGTTGAATTTTGTCAAAGGCTTTTTCTGCATCTATTGAGATAATCATATGGTTTTTATCTTTCAATTTGTTAATGTGGTGTATTACATTGATTGATTTGTGGATATTAAAAAATCCTTGCATTCCTGGGATAAAGCCCACTTGGTCATGATGTATGATTTTTTTAATATGTTGTTGGATTCTGTTTGCTAGAATTTTGTTAAGGATTTTTGCATCTATGTTCATCAGTGATATTGGCCTATAGTTTTCTTTTTTGTGGCAAAAATATGGAACGCTTCATGAATTTGTGTGTCATCCTTGTGCAGGGGCCATGCTAATCTTCTCTGTATCATTCCAATTTTAGTATATGTGCTGCCAAAGTGAGCACTACTGATAAGTTTTTATTAATGTTAAGAAAGTACATATATCATTCTTGAAAAGAGTATTATGTCTTTGGTTTCCCCTGATGAATACCTTTCTAATATACATTGAATTGATTACCAATATGGTATTTTGGGAAAGCTTACCACTCTAATTTCATTAAAATCTACACAGATCACATTATTTATAAAACTTAAAATGGCAGCTAAAATTTGTTTAACTTAACTTTAGAAGTACTGCTCTTCATGCCTCTGATAAGATTGATGAAAACTAATAATGTTACTGAGGTTTTCATTCCAAACCCATCTTTTGGAGAAAGTAACAGGATAGAATATCTCCAGTTTCTTTAATTACATTAGAAAAATTTGGCAGGGGTACATCCCTGAAGATACAAAATAAATAAATAAATAAAAGATGAGCTGTTTTTAATCATTTTTTGATAACAGTATCAACAAGATAGGTGGTTAAATGGGTTCAGGAACCTTGTGAATATGCCCTTCTGACCTAAATGCTTCTTAACATAGATTTCATATTGATTTGGCCTTCCTAGAAATCTAACTTCGTTTCATTGTTTTGAATTAACAATGATATCACCCTAAACTCTTAAATCACTCTTTAAAACTGAAGGAGGACCAAACAGAACTAGTATTTTCTGAACTGGCTCTTCAACAGAGCCCTTTACATATCATACCTAATTTATCACTTGCAAGAGCTCTCTGAGGTTGATTTCATTACCCCAATTTTACATATAAAAAAAAAAAACAGATTTGGAAGTATGTGTAACTTGTCCAAGGTTATCCAGGCAACATGTGGCAAAAGAAGCCTTTTATCCCTGGCCTGACTCCCAACTCCTTTTCTGACCTGTGTGACAGTGGAGGATATTATGAGAAATTATTTTTTCCTGTTTCATGATCATTGAACTTGAGGGTGAAAGAAAAGACCACTGCCCCCAGAATACTCTTCCCCTTGGAACTCTCAGTTATTCTGAGGTGGAAATTTAGTCAGCTAGTCACAAGGAATCTCTTCTCAGCCTGCTATTCACATCTCCAAAGGTATAAAGGACAGTCAGCCTCTAAAAGAAAAATGATTCCATCTGGCCCATTGATCAGTGTTCTAATAAAAAGTCTGACCAGAAAGGAGGTAGAAATTAAAAGCTTTGAACTGTAACTGTCCCAGTTTCTTGGTTCTCTAACAGATATCAGAAAGTTGACTTGATTTTGGTGAAAACATAAAAAGAAAAATCAAGGTGCTCACATGTATTGTTTCTAGGAAAATCAGATACACACGTGACAACATATTTTGTTTTAAATTAGTAAGTCATTAATATAGTGCAAAGAGACATTTCACATTATGAAAAGGTAATTCTGTTAAACTCTCTACAAATGAATTTCATTTTACTGAAGTCTTATGGGAGACACAGTTTTGTATTTCACGGAGATGCTGTGGCCTCACCTACTGAACCAAGACACGTTCTTGGTTTCCTGTGTTTTTCAAGACCCACAATTAAATTTCATATCGTAGGGACAACAAATGTATTATTCTAAGTGACTTGACTCTAGGGGAATATCAACTACTTCACAGGTAGAATACAAATATCATTCTCACTTTAAATCTGAGTAAACAGTCTTAAAGACTTTCAAAATCCCATTATACGTACAAACTTTGCATGTAAAGGTTGAGCCGAGGAGGCAGAGGAGTGTAAGTAAACACATCCTTCTCCCATAAGTACACAGTATTGAATGAAGGAGAAAGGGGCTTTCTACTCTATTCCCTCAATCCCTCAATCAAAGACCTTTTAAAAGAAAAGGCAGAGTTAAAATAATAACCTCAGCTCCACGGTGAGGAACTTCTGTATTTGAATTTCATTGAATTATAGAGTTAGATAGCATCTCCTGAGGGTCTATAAAGTGTCAGCCACCTCCCCAGACCACCACGACCACCCTCTAACCCACACCATTTACAGAAATTCAAAGTTTCTTCAGGTCAAAACAGTGGAGGCCCAGGGTCTCAGTTTTTCTCTCCCACAAGAGCACAGCATCCTTTGATCTGAAATCTAACGATAATCTATTTTGACCTATATTTTAAAAATTTCATTTAAAATCTTGACACAATAACCAGAGAGTGACCTTTAAGAGGGAGGCAGTAGATTGTAACAAAAAGAGTGGACTGGGGAGTTTGATTCTTCAGTCTCATTTTCTTCATCTACAAAATGGGAATCAGTACATGGATTCTGTGAGAACTGGAAATGATCAAAGCCTTGGCACAGTTCCTTGTGCACGGCAGTGCTCACTAAGTGGTTGTTATTATGGCTGTGATAGTCGTTGTGTAAGCAGAAGTTCTTATAAAGCCTCCCGATAAAATGGCCTTGCTGGTAATTACAGATATGTAGCTTCTTCATCTCTTATCAATCTTAAACCATCTTAGAAAAGCACTTTTGGTATTGGCATATGTTTATACATTTGAATTAAAATGTAAAACCTCACTCAGTTCTTACTTAAGCATTGACCTATTGCAATTTAATATCAGATGACTGTTGCCATCCTACAAAGAGATGCGGCACAGCTGGGGCTCTGGAGGCACAATTCAGTAAAAGAACTAAGTGATGGGGCAGAGCCTGTGTGAGATGACAAAGATGCTTCAGTTACTTTGCAAAGAAAAGAGAGCTTCCTGACCCAACAAAGGCAAACACTTTATCTTAACTGATTCTAACCCATAAAGAACCTGACAAACAGTTCCTACATTCCTTCTAGAAAGCAAAGAATTCATGATATGGAGACAAATAAGCTTCCACTACAATTTCAGGAAAAAATATTCTTCTAGGCCCCCAAGACAGTAGTGATAGCTGAGTAAAGACATGAAAGCGTTGATGTACTAGCTATCTTACAGCCAAAGAAGAAATGTGTTTGCTACAGGCTTGTTTCCTCTCTCTGGCCTTCTGCTTCTAAGCTGGCCATCAGGCATCTATTGTCTTCCTGCCCCTCTTGAGTCTTGTGACCATCTGCCCCCACACTCATTCCAAAAGAAATCGTAGTGGGGTTTAGTTTCCCTAGCATCCCAGTTCTTCTGCAATTCTAGACTGGAAACCACGGGAGCATCGCCATCATGACAAGGAAGCTATAGGAAAGGCTGTTGGAAACCCGATTTCCAGGTCTGCAAGCAATACGTGACATTTTAAAGGCATTCTACAAGGTTCTAATAATGGTTGAGAGAATACTTTAACATTTAAACTTCAACAACTTATCCACCAGCCCTGACGCGAGTTAACTGCAATTTTCCAGAAAATCATGAGGAATAGCTTGCTTACGTTACTCTGGTGCTTATTGACCTCCATGGCATGTTTGATCTCAGGCGGCTCCTTCATGTGAGCATAATCTGAGACTCCTTTGGCAGCATCATGCTTCTGCCTGTAGGCAATCTGAAGAAAAAAACAAATAACTGTTAGTTTCATTTGGAGGTGTATGAAATTTCTTACCCGTTAAATTTCAGTGTTTTGCTAGGATTTTACGTGGTATTTGGTCAAATTTGCCTAAGCCTTTATAACGAAATAATAAATACAATACTTTAATCTTTGTGCTTCTGTTTAGACTCCTAATTCCAACTCAAGTCACTTATTTCAGAAGTTTTTGTCCACGTGCTAAAATCCCCATTTGTATTCCTCTAGCTTAAATCTCATCTACAGTTTTGGGAAATCTTTCCAAACCAAGAGATTTTAGGGTAATATATGTTCAAGGTTTAAATCCTGGAAAAGTAAGTGACAAAACTGGGGAAACAATTGGATATTTAAAAGTGAACTGTTCATTTTTTAATTGACTGTTATAATTTAAGGAGGCACAATTATAATATTAAATAAACCTTATTAAAAGCCCTAACCTTTGGGAGAAAACATAATGAAAGTCTCACATATGTCAAGCCTTGTTCTCTGTTAGACAAATAAGCACCTTCGCAATGACACCCATCAGTACCACGTTAAATCTGCCCCACACGTGGTTGGAGAGAAGGTGTGAGAATAATCAGAAGTACTTCAGAGGTAGAAATAACCAAACTCAAAAATAGAGTTAAAAATTAAAGGAGATCCCTACGACAAAATTATCCCCTTCCAGGGAGTCTATTCCTATATTATCCTGTTTATTTCCTTCATAAGTTTAAATTACAAGCTTTCATCTTTGTAAATTTCTGTCTTCTCTTACTAGAATGCCAACTGTCTAATTCACTAAATCCTTATCACCCAGAATAGTGCTTGACATAAACTGCAATAAACATTTGCTCAGTGAGTGAATAAATTAATAAATAAGTGAATAAATTATGAGAATAAAACAAGAATAAATTAATT
Source organism: Odocoileus virginianus (assembly GCF_023699985.2). NCBI lineage: Eukaryota > Metazoa > Chordata > Mammalia > Artiodactyla > Cervidae > Odocoileus > Odocoileus virginianus. The sequence goes on from NC_069682.1 coordinate 19,938,243, forward strand.
AATTACTTTTAAATGAAAATATATGTTAAAAGTTTAATGATAAGATGCTAAATGGAATCGGAATTACTTGGTGCAAAATGTGTGTGCTTAGTACAACTATTCAAGTTCAAAACTCTTTTCTGACTTCCTCACCCAAGTTTTTTTTTTTTTTTTAAACTTCCAGTGAAAGAGAACTCAACCTGGGCATCACAGTTTCTAAATTTTGAAGGTTCTGACACAAAGTTCCTTCTTTAATGAAACTCAAATCTATCTCCCCAGCAATGCAACCATTTGGCCATATAGGAGGATTCCAGTTAACAGGACAGAACTCTAAATGTGGGAATCCAGCTCTCAGTGATTTCCAGTCCCAGACTATCTGTGCAGATTAAGGCACTAAACCTCTATATACTCTACACACTCTCAAAAGTACAAATTCCAGCTGTTCCACCTCTTTGCTAAGGTGTCCACAATATACCAGATATGGCCTGACTGGTCCTAATTAGAATTCTTCAATTTAATCTAGGTTATCATCTCTAATGTGCTATATGCTGTTAGTACATCCATAGATCATGCCAATTTCCTTTGAATTACTATGTTGATATTTCTGTCAACGAATGCCCCTAAGTCTTGCTCACTCCTGCTTAGCTCTGTTCCTACATCTGATTATTAAGCCTCCCATATAGCACCTCATGTTATTCCAGGGATAATTCATCATGCTAGAATCTGTTCCCTGATGTAATCCATCAGGAAATCTAATTTTGATGAACATATCTTTAAAATGTTCACCAATTAATTATGTTAAGCAGAAACCCATTAAGAACCTCCATTCAGGCTGAGAAAGCCCATCACCCCAGTTCCATTACATTCTATAACTTGGTGGGGGGAGGAGTTTAATGGGTGGCCAAGTCTCTTAAGCCAAGGAACAACTTTTGAGATCTGCTGTAAGTAAAAAGAACTAGCATATGCCTGTCTCCTTTCTGCTGGATGCCAGGTTGATTCTGTGTTTTTGACTGGGGCACTTGTGACATTATAAACATAACCAATGAGGCTGATCGTTTTGTGGGTTATCATAGAAGTAGTGAGTCATCAGGCACAATTTTAAAGAGCACTCTTTCTTAAAAAGGCTATGTAATTTTATACTTGCTGCATTAGAATAGTCATTTCATTTATAGCTGCTACTAAGCACCACTTTAGAATTAAGATTACATCAAATTGGAGGCAGCTGAACTTTAATTTATCATATTAATTTTCATCCTTAAAATAGCTAATGGAAACGTACATTGAGCTAATAAATTTTCTAATAAATTTGATTTCTTAGGATGTATCATTATTGTGTAGCATTTCCCTAGGTTAACACTGTGTTCTTCATAGCTTTGAGTTAAGGCTGCTATGGCACTGGACACCTAACTAGGGGAAGATATTTGCAGTAGTCTTATATAAACTATATGTAAATATGTTTACACAAGGAATATATAAACTTATATATTTCATCATATATGGTCATATCTCATCTCTACATATAAAAGATGTATTATATTTCTGATTTGCAGTATATTTCATAACTACTATACAGGTACTGAAGTGAAAGTGGCTCAGTCTTGTCCAGTTCTTTGTGACCCCATGGACTATACAGTCCATGGTATTTTCCAGGCCACTGGAGTGGGTAGCCTTTCCCTTCTCCAGGGGATCCTCCCAACCCAGGGATCAAACCCAGGTCTCCCCCATTGCAGGCAGATTCTTACCAGCTGAGCCACAAGGGAAACCCAAGAACACTGGAGTGGGTAGTCTATCCCTCCTCCAGAGGATCTTCCTGACCCAGAAATCTAACTGGGGTCTCCTGCACTGCAGGCAGATTCTTTACCAACTGAGCTATCAGGGAAGCCAATCCCATAACACAGGCAACCCTGAAGCTACGGAAACAGGACCTTGTGGCCACTGTAGATACAAACATAAGCTCTCATAAATCGCCGTTCAGATGCCTGAGCAGCCTGTATCACTTCTATGATAAGGGATTATTTAGCCTCAGCATGAGACAGCCCCTGTGAGAAGGGTCTCACCACTTCATGGCACAGTCCATCCATTTCCAGAACCTTTCTTTGTGATCTTTGTAAAATTTTTAGTGAGAGTTATCTAACAATATGTCCTCCTAAAATCTCCACATCTGTCTCTCTTTTTTTAAAGGGATTTCTATGTATCAGTCATTTTCTCTAAGGAGCATTAGCCTTGTCACTTCAATCTGAATATAAGCATTTAAGAACATTTGCAAATTGATTTGAAGATAATAATTTGTCCCAATATCAAAAATTTAGAATACTTTTCACTAGAAACTGGAACATGCTCACATTTCAGAATTTGCCTCATAGTCTAATTCAGGTTGCCACAAATCTGATACTATTTGGACACAGTAAAAGGTTAGTTCTTTAATCATCACAGATACTATTAAATTGTTCTACTTTCTTGCCTGTCATTATCAGGTAAGCTCTGAGAATTCCAATTTTAACAATAATAAAATAGATTTAAGTGTATCTAAAGAAATGTTATTACAATTACATAAATCTCTGAAACAGACACCTTCTTCAGAATCCAGGTATTTCCTTTCTAACAAGTTCAAAGGCTAATTATGACCTTGGGCAGTGATGCTTCTTGAGAGCACATATATTTCTTTCTTAAGGTGCATATTCTCCTCTGGAATAATACCTTTTACCAATTAAGTGACAATCTATTCTGGAAAAAAATAGGAACAGATTCCAAAACGTCCAATATGGATTACTTTTTATGTTAAGTTCTATGTACACATAGTTGTGTACTATAGACATGCTTATGCCGTAAAAATTTGAGAAAAGTTGTGCACTTGCAAAGCAATTAAGAATGTAAATATCTGAAAATGTTACCTTCCCCAGTAAGTATAAAACTAAGAAAAGATTTTTCTTTTCTTTATTGTGTAACTATTGCTTATTATTATCACAAAAATCCTATCAAATATCAAATGTTATAATTATTTGCTTTAAAAAGTACTCTGTAAAAAAAAAAAATTAAAAAAAAATAAATAAATAAAAAGTACTCTGTATGATTAGCAAGTGGTTGGGTTACCAGGTGTTGGGTGGGAAAAAAAGGGTGGGCATATTAGTCATGGTCAGCCATGCAGAGTCCTGACATATATTTTTAGCCTCATGTTGCACAGCTGAGATTAGCTTACTGCCAAGCTGGGTACACAGTGGACATCTTAAGTCTGTGATAATGAAGTACTTAAAGATATTCTGCAAAGAATAACTATACTTGGTGTTGTTCAAGAGTAATCTATTTTCAGACTATTTTAAAATTATCTACGTATCCTCTACTTAAAAATAAAAGGATTCTGGAGAAAGAGGTGAACTTGTTTAATAAAAAATTTAAAAAGAGGGGTAGAAAAAGTAAGAAAGAAATGGTAATGGATATAGCTTAGAACCCAGACTCTAGAGCAAATTCACCCATGTTCATATGCTGGCTCTGCTATTTGTCAGCTGTGTGACCTTGGGCAAGTCACCTAGCCTCTCTGTGCTTCAGCTTCCACACCTCCAAAATGAGGCTATCTCATGGAGTTGTGAGCAATAAGTGATATAAATATATCTGAAATGAATAGAACAGTACCTGACACGTAGTGAGCATTTTTATGTATTTATTATTATTAACCAAAAATGTAGCATGAAAAATATAAACTATGTAAAAGGAAACATTTCTTTTAAAAAAAATCAATCAACTGAACTAAAATCCATTTTACAAGTATTTATTGAACACCCCTTGTGTTCTAGGAGTCCCTAGACTCCTAAGCACAGAGATGGAGCAGGGAACAAGACAGATGAGGGTCCTGCTCTTATGGATGAATAAAGTAACCAAAAAAAAAAAAAAATCAGAGTGTACTATGAAGAAAACTTAGCAATAATATGAGTGAGAAAGAGGTGAAATATTCTATTTTGAAATTCTGTTTTAAGGAACACAATAGATTAAGTGCATTAAGGATTCCTTCTGTGTTAATGTATTCTAAAAGGAAAATTACTCCTAAACTCTCATGGATTCAAAATTAGCTTACATGATGATAGTTCTTAAGTCTGTCTGCAACTTGCAATCATTAAAATAGCCATTTCCACCTGGTGGAGGCTTTTATGGGAGCCTGAGATAGTCTAAGTGAAAACACCATCCATCCACGAGGAAAAAAAAAAATTCAGGAATCACTTGTTTAGTTGAGGGAGCACAGATCTATGGATCCTGACTTTCACCATTAATTCTTTATGTGACTTTTAATAAGCTATGGGTATGTTCTCTCACAAGTTAAATCAAAGACTAGTTTAATATTTTCTATAAGATTGTAATCTAAGTAAATTGTCTAAATAAGATTCATATTTGCTCTGTTAGCAGTGGTGAATGGGGACTAGGAAAGACTGTATCATGTAACTAACACACTGGGAGGTCTTTGTCACTATTTGTGACTATCAGTGACCATCACTATCAGTGACTGCTGACAGAACATGAATCAGTTGCTTCCAATGTTTCACTCCATATTTATTATCTAAGATAAACAACACTTTATAAAATGCTAAACAATGTGTATTAGGTATATATTTGATTTACATAATTATATAATAATTTAGGAGAACCATACCTCACTCTGTAGCTGTGTAACTTCTCTGGCAAAGACACTGTCAATTGTGGCTGGCATCTGCTTATACAGAGAATTGGAAAGGTCCGCCTTAATGGTGCCTTTGTATTTTGCCTAGGGGGGAAGAAAGAAAAGAAAAATAAATATGTCTTAGTTTTTCTTTCACTGTGAATATTGAAAGAGAATAAAGAAAAGTACTTTCTTAGGAAACAAATTAGTTGGGATTGACATATATACACTGCTATGTATAAACTAGGTAACTAATGAGAACCTACTGTATAGCTCAGGAACTCTACTCCAGGCTCTGTGGTGACCTAAATGGGAAGGAAATCCAAAAACGAGGGGAGATATGTACATGAATAGCTGATGATTTTGTTGCATGGCAGAAAATAACACAACATTGTAAAGCAACTATCCTCCAATAAAATATTTTTAAATATATAAAGTCAACTTTAATCTCAGATACCGAACCTAATGGTCATATTTGAAGAAATAAATCCAATTTATCATGGTAAAACCTTTAAATCAAACATGCAAGAAAATAACAACTGGAAGAGGGGGGTTGAGGGATGGGAGAAATGGGTGCAAAGCGGTCAAAACGTACAAACTTCCAGTCATAGATCAATACATGGGGACATAAAATCTAGCATGGTGGCTACAGTTAATAAAACTGTATCACATATTTGAAAGTCACCAAGAGAGTAAATCTTAAAAAATAATCATCATAAGGGAAAAAAAATAAAATAAGATGTGTCCCTCCATATGATGACAGACTTATTGTGGTGGTCCTTTCACAGTGCATACAAATATGGAGTCCTGAAACTAATATAATATTCCACATCAATTATACCTCAAATGAAAATTTTCATTAAATAATGGTTATTTTTCTACTTAACCCCATGCACATTTCTAAAATTAATTCTATTTGTGTATCAACAATTTCATATATTTGATCATTGAAAAATATATGAGAATGAGACATTTGAGCTGTTCCAGAAAACCCAAGTCATTAGAATTTGTCTAGAACCTGAACACAAAGGACAGCCTTCCTTTATTCAAGTCTTCTTAACTTCTTCCACCACAATGGCAGGGTGCTGAGGTGGGGGAGCTTTTTTGCTGTTTTTGCACTTTCCCACATACAATCTGCACTGCCTCTAAATGATCTCAGTCACTACTCATAAAGAGAGACACTCATTCACTATTTCCTCTTGGGAAGATTAGGTTCAAAGGAATGTAACAGATTGCCCTCCTCCTTTTTTTTTCTCTGTAGTTAACTCCTTCAGGAAAAAGACTCAATTAATAATTAAGAACACCAAGCATTTCTCTGTGAAGGAGAAATAATATTTAATAGCTTACACAAGTGAACAAAACTGTGGCTTACCCCACTCTATCCACAAGTCCCTGACATTACTCCTACTTGGAGCCAGATTTGAGTGTTGATTCACTGAGCATATAACTTGTGTAAGCCGTGTGTTCCCATAACTCTTCAGATTTTCATACTTAAAATTTACCAGTTTTCTTCAAAATGCTTTCATGTTGGCAGAAATAATCGCAAGAATATCATGTTGATCTTTTTCCAACAACTTAAGAAACACTAGAGGTCAGTCATCTGCAACACTATCTAATCATCTTCTTTTCATGTTTATCTCTTCAAAATGATCTATTCACAGACACTGGCACTGCCTCATCACAGAAATCACTGTTAACATTGTGCTTTATAAGAAAACATAAGCTGCAGTTCTATATGCGCTCAGAAAAAGATTATATGATTTTTCAGCTGGGAAATGAATGTAGCACATTTCTTACTCTATGGTTTCATAGTAGGTATCTCTGTTGAACTGATCCTAACCAAAAATAGTTCAAACTGATCTGAAGTTACTTACCAAAGATACCACATTTTATGGAATCTGCTGATAAGTTTGACTTATTTTCAAAATGAGATTGGATCATTTATATCTAGTAAGTCTGTTAAGAAATAAAATAATGGAGCAAGTGGAACTCTCATATATATCTGGGGAGAATGCAATATGATACAGGACAGGCCCTCTAGATAATAGTTTGGTATTTTCTTATAAAGATAAAAATATACTTAAAAACATATATTTTACCTTTTGACTGAGCTATCTTCTCTGTAGGTATTTATTTATTACAGAGAAGTGAAAACTTACATGCACACAAAAACCTGTGTATTAATTTTTAACAGCAGCATTAATAGCAGCATTATTCATAAATTTCCCAAACTGGAAATGACTCAAATATTCTCCTGTGAGTAAATGGATTGGAAAAAAAAAAAAGGTGATATATCCACAAATGGAATACTACTCAAAAAAAAAAAAAGAAATAAAATAATGGAACTTCTGAAACTATTTTTCCAGTACTTTCTATTGAATAAAAATATCTCCTTTTAATTTGATGTAAATGAAAAAAGGTTAGTCAATATATATATGATGAAACATATCAACAATAGATAATAAGCTACCAGTTTACATAAGTTAATTGACATAATGCATAGAATTACATAATTATACATTTATTATTAATATCAACATTCAGTGGTATTATCAGAAACATTATTCTCTAATTTTAATACACAAATTTTTATCTACATAAATAGAAAATAATCCAAGCCATTTAAAAGTTTTGATACCTTACCTCAGAAATAAAAGCACCAATGTGTTTTACATGGTTTAGCATAGGCGTGTCAGTCACAAACGTACACTTGTCTTTAGACTTTTTATACTCTTCTTTATAATGGATCTAAAAGAGAGAACATTTTACATAAGAGAAAAAAAACAACTGTAATGCTCCCTTTTTGAACAGAAGAATTAGCCTGCACAAGTCTATTTTCTGAAATAAATACTCCAATGTGGAATGACGCTCAAAACAAGCCAAATCAAATAAACTGATATCCAGCCCAGGAGGACAAAGGTGATGAGGCAGGGTAAGAAAAAGCCTGCTCTTTAGATAAGCAAGGGTACAGCTACCATCAAGGATCATGTGTGTTGGACCCACACTGACTGTGGGTCCCATTTGTCCAGCTTCTTCAGCATAATTAAGAAACATTGGTACGACGTATAAAATAGCTAACTCATGAGCCTCTACTGTATAACACAGGGAACCCTGCTCAGCGCTCTGTGGTGGCTTAAATGGGAGGGAAATCCAAAAAAGAGGGGATATGGGTATACATACAGCTGCTTCATTTTGCTCTACAGTAGGGAATAACACAACATTGTAATGCAACTATACATCAAAAAAATTAATTAAAAAATAAATTTTTTCTTTATTTTAAAAAGAAGCATTGCATGGGCTTCCCAGGTGGCTCAGTGGTAAGGTAAGAATATTGGAGTGGGTAGCCACTTCCTTCTCCATATGTTCCCAATCCATGGGAAATGCCATAGACAGAGGAGCCTGGTGGGCTACAGTCCACGGAGTTGTGAAGAGTTGGACACAACTTAGCAAATAAACAACAACAACAAAGTATTGCATATTCAGAAGACTCCTTTATCACTTGATTTCTTCAAACCATGCTAAAATTTCTCAGTAAATAAATCTAGTTCTGTGCTAAGCATGGCCTTTCTCAAGATAACTTGAATACTGAGAACTAACACAATTTCGAGGGAATAAGTATAGCAGATGTACATAAAATAGATATATCCAATTTATACATTTTTTATGTAGCTATGTCATATCACACACACAAATTTTAACTCACATCTTTAAAAAAAAAATTCTCCATTTCACTCATACAATTGTCCTAATTTATTGTTACTTTAAGCCACAGACCCTAACAGGTAATCCTATGGTCAAACAGAAACACAGTTGACTACCTATGGGTTTAAAGTTAGGAGTCATCAGGACAGATGTGACCAATTAAGATAACGAAATTAAACAAATGGAGATTACTGTTAGCATCATTACCTAGACATGCTGGATTAGAGGAGGGGGCAAAAACTGTGGCCACGGTGGGATTCTGGTTACTAATTAATTACACTCAAATCAAAGGTTGAATATCCAATTTATGAGAACCCATAGGCCTCCCCAACCTCCTCCCCTCCCCCAAGCATAGAACCCACCCCGAAAGCCTGTCACCTGTGGAGATCACTGCAGAATGCCCCCTTGTGGTGGCAGGCAGACAAATAGGACAAAGTCCAGAAAGGCTTAGCTGAGCAATCCTCATTTCTTCTTTCCAATTCACTAGTGAGAGGGGTCACTCTTTCTCCCCTCAGGAGAGGCCAGGATTACTCTGCGAGAAGATCCCGCATGGGTAGATAAGTCAAAAAGAAGTCAGGAACTATAGAGAGGGACCCAAAATGTAATCCCACTGTCACACTAATTGCCATCCAATCTGATAACTGGGCAGGCAAAACTTATGACTGTTTGAGAGGATGAAGGTAATTTGCTGAAAGTTGTATCACCCTGTAATAAAGTCACGCTTATCTACCCAAGACTGTAAATACTTAGACTGAAAAAAATGTCATAGTTCAGATGATAAATTACATGGCCTCCTTAATTACAGCCTAAAAGTGAAGTTTAATGGTATACACTACCTGGTTCTTAAAGAACATGACTAATGTTGATGTTACACTTTAACATGACATAGAGGTTTCACCATATTTGAACAGACCTAAGGGGCATTATTTGACCTGAGGTATAACCAGCCACAAACATACTGAGTAACGTTATTTTAAATGCCGTATTTCACGGTGATGACTCAGATATTAGATGCTGACCACATTAAAACATTTGCTTTATTCATGAAATCAACATTAGAACATATTTATCTTATCTGAGCACTAAATTGCTTTTTTTTTTCTTCTCAGAGATTAGCCATAATTTTAGGTCTCTGCAAATCACCGTCCTCAGTCACTAGTAATTAAACCGTTAATGGCACTATGATAAATAGTAGGCTATTTTGATCATAAGGAGAAAAAAAAGTATCTCTGTCATATAATTAAGCATGAGAGAAAATAAGCTATCATTAGGTTTAAGTTTGGCTCATTATTTTTATCTTTTGCCACCATCTCTTCCCTCTCCCATTCACATTCTTCACAGCAGTGGTATGTGCTGTGGCTGCAGCCTCTGATAAGCTCTGACTTGAGCAGAATGTTCAGGACAGGAGCTAGGGATAAAGGTGAAGCATTTACTTCCTCTGCTATGCAGGCAAATAGTTCAGTCTTGAGTGTGCTCTCCATTCCTTTCTTTGGTCTTTATTTAAAAGATACACACACACAAACACCTACTATATGCTTATTGTCACTCATATTGTATTTCTAATGAATTTTACAACATGACAGACAGGAAGCACATGATCTTAAATTTTTATATAAAGAATACCACGAATTAGTAGCTTTCGTATACCATGAGAATTGGAAAAAATAGATGAAAGGGAACTACGTTGATGATTAATATTAAATCTTAGGTAAAATAAAAATCACTGAGTAGACAGTCAATCCCAAATCTAACAGATGGCCCCATCTATTGGATAGATTGCCTCTCCAATCCCTTTCTTTCCTAACAATAGAACTCAAGTGTATTTACAGGAAGAGATACGCCCCTACCGCAGCCGCAAAGGACAAAGTGCTCTGAGACAGGCATGGCTTTCTCATTCCCTTTGGCCAGTGATGGGTCAGGGAGGACAGGTGCCCAGCTCTGGCCATGAGACATTCTTGGACGTCTCCCCAGCATTATTACTGGTGAAGCTCACACAAGGGGAGAGACTTGCTGACACAGCCCATTGACACCTCGCCCATCCACCTTTTGTCTTCCCCAGCCATAGGAAAACAGCAGGAACCAAGCCATCACAAGATAGTAAACCACCATACCAATGATGGCAGAGCAGAAGGAAAGGAGCCTGAGAGACTGATAACATCAAGGCTGATGTTATCAGCCAGGATTCATCTCAAAAAAAATAGTCATCTATCTGTTAAGCCTCTGTGATAGGATTTCTGTGTTCTGTGCAGCCATGTGCACTCACAACCAACACACAATCCAAAGTTGATGACTTAATGTCAATAAGATGCCCTAAATAATTTACTGTCTGCTGACCTCACCCATTAATCCCACAATGTCTCAACTACAGTTCGACTTAAATTAGTTGAGTGTGCTTCCTCTTCTTAGCCTAGTTTCTTTCACTTTAGTGTGAGACCAGCTGATGGCCGAAAGCGGAAGACAGATGTAGAAATGTTAGAGGGTATTTCCTTTTGCAAGCATTCTTAACCAGAAGGAGCTAGGAAGTCTTTTCACAAATGGAACCACACTGGCTAAATGCAATGAGTCCTGGAAGACAGAACTGTGGCTCTAGCACTGTGTCTTGACTGAGGCGCTCAGAGCCAAGGCTGCTCTCCCAGGTTTCTTAACCCCATTGGAGCTTTCTCTGGAGGGGTAACCATGGAATCCCATGTTTTCAGCATCGGGAAGGGTTACCCACAATAAACAATGTTCACTTGCCTGGAAAATGTTCTTCCTGCTGCCACACAAATGAACACCCTAAAAAGGTTTGAATCAAAACACTGAGTCAGAGGCTTCTGGCAAATGCGGGCTCACTTGCTCTGCAGAGACTCTTTATCCTAATTTACAAGAAACACACAAAGGGTCCCTTTTAACCTACTATTTTTTATGACCACCCTACAAAAGGCTCCCAGATCCATGATGCTGCCTGCTCAGTGTAGTCAGTGGGTTTGATTTATTCAAGGAATTGATTAGATAGCTGAGTAACAGGACAAAATACCAAAGAGAGGATAGCTGGGGAAATAAAAAGCATTACATGGCTAAGAGAAAAACAGAAAAGGCTGCCTCAGAGAACCAGGTGTCTTTCAAGATTGGGAAGTGAGCTATGCAGAGGGAAAACCCCACAGTATGGGCAGAGCACGTGCAAAGCAGAAACTAGGCAAGGCAAAAAAAAATTTTTTTTTAATTTTTTTTAAATGCCTCATACTGATCCCCAAAATGAAGCCTGAAAAACTGATCTGAAAAACAGACATTTCTTTCTATGGAGAATTCTAAACAGTGCAAGCCTTCCAGGACTTATCACTAGGCCATTCTTACTTAACATTTTAGTGAATTATCTGGCAGGGGCATGATACAGCGAAGTCTGCAGGTCTGCTGATGACCTCGCGCTCTTATGGAGAGGGAGACAGTAAACTGAAAGAGACGCACTGCAGAAGCTCTCAAAGGGCTGTGTGAGAGGACAGGCCACTACAGATTAGATCGTCCCTAGCAAGGGAAAATCACTCGGACTATTAAAAGAGGATGGGCCCTACGTGATCAGCTACAAGTCAGAAATTAGGACTGGAAATGGCTGAGGATGCTCTCCTTCCTGAGGCTGATCTAACAGCTCTCTGCAGCCCCCCTTAGTCCAAGAAACTGTAAATATCATCACAAAGCAGGCAGGAAACAGCATGCTTCCCTACTCATAATCACAGCCATCCACATCTGGACCTCTGTGCACAGTTCTCATTATTACATCCTGATAAAGATACATGAAAGCTCAAAGAGGTCCAGAGAGGAAATGATCAGAATGATAACGAAGGGGATGCAGAGAGACTGTGCCATGAAGAGAAATCCATGAAACCAACCTTCTCATCTGGAAAAAGGAGCAGAGTGAGGGGCTACCAGCCAGGCGCTGGACTTGCCAGATCTAAACCTGAATCTTGTCCCCATCCCTGACTAGTCAGGTGGCCAAGGACAAGCTACTCAATGCCGGGTTTCACCACCTCTGAACTAAGGCTCACGGGGCCTTTGGCACTTAGCTCACTGTGGCATGAAATGCAGTATTGCAGTGGAGTGCCTGGCACATAACAGCAGAGAAAGGACATCGTGGCAGCCAAGGTTTGGGAGTCAGATAGACCTTGTTCCAAATCCCAGGTCAGAGTCACACCACCTGTGTGATTTCATCAAGAAAATGTGAGCCTGGGACTTCCCTGGTGGTCCAGTGGTTAAGAATCAGCCTTGCAATGCAAGGGATGCAGGTTCAATCCCTGGACAGGGAACTAAGACCCCACGTGCTATGGAGAAGCTAAGACTGCAAGCTGCAACCAGAGAGTCCATATGCTGCAATGAAAAATACCGCATGCTGCAACAAAGACAGGATGCAGCTAAATAAATATAAATAAGAAAATGTGAGCCAGCTTCTTAAAGCTTCAAGATGTAGGACTCTATAAAGCAGGCAAACAGAAAACCAAATTCACATGGTGACAAGCTGCAAACAGATTGCCTTCAAACAAACAAAAAGGCTCAGGTAAACACATAGATTTCCCCCTTGGGATATAAAGGATTATAAAATAAAACTAAAGTCCTTGAAGGTTTGTCTTTAAGATAGAGACTGGGGCAGAGACTGGTGGACTAAATTAAATGTGAGCACAAACAGATGGACACTATCAGAGACATAATAAAGACTTGACTGGAACTCCAATCTAACTCAATTCGTCCTTTCTATATTTGTTTTTAGCTCTGTATTGATGCAATTTCAAATATACATTTTAGACCACCATCTAGTCATGCAGACAACACAACAAAGAAAAGAATTTCAAATTTAAGTTAATCTGCTCCATATGAAAACATTGATGACACCAAGTGTGAATGAACAAGTTATTACTTAATAATACTATTTAATTACATTTCTAAAAACAATAGAAATTTGATTCAGTCCAATCCCTGAAACTCTTCCAGAAAGGTTAAATTAAAATCTGATTTAAAAATGATTGTACAAACTCTTGATTCTTTTTTTTTTTTTTTTTTAGAAACAAAGAAAGTAATTGTTCAGACTGTGCCCTGGTAAATGTAAAAATTTCAAAAATTGAACCAGTATTTTAATAAGTATGAAATTCTCTCTGGAAACAAAATGTCAACATGTACACAGATATAAACTAGGCCACAGTAATATGATCTAAATATTTAAGTAGAACAGGCTATGCAATATAAACCTATCATAAACAGAAATTGCTCTCACGTATTTGACTTCACCTACATTAGAGTGAAATACCATGGCTTTTGCTTTGTCAAAACAGTAAAGGCCATCGCCCCTCACTACAAGATTGGTTATGAAGTCACTGAGAAATGCTCTTATCACCTACTAACTAAAGTTGTCACTTTAATAGTTTATATAACTTGACTCAGCCACAAATACACCTCAAGCAAAACAACACTGAAAGAGGTACTATCTCCAGAGTTATGGAACTTGAAGTTTTAAATGGTCACATTACTAATATTTGTGTAATACATAATAATAAAGCTAAGGTAAACTTTGCATGAAAGCTATAGGACAGATAACATGGCAAACTGGCCAAGAGACAGGGCTTCATGTTCAAGTCCTACTCCCCACTACTTAACTGTGTGATCCAGGCAAATTATTTAACCTCTCAGAGGGAGCCTTCTTTTCCCTCACCTCTAAAATGGGAAAACAAGAGAACCTACCTCACAAGCTGCATTACCTGGCACTTAGTCCTCAATAAATCTTAGCTATTGTTGCTTTTACTATCACTGTTGTTGCTGTTATCATTTCATTATTATTATAGCTTACAAAGAAATTTTACATATAGTAGCTTGTGATGAATATTAAGAAACGGCACAAAGAAACACTCAATTTAAAATTTAATTACATTACATGTCAAGTATACAGGAAGGGTTCTGATGTCCACCATCCCGGCTCTTCTAACAAACCAGAAGGGAGCACAGAATCATCTATAAAATGTGATTGGATGGATACAAAATTAATTTATAGAGACAATCGTTAATAACAGTTAGCATCTCTTTACTCACGATGTTCCAGACAATTTACTAAACACTTCAAATGTGTTATTATTTCTTAATCTTAGTATTTTAAACACTTCCCTTGAGGAACTGTGTCCCGCCAACCTGCCCAGAGTTACTGTTAAACTACTCAGACAGGCAGATTTCAGAAAACACTGACTATATGGCCCAGGATTGACTTCCTCTGCAAATAAAAGTTTGTGAACTATTCTGATCATCTTGCTTAAGAACAACAACAGAAATAACCAGTTCTCTGCTCCCCCTTCTAGATAAGACAGGCACCTACTCACACTTCATGAGGCATCTTCTCTGTGTACCACCAATTCTCATATAACTGTTCTAGTGAGGATCATCTAAATTCTCGTCCCAAGAGAAGAACCCATTTCCCTTGCTTCTACCATCCTAGTTTATGTATTTACTATAGATAAATAGGTAGACAGAAAATATATAGATTGTTGTTGTTCAGTCGCTAAATTGTGTCTGACTTTCTGTGACCCAATAGACTGCAGCATACCAGGCTCCTCTGTCCTCCACTATCTCCCAGAGTTTGCCCATATTACTTAATTCTGTGATTCCAGGATTCCCTCGATATACAACATAAACTGATCCCAGTTAAGAAAAAAGTCACAACAAAAATGCTCCTTTCACTGATAGCATCATCCACATCCAGTTCAGAGTTCTCAACATGCAGTTCAGTAAACTGTGAATCCTAAATTGCTAATAAATGTTAGATGCACATTGAAATATTCATGTTTCTGGTCTGGAAAACTACTGGACTCATCAGATTCCATAAAAGCTACTCAAAAATGCTAAAAACCATTCATTTAGATAGAGATCCTCTCAAAACAAATTACATCATTACATGAATTGTAAAAGGCTTTGTATTCTCAATGGAATATGTTCAGAAATTTGATGCTTTATGATTTCATGCCAGAGTGACAGTGAAGTCCAAGAAGGCACAAGATTTTGGCTTAAGAACATAGAGACATGTCCCCACAGAAATCATCTGTCTAGGTGACCTTGGGAAAACCATCTAACATTTCTGGACTTAGTTCCATGATTTGGAAAATCACTGGGTTTTAAATAAATGATTTCAGGGTTTTCTCCTCAGCTCTCTGATTCAATGATATAATCTTGCCACATATGCAAGGCAAAACAGATAAAAATTCTTAAGCCACTTACATCACTAATGAGTTCAGTGCACCTTCTGGCCAATTCCATACTCAGGTCTTCAATAACAGGCTTAAAGAATACCTGGCCAGGGAAAAAGAAAAGGAGACATTTTTCTCATCATCAACTTTAAGGAATAAACACCACGACTCAGCAAGTGCTGTGTCACCCACCTTATCTTCTTCATCTTCTTCTTCCCCTGTTTTTTCTTCTTCAGTTTCATCTTTCACATCCTCAAATACAGGAACCCTCATTTTTACTCTTTATATATATATGTATGTATGTATGTATTAAATTCACAAGTGCAGCACCTTTTTATATACTGCAGCACCCTTGAGATCTTGGCATCTCTGTGTTCTGGCAGAAATGACCTTGCCCAGGCCTCCTCCCTATTTAGCTCACTCTTCACCCTCCTTATCACAGCTGTGTGTGAGTGGATAGAACCTGATCACTGAGGTTGGCAAGGACTAGCCTCATAAGAGGAAAGAATATTTTAATAGGCAAAATTCAATTTTGTGAACTTTTCAAGTCAACATTCTTTAAACTAAGACCAGTTTATTAACATTTCATGAATTCAATTCATTCATAAAATGGTTTGAGCAAGACTTAGAGATTCTGGGAAAACCACTCAGCTATAACACTCAAGATAACACAGTGTAAAGCCTACTATCTCAAAGATTCCTCAACTCCATCTAAATAAAACTTTCACTGGAATGTCAGACATACCCCAGAGTTGGTATGGTGAATCTGGATCATTAAACTCATTTCATTAAGTTAAATTAAAATTTTTATGAGACATATATATACTTCTTCAGTCTAAAAAAATACTTTATATTAGCTGATTAAAGTCTAGTAATTTATCATGGAAAGCCCTTTGAACCACTTCGAAGAATCTATTCTGAGTTAATTATGGTTGTTAATCATACATTGCTATTGTATTATTTTAATTGTAAACATCATTAAACATGAGAAGCTATAGTTAACATAGGCTGATATATTATTTAAGAATTCTAGAAACATCATCATTTCAAAAAATAATAATTACCCTCTTTCAATTCTGCCCATTGGGTCAATTTTTACAAATTTCACTAGATATTTGTATATTTCTCAATGTGTAATACATGCTTGGAAAATTTAGAAGAATAAACTATAACAATATTTACAATGCAGTATGTATTACCAGTTATATAATTTAAAATGTATTTCTCAAAACAAATCCTTTAATATCAACTGAGGTAGTTCTAAGACTATACAGTTCAATTTATCAATTTGGTTTTTTAAATCCTAGGACAAATTAATTTTATAAAGCCGTAGCATATCAGTGTGGGACAAAATAAAAAGTATCTTATGGTGAATAATGAAACAAATGATATAAAACATAACTTTAATAAAAAAATACATTCCAAGTAGAAAAGTATAATAATGTTTTCTCTTAATAGTGTATCTAGTTTTGTTTTTTTTTTTTCCATTTTTGGAGTATAATTGCTTCACAATGTTGTGTTAGTATCATATTTAGTTTTAAATTTTTTAAACTGCCTTGGCCTTGCCTAAAAATTCTGAAAAGAAAAAAAATTCTATACAATCATCATATATAGATGTCTCAAATTGTGTTGTATGAGGCTAAAATTCTGCAGAATACTCTGAAGGGGAAAGAGCGGTTTCTTAAATAAACATGCCTGGGGAAACCTGTATGCTAATCTATACCCCTGCCACTTAAGAGATCCACAAGGCATAATGACACATTAGAAGCTCCCACACCACACCTTGGAAGACCCACAACCAAGAAAACTACTTAAGTTTGCTTAACCCAGCAATTCCCCAAAACAAAAGCCTATTCATCTAATCTAATCTAACCTATCTACTACCTACTTACATACCTACCTACCTATCTGTTCTTTTATTGACATTTGATACTGCAGAAAACTAACATTCTTCTGTGAAATATTACTTAGGGAAATATTGTTTTATTCTGAAAAAATGGTTGTGTTCTACTAAGAGTTGTTGATCATTTTATGAAATGACTTTTAATGCAAACTTAGTGGCATTACGTAACCTGCTTACCAGCAAAATATAAGAAGAAATGCCTCAAGGGTTCTGAAACTGGAAACTTTAACTTTAAAATCATAGTCATGGGAACTTCCCTGGTGGTCCAGTGGTTAAGACTCCATGCTTCCAATGTAAGGGGTGACGGTTCAATCCTTGTTTAGGGAACTAAGATCCCAAATGTTGTATGGTGTGGTGAAGAAAATATAAAAATAAAATCATAGTTATGTCATGCCAGTGTAGAGAATTCTCTGAGGAAATTCTCTGTATGCTAAATTTGTTCCATAAACGAAGAGAATGTGTGGACTCTACTTGTTTCCCTTAAGCCCTCTGCCAAAAGACTATTGTTCTATAGAAACTATATTACATTATCTTTATTTGGAAATAGGAAAAGCATATTTTTTTATAAGCTTTTCTTGTAAACTTCTAGAAGCATAGGAAGAAAATCTTCCCAAAGCTGCCTAAGATGCATTGTCTGGCTAGTGTTTGAGGTGACAGTACTTGCAAAGCTCATGGTGACATCTCCTCTCTATGGTGAATTACCTTGGTCAGACTTCAGTGGCTGCTATTTTCTCATTTTCCATCATACAACAAATTCTTATTGTCTCTCCACTGTGCTGGAAGAAAATAATCTGTTGAGATTATGCACAAAAGTTTGGAAAGCAAAAACAAATGCCATATACTATGTGAACACAAATTTTCCATATAAGATTTTAAAATCAGAATTTTAAACCTATAAGGGTCCTTAAGAAGTCTATCCTGCTAAAGCCCTCTCTTTCATACAGAACAAAATTGATGTCAACAGAAATTAATTATTTGTCTTATTCACAAAGTTACCTAGTGGAGCATTAGGACCAAAATTTAACTAGAGCCCTATGTTCATTCATTCAAATAAATAAGGTTATTCTAGGCACTGAATTTGATTTTAAACATGCAATGGTGAGCAAAATTTAATTTGTGCTAAAATGAGGTAGGAAATTTTTTTTTTTAATAATTTAAGACTTGCTGTAGGAACTCCTTAATGGAATGTTTGGCGAGGTAGATACATTACTACTTTTGATTGAATGCATTTTTTTCCTTTTTACCTGTAGGTATAATATAAAATTCATGTAAAATTTTCTGTTAAATATTTTAAGCCCTGAACTGCATCACAGTAAAGGTCTCTTAATAGCTCCAAAATGGGACTTTGGGAATATGAAGGAAGTGTTCTTCATGGATAGCTATCATGTTTCAAAATTTCCCGATTTTCTTTTTTTTTTTTCCTTAAACCATGCTAAATGCTGTATTTTAATACATATTTTCACCTTAGGCTGAGCCAAAAGGCAATATCTGCACAGCTGTTGAGCCCTTTAACTTACCTTGCCCTGACTGAGGATGAGACCAAGGATGGGATCACATTATCTACAGCCAAACACCCCCTGAGATGCAGGTGTGGCTCTCCCACATCCTCTAGGGAAAATGATTTAATCCCTCTCTGGCTCAGAGTCTCCATCATTAAGCAGAAAAACTGAATTGCCCAAAGTTAATAAAAGGAAAGCACCTAAAAACAGGAAAGCCCCTTACAACCGTTTTCAACTATCGAATAAAGGTACACAGTTCCAGGAAAAGAACTTGATATCAAAAGACCGTCTCATTTGAAAGAGTAAATTCTAAACCTTCAATATATTTTTAAAGGCCGGGAAGTCTTCATGCAGCATAACAACCCAAAGGCAAGAGTTAGCTCGTGTATTTGGAGTACAGAAGTCTTCCATATTTTTATAGTTTGATGTTTATGTATAAGCAAATCTATTTCTATAACAACTGACAGGTCCCAGGGGTAATTAAGGTCTCTGGAGACACAGACCCTGGCCAAGGAAGCAAGTCTACACCATCATCACAAATCATGCAGTGTCTGACTGTCTTCTTGTTCTTAAAGTCACATACAATAAGTATCTCTTGAATTCTGAAAAGTGTTTCATATTTACTTCACTTTTTTTCTCCTTTCTGTGGTTTTTTTTCTCCTTCATGCTGATGAGTGACTTGCAAATTAAATTCCATAATAAACAACTGAAATAGATTGAGATTCAGCTCTCTGTTCCGAGGGATATTTAGAGATAAACTGAATATTTCCAGTTTAAAAATTAATTTAACATGTCTTATTATAACATGTTCCCCCTAAATGGTAGATGAGAGAGAAGTTTGCCTGCCTTGGCAGTCTTTTCAAGTACTCATTTTGCCTTTTTTCTTTTTTTTTTTTAAATGACTATCTATCCCCAGAAGGTTCTTACTTCTCTGTTGAATCCCTGATTATTTTACTTTTGCCTTATGTGTTTCTTCATCGTTTGGCATCTATCTAAAAGAGAACTTTACCAATAGATGAGGGGGAGAAATTGTTTCTTAAAACAAGAAATATAAGCTCTCTAGGGCAGTTTGTCTTCTTTACAAAAAGTAGAGTCCTGTTTATTATTAGCCCAATCTATTTTTACAGTTAACACTCATTAAGTCTATCCTCTCTTTTTAATGGCTATTTCATTACTGTTTGTTAATTAGAAATCTAAAGGATGCAAAGCAACTGAATAATTGTCACCATTACCAATTTTGCCATTAAAATAAGATTTTTTAAAAAACTTTATTTTATATTGGAGTATAACTGATTAATGAGGCTTCTCTGGTGGCTCAGTGGTAAAGAATCCCTCTGCCCATGCAGGAGACGAATGTTCAATCCCTGAGTTGGGAAGATCCCCTGGAGAAGGAAATGACAGTCCACTCCAGTACTCTTGCCTGGAAAATCCATGGACAGAGGAGCCTGGTGGGCTACAGTCCACGGGGGTCACAAAGAGTCAGACAGGACTCAGCGACTAAACAGCAACAATAACACAGCCAATAAACAACATTGTGATAGTTGCAGGTGCAAAGCAGAGAGACTCAGCCACCTCCTATCCATGCTGCCACATAACTGAGATCGACATGTAGACACTTCTATGTTTAAAATAGATAACCAACAAGGACCTACTGGACAGCACAGGGAACTCTGCTAAAATAAGATTTAATAGTGTTTTTCTGTATTCAACTTCCTATGTTTACAAATACAGATCCTACTCACAAATGAAAGCCACACATCTGCACTTGTGTTGGAGAAAGAGAAGAACAAGAAACCACAAATAATCTTTGGCACAACAATTTGCAGGTTGGGGATGGTTGAGATGCCAAAATTTTAAATATCTATTCTTCTAAGTATATTGACAAGAGGAGGGGAAAAAAAAAAGAATCCTCTTATTCAGAGTCTACATTAACATAAGCACCCAGTGAACTGAAAGAAGACTTTGGTTCAATTTGCTACTTACTTGAGTTATTTGTTCCAATTTAATAACAAAGCCAAAACCATAAGCACTTCTGAAATCCTTCCCACCAAGAGAAGCCCAAGGTTTGAATGGCTTCTGTGTAGCTTGTAATCAGAACCAAAGTGTCAAGCATGAAAAAAAAACCAGCTTGACTATTCTGAAAAAGTATGTCTTTTCTAGATTTTGTGTGAGAGGTGTCAGGGAAAAACGTGAAAGACTTTGAAATTGGCAACAACAACAAAAAAATCATGTCTTATCTAGCATTACCTTCTCGTTAATCTGGCCTTTCACTATTTTTAAACTACTTACCCACACCATAAATTATTGAAAACTGATAACAATGCTAATGATGTTTTAGCCATACAAATGCAAATTAATTGTGTCCTGGGGAAGAGTAATTGATTATTGGCTTCTTGATAGATCCTTTTGTAGCTATCTGTAAATTCAATTCATCATTCCCCATTATTCATTTATGTTTGATTCTTCAAATTCACCTTTTAACCTACTGTAATATATTTCTGGTGCCCTCAATTAATGAGTTAAAATCTTTGAAAGGTGTTCATTTTATGTTTTATGAGAATCATGGTTTCACCTTTCCTTAAAAAACCCTTTAACAGATGCAAATAATTTCATTTCTTCCCTTTGACATACAGTAAAAGTAAAAATTAAGAAAGTCATATTAGATAAAGCCATATTCTCTAAATTGTGAGCTATAGCTGTAAAATTTCTTGGTGTGTATGAAAATTAGCTTTTTGTTTTGCTTTGCTTTTTTGAAAAGGTCTGATCTCATTTGACTATTGGCAAATGCCACATGTGTGCTTGTATATATGTACATTCACACGCAAAACACACACACATAACACACACATGCACTCAAGCAGAGTTAATTCATCACAGCTGCCAGTTTCCTCTTGAAAAGCATACAAGGCTTCAATAAATGCAAAGACTTAATTACTTCTCACATCTGGAAAAACTTGAATATGAAAGTAGATTTATTGAAGAAGCTCTTTGCTTGGCTGTCAACACCATATCAGGAGCCAGAGTGTGGGCTTGATCAGAGTTGGCAATTCTTTTAACCCTTCAGAGATAGATGTCCTCCCAATTAATTCATAGCATGTCCTACTTACAGGATTTATGGATTTTATGAAAACACAGTAAATAATTTCCTAGTCATTTATGGAGAAAAGCTGTTTCTGTCATGTTTCCAGACGGGAAGAATCATACATTAAAATGTGGAAATAATGAGGAAGTCCTTATAGTCAAGGAAAAGGGGAAAGGCTTTGGAGTTGAAGCCATATTGAAAACAGTCATTGTAACAATAACTTGTGTAAACACATGTGAAAGAATTCAGCCCTTTTTGGAGAAAGTATAACAATGTCTCTAAAACACAAGTAGGGAGTTACATGAGCTCAGAGCAAGAAGATCTAGCAGAAACCAAGTAATGGGCAGATCTCCCCCTAGAGAGAATACTTAAGCCGGAACTAGGCAAAGAAATGGGGTATATGGAAGACATCCAAAGAACATTTGCAGAGACCCAGAGATAAAGTTGGAGGAACCAAGATTTCAATGTCACTGGAGCATAAAATGGGGAGAGATGAGGGCAGCAGAAAGAACTCCATGTAGTATGTGTGTGGGAATCATGTACCTAACACAGTGATTGTAAGTAGGTTTGAGACACAAACTTTTAAAATAACACATTTCCTGGTCAACTAATCACAGAAACATCTTTACACCTACTTTACACTTTCATGTGCCTTGAATTTAATTCTTACCCCTTCATTTTATCACTGGCCAACTGAAATTTTCGTCTTTCCTGGACTTTACGAAGACTCATACTGAAAAAATTATGCCCAATTGTATCTAATGAAGAAAAATATGTAAGGGAAATACATTTGTATTATATATATCCCCCCAATTGAATGGAAATTAAGTTAAATGTGTTTATTTCACACTTCTACATCACTATGATTACAATTTTATTATTAAAATGTACTTTTTTTCTACTTCTTACTAAACAAAGCATTATTGATATTTCTACTTGAACCTTAAGCATCCAATTACTATACCTCAGCTGGCTAAGTGTTTCTATCCTGAAGTCACGATTTCATTATTGGTTAAGACCAGGAAAACAACACAACTGACCCTTACAAGTTTGTAACTTTTGAAGCACTAACTCCTGAGTTTTGTTCCAACTGTTTCCATGGAGTTTTCTTCATGTGTAACTCAAAATACAAGACACTATCAAAATAAGACCATAATTAAAGTAAATGTATCATTAAGACAGCTATAAAGTTAGTGATGTTTAAAACAATTGGTACCTTTTAGTGAGAACTAGTTTAACATATATTGCTGTTAATTTCTCTCTGAGGCCTTTATATTCTTTATGATTTTGTGTGTGTGTGTGTGTGTGTAACTTCATTCATTTCACAAATACTTCTTGTGTGTTCTGGCATTATTTTATTTTTAACATCCTCAGAAAATGTTGGTGAATAACACCAACAAAAATCTCTACTGCTTCCTATTTCAATTACATATTTGCTCAATATGTATGTATTGAGCATCTACTAGCTTTTGTATATATCTCCAGTATATTTCAGATACTGAATATACATGTGAAAATCAATATTCATTAGTATATTCAATTTAAAATACACATTTTTAATACAATGATAAATATGTTGGAGTTTCAAAAGCTGCATTTTCTGACAATACTGTAAATCAACTATACTTCAATTTTTGAATTTTTAAAAGATAAAACTGCATTGTTTAAAATGTCGCAGCATGCTTTTAAAAGCTTTTTATCAATGTTCAAATAATTTTGTAGCTATCAGTTTTCTATCATTTTGTACACTAGTTGTATCTACAAGTGGTTCTCCATCTACCTTTTTTTTTCCCTTAGATTGTGTGTGCAAGATTTTTCTTCACAACCCCAGTATGCTTGGCCTACTTTTGATTTGCTCATAAAGTGACTTTTCCCAGGCAAAGTCTATTTATGCTGTTTTAACTATTTCCAAAATCATTCTCTGGAGTATCTCTGTCCAGAATTGTAATGTGAGCCACATATGTAATTTTAAGTATTTTAGTTGCCACAAAAGAAACAGATCAAATTGACTAATGATATATTTCCTATACCTCAATGTACCCAGAGTTTTATCTTTCAACATATAATCAGTATAAAGAGTACTGTGATAGTTTACCGTATTTAGATTCTGAAATTCAGTGTGTTTCAGTTTTACAATTACAGCGCACCTCGCTTCAGACAAGCCCTACTGGACAGTGGCTCCAAAGTGGGCAGCAAAGCTATGCCATGATGCTGTAAGACTGGAAATCACTAGCTATTTTTTCTCACTTTTGATCATCTATTCCTTGCTGTTTAGCCACTCAGTTCTGTCTGACTCTTTGTGTCCCCACGGACTGTAGCCCACCAGGCTCCTCTGTCCATGGGATTCTCCAGGCAAGAATACTGGAGTGGGTTTCCATTTCCTTCTCCACATTTATACCTTAAATGTGAAAAAAGTACATTTAAAATTAAGCTTCTTAAGATGAGAATTGCAGAATCCTAATAAGCAAGCAATAAGAACTGCAATCTATTTTAGTTTCCAGAACTATCCAAATCAGAGTTCTTTACATGGGAATGTATTTTATTAGAAGTTTAAATTGTTATTATAAATAAAGAATTAACTCTTTAAATTATGTTTTAATTAACTTCACCAAAGGTGTATTTTCAAAATGCTATCTTGTTTCACTAAGGAGAACGACACACTTACAGTTCCAGCAGTTTGGGGATGAATATTCACTCCTTAATTATTTAATAAATAGATAATTATGTGAATGAATAATAGATATTCACTCTCTTTCTCTATCTAAATAACAGAAGCCCAAATGGTGAAATATCTCCATCAATACTCTCATTTTCTTTTAAACTCACATTTTTTTAAACTCACATTGTGCAATTCAGACCACCAATTTGCTCATCAATTTTGCCAAATAAGTTCTTTTTAAACCATGTTGTAAAGCAATGTCATAGTGAAGTATGAGATTTTACTAAAGAAGCTGATAGATCACTTAAAGAACCTAAGTATTTTACTGAAATGAGACTTTATATTAAAAACATGAATTCCTCAAATACTCAACAGAAAAGATTTTGAGCAATGAGGGGAAATACAGCATCTCTTATTTCTGTTCAACAGAGGACCCAGCTTCTTTCCTTAATGGAGCCAGCAAAATGGGTATTTTTAAACTGTTGAGTCTTTAATAATATCCAAATGCCATGAAGCACTTTGAATCAAAAATGCTGCTACATAAAATGATATCCAAAGCCTTACACTTCATTTATCCCTCATACAAACTTTGCTGCAAATTTTGGAGAAAAATGAACTTCATATAAAAATGGAAGGAGAACTCTTAGAAGAGTTCTCTTCTGGTTCCTATCAGGTTCTCTGAAAGGGCATGAAAGAGTAATAGTCATAAGCAAACCACTGCGTTACAGACAGAATCTTACTTAATCCTCCCAACATCCATTCACAGATGAGACACTGAGATGAATGAACTCACTTCAGTGCTCACAGTAAGAGATTCAAACCCATGTCTGTATTATTACTCGGAGAATATAAAACCTATTAGAACATAGAG
This sequence comes from Odocoileus virginianus, assembly GCF_023699985.2. Taxonomy (NCBI): domain Eukaryota; kingdom Metazoa; phylum Chordata; class Mammalia; order Artiodactyla; family Cervidae; genus Odocoileus; species Odocoileus virginianus. The sequence goes on from NC_069682.1 coordinate 19,963,767, forward strand.
CAACGAGAGAGCACTGGCTCATCGATTTCTTTTAGCAATATTATTTTCTATTCTCTTTTTCAATTTCCAACTTCAGAGGAGTGGTCATTACTGCTGGTTCTTGAAAGGAAGAGTACTTGTGGTTTGGAGACAATTGAGTTAGAAGCAAAGGTAGAAGCAGGTAACAGTGATAGCATGATGAGCATCCTTGACTTGACAGGAACTGAATTTGAGACGCTTTCCTACTTTTCATTCATTAATGGTACACTTATAAGCAATAGTGATCCAGCAAATATTTAACAACCATCTCTCCCAGGGAAAGAATGGAAGCAAAGAAGGAAGGGTGGGAAGGAGGGAGGGAGGGAGGGTGGAGCATAGCTGAATGGGATGAGCTGTTACAAGCACCACACACGAAGCACCATGAGTAACAACAAAAACCTATAGTGAACGGACCATGGGTGGCCAGGCAACCTGAGACTAACCTTCCAAATTTCAAAGCAGTCATTTCAAGATAAACCATTATGCCCTAGTGCTATTCTGTTCCTTGCCTGCATGTTGAAATCATTCTAAACTGTAAGATTTCAAATTTATTTGAGCCGTGCTTTTTCTCTTCTGATCATCATATACTGAGATCATAAAGTTTGTGTTTGTGGTCCTCTTAATGATGATTCAGATGCATATAAGGTATAGCAACATAAAATGAAGGAAGCAGAATGGAAAATAATTTAACAGGCAGATTTTTATTGTATCCAAATAGAGGCTACTCTTTTTGCATAGCTGCCTTGACACCCAAAAAGATCTGGTGTATTTTCTTTTAAATGCAATTTAATACTTAACAGTTCAGAAGAATATAGTAGGTAGTCATTGAAAATAGTGTGATTGTAAGGACTTTTATGGTAAGGGTTCTCTGATTTACACAAAACTGATGAAGATAACTTATAAAAAAATAAAAAATTCTCTAGACTTAGACTAGAATATTAGGAATAATTCATCCCCAAATTTAAGAGCAATCATAATTGTATAAAAGAAATACTGGCCTTATATGCACTCCTGAGCTGAAAACAAGAACTTCATTTACCAATGTGGATAATTTTTAAAATGCATGTTCTCTAGCCATTTCTTGTAAAGCTACATTTTTAAAGCATGAAGTAGCTACTTTTAAGCTTTTCTATTATAAACTGTCCAAAAAACTGAACTTTAAAAAGAGTATTCCAACTTTGAAGGTTTTCTTTTTTATGTCAAAATTTTACTTAGGTGTAAAGTTTGCTGAAAAGCAGGTAATTTTGCTGACATACTTTAACGAAGTTACAAGGACATCTTGTTTCAGGATTTTTAATTAAGCTTTGATGCTACATCACTATTGTCATAATCCTATGAAACACTTTTTCTTATAGAAATATCACTATATGTGCATTTGATCAAGGTTGTACTCGGTTTCTTATGTTATGATTTAAAATCACTAGATATGTTATTTCCTTTAACAATTATTTATGGTATTTATATTATTCCCTTGTACAAATAGTCATGAATAAGGAAACCACATATTTTAATTTAATGATTAAATAGCTAGATTATATAATTTATCTTATTCATCTGTATGGGTTTTTAAATATAATAATAAATTTTATAATACCTTTAGTTTATCTAAATAAACTTTATAAGATTATTTTAGAGATTACCTGATTGCCAATTAAATGTGGCCAACTCAAAATGCAAATTCCTGTAAGGGATAAATTATCTGTATTATGAAATCTAATCTACTGGGATGGAGTTGCCATGACTTTCTTGTAAAGAAGATTATGCTTTAACTAGTTCTATACTTAATTTATCTGTTTATTATATCTTAAGTTCAGCATTTGCTTTTACTTATCCCAAAACAACACTATCTTTGTTTAATATTCAAAGGTTTATAAGGACTAAATAGTTTTCAAAATATCATCAAAAATGTATCTTTTAAAGTAAATTACAGGTTTTTATAATGTTTGTATCTCAGAGACAGGACCAGGGGTTGTATTTGGGCCATGATTTGATGAAGATCATAATTGACTCACGAAAAAAAGTTGTAATGGGGCTTCTGCTCAAGTTTATGTTATACGAAAAAAACAGAACACATGCATCAGATCATATTCCACACCAAAATGATAGCAGAACTTATTCTACTTTTTAACCTGGCAAAAACACTACAAGTGACCAGGCAAGAATGACTAAGGACAGAGGAGATTCGAAGCCCACTAGCTGCTCCCTGAATGTACTACAGTCCCAGAGCCATCACTTGGGAAGGAAGCGTTCTGATCCGTAGAGTGGAAAATGCACCTCAGAAGCAGGAGTCCCAAGAGCTGGGTTCAAAACCCCACTCTGCTATTCACCTGCTGTGTGGTGGCTGGGGGGCTCAACTTACATCCTTGGTCCTTTATTTTCTCAACAGTAAAAAATAGGCCAGCCTTTCTAGTTCTGAGATTGTATGATTATCTGATTACCAAATTTAACTTACCTACTAATCACCATGGTACAAAACATTCAAAGATGACAACATTATTATCAACAAATTCTTTGATCAAATCAGTTGTATCGTTTTGTTTTTTTGGTCAAAAGAAATAGAAGTCACCTATGTTGAATAGTTGACACTAGGCTAAGTTCTTTACATTCTTTACATGTTTCATTTCCTGGCATATTCACCAACTCTCTGGAAAGTAAATACTATCAGGACCCCTAAACTGAAGCTCAAAAGGATGCAGTATTGCTTAAAATATCATCAGGACCATGATCTTGTACATATTTTTGCACTGCCACACCATTTAGATCCATTGTATGAATTCAACCCTGTGATGTCATACAGCTGGAATCTACTTTTAGGAACACCCTGTGTATTTTGACTACAGGTCAGAACCTAATCAGGTATGACTGAGTGGCTGACAAAGTACAGGATATTTATAAAGCCCGTTCCCACACACATCAAAATGTTTTTAAATATTAAAAAGACATAGCTTTTAAACCAGTACAAGACCATTTTCATAGTCCAATCTAAAAACAGAGTATTTAACTCAAGGTACTTATATATAAGAAAATATAAGTGGATTCCATATGCACATAAAACAGTGATGTAGTCCCAAGGAATAGGAGTCATTGGTGTTGTAACTATGGTGAGAATATTCCTAGCCATGTGTTCCAAAACTGATATAAACATAATCAGTGGGAAATTAAATTCTGATAGAGCCAAGAGTATTGCTTTGAAAAGCTTTTAAGCATTTATCTCTCCAATGATCTCATGGGGAGTTCAAGCTAGCTTTTCAAGCAATGACACTGTCCAAAGCTCTAAAAAGCAGATATTTATCATAGCATTCAATCTGTTGCAAGAATTTCTTGGCAATTTGACTCAGTATAAAGAAATAAAGTTTTCATGTTATCACAAATGGGGAAAGAAGTTATTATCTTAAGTACTACCTTTCCTTACCCTTTAATTTAATTAACATACTCTCTCGAGGTGATAATAATGACTTTTATTATTCTTCACACTAGTAATATTTGTTTCCTACAAATATGAATGCAAATGTGTGAAAAAATAAAAATAACTTTTTAAATATGACACTAAATGACCAATGCAAAATAGATGATCAACTTTATTAGTTTTGTTTTATATTTTCAGTTGTATTACTATCTCCCAAAGGAATGCTTCAGAGTCAGTGGCACTGATACATTTGAAATACAAATGTACACTGCTCAAAAATACATTATTTTCAAATAATTCAGTATTTGATTCAAAATATTAATGTTTGAACTATTACATATAAATGTTCAGCATTAAGAGAATACAAGACAATAAAATCTCATTTTCATACTCAAGGAGCTTTTAATCCATGAGTAGAGATAAAACAATTAGAAAATACACTGAAGTCACCAGAGAATTACAGAACAGTGTGACAGCTCAGAGAATGAAGGAAATCACAAGTTATCAGGGAGTCTCTAAAGTTTCATGCACATTATCTTGGATCTGCATGTTCTGAGGATGAATTAGTTTTCGTAAGTGAGAAAAGGGAGGCTGGAAGACAGAGTATGAGAAAAGACAACAGAATGACCACACTATGGCCCCAATGAGAAATGAATTCAGCGTGCATGGGGGAGATGTAGGAGGAAGGAATACATGAAGGGCAGTATTGAAGACAGCTTAAAATGCCAAGCCAATAATTTTAAACATAATCCAATCAGAAATGTTGCTTCACAAAGTTCTGAGCAGGGGGGTGACACAAATCCAAAATTTAAAGATTACTCTAACTGTAAAGTGGCTAAAATACACTGAAGTGGAAGGAAAGAGGATATCAGAAGACTTCTGAAAAACAGCCCAGGCAAGAAATAAAAACCTATACCTAGGGTCATGAAAGGTAAGGGAGATCAGGATTCAGAAGACACTGAAAATGCAGGCTGAGCAACAGACAAAATATGAAAATGAGAGAGAGGTTGTTCTAAGGAATTTTTAATTATCTGGATAAAAAGGGAAATGGGCTCAGGCACAAGTATATTGAATCTAAGATGGAATTGTTCAGATAGAGTATCAGCTATCAGTTAGATATGCATAGCTGTCGCATTAGGGCACTGATTCAGTTTAGGAAAAGAGGTCAGAGTCCACAGAAGCGAATCGTGGAGAAAGAACAATTTTCAAAGGCATCTTCTAAAAGAAAAGCAATTCACCCTCAAAGGACACTATTGGTCGTTCATGCTGTACACAGGAAAAGGCACACTTCTGAAACAAGGTGTTCTGAGAGAAAAAGAAAATTTCTCTGTTTCATTTTCTTAACAATTCTCAAAACCTAGACTACTTTGTTTTGATGGGATGCTTCATTTAAAATATTTATTGAGACACTATTAGATGATAAGAAATTTGGAAAACAACAAAAAAAAATTACCTACCCTAAAGGACTTTTAAAAACTTTTACATATTTTTGTCTGGTTATAAAAATAATAAATGTTCATAGTGTACTGCAAATAGCAAAAAGCATAAAAGCTAAGTTTTTGAAATACTGTATCAGGAATTGTTGAACTGTACCAGATACTTTTTCAGCATCAGATAGCATTTCTTATTTGATTCTTTTAGTACAGACAGCATATTGGTTTTGTTATATTATATTAACAGGTGTCCTAATATTGAACCATCCTTGCATTCTCAGATTACATACTGATTTTATAGATTATTTTTTGGAAAAAATACAATTTTATAGCATTTGTTTATATAATAATACATAGACAAACATGCGTAAATGTGTTCGTTCATGACTAGAGTCATTTATGTTTACAAACGAGTTTCTTTTGAGTCTGTTACCTTTTTGTGTGCTCTCTGCCAATTTATGTATCTTTGAAATAGTTGTTCCTTGAAAATAGGATGGACTCCTCAATAAGCTATATCAATAAATTTACCTATGTGAACCACACTCAGGTCCCAGGCTCTTATGAGACTATGACTTACATGACCTGACTATTCACCTATAGCTTGGAAATACCTCACTCAGGGAGAAGCGCATTGGCCATTCAATGAGCAATAAGACAGGGTTTATGAGATTGAACCAAAAGACATTAAGCTGCAGATAATCAGATGGTGATGAGAGCTAGAGCTATAAGGTCAGGGAGAGTCAGGTGGGTGGCAATTTTTCATCCATAAGCTAGTAAGCAAGCTAAGAAATCTTGTGTTCAGAAAAACAGACAAAGAACATATGAACCCTAGAACACATGATGAAGGAGACTTGCTTTCTAGGAACTTCGCAGTTCCCATGAAGTTCAGCCTTACATGTTACAACTGCTTTCTATGAGAGTATCCTAGATACTATCTAAAAATCCATTTTTTTTTTTCTTTAGCCATTTCTTAGAATCAAACATCCCTAAGAAAAGATCAGGGACAGGAGCCTTTTATAATTATTTCATGATATTTTTCAATGTTTTCCTTAGTTACTACTTTGCTCAGCTTTTCTAATTCCCCTAGTATCAATTTCAGTAATCTACATGTTTCTTTTAAAAATCTATTTTATTTATTTTCCAGATTTATTAATTTAAGGGCCTATTATGGATTGTTGGATTGTTAATTTATTGATAAGCTAATCACTCTTAACTAGAGGTAACTACACATCCAAACAGATGTTCAAACCTTAAAAGAAATGTATGAGAGTAAAAATAATGGAAATGATTTCAAATTTTCAGGACAACTTTAATAGCCAATTAAGCATACACTGATCAAACTAGCTCTCAAGATTTATTTTTTATATATTTTCCTAATAAAACTTTATAGTATAGAGCTGGGATCTGTTAATGAAATATGAATAAAATAAATGAACTTATCATTATAATAATATTTCATCAACAAATACTTTTTTAGACATTTAACTATAAAAGGCACTTGAAAGTGAAATTTGCTCAGTTGTGTCTGACTCTTTGCAACCCCATGGACTGTCCATGGAATTCTCCAGGTCAGAATACTGGAGTGGGTAGCCTTTCCCTTCTCCAGGGGATGTTCTCAACCCAGGGATTGAACCCAGGTCTCTCACATTGCAGGCAGATTCTTAACCAGCTGAGCCACAAGGAAAGCCCAAGAATACTGGAATGGGTAGCCTATCTCTTCTCCAGGGGATCTTCCTGACCCAGGAATCAAACCGGGGTCGTCCGCATTGCAGGCGGATTCTTTACCAACTGAGTTATCAGGGAAGTCCCATATAAGGCACTAGGCTTTAAAAACTTCAAGGTTGATGTTTTAAATTAGACCTGCAGCTAACAGAATATATTTGGGTCTAAAGAGTAAATGAACACTCTATTAAAAACATAATTATTAAAACTCATTTTCAAACGTTATAATAACCTTATCAGTTACATAGCATATGTGTGTATGTGCGCTCAGTCATGTCCGATATTTTACAACCCCATACACTGTAGCCCATCAGGTTCCTCTGTCCATGGAATTTTCCAGGCGAGTACTGAAGTGGGTTGCCATTTCCTACTCCAGGGAAATTCCCAACCCAAAGATTGAACCCACATCTCCTGCATCTCCTGCATTGGCAGACAGATTCTTTACCACTGTGCCACCTGGGAAGCCCCGTAAAACATAAAAGATATATTATAATCCTTATTAACTAAGTCATCCCTAATTTTAGAAATAACTAGTATTTTATTTTCTAGGAAGAAGTGAAACATAATGAATTATAAGGTGATTAATCAGTCATCTAATTTGACTAGATGTTTGATGAGTACAGATTGCTAAATGTCAGCATTCTAGAACTACAGACCAGAATTTTGCTTACGGAGTTCCCAATTTTTAGTCTATACAACTCTGAAACAGAACTATACTGGAACAAATACAAAAGAAGGAAGGGTAGAAAGAGTAGCAAATTATCACATTTAAAGTATAAAAACATTAAATATAGGAATATCTGTGGTCTTATTATGAAATCTTTCTTAGGCAACTCTGAATCAAACATTTAACTTTCAAATACTCCCTTGAGTGAAAGCTAACTTTATTTAGGGATAAAATATATTCCCAGTTGAAGTTCCTCTTGTCAATAGACTGTTTTCTCCTCTACCAGTGGAGTGACAGATCAGTGATATTTGAAACAGGAAACACACATTATGTGCTGCATCCACATGCAAGGAAAATCATGACAATGTCTAGCAACAACATTTTTCACTCCTGAACTTTAAGATAGAAAGTTTTACTAATTGATGGATCTATAGTAGCACATGTGTGTAATTTATAGGCTTCCCTGGTGGCTCAGACGGTAAAGTGTCTGCCTGCAATGCTGGAGACCTGGGTTCGATCCCTGGGTCAGGAAGATGCCCCGGAAAAGGAAATGGCAACCTACTCCAGTACTCTTGCCTGGAAAATCCCATGGACAGAGGAGCCCAGTAGGCTACAATCCATATAAAATATACCAGGAAATGAGCTCAGAATTTTATTTACTGATAGGCACTGCATGGTAAAAAAGAAGAGTTCAGTACACTAAACCATAAACTTCTTTTCTTTTAATCGGAGGAAAATAGTTTAAAGTGTTGTGTCGGTAAACTCCTTGATGACAGAAACTACCCTGGTTTAGCTTAATAATCCATGTGTACCTAGAACAGGGTTTAAGAGAGTATAAACTTTTACACAATTAAAAAGCAGGTTGTGACTCCAGAATCTACCACTGTGTTGTCTCCTAGCATGGAAACATACAAAACTACACTTAAAATGCTGCAGCCAATCACTGTCTCTGTAATAGTCGTTAATGCTGTACTTACACTCTGGCCTGATACGCTGAAAGCATTTCTCTCTTGAAACTGTCTTCTCTGTCATTTTTCATCTTTCTTACTGATATGTCTATTGATATCATAACTGAATGTACGGTGTTGAGCTAGGATGCAATTTGAGGCAGGTTCAGGAAATTTCTATTTTATTTGCTTCTGACTGCGTATAGAACTCCAAACTACTCACTCTTTAGCCACATATCACTATGCAAAGTGTACCTCATCTCTAACTCGGAATTTGAGACAACTGGATCTGGGAAAGACTGGGGGGAAAAAAAAAGGTAGCTATGCAAATTTAATATAAACAAACTTTGCAGGGAGACTGTTCAGTCAACATGGAAAAGTAAACTCCCTCTGAACTTTACATAAAACGTTGAGCAGCAGCCATGGCTATAAAAATCAATGTGTTTTTCTGTCTCACACTGGCCTTTGCCATAATAATTCTACTTTATTTTCAAGATACAGCTTTGTGTAGAGGCCAAGATCTTATGAATAATATCTGAAGGAAAAAAAGAGAAAAAGTATTTTTAACTCTATCTTCTTATAATCTGCTATAAGCAATTTAACTGCATTAAGAGCAAGGTGGTATCACAAATGAAGTTTAACTTGACCATTGAGGAAGCAAGAACAAACGTTTCCATTAAAATATTAATAAAATAATAGGGTCCAAAATTGTATATATGGGACACAGTGGCATAATGGTTAAAATACAGGGGCTAAAGAACACATTATTACCAGTTCTGTGAGACTGTGCAAATTATTTAACTTCTCAGAGCCAAGCATCCCTCATAAGAAATATTGAAATAATAAAAGACTGCATCCCTAGATGGGTTCTGTGAAAATTAAATAACAGAATGCACTTAGAACACTTGAATCAGTGCACTTAAGTAAGTGCTTAATAAATGCTTAATGTTATTGTCATCCTCTCAAAATTGTTTTCACTTAACACTCTCATAATAAACAAAAATTTTGGCATTTTAAAAAATTCTAGAAAGAAACTGACCCAAATATTAATATATTTCTGGGAATCCATATTAGGGTTCTTTTCTAAATATTCTAAAATGAACATATTATGAGTAAAATAAACTAAATCTTAAGTTATTTTAAATATTCAAAACTAAGAAAATATTTTGTAACAAGAGAAGGTATCTGACCTAGGTCGAGGTCCCTGCTAGGAGACTAGTTACCTATATTACCTAAGAAAATCAAATTTTTATGAGAAAAATCATGCAGTGTATTAGCTGAGAATATGGGTTCTAGTCTCACTGCTGGCTATCTGGTAATCATTTTGGTAATTTTGGATGAGTCTATATGACCTCTGGAAGCCCTAATTTCCATCTTTGCAAAATGAAATAATAAAGTAGCTCATTCAAATATATTTCTAAAAATGTTTCTGTTTCAAACTTCATGTTTCTATAAACACAGGAATCAAGGCATCATGACTTTTGTTTAAAAATATTTTGACACATAAAGTTTCTGTTATTAGAATTCTATGCTCCTGGAGCATTAATACATAGAATAAGATAAATTATCCAGAGGCAGACACAAGTACATATGATAAAGGGTGTTCCAGCAATTGGGAAAAAGGAAGATGCCTCAGTAAATAATGTCAGAACAACATGGGAGAATATTTAATTGGATCCACTCCTCATACCTCACACCAAGATAAATTTCAAATGATATCTAAATATATAAAATTTAACCATGGAAGAAAACCGCTGGGGCTTACTTTATAACCTGGAAGTGGGAAGCTATTTCTATCTCAAAATCCGATCCAATGGGGACAAGAATAACCACATAAAGATAAATTTGAATGCATAAAAATAAGTAATAATTAAAACTTAATAAAATATTGTAAGCAAATGACAGTAGAGAAAAAACTGTAATATATCATGCAGGAATAATAGCCCCAATTTATAAAGAACTTCTAAAAACTGAGAAGGAAAAGATCAATAGCCCAATTCAGACAAAATATGAACACATGGTTCATAGAAGAAGAAATGCAAACGGTCCTCAGCATAAGAAAAATGTTTAACTTCATTAATGATATGAGAAGTACAAGTTAAAACAACATGAGAGCCCATTTTTCACCTTTCAAATTAGTGAAAGCTCCAAAAGCTTACAACATACTCTGCTGGTGGGAAAAACTAGCTCTTGTATATTACTGTTGGGAACACACAACTATTCAACACCAGTGGAGGTGGATTGGGCAATTTCTATCAAAATTACATATGATTTGCTCTTTGACCCATCAATTCCTCTTATAAAAATCAACCCCCAAAAGTAGTAGTAAAAAATAAGAGATAATGTATGTACAAGACTATTCATTACAAGACCAACAGCAAAGGACTGGAAATAATCCAAATGTCCAACAACAAGGGACTGGTTAAATAAACTACAGAGACACAAGGGAGCTGACAGATACATGAGGCAGATCCCCATATACTACTACGGACTGCTCTCCAGGATACATGAATAGAGAAAAAACAAAGTACAGAAGACTGTGTACTGAATGTCATACAGGGAATAATAGGTGCCATATAAACACAGCTACTTACATATTTGGGGCTTCTAAGGTAGCTCAATGGTAAAGAATCCCCTGCCAATGCAGGAGAGGCGGGCTCGATCCATCCCACGGGTTTGATCCCGTGGGGTTAGGAAGATTCCCCTAGAGAAGGAAATGGGAACCCACTGCAGTATTCTTGCCTGAGAAATCCCATGGACAGAGGAATGTGGCGAGCTACAGTCCATGGGATCGCAACAGAGTCAGACATGACTTCGTGCCTCAATAATAACTTACATATTTGAGAAGAAACAAGGAAAAGATGAACCAAAACTGATCAGAAGAAAAAATAAAACAATATTTATCAAGAAAGGGACCAACCAAGAGGAAGAAATGGAGATAAAAGTGAGATCTCTCCCCAAACACTTCATTTCATAGTTTTGATTTTGGAAAATCAAAGGTCCATCTAGTCAAGGCTATGGTTTTTCCAGTGGTATATGGATATGAGAGTTGGACTATAAAGAAAGCTAAGCGCCGAAGAATTGATGCTTTTGAACTGTGGTGTTGGAGAAGACTCTTGAGAGTCCCTTGGACTGCAAGGAGATCCAACCAGTTCATCCTAAAGGAAATCAGTCCTGAATATTCATTGGAAGGACTGATGTTGAAGCTGAAACTCCAGTACTTAGGCCACCTGGTGTGAAGAACTGATTCACTGGAAAAGACCCTGATGCTGGGAAAGATTGAAGGCGGGAGGAGAAGGGGACGACAGAGGATGAGATGGTTGGATGGCATCACTGACTCGATGGACATGAGTCTGAGTAAACTCCAGGAGTTGGTGATGGACAGGGAGGCCTGGCATGCTGTAGTCCATGAGGTCGCAAAGAGACAGGACATGACTGAGCGACTGAACTGAACTGATTTTGGAAAATCATGTAAAACATGTTATATAGCTGAAAATATAACTAAAAATTATAAAAAGCAAGCTCCAAAATTTAAAACCAAACAGAAAAAAAAAAAAAAAACGGACCTAACTATGCACCAAATTAACTAGCATAACCACACAGAAAAGAATTTTTTCTAGTATTCTGACATGCTGCATTCAGTATACTTGGTATCACTAACATTACTATTTTGCCAATACTACATTTTCTTTCTTATAAATACATGTTTATTAGCCCTGTCCACTGAAAATGTTTAGAAGTACTTGCTCAGTCATGTCTGACTCTTTGCAACCCTACAGACCATAGCAGGCCAGGCTCCTCTGTAGGATTCTCCAGGCAAGAATACTGGAGTGGATTGCCACTTCCTTCTCCAGGGGATCTTCCCCATCCAGGAATCAAACCCACATCTCCTGTGTCTCCTGCACTGGCAGGCTGATTCTAGCACTGCACCACCTGGAAAGCCCAGAAGTAATGACAGCTCAGTAAAAATGGGTGTCCGACTCTTGCGAGTATGGGTATCAAAATATTAAAAGACTATTTTCAACCTGTGATCATGAACAGACTGAGATAATCATCGAGAGAGTGAATTTACGCATTTTTCTAATTTGGGGAACAAATGTTGAGATTTTACCTAAACTGTCAAGAGAATCCAGAGTAGTGCTGATCTGTGGCAAATTTTTCAGGTTTAAGATGAAATTAGAAAAATAAGAATAAGTTCCCTCTCTCTCTCTCTCTCTCACACACACACACACACACACACACACACACACACACCTGCTATTCTCCATTTGCCTTAGGAGGAAAACCCTGAGCACTCCCTCTCCTGGACTTCCTGGCAGGCTCTCTACTTGCAGAAGGCAGGGAAAGGAGGTCAGAGGTAGCGGAAGGGAGTGGTGTGGGTATTTCCTGCCCAACCCCTCGTTCCTGCAGTCTCTAGTAGGAGCTTCATCCTCACAGCTATGATATCACGATTCCAGTTCTCCACAGGCTTTAGTCTAACATGCGGTCATGACTCTCTGAGTCTCTGGCGGCCTCTTCTGTTAACAACCTCAACACCCCAGTAAATATATTTACTATCAAGTGGGTTTACTGTTTTTTCTGCACCCTGACTCCCCCCCGCCCACACACACACTTATACCTACATATCCACATCTAAACATACATACATACATACTCTCCTATATTCTTATATCCACATACAACTACATATATACATACATATAAATACATAAATATGAACATATGTGCCTGTGTGAAGTTGGCAATAACCCTTACCACAATTTCATCTGAAAATGTACTTTTTTGGAAGGAAAAACAGAGTAAGTATTGGTCCTAAGTAGTTACCAAGATTTAAAAAAAAAAAGAAACAAAAATTGGCTCCAAATCAAATGTCTGGACACCTTATGATAGAGCAAACACCAAAAACACAAAGAAATATAAGGGTCAAGAAATAAGGTCGTGAACCTGGAGAGCCAATGGCCAGGAACGGTATCTCTGCTCTGCATCAGGCAGACTGTGACTCTGGGCCAACAAGCCAACATCTGGATGCCTTGCCAACTCCTCAGTGACACAGGCCCCCAAAGAAGGGCCCCATCCACCTTACAGGGTCACTGGGAGGCTCCAAATGCACTGAGTGCTTCAGAGACATTAAAAGCACCAGAGGGATATAATGTATTCTGTTTCACCGGGATGTGTACCATGATGCATCAATAAATTCATAGAGTGTCACTTTACATCCTACCTTCCCCCCACCAAAAAGCAAAGTGATTCACTTAAGAGCACTCAAGATAGAAACGAACCCTGACAGAACAACCTAGCCTATTCCTTCTAATCAGTGGGACCACATCAAAACCATTCTGGACAGATGGGTACTTAGTTCTATTTTTAAAGACCTCCAGGGAAGGAAAGTCCACAAACTGCCTTAGCAGCTGACTCACCAACTCACGGTAGGATAACTTATAAACACGAGGACAGCTGAGAAGGGTCTCCAGCACGCAGCCCAGCGTGTGTGCAGGGAACACTCACACACAGCTAAGGCGGATGCTGAAAACCGTAGCCATCCTCTGATTGCTCTTCCTCTTCTTTTTAATTATAATTGGTCCTTCAGAAAGCGAGTAAATTAAGTGGAAGGGAAAAAAAGAGAAGGCTTTGTGTTGATAAGAAAGATTCTGAATAATATACAATAAAATGATCATACCAAACATGCAGAAATAGAACACTTCACACAGAAACAAGGGTGGAGTGGAGAAGATGTTTTCCCTTCTGGCACATGGTAGCTCCTCAATAAACATGGGTTAGGTGACTACAGCTGAGAAGTGTAATCTGCCTCTCATTCATATTCATGAGGAAGTGTTTTCTGGATAGCTGTTTGGAAGTGACCACAATACAGCTGACTGAAGGCTAAAGAGTCAGTTAAAGCTGTCGCTCCATCCCCATCTTTCCGCAGGGTTCCTAGCTGCTCTCGAAATCTGTTGTTTACCAACTCAGGTAGGCGGCCAGACAGAGCTTCAGGCACAGGAAGTCCTTGCAGCCAAAAACCCAGTGGAAATAACAGGAGGGACAAACAGGAGGATCCACCCCACCCCTAGTGTTAGTCGCTCAGTCGTGTCCGACTCTTCGCGACCCCATGGATGCCAGCCCACCAGGCTCCTCTGTCCATGGGATTCTCCAGCAAGAATACTGGAGTGGGTTGCCATTACCTTCCCCAGGGGATCTTCCCGGCCCAGGGATTGAACCTGGGTCCCCTGCACTGCAGGCAGATTCTTTACTGTCTGAGCCATCAGAGAAGCCCACTGGCCCTCTTCTAATTCATCTGCACAGAGAGCTGCCTCTTCTGATTCTGCACAGAAGCACTTCGTACACTTGCAGGAAGCTTTGCTTGGCCCCACCTCTAGGTCTCCGAGATTTGCAGACTTCTCTTTCAATAAAGAACAATCCTTGGAGACTGAAGACCAAATCTAAGATCACTCCAAATCAATGACTGTCAGCGAGGGCGGTGTGGCCCCCGCGGGACATCTGGCGATGTCTATATTTTTTTATTGTTCTGATGATGGGGGTTCATATTAGCATTCAATGGTTTGGGGAGGGATATTGCTAATCCTGTGTGATGCACAGGACAGTGAAGCCACAAAAGGAATTATCCCACCCAAGATGTCTACAGTACCCATGTCAAGAAGCCCAATGCTAGATTAGAGCTTTTTCTGCAGTGTCTCTGAGGCCATGAAAGTTTTATCTATGAGTTTACAGTGACCAGCCTGCTTAGGCATATCCACCCTTTAACTTACTGATCCAACAGATATTTGTTTTTTACTTGTTTGCCTGCCTGTCGCTCTCTACCTGGTATGCAAACAAGTAAAAAAGCATTACCCTTCCTCTGAAAAACAGTACAAGACAGCTGGAGAAGAAAGTGCAAAACATAAGGTATTCTGTTGCAAACAAACAAGCAAACAAAAAAAACTAGTAGGTATTCAAGCACATAACTGCATATAGTGTTTCTGTCATTTCTGATGAGCTGAGTGAGAATGTGGTCAGATAGGGTCTCCTGGAATAAGTCTGAAGTCCTCTTTTTTTTTTAAGGAAAGGTAATAGATATGAAATTGAGAAAGAATGAGGGAGACAATTTAGTTTAGCATGTTCTCTGGAACATTGTAGAGCTTTCCCCACAGAAAGAGATTATAAAGAGTAGTTCAGTTCCAGGTCAGCCCAGAAAAGCTTATTTAACCATAATCCAGCTGAGGTAATAAAACCAGAAGAGTTCTGAGGTACAAGAGCCCTGAGTTTTGTGACTCAGAAGCAAGAAGGACACAGGGATTATCTGTCCCCCACTTCCCTAACTCCCCCTCCCATTTTCCTAAGGGTAAAAGAGTAACCCTAGAAATTTAACTAGTTCTCTTTTCTTATTTTAAAGAAAAAGAGCATAGAAATTCAAACTGTACTCAAAAAATTGTACACAGAAAAAAAATCCTCTCTCAAACCGAGGTCCCCAGTCTTTTTTCCCAGAGCCAAGTTACTGTTTATACAAATCTTCCAGAAACACTCTCTGCATATATTCACACACGCAAATACATGTATAGGCAAGAATACCAGAGTGAGTAGCCATTCCCTCCTTCAAGGGATCTTCCCACGTTGCAGGCAGATTCTTTACTGTGTGACCCACCATGGAAGCCCCTTATGTGCCTATACAGTCTTTCAAATTTATATACAGAAATGGAAGCATACTACACAGTCTCTTCTTAACTTTCTTTTTAACCATAAATTTTCTACCTCGCTTCTTTAATGACTACAGAATACTCCATTGTATGGATGTGCCATTTTTATCAGCATTAGGATGGCTCCTGGGAACATTTTGAAACAGCGAACGTTTACCCTTCCCCTCTTACAATCCAGAACCCCAGACCCCAAGGTTTTCCTGTCCTCAGGGCAGAGCCGCCCAACACTTCACTTCCTCTCTTCTGACCGGTTCCACCCTATTCCCTCTCCAAAGCCTCCAGCCTCCTAAGCAGGCACTTCTCTCCCCCAAACACACTTCCCTCCTTTCAGAGTGGTTGACCTCACTCGCCAGCTTTATTGTGAAGAAAGCAACCTGATTCATACTAATTATTACATGTATTACTGACAAGTCCTTAACTCTCACATTTAGAAAAGGAGATGTTTGCTAAGTAACTTCAACACAATTACTATAATTCCTGGGAGGACAATAACAAAAAAAAATTTTTTTTAAGTAGCTAGAACAGGGACTTCCCTCGCAGTCCAGTGGTTAAGACTTCACCTTCCAATGCAAAGGGTGCAGGTTCAAACCCTGGCCAGGGAGCTAGGATCCCATATGCCTTGCGGCCAGAAAACCAAAACATAAAACAGAAACAATACTCTAACAAATTCAATGAAGACTTAAAAAAAATAAAAATAAAGTAGCTAGAACAGAAGCTATCGAGGGCACACAATCCTGAGCTGGGGTAACCCCCGTGCTGACTGCTATGTCAGCTACCATGGCATACTGCTACGACAACTACCATGTTGACTGCTGACTCATGTCAAAGAATCTTGACAGAGTTTCCTCTAACTGACCCTAGTTCGGACAATCTCTTCTTTCTCTCTGGCTAAACATGTAATTATTGTTCCAAGGTTCTAAGCTTTTTTTAGAATACTCTTTTTCAGTAGGCACAGACAGCCTGATCAGCAGGCAGTACTGCCTATTCAGTAGGCAGTACTGCCTATTCAGTAGGCAGGTGTGATCACTCACAGCTGGGTAAAAACAGGTATTTATAACATAGGGACCCACCTTTCTGAGACTTGCCACCAGAAAATTGAGAAAGAGCAGAAAAAGAACACATTGTTTAGCTAAACTATTATACTTCTCATGAAATCCTATAGGCCATATACAAATACCAATATCTCTTCATCAGATGCATAGAAACCTGCCTGAGTGGCTACTCTCCTCTTGCTGCTAAATTATAGACAGAAATAACTGTTCCTTTTTCACCAGGGGCAGGAGGGATGCAGACTCATTTCTGAAATTATAACCCTTTTGGAGAGAGACCCAAAGTAGATGCTGAAGTAATTTGGTAACATGGAACTCCAGGCATTGTTTATATTAAGAGCATTCTTTTGCTGTCCTTATGAAATTTGACTGATTTTTCAGAGGACTTAAACTTGTGATTTGATAATATGGAATTCTACTTCTTTAAGAGTCGCCTTTTACTTTTTCTTTAGTTTTCTATTGCAAGCTTTGGCTCACGAACAGTGAGCCAAATGCTCTGCCTATATACCTACATGGAAATCATCCACAGTTTGTCCCAAGGTTATGGAGTATCGGATATCATATTCTAGGGATTTCTATCCAATTCTATTCCCTAGAGACACATTACTCAGGCTTCAAGAAAGCAATCTGTCCCTCGTTAGCTGGAGTAGCCAGGGAGAGATTTTCATTGGATCCTTGTGAACCAAGTGGGAATGTGGGTACAGCGTGCAATCTTACATTCAAGAAGGGCCTGTACAGTGCTGCTGACTGTGCATCCAGCTGGGAGTTACACTGAGTAAGCTTTGCTAACAGCACTCAGGAGGGAGGGAGAGAAGGATGCACATTAGGAGAGATCACAACCTGTGAACATTCCTGCAACAGCACAAGCTCTCAGCTAAGACCTAAAAACTCAAAGATAAAAGAGACAAAGGCCCCTCTCCCGAGACTGATGAATGGGAAAGATAAATATGTAAACAACCATGAGTGAATGGGAGCAGGAAGAAAAGTTAAAGATGTTGAAGATCTGAACTTGGCAGTGGCAGTGGGTTGAAAGAAGGGATGAGAGAGACAGAAAGGACGTGGAGAATCACTTCACCACGATTGTGGATGGCTCACCGGGGGTGATGGAAGAGAATCAGAGTTGAAGATGACTGAGGTTTCTGACTTCAGTGTCTAAATGTGCAGCAATGACATTAAACAAGGCAGGGAATGAAAAAGAAGAGGAGGAAGGGATAATGAGCTCAGTCTGAAATGCACTGACCTTCGGATGCCCATAGATCACTGTGGTAAATCATAACCCTTTAAAATTTATATTAACTTTAAATTAGTCCTATAAAAAATAAATAACTCTTTTCTTCATGAGGATCCCTAATGAAAGCTTAACAATTTTCAGGACAAAAGGAGTGTATCATCAAATGTGGGAAAATGGACTAAGGGCATGCCAGCACCTGGTGATAGCAGACCCAGTGCACAGAGCAAACAGTGGTCATTATTAGTAGCAAATAAGAAACATGAAAGAGCTGACTGTTAGTCCTTGAGTTCAAGGCCAGGGAGAGGCCTCACTATAAACTGTGTATCCTCAGTTAAATCAAAACAAAGTCAGTTAACAGTACATTAAAACCATACCCAGAGAGTCATAATTTCAACTGCTTGAGTTCAAAACCAAATTCTGTCCTTTAAGTGTCCATGTAAATATGCTTTGCTAGTATAAACATGAAATAACTCAAGAGAAAGAATGCACAAAATGACTTCCATGTGACGAACAGTCCAGGGCACAGCCTGCAGGCAGCCAGAGAGCCAGGGTTCAAATCCCAGTCCTGCAGCCCTGAGACCTTAAGCAAGTAGCATCAACCCTCTGAGGCCACATTTCCTGAGCTGTGGTGAGATATGAACTGCCCTTAGGCATGACCAAGCATACACCTAAGATGTAAGCCTTTCTTACAGGCACAGCCCCAAAACACTGCTGCCCAATAGAAACATGATGTGAATCTTACTTTAATTTTTCTAATAACTACTTTTTAGAAGAAAATTTTAAAAAATCAACTGAAACTAATTTAACAATATGGTTTAACTCTACATATCCAAATGATCATCCTTTCAATATGGAAGCAATATACTTTGCTGTTAGCAAATCTTGGTAGTTCCCACAGGCAAAAAAGGGCTTCACGGGTGGCTCAGTGGTAAAGAATCCACCCATAATGCAGGAGTCGCAGGAGATGCAGGTTCAATCCCTGGGTCGGGAAGGTACTCTGGAGGAGGGCAAGGCAACCCCCGCCCAGTATTCTTGCCTGGAGAATTCCCATGGGCAGAGTAGCCCAGCGGGTTGCAGTCCATTTAGTCACAAAGAGTTGGACATGACTGAAGCAACTTGGCACAGGCACAGGCAAGAAACAATTACAATAACAAAAGTGATACATACAACACAAATCTTTTCACCTTAAATTTACCTCCACCTCCAGCCCCTCCCAGCAAAACTTCCTCTAAAACTGGCCTCTATTCACTATTTCCAATTCATCACCTCCATTCCACTGAACTACCCTGGCCAAGGTCAGCAACTTCCTCGACGGTGCCAAATTTAATGAGCATTTCAACATCCTCTCTTCATTTGGCCACCTTAGCAGGATTTGCCAGTTGACCTCTGACCTTTTTAAAAACTCTCTTCTGGCTTCTGTTTCTCATTTACTCTAATTTTCTGTCATCTCATGAGACCCATCTTGCCTTGTTCTCCCTCTTCTACCAGACTTCTAAAGGATGGAGAGCTTGGTACTTGGTTCTGGCTCCTCTTCTCATCTCTACACTTTCTTTCTGGGTGACCTCAGCCATTTTCCAAGGTTTGAAATATCGCATGTAATATCCAAGGTTTGATGACTCTCTCAAACGTATACCTCCTTCCTGCCCTGCCCCCGAGTGTCATGATGTAGAGAGAAGAGCTTAATGGCTGCCTCCACTTGGATGCTCATATCCAAATAGAATTTCTGCCTTCCACTTGTTCCTTCCCTAGTCTTCCTCATTTAAGTTAAATGGCCACACCATTCAATCATTTGTTAGAACTGAAATTCCAGAGACATCCTTGTTTTTCCTCTGCTCCTTCATTCTCAACATCTCATCTTCAGTATGTGGCCGAAGGAGCCTTACTTCCAAAGTAAAACTTGAAATTGTCCTCTTTTCTTCATTTCTATTGCCACCAGCTTCCCTGACAGCTCAGTTGGTAAACAATTTACCTGCAATGCAGGTGACCCTGGTTTGATTCCTGGGTCGGAAAGATCCCCTGGAGAAGGGATAGGCTATCCACTCCAGTATTCTTGGGCTTCCCTTGTGTTTCAGCTGGCAAAGAATCCGCCAGCAACGAGGGAGACCTAGGTTCGATCCCTGGGTTGGGAAGATCCCCTGGAGAAAGGAAAGGCTACCCACTCCAGTATTCTGGCCTGGAGAATTCTATGGACTGTATACACCATAGGGTTGCAAAGAGTCAGACACTAGTGACTTTCACTTCACTTCCCTTCATTTTTATTGTCACCAGCTTAGTCCAAACCACTATATCTTATCCATGCCCCATAATTATTCCCTGTGTTCATTCTTGGCTACACACAATCCATTTTTTCCATCCATCAGCCAAGGTAATCTCTTGAAGATGTAAATCAAGTTGGGTCACACTCCTACTTTAAATCTTTCAATAGCTTCCACTACGGTCACAGTAAAGTCCCAACTCTTTATCATGGCCCTGCCTAGACTCTCTTCCTTAATTCTACACCACTCCCCCTTTGCTCTCTCTAGCCTTCTCTTCATGCCTGTAACATACCAAACTCCTTCCTACTGCAAAATTTTTACACTAGCTACTCCTGTCTTAAGCCTAAATAGGTGGCCTCTCCTTAGAGGTGGACCAAGCAAATACTCGCAAGGAAGACAAACTCCTCCTTGTAAATGGTTCCAAGCCTCCTCCAACACAGAGAAGAATATGTGATTTAGGCTCCAAATGCTATACCACAGGACTTTTCTAGAATTATTTAACTAGAAAATGTTCAAAGAGGTAACACTATATGCCTGTTAGAGATCTGGAACATTTTAACTAGCCATTTCTGCTATTCGAATAATGATAGCCTTGAACTCCACATATGAAACACAGAAACAAAAATCTGCACCTTCACCCCAGTTAATCATGGCAAAAAAGACTATCTGGGTTTCAATAAAGGACAGTCTAACTCTGAGCAAGAAATTCCTTTCAAATTCACATCTAAGTCATTCATAATTCTCTCAATCCTTTCTTTCCCATAAGAAAAAAAATTAATTCCCTGGCATTTCAGCTTAAAATAAGCTAAGTAAAATTTCACTGGGAAGATGTTGCTTAAGCATGACAAAGACACACCATCATTCTCAGTCTCTTCCAAACAGCTGGTAGCTTTTAAATTCCTAGCCAATGAGATGCAAAAAAAGAAATCTTTCACACATCTTTAAACTACAAAACTGATATTTCAGAATCAACTCTGTTTATTCTTGTCCTACCATGAACTGTTCACATTGGGAGCTGGAAGTTTACCAACAAACAAGTTTATAAATCAAGAAAAATACTTTGCCAGTTGACCCTAATAATGAGACAGAGCAGAATTAGAACTATAAAGAGACCAAAGAGAGATTTTTCCTCTAGATTAGCAAAGATACAGGGAAGGGGTCAGTACATTACCAAGCAGTAAGGTCTGTCAACCCCTGTGCTTCATGGCAGTCTCCTGGAAATGTCCAGGTCTCCTTGGGGAGACTCTTTGGCTTGCCTGATGAGGCTGAACCCCAGACACTAGGCTTTCCAGAGTGAGAAAGATTCCAGAAGTCAGGCTCACTTGAGATGACATGGACAAGCATATCAACAATGACCATGTTGAATGTGAAATTGGAACCTTTCTTCTCTACCCAACCCCCCGCCCCCGCCATTCATTCTGTAATCTTTTACATTCTCACATGCACCCTTAAAAAAGGTAAAGGAAGCCCTGTTCTAACTGAGCCAAGTATTTCTTGGAGTCAATTTCAAGCTAAAATAAAGAAATAAATAATAAAGCAATAGAATATTTCTTACAAAAATTAGTTCATTACTCATAGCATGTTTTTTGTACTGGCAATGTATGAGAATAAAAGCCCTTTGTGAAAACTGATACATATTCTAAAATACATATTATATTCTCTAAAACATCACATTGTTAACAAGTCTTTAGACTTATTGCACATGTCTAGTAAATACCATTAAATAAAACCATTTCATTTGTCAATATTAGTGCTTGTGCTATTTCTGTGCATGCCTTTTCCAGTCAAGGAAATTTTGTTAAAAGGACAAAAGTTGAAAACTGTAACCTCAGCAATCACTAACTTTGGGGCCTTATCCCCTGGTGCAAATGTTCATGCATATGCATATTTTTATCACATACTCAGACAGATGCCCTTGCATTGATTTGAATACTTGCATAAATATTAATGTGTACAAATGCCTGCATGCAGAAAACCCATTTATGAAATACCCAATTGCATAAATTAGGAACATTAGATACTAACTATATTAACACTTCATAAAATACGTGCACAAGTTTGAATGACCAAAAAAAAGGCACAATCTATTGGAAGAGACTATATTCTCTCAATGTGTTTGCTGTTTCGTAGGTGTAAACTAGGAATTTGCACATACTAGTTGAAGCCTTTAGGCTACTTATAATTCACTATTTGCATGCATCTCTCCTGGTCTGAAAGCTAAAGTTCTCTTTTAGAGTAAATTTATAAACTGTTACCCATGACCTCAAATGAACTGTCAATTTTTAAGGTCACCAAATGGACTCAGAAACTCTTTCATGAAGAAGATATCTCAAAAGTAATTTTCACAAAATACCAGCCTCAAAGCTTAGCCATATACCATTATATTATACATCTGATTCATCCTTAGAGGTGCCAGGTAAATGTAAACTTTAAAAAGTACCCCCACAATACACTATGCCCCACAGTTTAATAAATCTGGATACATCACCATTGACAGTAGGCTCCTGTCCTCCATCCAGCTTCCAATTTCAAATGGGGACAGGCTAAAATTCTTATCTGGGGGAGATGAGTGACTAGGAATTAACTTCCTTGTGACCATCTTGGAATTCTCAGTTCAATAAATGGCCAGTTGGGTACACCATGGATTTCACTTTATTTTTGTACTTTTGGGAAAACACAGATTGACTTTAGACTATTTTTTCATTAACTTTGAAAAAAATCAAATCTGCATGTCACACTTGAACTTCTTAGATCCTATTTATCATATTATTGCAAAATCTCACTGCCCACTTTAGACTGGACATTAGTCTCATCCATGACTGAGCCAGACCTAAGAGACAGGTCCACAGTTATCACAAAGGCAAGAGAAAAGAGTTCTCAAGCCAAAGAATCACTTCTTCTGTGGAGGGTGCTTAATTCTCCCTGAAACTCAAATTCAGCTCTTATGAGAACATGATGAGCATCTTAGAGCCTGAGAGGACACACAAAGCATTTGACACTTTTTTCTGCCTCTACTAGGACCTTTGCCAACAAAAGTCCATCTAGTCAAAGCTATGGTTTTTCCAGTGGTCATGTATGGATGTGAGAGTTGGGCTATAAAGAAAACTAAGCACCGAAGAATTGATGCTTTTGAACTGTGGTGTTGGAGAAGACTCTTGAGAGTCACTTGGACTGCAAGGAGATCAAAACAGTCCATCCTAAAGGAAATCAGTCCTGAATATTCATTGGAAGGACTGATGCTGAAGCTGAAACTCTAATACTTTGGCCACCTGATGCAAAGAACTGACTCACTGAAAAAGATCCTGATGCTGGGAAAGATTGAAGGCAGGAGAAGAATGGGATGACAGAGGATGAGATGGTTGGATGGCATCACTGACTCAATGGAGATGAGTTTGAGCAAACTCCAGGAACTGGTGATGGACAGAGAAGCCTGGCGTGCTGTAGTCCATGGGGTCACAAAGAGTCAGACATGACTGAGGAACTGAACTGAACTAGGACAGATTTTTGATAAAAGGTTGTAGGGCTGAAACCGACCACAGCCACTAATACCCATTTTTTGCCTTTCTCCTTGACATACCACTACTCCATATTTCCAGCCCCCTGAAGTTAAATGAGTTCACAGGACTGAATTCTGGCCTGTGAAATATAGATGGGTGTGATAGACACAACTGCCAGACCAAGTCCCTTACACCTTCCATGATCCACCATGGTTCCTCTCTGTGATTCGCTGCATGCTAAATGTAGCTCATCTATAGTGTGGAAGTCCAAGGTCCAGGCAAGAGCAGAGACACTAGATAGAAGGGGGCTGGATCACTGAATGACTCCATGGAGCAAAGCCCTTAAACACCACACCCCCAACACCCCTTAAACGCCACACCCCCACCCCCACCACCACTGCATTGGAGGAATAAACTTTATTATGCTCAGATCTGAGGATTGTCTATTTCAACAGTTCATCTACTCCAATTCATATAATTTGCTACCATAGCACATACAATATACCTACCATTTCTTTAATAGATAAATCTTTAAGACGTTGCAACATATCTCTTCTAGGAGCCAAATGGAAGGAGAAGAGATCAAGGAGTGTAGAAAAATAAACTTACACACTGTGCATTGGCGAAGTAAAGTGTCACACAGTTTTATTTATTCATTAAAACATTTATTGGATGCTAACACTTGCCAGGCACAATGTCTGGTGCTGAGGTTAAATATATGACAGGCCACATGCCCTGGGCTCAGGAAGCACAGTCTAGCTGACTGGGGAGAAAGAAAATTAAATCAGTTCTTCACCAAAGTGTGATAGATGCTATAAAAGTCGCCCTGAGGAAGGAGCGACAATCCACTCTCAGATGTGGATTTTGTGTAATACACAACATGGGTATCCATAACAAAGGTCATGAAACAAACCCATTTGTGGATGAAAAATAACAGAAGTTTTGACTCTGCCACAACTGTGTTAAATATGACAAACATCAACCGTGAGCATACAAGTACTACTAATATTAACCAACGCAGCCGACGATTCCTGGCAGGTCTTTATCGAAGTCGCTAAGCACCGCAGGGGAAGAACAGAAATAGAACTGCAGGTGCCATCCTCCCTCCACCCTCTCCAACCCCCCACCACAAGCAAGCCCGCCACTGCAACCTGCCCTAAAATATCCATATCAGCTGGACAAAGCCATGCACATTGACAGATCTCCTCCTGCAGATCAAATACCGAATCTGGAATCTGTGCCTTCTGATGAAGCAGAAACAGGACTGAAGTGTTAGTTTCAACCATTTTAAGTTAAAATACAGAATTCCAACAGAAATATGGGTCTTCTCTATCCTCCACCCACCTCCTCTATCCTTTTTAAAAGCTGGCATTTAAATAACCCTGATGTTTATCATAGTGCTTGTGAGGAAGCCAAACATCACTAGGGATTTATCTTAAAAATCTTAGATTTCTGAGTCTAAACTGGGAAACAATTCATTTGCAAACTTACAACATGTGCTGTGCTGAGCTGCATTAATGAGATCTTTTTTTTTCACCTCAATACATGAGAATCATTAAATCAGTATGCATACTGTCACTGAAAGGACCAACTTCTATAGTCATCCATGAAAATTCTACAATAGACACTAGTTCCCAGGAAAATTTTGCCATGTTGTTTAATGAAGACATTTTATACAAAACTATGAGGGACCATAACCAAAATAATATTTTGAAGATGTCCAAACAAAATAAAAAGTGGTTATACATGGTAATAAATTTGAAGACTGGAGATACTGTTTCCACAAAAACAAAATGAAATGACTCTTTAAATATTTTCATGCCAAAATCTTTTCTCAATTTTCAGTTTATTTCACAATAATAACAAAACTATCAGTCACTGAGCACTATGCCAAGTGTTTTAATTACAAGAGCTAATATTTAGTTCTCATAATAATCGTGCAAGTTGAAGTATTTTTTAAATTCCACCTTACAGATGTGGAAACTTAGATACAGTGAAATAAATGAAGCAGAAACACTTTATGACTCTATTGGTTAGAGAAAAAGAGGTGATAAAAGGAGATGCTGCTATTCGAACCCTAGTCTTTTCTGCCTCTAAAACCAGCTCTTAAGGCCCAAAGTTCTGCTGAGGACACAGCCTAGGAAATAGCAGGTAGTGACAAGAAAATACGCATAGGAAGAATCCAAGCCCAGGTCAGCTTGTCTCTACAGTTCACGTCTTTCCTGGCCTGAGTCACATCATTAACTGTGTCTGTTCCCCACTTCCCTTTACAGTTAGATCTGACCTGAGAGCAAGAATCAAGTGAGAGCTTAAATTTGATTGACAGCTTCTTCTCTAGTCTACAAACATTCCAAAAAGCAGAAAGCCAGCTGCCTCTCCCTTGGCACGCTCTCACTGAATCCAAATAAATAATGCAGTGTTTTCCGTGTTTTAATCTTCTTTAGGATTACTGTTCATTATCGTTTAATTTCTGTCTGTTCTAATTATTGACTATTCTGTCCTTCAAAATGACCTTGTCATCCAACATCGTTCAACAGACTTGAACATCCTCCCACCTTTTGAATAAGGTTAAGTTGCCTCTTTTTCAGGGCCAGAAACATCAGTTCATTTCAAATATCCTTCTTAAAAGAACAAAACCATAAGGAAGAAGAAAACGGGATCTTTCATAAAACAGAGGATGTTTCGCCCAGTATTAATCCCCATTTCAAAATATAACATTTTGGGATCCTCAGGAATAATCACCACCACTTGGTTTTCAATGTGTGATCTGGAGGGATTTCAGAGAGCATCTGGCAAGTGCAGAGTAGCCCAGTGATGTATGCACAGTATCACAGTATCCCCTCCTCTACACACACACATCTCCCTCTGACTCTCCCAAGCCAGCTATACTGCTTTCCCTGGGTTTCTCAATGACATTTTAATAAAAATATAAAAAACCAAAAAAGGAAAGCCAACCATCCCTCCATGTGCCCATCTCCACAAGCCTGGTTTCACATTTTTATTTAACAGTGCCTTTCTTCTGCGTCATACAAAGGGCTTTTCCATCAGGCTTCCATCAGGCTCAAATGTTATCATCTCCATTTGAGATGTATGAGAAAAGAAGCATAATGATTGAGATATAATGTTCTGCTGGAATAGGTCATTTTAAAAGCTGAAAGAGCCTTAAGACTTTATCATGTAAACCACATATTGTAGGAAGTTATTTCTTTTTTGTTATCCACATATCTTGCTACAGTTGAAAACTAACTTCCTTTTTCCTTTGCTTTTAACTAGGATCAAGTCCTCCATTTCTTACATACATAAAAACTAAGTCATTCAAAACAATTCAACTACAAGGATTTTGTTCCTTTGCATTCTGACTGGAGGAGCCAATGGCGAACAATCTCAGACAGATATCCTTATAAGCTCCCAGAAAAGATTATTTCCGGACAGTGTCTTGAGGACAACAGGAACCCCAGGTCATCACTTGGACCATAGTCATCTGTGCTGATTGATGTCTATGAGTTCTGGCCTATTCAATGAGTAAGAGGCAGTTAAGTTTTTGAGCTAAAGTGAGTGCACTCTGGTTTGTCATCTAGCTTTTGGAAATGAAGCAAAAAAAGTTTAAACTTAACCTTTATTACAACATGGTAAGTCTACCCCGATTGCAGACATTTTAGAAACAAATTTTCGCACCCATTTGTACGGAACTCATGTAGCATCTGCAGGCAATGCTAAAGGCATACATATTTATTATGGGCTTACACTTTCAGACCTGCCAACCTGACACCGTGTCTGAGACTAGCCATGCAGGCTCGTATCACAGTTGGGGCGTGAACACACCGCCGCCCTATTTACATACCATGCAGACACCTGTGCTCAATGTTTGCCATTCAGTTCTAAATCCATGCGACAAGTCTGCTTACATTCTTTTTTGTTTTAAACTGGCATAGCTTAAAAATACAGAGAAACAAGAAATCAAAATTGTTTTGTCCTGCAAAAGCCAAGCCCTACAAATACTACAAACACATCACCCCAGGTCTAACAACCAGACGTAATGGACTTCAGGATCCTATGGTGACACCTGCTGTGCAACCCCACCCATAAAAGGTCCAAGTTGACGACAGGACTAGATAAACCATTGCCGACATGTGGACAAACAATGACTCTAAAGTCTAGTGCCACGTACTTACTAAAAACTATCATTTAGTTACTCCCCCAAATCATCAGGACAAAATGAGTATTTGCAGTTCCTCACACACACACACCATGCAACTTCATTCTTGACTCCTCGTATACCTAGTCCCTTATGGGGGAGTTTTCACCACTCTCACCACTCACCATCATCTCTTCCTTGCTTGTCTCTATCCTTATGCGTTCTTTCAAACATATCTCATTCCAACTTCTTCTGTGACCAGCTCTGACCACCACCACATCCCACTAAGGTTGGGTACCTGACTCTATAATACTTAAACCCCGAAACCTCCTCTCTTTCCTAACATGCTGACCCGGCTGTGTTGTATGATCTGGGCTGTGAGGGATCCATGCTTAGATAGTGTGTTCCCAGCTTACAGCACAGTGTCAAGCACAGAGCAGCCACCTTCAGAGGTAGGGAGAACAAAAAAGGTAAGCACATCCTGAAAGAGAAGAGGTCTTAATCAAGTGTCACATGAATGATACCACGCTCACACTATCTGGAATAATGCATAGGCTTCCTGGCCCCCAGCACAGAAAGGAATGTTTGAATGGGAGATGCCACTCATTGGTGATAAAGCTCTGTTTCCAGTGCTGACTTCTGTTAGCACTTCTATCTGTGTGCTTATCTGTGCACTTCTATCTGTGGAACTTCTATCTGTGGTCCTAGTATCAACACGTGGCCTCCAAAGTGCCATTTAAGGATGAGTTAGCTGCTGACTTAACAAAAAGAAGCTCCTGGGAATTCCCTGGCACTCCAGTGGTAAAGAATTGGTGCTTTCACTGCTGGGGCCCAGGTTTAATTCCTGGTCAGAGAACTAAGGTCCCGAAAGCCACATGGTGTGATAAAAAAAAGGCTCACATCTTTCACATCTGCTCTCCAGATAGAACACATAATCAATAAACTGAAAATTCTGTTGCAGAGGGAAAATTCTGTATTTTTGAAGTCACACACACACAAAAAACAAACCCTGGAATCAAATCTCCACCCTGTTCTTTACTGGTCGTATGCATTTAGGAAATTTATTTATGTTCTCTGGGCTTGTTTCATCCATGACATGATAATGACAGTTATTTCTAGGGATTGCTGCAAAAAACAAATGAAATAACAAGGATGGAAGACTGTGCCTGGCACCGAGTGAGCCCTTCATGAACATCTGTCCCCATGTCCGTCCTCTGTTCAGAGGGAAGGCATCATCTACATACAAAGAGGGGTGCAGGGGTGCACAGGGTCACAATGACTGACACTCTCATACGTGAGCTCTGAACAGTTGAGTAAGAATAAACCTGCAGGCTGCATGTGCTTTAATGGTGCAAAAAGCCAATCAGGTTTTTCTCTAAAACCTGTACTCTGTCCCCATGTATAGGAATTGTGCTTTCATACCATCTTCTCATCATTTTGACGTGAAAAGTCTGTGTTTTCAAGATGTGGTGGCCCTTGTGTCACTGGTAGCTAGTCAGGGGGAATGAGCATAAACCTAAGGGAACAAAGGGGCCTTCAAAGGGTTCCAAAACGCTCTTTTCCATAAGCTGGGGTACTAGGTACATGGATGCCCATTTTATTATAGTAATTATTTAAACTGTACATAAGTTTCCATACACAGTTTTCTTTGTGTAATAGATTTTACAATTTAAAAGTGGGTGTCAACTTAATACTCGGAGACTGAAATCTGGGTCCTAGGCGTGGAAATCCTGATGGTATTTACTAAGGTTAACACATTAATATTTTGTGAACTTGAACTGATGGATTTTATTTGAGCTACTGATGATATTTTAGAGGGATTACAGTTTAATAATTAGGAGTCCTTTTTAAAATGCACTTCAAAAGTTTATCTCTAAATGACTGCAAACTTCAACCATGCCCACCAATGTAACTCAGAGTCATGCAACCAAAGTAAAGGGCAAAATAGACTAGAGGTCAAGAGCCCTTGGTTCGAGCCTCAGTTATCTTCCTGACAGTGTGGTAGAGCTGCAAGTTAACTTTCAAGGTATTTAGAAGACACAAACGCAAGGTCAGGCAGTACTCTGACACCCCATCTGAAGCAACTGCAAAGTACTGGCTATTTTGTGAAGACAGGCTAAAAGCTGCCAAACTGACACTACGCCCCTCTTGTGCCTTCGCTCAGGACAATTCTTTTTTCTTTTAGGCTGTGTCACAGAGCATGAGGGATCTTAGTTCCCTAACCAGAGATTGAACCCATGGCCCCCACAGTGGAAGCTTAGAGTCAACCATCGGACTGCCAGTGAAGTGCCTCTCAGGACATTTTTTTACCCCCAGTTAGTTACTGGTGTGCTTATGGTAGCAAATTATAAAATAATAACTAGCTATTTAATTTCAAAGATGTTACTGTAATAATTGCAGTGATGATCTAAGGAGCAATCTTTCAAAGTAAACACAGCACTCACCAGGTTAAGTGTCTTACAGCTGTGTCACGCTTTGGCATTTACAAATGATAGTCACAGACATTTGTACTGAGAAATCACACACACACATGCACACACAGGAGGTGTCAGGAGACAAATGGGTACTAATGCAGGAAGCAGATGGAAGGACTGTCTCATGAGCAGACTGAGCACATGCTTCATAAACATAAGTGAGGTGAGGGCCCCCCCAAAACAGAAGAGAGTTGCATGAAGTTATCCAGAAGTCTGCAATCAGAAAATCTAACAAACTGCTCATCATTTTCAGGTTATCTATATGTTCCGTGTTTTAGAGTTAGCATTGTTAGTGTTGACTTTTTAATATATTTCATTTAAGGGAAAGCACCATGTAAAGAACCCTCCTGCTAATGCAGGAGATGTAAGAGACATGGGTTCAATCCCTAGGTCGGGAAGATCCCCTAGGGGAGGAAATGGCAACCGATTTCAGTATTCTTGCCTGGAGAATTCCATGAACAGGGGAGCCTGGCAGGCTACAGTCCATGGGGTTGCAAAGAGTCAGACATGACTGAAGCAACTTAGCATGCATCATGCACCATATTCTTTGTAGAAATTAGACACTTCAAAGTTTATCATCATCTAGGCCTAGAAGCAGAAATAGTCATGGAGTAGAGGTTGAAATCAGTGCAAATAATTTTAGCCATCTGTCCTCCCTTGTACTAAATACTTCACAGTTTTCTGACCGGTAACATAAAACCTGTGATCAGAATGCAATAGATTAGTCAGTTTACTCTAAATAACTCAGTGGTGTGGCTCATCTAATTACATAAGTGACATAATTATTTTTATAAGGATAAAAAATGGCTTTCCTTCTTAATAAATAATGACCTACCCTTCACAGTACTTAGCAATTTAACACACCAAATGCCTTATCTGGTGAAACATAAATGTGAAATGAAGTTATGAAAACATTTACAGTAAATGCCCAGGGGTGGATTGGAGCAACTTTGGGAGAAAATGAGGAAATAAATGGTTAACTGCCAGGATACACATTCATGCTGGAAGACACAAAAAGGTTCACAGCAGTTGTTAAATTCATTTAGAGAAACTCACTTTATTTTTCCAACAGAGCTCTCACCAGCTAATCTGTATTACAACCTGCAGGAGTCTTAATATTCTCAGCAGGATCAAGATTCGGGCCACACTGATTCAGCTATTTAATCTTGCAAGAGAACAATATTTGGCAGGAAAAGACCCCACAGCACTGAGGGGACGTCCCAGAGGTTCGTTGTCAGCACAGACTGGGCCAAGAACACCAAAGGTGGAAACCAAACAGCACCAACCGATGTTTAGCCGTTCCTTTCAGTAGCTCTCTACTCACACCCGTACCTGCACTGTGCATATGTGCGCTAACTGACACAGCACATGTGTACATATGGGGCTTTCAGATCCATGCATGTTTTTAAAATCAAAATGTTTTCTCAATATTTTGGACTTGATTGTGAAGATTGCTTAAATCAAAACTATAGCTACAGAGGTTGGGAGTAGGAAAGAGATGAAAAAACAGCTATAGTTTTACTTTCAAAACACTTCAACCAGCAAATGAAAACCATCCTCTGGTGTTTACTTACCAAACTATGGCAAACTACATTTATAACCTCTAACATGATACAATGTATAACAGTTACATTTTGTAATAAAAATTAAAATAATTAATGAATTCTAATGAATATAGATTCTATTTTTAATGAATAGAGATTGTTCATTGCAATATTGTTTGTTCATAATATTGTTGTTCAATTGCTTGTTCATAACAAGCATATTTCCCCTATTTTTATTATCTAATAAGTGTCTGTTACACTTTCTTTAAAGGCCAACACTGAAGTGTGACACCTTCTAATTACAGTATTTTGACTTCATATTTGGAAATATTATTTTCTATTTTAAAATATTCCAAAGTATTCTTGGACTGTTTTTGTTTAAATAAATTGAATTAAAAATAAAATAAACTTTGATGGTCAGAAAAATTATAAATGAACAAATATATAAATATTCATTCACACATATACACACACACAAAAAAAGCCTTCAACTTCTTAAGTACTGAAAACCAAAACAGAGAGAACAAATACCTGAACTTTGAAATGTATGCAAATATTTATATGTTGATCTCTTAAGCCATCCTGAAATTAATAAGTTGATCAATACTCTTCTATAAATGAGCATTTTTTTACATTTTATATATAATACTATGGTTTGATTAATTTTGAATGATATTTTCTAGAAGCCCATACTGACAACCAAACAGGAGATAGGGAAAACAAACACAGGAGTCAGGAAAATTTAAAAACAAGATTGATAGCACCTACTATACAAATGAACTGTATGAATCACTGTTCAAAAAAATGATTCCACAAAATTCTTCAAAAACTATTTTCAAATAGTGATGGTAAGGGTTCAAATCCTTTACCTCTAAAACCTGGCTAGTTATCCCTCTGATATTAACACACTATCAAGTACTTTATCACTGTGCTGCAATCATGTGCTCACCTTTTACAGGGAGGACCAATAAGCTCCATGAGGTCAAGGGTCATATCTGTTTTATTCCTCATATATTCCCACCTCCTAGCAAAGTACCTGGCACATATTAATAGTAAACACTCAAAATGTCTGTTAAGTCAGCAATTGTTTGAAAAGTGGTTTCCTTTGTAGAATCTGGAGGGTGGAGGGATCTATAGATACACATTCGAAATCTGCACATTTGAAAACACAATACTACTCTTTCAACAATCAACATTTCAGTGATAGTGTCTCTTTCTGCACCCTCACAAGTAGATTCTGGGTGTTACCTTATATTCATTCCTTTCTCCTTTTGCTCATTTTCTCCCTCATTTAGGACTTCACATTGCATTAAGGCTCTCCTTCTCCATGAAAGCCTTTCCCAAACACTTCACACATTCTAGCATGGAGCATAAATGCATGCAAAAAGTAGTTTCTCATTTTTTCTGCAAGCTACAGGGCCTAGTGCAATATGAGGCCCACAGCAAATGTTTAATGTTTAATAAACACATATACAGGTAAGGGAACAGTGAAGGTAGCTTCTACTTCTATCTTATTGTTTATAACCAAGGCATTGTGTTCTGGAGGATTCAAACATGAACAGGAAATGCTGCTTGCCCTCAAAAGACCTATAATAATTATAGATCAAAAGTAAATATTTAAATCACTTTTGGGGGGGAAATAAATTCTATCAAAAATAACAAGTGTTAAGAACAGAATGATACTTTAAGTTTTTTTCTTTTATTCTTCCTTCTAAATCTGTATCCTTTTTCACAGTTTACAAAACACAGGCAAATTCCAATTCTTTCACAATTCTAAAAGTGAAATGATCAAAGGGCTTAATTCAAACAAATTAAAAGTTGGCCTTGTTATAGTTAATATAGCCACAAGAGTAAAACTAAATCATAAATGTGAGCAAACAAAAAAATGATTATAACTTCTTGTTTCTTGTCTTTGGAAAAGCCTGGGGGTATGTTCCAAAAGCAATAGGTCCTTTTACAAGCAATCCTTCTAAGAGCATCATTACACAGGATTCTGTACAGAAGAGGAAAAGGCTACAAAGCCACTCTGACAACAGTAAGAGAAAAGAAGGCTATGGTAGGAAGCATAAGCAAAAAATAAAGAAAAGCAATTTTCATGAAATAATTCTTCTAGGAAAATAGAATGCAAATTAGAGAATGTATCTGCACATACTTGAAAAAAAAATCATTGCTTCTAACTTCCAATCATGCAATTTTCTTTAATTGTCTAAATTTGGCTTGGGTTACCAATGGGTTTAAATTAAATCTCTGTATAATGTTTCCCTTGACTCATGACCTCCTAATAAGTCAAAATGAAATTTTACTATTACACTTATTAACTGAAAAATACAACAGATTTTAAACCTACCTCTAAAAATCCATTGAAATTATAATTATGTGGCATAATTATTAATGACAGTCACATCTGGGGATTCCACAAATGTATCTGGTAAGATGTCTGGGTTTTCCTCAGTAATCAGTATGTGCTCACTGTAGATATGTCCCAAGAGGTATAAGAAAATCTGGAAGAAAATTCAGATACTTTTTAAGTTTTAAATCTGAATAATGCACTAGAAATTAAGATTTTTATTTAAGAAAAAAAAAAAAAGCTAGTCTTTACTAGATTTTCAATGTGGCATGGAATATTTACTCCCTATTGTCACACATCTGGCCTCCTTTTTCTTCACATCCACCCAGGTCAAACTGCCAGCACATGACATGTGAAATCTGTATTCTGAGCTATGTAATTCAACTGAGGCCTAGAAAACTTAAAAATATAACTGCTACTATGATTTATCTTTGTTTCCATAAATGACTATGGCTTAAAATCACAAATGAAAAGAGGCTTGAAATGCTCCGATTAAGGATTAGAAATAGGACCTAGAAGTAATTTTCTTTAAGTTAAGATTGTTCTGTTTCAAAATAGGGAAAAAACTCAAAACTGAATGTACACGTTTTCCTGGAACAGGCAGTATCATCTACCTCCACTAAAGACAGTAGTTTATGATAGAAGCTTGCTTATCTAAGCATATCTAAAATGTATATGACTTATCTCAAAACTATTCTGTGATTTTATGTAGATCATTTTTCATTATGCCCTGCTATGGACTGAATCATGCCCCTCCCCCAACTTATATCTTAAAGCCCTAATCGTCAATATGACTATTTGAGATGGGGGCCTTTAAGAGAGTAATTAAAGTTAAATCAGGCTTGCCAGGTGGCTCTAGTGGTAAAGAACCCACCTGCCAATGCAGGAGACATAAGAGATATGGGTTCCCTCCCTGGGTGGGAAAGATTCCCTGGAGGAGGGCATAGCAACTCACCCCAGTATTCATGCCTGGAGAATCCCAGGGACAGAAGAGCCTGCCAGGCTACGGTCCATAGGGTCACAAAGAATCGGACACGACTGAAGCACTTATCAGGTCATACGGGTGGAACCCTGATCCAATTCAACTGGTATCCTCACAAGAAGAGGAAAACACACCAGAAGTCTCTTTCTCTCATGCACATGCAGTGAAGAAAGGCCACACTGCAAGAAAGGTTCCTTCAACAAGCCAGAGAGAGTCCTCACCAGAACTCAACCCAGACAAATTGCAACCTGAAACTTCCAGCCTCTAAAACTACAAGTAAATAAATGTCTGCCATTTAAGCCACACAACCTATAATATATTGTTACGGTGGCCCAAATAGACTACTGCAAGTCCACTTTTTTTCAGGTACTTACTCATCAGAAAGAGTTCCCTGGCTACAACCTTTTAAAACAGGGGAAGTCCTGCTTTTCTAATATAATAAGGTTCTTCAATGCCACATTAGAAACCAAATGGTCCTGCTTTACCTAGAGACTACTACTATAATCTTTGGATAAAACTACATAAATCACTGAAAATTGAAGCAAAAATAGGAGAAAGTAAAAAATAAGTGTTTATCAAGCAGCACAAAAGGAAAAAAAAAAAAAGACTCAAAGCAATCTTAAAAGCTAAGAACTCTCAAAGAGAGGTTTCAAGAAAAAGAAAGTGACAAAAAAGGTAACATGCAAAGAACCATCTTGGTAACACAATATATAAATTAAGGAAGTCATAGATCATCTTCATCTTCACAAAGTTAGAGAGGCAAAACACATATCAAATATCACATGAAATGTTAATTAAAGCCAAAAAGTAGAATGCAATGTGTGAGTTTGGTGGCACAGGTGACAGGGCTAGCGTCAAAGCAGTGTCATGACTCAGAGAGGAGATCTCTGGATAGCTAGAGGGAAGCCGCTGTATATCATACATGGAGCTCAGCTGGGTGCCCTGTGCTGCCCTACCTAGAGAAGGTAGGAAAGAGGGGTAGCGGGAGGAAGGCTCAAGAGCGAGGGGATAGATGTATACACACAGACGACTGACTTTGTCGTAGAGCAGAAACTAACACAACATTGTAAAGCAATTATCCTCCAATTAAAAGAAAAAAAAAAATCACTGTTCTCTGGGGGCTGAAAGTATGTCTGAGAACAAGGGGTGGAGATGTGATGAACAGTGTGAAATTGTTCCAAATCAGAGGACAGACTCATGAAAAGCCCAGAACAGAATAAGGAGCCAGGCCTAAAAGAAATGGAAGAATAGTGTTGAAGGACAGTGAAAGATAAGGTGAAAAATAATTTAGGAACAGACTGTGGAGGGTCCTTAGAGTCAGAAATTAAGGAGTTTAAAAGATTAGACTTTATCCTGCTGAAAGTGGAGGTCCAGGGAAAGTTTTTTAGTGGGTCATAATTAGGGTCATGATGAAAGAGGTATTTTAGAAAGAGTCATCTGGTGACAGTGTTTAAGATACAACGGAAGGACCACAAGAGCCTGAAAGGAGATAAGGCCAATTAGGAGACCTGTAATAACTTAGGCAGGATAAGGCCTGAACACAGCAGGACTGAAAAGAGAGGAATGTTGGGGGGAAGGGATTTCACACAAGAAAGATCTTCAGAAACTGTTTGCCGAGTCCTTAATCGCTGTTTCCAAAAAGAAGTAGTATGTGTTAATTCTTTTATTATGGGGGCCCTTCCCAAACCTCCTCTTTAGACAATGCCACTTTACAAGGAAAACTCTTGTACGTGCCATGCACAAGTAATTACTGGTCTGGGATGTATTTGTTTTTTTAAGTGACTGTGGGTAAAAAATTGAGGATAAAAAGAAGAGATTAACCTTTGAAGTTCTGCCCTAGGTGGAAAAATAAAACAAAACCAGGTGTAAGGGAAACCACGGATTTAGATGAGAAAGAACCAAGACACAATTTTCCGTATATTTTTCTCATGAAAGTATAAGTATTCCTTATAGAAATACTTTCCCTAAGGAGAGGTTGTTCAGAGGATCTAATTAGACTGGGTATGTCAAAGTGTATTGAAACAAATAAACCATTCCTACATGTGGTAGGTATTATAAGGAAAATACATGTTACTGCAGTATTGCTTTCTACATACTCAATCTTCACTTTAAAGACAATGCTATTGACCTACCGTTATTTAGGAATTCATGGGAGTTACTGGTTGAGATAAGTTGAAGATAAGGATCATTAAAGTAACACAGATTCACTCTGAGAAAATACTAGATTTCAAGGGCTTAAATCCAAACCACTGACCTCATCACTAATCATCTATGTTAATCAGCCCAGTTAGGAGTTATAACAAAAATACCACTGGATTCTCCTTTCAAACTGTCTGGTGTACTAGATTACACTACTCAAAACCAGAGGATTCCACTACTTAAAATCAGAAGATTCCATCAAGTTTTCATTAGCTACAAAACAGTTATGCTTCTTGTATGAGCAATAAAAGTAACCATCTATTTCAGCACTGTATGGTGTTTACCTTTCTAGCCTTTAAAAAACTCCCATTTTATGTTTGCTCAATATAAAAAAGAAAGAAAAATTCCATGTCAGTTGTTCAGGTTCATATAAGACCTAATTGCCTCATACACTATAATTTTGCTACCAGTTTACAATTAGCATGCATTTCTCATGCATGAGTTGACCCAATTACATAACAAATTTTGCCTTTGGGGATTTCTCTTGACTGCTTGTCTTCTGTCCACATACAACTCAATTTCACACCATCAGCAGCTTGAACATGGCCACAGTCAGTCTCTGTCAAAATGATTTATTTAAATTACAAACAGAGACCAGATCCCCAGACAATCAACTCTACCCTCATGCTCACCCTTTATACACAGTGTACCTTTGAATCAAATCTTTTAATAGTCCACAGACACTGCTATTCAATTATTAGGCCATGTTTACCTCCAATAATCTAATATTTCTGAAGCCAACTCACAAAATCTTAAGGAACTAAATCAGCAGTATTCATGTAAGCTTATTAATGGGCATATAATTTATTTTGCATTCTAAGAAGTCAATGAAAAATTACATAGCTATCTCAAAAAAAAACAAAAAACAATTACATTTCAATATCAAATTACAGACAGACTCTTTTCTATAATGTTAAAAAAAAAAGAGGGGATTCAACCTGAACTTTTCTTGTAAAGCAAGTAAGCATTTCTGGGTATGCTAAATGTGAAAATAGTAATGAAAGGGGATATTTGGGAAACAGGACAGATAACCATAATGATAGATGCTACAGGTAAGGGACTAAATATAGAACAGGTGAAAATTCTATTGTCTATGTGCCAGTGATCTAAGGAAAGGGAGTTCTAAAGATTCCCACTGAAGCCAACATACATAGGTACACTTATACATGCACTCATGTGCACACACACACAACACACACACACACACGTATGGAATATTTCTTCTGTGAGTCAAGGCACAAATCTTGACAAATCACATAATGGTATACTTACCATTTTAGTCACTCTGTAAAATATAAGATTTGTCATCTGGGTCATTTTTTTCCTTCCCCTTCATACAATATTTCTCTACCACCTGAAATAAATTAGAAAATAAACATCTCGATTTTATCTACAGCACAAAGATTGTCACAGTCTCTAGGGGTTGAACTTCATCATTTTATTTCACAATTTATCCCCAGACTGTCTCAGCTAATTGAAAATGCAGTTTATATTAGTGTGTAAACAGAAAAACACATCAATACTCTTCTCTAGGCTGAACTGAGTCCCTTAGATGTCTGGGGGTGAGTCTGCCTTACTATCCTGCTGCAGATTTCCTGAATGCACTGCCTATAAACTTGAAGGTGGTAACCACATGCATTAGAAACTGCCTTTACAATTATGCCAGAACTATAAGGACAACAGAAGAAAGACATTTTTTTAATGTTAGAAGTTACAGGAGTTCCTCAATTCATGTTTATATGTTGTCATTTAAGAACATTTTTCTGAAATATCACTAAGTAAAGAAAATGTACTAAGACATTTCTGCCATCCCTGAATTTATACTCTAGAACTGGGGAGGTGGGGTAGGCAATCAGACATCTTCTGCAATTTCATGGGAAAATCTTTTTATTTTGGGAACTAGTTCTTTTTTTCATTCCAACCACTCCATAAATTATGAAATCTTGCCTCTTTTCTTATTCTTTCTGCAGCTATACTATGAGAGAAATATAGCAGAAGAACTTTAAATTGCAGCATTTAATAAATCTCCCAGATTCAATATGCTGGCATTATAGACTCCAAAAGAAAGAAGTTAAGGCTAAACCTGCTCTCACCCTTTTCATTACACACAATTTCAAATTTACAGTTGTATTTCATCCCACACCTTGGTAACACACACAGACTAAGTAGGCATTTCCAAATGATTTCAAGCCTTTAACAAATGAATATGAGAATGTTTGAAAAAAAATTCATAACACTAACATAGTAACAAGCAATCAAAAATGCCCACTCATCCATAACATATTATCCAAAACACCTAGGAGTTGTCATTAAATCCACTGTATTATGTCTTTATACTTTCCTTAGTCCAAAAGGGATTAAAGGCAGTTCAAAAAGATCTGGACAATATTCAAAGATAAACTAAAAACAAGTAAGAAAATGAAGCAAATGGAAAAATAAAGATTACAAAGACCCTGACTAAGTTAACATACCTACATCAACCTATTTTAAACCCAGAGCTCAAATCTCCTATCCCTTGTGATTTTCAGGATAAACCATTCTATCCCAGCATCAGGAGAAGACTCTGGTGTCTCGATCTGACCTTCTTCCTCCCAAAACAGACACAATCTAGGCCATGGTCAAAAACATGTGTCTGGGTTTGGCCAATATATTTCAGTGGTTTGGGTTTATCTGAAAGTAATGCAGAAAACTGGACTAATCAAAACACCACCTTTCAGATTAGCCCATGTTTCTTACAGAAAAAAAGATCCTTGAGTAATATGGAAAACCTGGGAGGTCACAGGAAAAGTTCATGAAGTTGTAGCCTCATAAATGAATAATAAACTCACTAGACCTCAGAATACTTAACAGCTTCTTTTCTCCAACAGTAAATCCCTAACTTCTTGTGCACTGTTGGTGGGATTGTAAATTGGTGCAGCCACTATGAAAAACAGCATAGCAGTTCCTCAAAAAATTAAAAATAGAACTACCATATTATCCAACAAATCCACTTCTGGGAATGTATCCAAAGGAAACAAAAACACTAACTCAAAAAGATATCTGCATTCTCATACTCATTGCAGCATTATTCACAATAGCCAAGACAAGGAAACAACCTAAGTATCCATCAATGGACAAATGGATAAAGGTATTTCAAGATATATGTAAGTATGTATGCATGCATGCACACACAAAGAAATACTATTCAACCATGAAAAGGAGAAAATCCTACCATTTTTAACAATATTGATGGACCTAGAAGGCATTATGCTAAGTGAAATAAGTCAGATAGACTTATTGACAAATACTATATGATCTCACTTATATGTGTTACCTAAAAAAAAAGAAGAAACAAAAAACCCACACCAAACTTATAGGAAAAAAAGGTCAGTTTTGTGGTTACCAGAGGGATGGAGAGAGGGAAAACTGAAAGAATGTGGTCAAAAGATACAATCTTCCAGTTATAAGATAAATCAGTATTAGATATGTAATTTACAACATGATGATTGTAGTTGACACAGCTGTATATTATACAAGAAAGTTGTTAAGAAAGTAGACCCCAAGGATTCTCATCACAAGGAGAATTCTTTCTTCTTTTCTTTTTATTGCATCTGTTTGAGATGATGATGTTGACTAAACCTACTGTGGTAAACACCTTACGATACAGGTAAGTCAAACCATCATGTGGTACAGCTTAAACTTATACAGTGATATATGTTATTTCTCAAAAAAACTAAAGAAAAAATAATAAATCCCTAACAGTAATATTATGAAATTTACATTTTCTTACTGCTACCCAAATAGTAATATGCCTCATCATGGCTAAAAGAACTACTTATAAGACTGCTATGGTTGCTAACATTAAGACTGTTGTATGTGTGTGTGTTAGCGGCTCAGTCACGTCCGCCTCTTTGCAAACCCATGGATTGTATCCCACCAGACTCCTCTGTCCATGGGATTTTCCAGGCAAGATTATTGGAGTGGGTTGCCATTTCCTTCTCCAAGACTATTGCATAAATTTGTTTTAAAAGATGTTATCTAAATTATATACTTTTTAAAATCACCACCGTCTACCTTATAGGTAAAAATTAGATTAAGATATCTTAATCTAAACAGTATTTTGTATATACTGCTATGTATATAATAAACATAAATTTATACATACCTGTATTATAAGGGTTTTGCATAATTAAGAATGGATCTGCAAACAGCCTCTGGTACTGAATAAAATGTATATTCCTGCTAAGGATAAAGGTTGGTGAAATGATCAGTTCTTTTCTTATTAAATGTGAATAACGACTTAATTTGAATATAAATTAAAAGGCTTACCTTTGAATCAACTGCAATCCTTATGTGAGCTGTCACAGGGATGTCTTAAAGAAATGTTTAGTTCTTTTTGAAATAAATTTGTGATAGTTGAAGATTTATGATGTAACTTTGTTTTATGCAACACTTTTTATTTTTTAAAAAAAGGTTCTCCAAAGATAATCCAAAATCAGAAACATTACTGAATGTAACTGCCAGTGAAACATATCACTAATTTGCATTTTAGAAAACAAAAATAGGGTTCTGACTTAAGGAAAGAATGAAGGGGGAGGAAGACGATAGAGGCAATCTTCAGTATTCGTGATCGGTGGGTTTTAAGGATGAGGTGGAAAAAACTAAGGGACAGAAGCCTTGAATCCTTAAAATTCAACTCTTTCTCTTCAAAGGAAAAAGTCCTTGCTGAAATAAAACACCCATTTAAAGAGCAAACAATGGATAAACCTTAGGGAATATGGCAAAACAAAGTGTCTCTGTCTCTTACTCCCTAAACAAATTTTTTAAATATCAGATAATTCTGTTTTTTGAGCTTTTGACAAAATTTATTCTCAGACTATATGCTATGATTTTATCTGCAAATTGTGACTGTACGTAGGTACATAACGAAGACAGCCAAATACCAGTGAGTTTAAAACAACCTGCTAGCTAAACATTTCCCAGAAATCAATGCTACATAACTTAAAATTTCAGACACATAGATTTTGGTGACTGTACATGAAACACACGAAGTAGACTTCTTGTGAAAAAGTATATGTCTTGCATATTTGTTCATACTTTTATATAATATAAACGGTTGCTGATTTTCATTCGTATTTCCCCTGGAGTACTTAACATTGAATTAACTTATTTCTAGAAAAAATGCATTTTGACACACTTCATATAATAAAGAAACATAATTACCACTTTTAATAAGTACTCAACACTTTTTGGTCCCTAATATGTTTTGAACTTCTGCTAGTTTCAATTTTCTTTTCCAAAAAATGCTATTACTGAACAAGATGCAGCTTTCAAATTCAAAGCAACTTCATATGTAAGTGTTTATTTCAGAAATTAGATGCAATATGCCATTTCAACAAATATCTAATTTAAAATATGAACTCTTGAATACACACATTGAGCAAACATGAGATTTCTCCAGATACCTAACCTTTTATGTATATTCTGTATGATTACTCACCACAAAAAATTAACTGATAGGCTTTAACATTTACCTATACAAGTCCTATTTTAGAAAAATTTTAAAGTTGAGAATCATTTAAAATGAAATAAAACACTGTTACAATAACATCTCTTAATAGCAATGACTGTTATTTATAAATACACAATTAATTTATTTAATTAAATTGATTTGCTAGATAAACCAATTTACTTGATAAACCAATTAAATAAACTAAAAGTGTATTCAGAAATACACAGGCATAAATCAGAAATATTGCATGTTCGGTTCCAGATCAGTTCAATAAGGAAA
Source organism: Odocoileus virginianus (assembly GCF_023699985.2). Taxonomy (NCBI): domain Eukaryota; kingdom Metazoa; phylum Chordata; class Mammalia; order Artiodactyla; family Cervidae; genus Odocoileus; species Odocoileus virginianus. The sequence continues at coordinate 20,007,131 of NC_069682.1, forward strand.
ATGTCAGAACAAAGAGAGTCAAATTTTTTGGTTTTCTAGTGCATCTAATGGAGAAGGCAATGGCACCCCACTCCAGTACTCTTGCCTGGAAAATCCCATGGACGGAGAAGCCTGGTGGGCTGCAGTCCATGGGGTTGCTAAGAGTCGGACACGACTGAGCGACTTCACTTTCACTTTTCACTTTCATGCATTGGAGAAGGAAATGGCAACCCATTCCAGAGTTCTTACCTGGAGAATCCCAGGGACGGGGGAGATTGGTGGGCTGCCGTCTATGGGGTCGAACAGAGTCAGACACGACTTAGCAGCAGCAGCGCATCTAAAAGTTCTGTGTACACTATACTGTCATCTACTAAGTGTGCAATAGTGCAATATGTCTAAAACTATGTTGTTGTTGTTGTTTAGTTGCTAAGTCATGTTTGACTCTTTGAGACCCCATGGACTGCAGCACACCAGACTTCCCTGTCCTTCACTATCTCCTGGAGCTTACTCAAACACATTCATCGAGTCAGTGATGCCATCCAACCACCTCATTCTCTGCCGCCCCCTTCTCCTCCTGCCCTCAATCTTTCCCGGCATCAGGGTCTTTTCCAATGAGGCGGCTCTTCACATCAGGTGGCCAAAGTGTATCTACCTTAATTAAAAAATACCTTATTGCTAAAAAATGCTAAGCATCATCTGACAATACAGGGTTGTCACAAATCTTCTAATTGTTAAAAAAAAAAAAAATTATCTGTGAAGTGTAAAAAAAGTAAAGCACAGTAAAAGTAGGTATGCCTACAGTCACTGCTATTAATGTTAGGCTCTTGATAACAGTGATGAAATCAAAGGGAAGCAATTCAGTAGATGAACTTGGCACATTTTCTGAGGATACTGAGTATGTTGGCATCTTACAGCAATAAGAACACTTCCAAGTTGTCCAATTTCACTTTCTCACCAGAAATAAAAGTCAGGGTTATTACATCACTGAACAAACGGTCACCTACGTTACTGATTTGTTCCTGAGTCCTCTTGAGCCTCTGTAGTTCAGGAGTGTCTGTAACGATGCTGAAGCCCCTCCCTTTGCTTTCTTCAAAATCTCTTTTGTACTTGACCTAACAAAATTAGGAGTGAAAGAAAGAAAGAAAAAGAAAAGTAAACAAAAGAATCATAAATCCCACTCAGGATAGCCAGAGGCCATGTAAGCTGCTAAAATTGGAAGCGGCATCTCCAGGAACAGCTCTATTAGCAGGTGATACAGTGAACAGCGAGACTGCTTGGTTTGCGTCCCAACAACCACTTTGTGGCCTTAGGTAAGTTACTCAACCACTCTGTGCCTCGGCACCATTTTAATTCATAAAATGATGATAATGACAAAAATAACAGCATTTAAATTTGTTGTTTAGTTGTTAAGTCACATCCAACTCTTTTGTAACCCCTTGGACTATAGCCCACACCAGACTCCTCTGTCTATGGGATTCTCCAGGCAAGAATAACAGAGTGGGCTGCCATATCCTTTTTCAGGGGATCTTCCTGATCCAGGGATCGAACTTATGTCTCCCGCTTGGCAGGATGATTCTTTACTTCTGAGCTGCCTGGAAGCCCTAGTATTTAAATAACGCTATTTAGTAGGTTGAAAGATAATATCAAATGTCTTAGTTCACATACTGAGCCCACAGGAAACAAGCAAGTGCTTCATAATAGTTATTATTATCATCATTAACAGTTGTACTAAAACTGAAAAATAAATGTGGAAAGAGAAAGCTAAATCTTCTGGTCCCATGGCTTGTTTTGTCAGTGACAAAGCATCATTTTGAGCCTGGACTGTGCTATGGATGAGGGAGACATACAACATTATCAGAGCAGCCCTGTCCTAACAAAGTTTTCATTCTATTTCATAAGGCAAAGCATATGGGTATGATTATACAGGGTTGTACTGCCAAATGTTGAATATGTAAATGCTTATGGAAATATTTATAAAACAGGCCACACCTAGAGATTAAAAGGCTTCAAGCACATGCCCTTGGCATACTGTGTACTGAGGTACCAAAGTTTTTTTCAGTCTTTAAATATATTTCTTTCTAATTACAACCCAGTGAGGCTGAATGTTACAGTTTCCTCAGGGAACTAGAACAGCCAGTGTTTAATCTTACTAGGGTCCCATCTCCTATTATGAGCATAGTGACAATAACTGTGACACCAGTTAAATATTCTGCTTGTTAATGACTGAGATGGTTACATCACTTGAACAGTTCTTATTTCTTTAAAAGCCTAACTATCAAGAAATATGGAAACATATTTTTGATAATTCATATAATCCCCATTTTCACATTCATAATTACCAGCTTCTAATTAAAACATGCTAATAATTAATGTTCAGGGTAGCTAATAAAAATATGTTTTCTGCCAGTGTCACTTTCTGTATAAATTTGGAAAGTCTCCTTAGCTGAGCATGGAATGACCGTTTTTGTTGAGTCATGTTTATTTTTAAATACTCAGTTCTCTCAGGCATTACTGTCCTTGAGGCCACTGAAATTTTCCTTTATCTGAAAAGCTTAAAAGAAAAAAAAAAAATCCCAGGTGACAATAAATAAAAAGATACACATACTCTCATCACTTTTAGTCTAAGAATATCTAATTTTCCCTCCACATTTTCATTTAAATGTCTAAAAGTACTAAAATCCTTACTTTATTTCCATAAGTAAAAGGTCAAATAAACTGCATTATTTTTCTGCTACAGAAAATGCTGAGTGAGATTAGCCTTCTAACCCTCAATCTCCCAGCATGTGTGAAGATGCGCACGGGCACATTCTCAGGGTTTTGCGCCTAACTAAGCAGAGCAGCCATTTAGCTTTGCTTGAAATAAACACTAGGGCGCGGAGCAGTAAAATAATAAAAGTAAGAAAGATGGCAAAGTTACAATAAGAGCAAGGGGGGAATGACAAAGTAAGAATAAAAATCTAGAAGCCAAGTTCTAACATCCTTAACATCCATTTCAGAGAAGGCACAATCACATATTCTTTTTGTGATGAGCTTGGAAATTTGTTTGTTTTTTAATGGCAATTTCCAAAGGAAGAACTGAAAAGAAAAACCATTAAATTCCAGAATCATAGCTTTCAAGTTAATTACCATTTACGAGTCCTTTCCACATTCACAAGACACATAAGATTCATCTGATTAGGGCTTGCCTCGTTAAGTGATTAGTTTTAAAGAATATACAATTATCTCCATAATTGATTTGCAGAGTTTTTAGATGTTTAATCCTTTTTTAATGGAGTGACCCACAACCATGCTCAGCACCAATGCAAGCACCAGTCCACGCAGTAAATCTTGACAGCTCACAGGGAGATTTTGAGCCCTTCATCAGTCCCTCTCTTTTCCATACTCCCAGCCACTTATATCCTATCTCTCTACTTAGGGCTAATTTTAAATATTATATCCGATGGTCTGCCAGGTATGCATAGTCTGATTCTGAGAGACAACTGGATACAAAAATAGCAGATGCCAGGGGCCGGGGGCAGGGGTTGCAGGGTAGGGTGTGGGGAATGGGGAGTTAACTGTGTTTAACGGGGACAGACTTTCAGTTCAGGAAGGTAAAAAACTCAGGAGATAGATGATGATGAGAGCTGTACAACAGCGTGAATGTACTTGGTGCCACTGGGCTGTGCAGTTAAATGTGGGGAAAAGAGTATGTTTTATGCCACATTCACCACAGTAAAAAAAATTTTAATTAAAAAAAAATAGAGCTCAGAGAACAGAGAGAGGGAGAAGATTCCTCTTTTCGGTTGTAGATGTCTCCTTTGTCCTCACAAGATGACCCCATCCAACCAGTGAGCGCCTGCACTCTGCACTCAGGAATAACCCATACACATAATCCAGTGTGTGTCCAAGAATTCCAGACCTGGGACTGTGGTAGAAACTCATGGGAAAGGGCTACTCTTTCTCCATGGTCTGGCTCATTTCGTTGTTGTTCAGGATTGTTGTTCAACCCCACAGACGACAGCACACCAGGTTTCCCGGTCCTTCACCATCTCCCGGAGCTTGCTCAAACTCATGTCCATTGAGTCAGTGATGCCATCCAACCATCTCATCCTCTGTTGTCCCCTTCTCCTTCTGCCTTCAGTCTTTCCCAGCATCGGGGTCTTTTCTAATGAGTCAGCTCTTCACATCAGGTGGACAAAGTATTGGAGCTTCAGCTTCAGCATTGGTCCTTCCAATAAATATTCAGGATAGATCCTTTAGGATTGACTGGTTGGATCTCCTTGCAGTCCAAGGGACTCTCAAGAGTCTTCTCCAACACCACAGTTCAAAAGCATCAATTCTTCAGCACTCGGCCTTCTTTATGGTCCAACTCTCACATCCATACATGACTATTGGAAAAACCATAGTTTTGACTAGACAGACCTTTGTTGGTAAAGTAATGTCTCTGCTTTTTAATATGCTGTCTAGGTTTGTCATAGCTTTTCTTCCAAGAAGCAAGCATCTTTTAATTTCATGACTTCAGTCACCATTTGCAGTGATTTTGGAGCCCAAGAAAATAAAGCTTCCCACTGTTTCCATTGTTTCCCCATCTATTTGCCATGAAGCGATGGGACAGGATGCCATGATCTTCACTTTTTGAGTGTTGAGTTTTAAGCCAGCTTTTTCACTCTCTTCTTTCACTTTCATCAAGAGGCTCTTTAGTTCCTCTTCACTTTCTGCCATAGGGGTGGTGTCATCTGCATATCTGAGGTTATTGATATTTCTCCTAGCAATCTTGATTCCAGCTTGTGCTTCATCCAGCCCAGCATTTCACATGATGTACTCTGTTTAGTGGGCTGTAAAACTGAAGTTGCTGGCCCTAATTTGGCCACTATGCAATGATGATGAGGCCAACACAGAGGCAAGCAAAACCCCAAGAGTGATTCCTGACATCATTCAAGCACCTGAATCTAACTCTTCCTAAAGCCAGAACCACCAGGCTTACCAGATGAGTGAGCTAATATCTCTCTCTTCAATAACCAAAAGAATTCTGATTAATATGCCACCACCACCATGCCTACAGGTATACACATGAACAATAAGGTTCCTAGAAATACTGACATGTGAATTTCTCCTTGTTTATTTCTATGCTTTGGTTCTATTTATGACACATGACTTAAAGAGTTTATAAAAATAGGGGGATCGTATCAGAGAAAGAGCCTAGACCTAACATCCCATCCCTGTCACTTAACAGCCACCTCACAGGCCTTCTAGCTTCCATGAGCCCAAATTTCCTCATTTTTAATTAGAGAGTCTGGTAATTTCTTAACTAAGAAGGCTGTAGGGACTGAATGATAATCACAGAGAGGAATTTTAGAAGGTATGAGGCGGTTTTTTTGTGCAAATGTCCAGTATTATCATAATACTGGTTTTACCTGACTTAAAAGGATTACCTAATATCTGTCATGAGACATCAAAAAGAACAGTTCTATAACAATCAGATAGATCATGGCTAATAAAGCCAAATGATTAATGTCAATGTATGGCAAAAACCACCACAATATTGTAAAGTAATTAGCCTCCAATTAAAATAAATAAATTAATTTTTTAAAAAAAGAATCAGCTATTAGTTTACATTTGCAAATTTTACTATTATTCTAGGATAGATACTTATTTTTTGATGGATTTGTGTGAATGATCAGACTCCTACAAGACACCTTGGATGTGTCATCTGGTGACCACACAGGTGAAGATGAATCCTGAACCCCATCTGTGCAGGTGCTGGGTGACAATCTGTCTCTGCCAAGAGGCATGCCACAGGCTCTGCAAACCTGTAAGAACTATGTGAAGAGGGCTCTCATAAGATCACTCAGAATTCCTTTTCATAATGCATTTATTCATTAAAGCTCAGCACCAGTGGGGATGCTCTGTGTGCTGGACGGGTCTTCCCCAGTGCTGAGTGTCACGGTTTTTCACCTCCTATTATAGAGCAGTTATCACCCTGAACTGCAATCACAACGGAGTCACAGTCCCTGCTCTAGAATGTGTAGAACTCAGGGACAAGGGCAAACTTTTATTGAACTTTGTGATCCAAAATCGTGGCATAGCACCTGACCTGTGCAAGTTGATTAATAAATGATAAAGAAAGGGAAGAACGGAGGGAGCAGAGGAGAAACAAAGAAAGGGAGTAGACACAGACAAGGGAAGGTGGCCCAGATCTAGAGATCGAAGTGCTGTGTTCAGTCTCTATGTCCAGCTCTTTGCAACTCCTTGGACTGTAGCCCTCCAGGCTTCTCTGTCCATGGGATTTTTCAGGCAAGAATATTGGAGTGGGTTGCCATTCCCTCCTCCAGGGGATCTTTCCGACCCAGGGATCGAACTTGCATCTCCTGCATTGCAGGTAGATTCTTTGCCACTGAGCCACCTGGGAAGCCTAGAGGTACAAGAGGAACCTCCTGTTTGGGCACTGAACTTGGTTCCAGTTGGCTGAAGAAACAGGGAGAGCTGGGAGATAAGCTAAGAAACACAGATCTAGATCTGATATGGAAAGAAACTGCTATCCATAGTGCTTATCTTAGTCCATCTGGGCTGTTATAACAAAAAAATGCCATTGACCGGGTTGCTTATAAACAGCAAAAACTTATTTCTCACAGTTCCGGAGGCTGAAAAATCCAAAATCAAGGTACAAACAGACTCAGTGTCTGAAGAAAGGCTGCATCTTTGTTCACAGATGGCCATCTTTCCACTGTAGTCTCACATGGAATGGGGGATGAAGGAGCTCTCTGGGGTCTCTTCTATAAGAGACTCATTCATGAGGGCTTCACCTTAATGACCTAATCACCTCCCAAAGGCTCCACTTCCTAACATCATCACGTTGGGGATTAGGTTTAAACATGAACTTTGGGAGAATAAAAACATCCAGTCCATCCCAGCACTCCTATATATTAACTCACTCAACATGAACTCAACAAGTATTCACCGAACCTCGTATCAGTTGCTATTACAAACTCCTGCTCTGTCCCTTTTCTTTCCTTCTGCATTGGATTTAAAATGATCATCTCTGGTCTCTTGTCCTCTATCCTGTTAAAAAGTATTTTATAATGATTCTACAAGTAACAATGGTGAATTATTCTAAGAATGTCATTCTCTGGAATGTCATCCTCAAATATTTACATATTTAATCCTTTGTTCATTCAACAAATACTGAGCAGCTACCATGAGCCAAGTACAGTTCCAGGTGTGAGAACAACACATCAAAGGAAACAGTCAATGACCTCGGCCTTGTGGAGCTTATGTTACAGTGGAAGAGAAAGAAAAGACATGAGATTTACATAATTTGAATAAATGCTACATGAGTGGTAAGTGCTGAGAGAGAAATGAAGCAGAAAGTGAGATGAGAAGGGTCAGAAATGCTACCCTTTTAAAGACAGCAATCAGGGAAGGCCTCAGTGAGGTGACACTGAAGTAAGATCAGAAGGAAGTGACCACTGTATGTGAGCAGAAACGTGCTGGATTTCTGCTTTAACAGGCTCTTTCTGGCCACTGAACTAACCCACTGAAGTGAGCAAAACAGAGGCAGGAGACCAGCAAGAAGGCAGGAAATTTTGGTCCTCTCTCCCCATACATGCATTTTCATGCCCTACTCTTTGTGACCCCATGGACTGCAGCCCACCAGGCTCCTCTCCCCATATGGGACCTTTCAGGCAGGAATACTGGAGTGGGTTGCCATCTCCTCCTCCAGGGGCTCTTCCTAACCAGGGGCTGAACCCACATCTCCCGCTTGGCAGGCAGATTCTTTACCACTGAGCCACCTGGGAACCCCCCTCCCTCCCCAGTTGTCCTCTATTAGAGAATGTTCCAGGACCACAGAAGTCAGGGAAACTTCCTGGGCCCAGCCTGAGAAGCTGGCCTCCTTGGGAGACCTAGCCAGGTGAGATGCATCTCTTGATAGAAATGGCAGGAAGGACCCAGGAGGAGGGAGTACAGAGTCCAGACAAGGCTGAGTTAAGCGAAACGACATGCAGTGCCTGGGAGGCAATGCAGTTTGTTTCCCGTATGCTGATCCCTTCAAGACTAAATAAACACATCTTGAAAATGCATTCTTAGGCTCAAAAGATCCATGTTATTGTGCAGCAGAAACTAACACAGCATTGTGAAACAACTACACTCCAATTTTTTAAGAATAATTATACTAAATTTTTAAAAATCAAATGCAAGAAATATACTCAATGGGCAACATGACTTGCCATATTTTTCTTCAGACGTATCTTAAAAATGTATTTCAAATACTGAATGCTACCTACTATTGACATGCTACATACACATGTAAATAAATATGTACACATACATACACACACACATTTCTCTTCCTATATTATAGATCAGAACCCTACATCAAGAACCAAAAAACCTAAATTTAAACCCTAATTCTGTCCTGTGATCTTTTATAATTTGTTCAGTTTCTCTAACACTCTTCATCCTCTGCTATAAAATGGAAAAAGAAAAGGGAAAAAAAAAGTAATGTGCTACATAGTGTGTGGAGGGTTAACATAAATAACGTGGAAACATCAAGCAGAGACATGCCCGTACTAGGTCATTAGCAAATATTAGTTTACTCCTTCTTAATAAGTTTCAAAAATGACCTTTATTGCTTATGTATGATCATTTCTGCCAACATGTGCGTGCTCAGTGATATTTTGTGTTTGGAGTCATCAGTAAGTAACACTCACAAGTTCAGACACAGAAAGAGCCTAGAAACCAGGGCGGTTTGGCAAAGCTTAAGAAAAAGGCTCACAATGACTGAAAAGGAAAACTTAAAAATCAAAACAGTGAACAGAGCTGTCAACTGAATTATTTGCTAATTCTGAGATATAAGTTCTCTCCCCCAATGCCATAATTATTAATCTTGTAACAAATGTAAATAAATGAAGAAAATGAAAGTGACTAATGAAAAGGGTCATTCTGAGGCAGAAAGTCATTTCTGATGAAAAAAAAGCCAAGTGAACCAGAGACTAGTAAATCGTTGAATGATGAACCAAAAGGAGATTAAGTGAGATCAAAGATGGACATGTCCTACAGTTCAACAGCTCTACCCCCACGTATGTTTCTCTCTAAAGGAACCCTTGCCCATGAGCAGCTAGGAATATAGACCAACATGTTCAATATAACATTTGTACTATCCAAAAAAAGATGCAAGCAACCTAAATATCCATCCACAGGAGATGAATAAATTATCATATATTCATAAAATATAATATTATCCAGGAGTGAAAATAAATGAACTACAGATACATGGATCCATATGGCTGAATCTCAGAAACATTTTGGTAAGGGAGAAAACAAGCCAGGAATACACACATATGGTGGTAAGTAAATGGGGGAAGAGATTCAATAAGCATAAGATCCAGAAGAGCTGTGAGGAGACCTGATCATGGAAGGATGCCCTGGGAGCTTCACTGTTCACGTGACGTTCAAGTTCTTCAGTTGGAAAGTAGACCCACGTGCAAGCCTTTTATCATCAAGATATAAAACTTAAATAGATGCTTCATATATTCTTTTGTACTGATCAAACATTTCACAATAAAAATATTTTCAAAGAAAGCAGGGACAGAGTTTTAAAACCTCAGATGCATGGGGGGAGCTGAATTTACCAGAGGATAAAGAAAAATCATGAGCAAGAAAACAGAAAAAGAATCTCAGAGCCAGGAATCAGCTGATACTTTCAGTTAGCTTACAGACCCAAGGCTTGGGTTTTCCGTTAAGTGGCCAGTGACCTAGTCAGTGGCCATCGTAGGCAGAAAGTTAGTCTTTCTAAGTTTCTTCATCTTAATGAAGCTGTTTTACTATGTTGGCAAATACTGAAATGAAGCAAAAAGGCAGGAAAAGAGAACTTGAGAGAGGATTAAAAGGATTCCAAATGTGGATTAATGAACAATGGTAGCAGTACAAGAGGATTCTTGCTGAATCACAACAGATCAGAGGGCTAAGAAGAATCCAGGGGCAGAACAGGAAGCAAAAGGAGAACATTATTTAGCTTTAAAGCAGCTTACCTTGTCCAAAAAGGTTTAACTGAAGATGAAAATCTACAGGCATATTTATGATTGATTCATATTATTCTGTTCTTTATCTCACACATTTTAAAGTCTCCATCTGATAAAATAAAATCAATGACCAGTTTTATGATCTTTCATGCCACGATGGATATTTTACTTTTCTTCCAGGGGAGACTGGGAGGGTCATGTCATTTTCCAACTACATGCAAAATTCTTAGTTTGATCTGCAAAATTCACCATTCAATTATGTACCATCTTGTATAGTTCAGTAGATTTCAAAGTACTGGAGAATGTGTACCATATGCTTCTTTCTATTTCATCACATTCTGCTTGGTGCTAAACATATATTAAAAGCTTAATAACTATTTCATGATTGATTACTATCCAGTTTTGTATTTTTAATGTCTAAAATGCAGAAAATTGGCTAATCTTGCAATGCTAGTTGGGAATAAAACAACTACAAAGGAAAATCTGATTAAGGCCTTTTTTTATGGTGAAGTTAATTTTAACAAATGTTAAGTCAAATAAGCTCAAAAGTGAATTTGCTTTCTTATAAATTAATCTCATAATTTGTAAATTTATGGCTAATTAAATAGAATTAAAATTTTAATTACCTTTTTAAATATAATTAAAAGGCATTAAAAATAATTTTCATAGATCTCTAAGCCTTCAATTAGATTTCCACTCTATGTGCAGAGGTACTTACTAAATAATTACAGATTTGTCAGTATTCTAAGTATATTCACAACCCAACTTCATCAGTTTTATAGTTCCTGTACCTTAAAATCACTAAAGTCTAAATTTTATTCTAAACAAATACTCTGAATACATAATAAAAAGCTCATCTTAATTAATTTCTCAATAAGCTAAAAAAATTTAAAATCACCCCTAAGACACTAAAGTATAGCTTAGAGGTTAACAGCCCAGGTTAGAATTTTTACAAACTCCACTTCTTAATAGTTGTGTGACCTTAAACAGGTTACTTAACCTCTCTAAGCCTCAGTTTCCTCAAATGCAAAATAAGCATAATTGTGGTTCAACACTGACAATACGTTTATGAGAATTAACTAAGATGATGATAATAATGCCTGGCGTCTACTAACTCTCTATTACCTCCAGGCACTACAGCAAGTGTTTATACATCACATGGGCAAAGCCAGGGTGGGAAGGCCAGCAGGTCATGAGAGCGCAGCACTCAATTCCCATAAGTTCGTGCTAACTCACAGCACCTTAGTATCTAGAGAACGCTTCCTACTGCATGGGCCCAGCACCATGTCACCTGCACCTGAGGGCTGCTTCAGTCCTTTAAGATCAAAATAGAATGTGAATAAATAAATAGAAATGAAAACATGCTTTATCTATATCATCTTCAGATAAATCCTAGCAGGGACACAATTTAATGCTCATTTTTATTGCTGAAGAAAGGGAGTTTGAGGAGGTGACAGAGCTAACAGGAGGCAGAAGTCTCTCTCTGGCATCTCCCGACATTATCTTTCAATCCATCAGACAATGAAAAAAAAATGCCAAAATGAAAAAATCCAACTGAAGACATATTAATACAACAATGTCCTATAAACAAGCAAAGAGGAAAGCGGAAGTCATTGAATATTTCTTAGTAGAGGGTGCCAGAAGATCTGCATAAATTAAAATTTTAGGCAATTCATTATCTGTAATGGAGACTGCGGTGCCATAAAAGGGACAAAAATTATCACCCCAAGTAAAGTTTATTACAGTTCCTGTTTCTCACCCAAAATGTGTTTTCAGGTACTTCTTTTGAAGGAAACAATTGTTTGAATTTTCTATTACTGAGGACCAGGCCAAGGAGGTGAAGGCTGTTGCCAGGGCTGTGGTACAGGCAGACCTTGGGGGTACCGTGGGTCCATTCCAGATTGCTGCTATAAAGCAAATACCACCATAAAGCGAGTCCCATGAATATAGAAGTCATGTTTACACTACACTGTAGTCTATTAAACATGCAATAGCATTATGTCTAAAAAAACAATATATATACTTTAATTTAAAATAGTGTGTGTTAGCTGCTCAGTCATGCCTGATTCTTTGTGACTCCATGGACTGCAGCCCACCAGGTTCTGTCTATGGGATTTTCCAGGCAAGGATACTGGAGTGGGTTGCCATTTCCTTCTCCAGGAGATCTTCCTGACCCAGGGATAGAACCCTGGTCTCCTGCACTGCAAGCAGATTCTTTACCGACTGAGCGATACTTTATTGCTAAAAAAAACTGCTAACCCATCCTCTGAGCCTTCAGTGAGTTGTAATAGTAACATCAAAGATTACTAATTACATATCATCATAACAAATACAATAATGGAAATGTTTGAAATATTGAATAAAGTGTGACATGGAGACATGAAGCTGAGCAAATGCTCTCAGAAAAGAAATGGCGTCAACACACTTACTTGACACGGGGTCACCACAAACCTTCGATTTGTAAAAAACTCAGTATCTGCAAAATGCAGTAGAAAAAAAAAAAGCACAATAAAAAGAGGTACGCCTGTAGTGATGGGACTATTGGTTCAAATCAAAAAATCCTATCTACATTGACAGAGAAAAATGTTGTGCAAAATACATACACAAAATGCATGTTTCATCAAGAATCTCACAACAGAGAAATGTAACTAATCTACCAAACTCTGCCTATGAGTTATGGATTACTCTGGGGAGTACATTAAGTATTTGGCGATGATGATTAACTTTTCCAGGAAACTAAAGTACCATCCAATTAACTATTCAGGTACTAAAGAAGCAAAAAACAATTAATATTCTAATACCTGATTTAGTCCTGAAGAGTAATTGACTCACAGAGTCTGACTCTTGCTGATTTATGTTTCCCTGTTACGTTTTAAATAACATATAATAATTCAGACAATTCATGAATTTTGATTTCTGGACACGTGTTCTCTTAACTATTAATCCTTTAGAGAGAGCCAGTCTCATCCCATTACATGATTATGATTTTTTTTAATATAAACAGTCTAATTCACACACAGAGTAGAATTTTATTCAAATTATTTTGAACCAGATGATATCATGCAAGGTTAAATTAAGGAAAGGATAATAAGTTACAATAGGGAACATTCCTGTGTGCATATTCTGATTTATAAAATATTAGAAGCTGGGGCAATTTCCAGTTAGGATAAAGGTAATTAGCAAATCGGTCATTCAGAAAAGAAAGCTACCTTCAAACTACAGTAAAGAAGTGAAATAAGGATAAAATCAGGAACCAAGAAAATGTAAACAAAGAGAGCTAAAACTAACACAAACAGTTATGAAAGAAAATAACCTGTTCTTAGTCTCAGAGTCACAGCTGACGAAAGTGACAGATGATTCCCCCTCCCCGCCGCTTTCTTACATGTGCCTGCTTCCTAACAGATTGATAATGTCATTAAAATTGGCCTTAACAACCCTCCCACACCTGCAATGGCATTATCCACCAGGCAACATTGACTGTTTTTCTGAAAGAAAACATGCTTCTTCCACTTCTACAAGACTGGGGAGAAAAGGAAAATAAAAACTGTAACACAGCAAAAACAAAGGAAAAAAAGAATGCAAAAGAATAAATCTAAATACATTATATACTTACTATGCACACAAATGACACAGAATAGCTTCAAAGATAGACAGTTTTTGCTGCCCATGGACCCAACAAGGCTTTTTCTTTATGTGTGGTATGGTAGAGGTTTACTGGGGTGGGGGGGACACCAATTATTTCTGCAAACGTCACTTGCTCGGTAACTGCATTTCTGCATGAAAACATACTGTTATATTTCATAGGTTAGGTTCAGGACCCTCAGGCCAATATACAAGTCCTGACTGTCACTGGTTGAATCCCTACCTCCACTCATCTCCATCAGCAGTCTTAATAAAAATAATAATAATAATAAGATTAAATCCTTAATACAGAATTCTATTTAAAACATAAATTTCCTAGAAATGTTTGCAGGTTATTAACATACTGATAATACAACTGGAGAAGGAAATGGGAAGAAGATATGAGAAATAAACACCCGAGTGGTGCTGAAGAACGAAGTGAAGAATTATGGCTTCTTATGCTTCTTAGTTAAAAGTGAGAGCTTCACACTGATTACAGGCATCAGTTTTGAGAAATGCTGGCTTGCTGCCTCCCTGCTATGGAATAGCAGCTATGATTTACTAAAGAGCTATTGTATAAGGTATCAGACATTATATCAGGCATCTGACAGTCCATCCTGCTTCATCTTCAAAACCACTCTGCAAAAGAGATATCTTTTTACCATTTTGTATGGATGAGAGATGTAGTGCACATTATTGCTTAGGTCCACCCACAACCTCCTTCTTCTGGGTTATGGTCCCAGGCCTCATTCACCCATGCAGTTCTTCTCAAAAACTATCATTTCCCTATAAGGACACACTTCCTTAACCAACCAAGGATCGTCCCAAAGACAGTCCAGTCACATGGCCCAAGCTAGCCCAAGTCTATATGTTTTGGGTGTTTGCAGTCTTGGGACCCAAAGTGTGGAATGAGTCTCTCCCTCTGGCAAGTAAAACTCTAACGTACAAAGCCTTGGAACTATCGACAGCCAGGTTTGCCACCACCAGAACCCAGAGGGGCAGATATACCCCATCTGCCAGAAGAGAACCCTGGCCTGATGGCATTGAGTCCTGACCCACACTGCTCCTAAAGTTCAGACAGGCATGTCCTTGCCCGTGGACCTGTGCACTCTAATATCCTCAAAAGAAATCATCATTTTGTTCAAGTGAATGAGAGTTGCGTTTTCCATTTCATGCAGCCCAGAATCCAACCTAATACAAGAAACTAACTTAGAGATGAAGACACAAACCACATATATATACTACCATGTGTAAAACAGATAGCTAGTGGGAAGCTGCTATATAACACAGGGACCCCAGCCTGGAGCTTTGTGATGACCTGGGAGAGGGGAAAGGGGCTCAGGAGGAGGATATATATATATATATATATATATATATATATATATATATAATTATGACTGATTCGCATCACTGTAGGGCAGAAACCAACGCAACACTGTAAAACAATTCTCCAATTATTAAAAAAAGACCCAAGCCTGACATCACATTCTGGTGAGCTGCAGTCAGGATTCAAACCCACATCTGCTGCCTCGGAAGCCTTTGCTCTTCTTTCCCTATCACATCACAAGATAGTAATTTGAATCCTCTGAAAACTTTAAAGATCTTCACTTAGGTTGAAACAATTTTGATGAAAATAGTCATTATTTCTTTAAAAAGACTAGATTTTAAACAACAGTGTAAATATCTTAATTTTTAAATTATCTTACATGTTACATACATTAGGCCGTGTGTGTGTGTCTGTGTGTCTGTGTGTTAGTCGCTCAGTTATGTCTGGTTCTGCGACCCTATGGACGGTAGCCCACCAGGTTCCTCTGTCCATGAAATTCTCCAGGCAAGAATACTGGAGTGGGTTGCCATACCCTTCTCCAGGGAATTTGAATCTTTAATGGTTACAAACACCATCAGTTAGATGTTCAGTAGGTATTCATCAAATGAGTGAGTAAAAAACTAAGGTAATCACTTCAAGATGAAACTTTAACATGATGACCTTATTAAGCATCAACTTAGAAACGTGTGTAGATGATTTAATACTTTCACTTTTAAATTCACTCTAATTTCCAATACAAAAAATCAGATACTAAGTAACTGAAGAAAATCTCAAAGTTTAACTTAAATGTAATAATTAAAAAAGTTATTCCATGTCTGCACATAAATTAATATATTATCTTGGTTATATTCCTATGAAGTTTCATGATTATCATTTTATGATGCTATAGGTATAATCCTACTCTTCCTTTGCTAATCTAAAAGTCTCCTCTTTGGTCAAAAAACACTAATAGAGTTTGACTGAGTCCATTTCTCAAAAGGACAAAGGAGAACTTCCCTCGTGGTCCAGTGGTTAAGACTCCAAGCTTTGACTGCAAGGAGCATGTGTTCAATCCCTATTCAAGGGGCTAAAAGCCTGCATGCCACATCACCAATAAATAAGTACTATCTTTTTGAAAGAAGGACAAAGAGACTTTCTTGTCCCTCCAGAATGAACATCTCAAGAAGAAATAGCATTTTTCCTTTGTAATGTGGGTTTTCAAGTTACAATGAGAAAGGGGGAAAAAAAATGTAAATGGAAGAGTTTGAGTTGATATGGATAAGTGTTTTAACATCTCTTAATAATTCTAATTTTGGAATGTTGTTCTGCCTGAGCCCATGAACGTCTCACTTATTTCACAGTCCGGGAGAGTGCAGCTATCTGAGAAACAGGAATAAGTTGGCATTGCCAGGAAGCCAGGTGGTTCCACTGTTTGGAAACCATCTGGTCTGAGTTTTCTCTTTGTCAGCACCATCAATACTTCAGTAGCAAGAGCTATTATAGGGATTGTGTGTGTTTCATTTCTTTAAATAAACTCAAACAAAACTACTCTGAATATAAATTCATTATTTCTTTGAATTGTGCTTGAGGAGCATAATGAAACCCTTGTCAAGACAAGTTACACTTGAATGCTTACATTCATTCCACAACTTCACAAAACCAAGGGCAAAATACTGGAAGTATGCCTACAATTCCAGCAGCCTCTCTTGCTCATATTCACCTTTAAGGGGATAACTATTGTCCACATGCCTCTGGCAAAATGGAGAATTTTTTTCTGCTGAGGTAGATGCCAAGGCAAAGCTACATATTCACTGTGGACAGTAAAGAGATTTAGATATCGGGATCACTCAGAGACACAGTTATTTAGTCAAAGAAGTTACTGAATCAAACACAGAAAGGCCTAAGAAACTTAAACCTATTAATCCTAGGCTCAATCGACTCTGCATCCAAAGTCGTCGTTGTTCAGTCACTAAGTCATGTCCGATTCTTTGCGAACCCATGACCGCAGCACGCCAAGCTCCCTCCCCTGTCCTGCACTATCTCTCGGAATCTGCTCAAATTCACATCCGCCGAGTTGGTGATGCTATCTAACATCTCATCCTCTGCTGCCCCTTTCTCCTTTCTCCTTCAATCTTTCCCCAAAACAGGGTCTTTTCCAATGAGTTGGCTCTCTGCATCAAGTGGCCAAAAAGACAGTATGACAAATCCGTGAGCAAAATCCATCAAATCATGGGACTGCAGAACACAGGACGATAAATGCACTGCAAAGCACGGGGCCCTTACTTCCACCAAAAAGAAAGGGTTATTGCTTACTAAAAATACCAGGCTCTCCGTAATACATATATGTGAACAGACACTGGCATTAATAAACTTTGTCTTCTAAGACCTTAATCTCAGCTTCAGTCAAAGATAAAGTTTCCAGACCCAGATGTTTTTATCAGAATACCCAAAGTCAAATCTCCCTAAATGCCAGCATCCACCTTCCAACGGCAGGCCTCCGTTTCACTGCCCTTTAGATAGAAGCTGGAAGTCACCATGTCACATTCACTTAAGAAGGGACAAATTAAAGAGGTTAGAGTACTGACCTAGAGTTAAAAGAGAAAGAAACTGAGGCCAGAAGAGGTTTTACTTTCTTCTATCAGCAGGTCATCCTCAACCCCCTTCTTTGCAACAATGTTTGACTTGTCAAAATTGCTTTGCTGCATCTGCACCTGACATCTAAATCATTTGACAGGCACATAACCTTATCAAATTTCTAGTTACAGTACAAATAGAGGTAACAAACCATATCCACTGAAACTGATAACAGCTCACACAAAGAACTGCAAGGCTGTGATTGCAGGAGAGGGGGGAGTCCCTGCAGACATCCTGGCCCGGGAGCCCACAGAAAGGGGAGGAGGAGAAGCCAGAGCCAGACAAAGAGTGGGGTGGGTGGGACTCCACCAAGCCCAGTTGCTGCTCTCGTTCTTCTGCTGAGACCAAAACAACCAAAAGGCCTCTCACTGGGGGTGAAAAAAAAATTGTGAAAAGAGCGGTGTCTGTCCACTCCAACTAGCATTTAACTTAAAAGGCGACTGGAACAAAAGCATAGAACGGGTAGTTTTGAAAGTCCCCTGCCAACCACCATTTGCCCTAATACACTGTCAGGTTGTTAGGTACTATTTCTTAATTCAGGAGACAACGCAAGCAACAGCAGATATATCCCTGGTTTTGTCTGTAACTCAAGCCAAATGCTCATCTCTAGTATTTGCTCAGGAACATGCAGGGAAAATATTGTTTGCCAAAAAAGAATAAAATATTTTGAGGTAATGTTTCACATTAAAAAATTAATTTTAAATCATGGCTATGAAACAAAAAAGCCTTTAAAAAATCTGTTTTCTTCAGTTAAATGTTCCAGGCTCCTAATACTTCTGGAAAACACTGCAGAAGAAATTAAGGATACAAATATGGAAAAGTATATATGTAATTAGAGAGACAATTCCCCAGGTAAAGGACACACACTGAAATCAGATTTAAATTCACCTGATCATAAATATTCCAGCTTCCTAAACAACCCCATCATCTGAAACCTTTTAACCCCAGGCCCAGGAAAGGCTCATGCAGTATTAAATACTCTAATCAGAACACCAAATCCTTTTACTTTTCTAAAGGAAGAATATACAGTTTATCAACATCAGATTACTCAACCTGTAAGTCTATCCTACTATCGACATTTCTAGGTGAAATTAACAAGTTGCTTTCCAGGTCTCCAGTTTCCTCTCATTTCCTTCCCTTCATCTCTTCCTACCCAACTCCCAGTCTCAAATGCTAATGATTTTCCCTCATCAGTATCTCAAATGCAACCCACTTCTCTCCATATCCTTCACCACTACTATTTATTTTTTTAAAAAGAAATGGGGAAGATAAGCATGAAAGCAATAAAAATCCATAAAATAACTAGACAAATTCCGCACAACTGAAATTTCTATGGATCATTGCATGCCTGGTATTATCCACAAAATGTCACATGATAAACTTGACAAAAATATGATGGATACGTGAATATTCAGCAAGCAGTAACAGTCAATCTAAAATATACAGGATGCACTTGGGTGTTTATTTAAAATATGATTTTTATGGAGATGCAAATGAGACTAAATCTTGGTGTTTCTTATTTAAGAAAATCTGAAGTCAAGCTATGAAACTATCATTCCTTTAGTGACATTTGAAAACCAAATACTGAAGGAAAATCAACAGAATTATTTTTTACCTGAAAAGAGAAAGATTTTGGCTGGGATTAGATTTAAATTCACCCAACCATTAATAACCCACCTTCCTAACCATGGCCTTGGTCTGAAGCCTTTTAATCCCTGTCCCAGAAAAGGCTCATCCAGGATTAAATAATCAGAACACCAAATCCTCTTACTTTTCTAAGTGAAGAATATTCAGCTTATTAACATCAGGTTTGTTGTTGTTGTTCAGTCACTAAGTCATGTCCAACTAAATTCAACAACAAATTCAAGTAAGTAAATACAAAACTGCTAGAACATTCATTCCATACTATTTCATATCATCATAAAAGGCAAAACAGATAAAAAGAAAGTCTGTGCTTTAGATATTGTGTAAACTTCTTTCTTAATATAGAAATTAATAGAGAAATGCCTTTAAAACCCTTAACAAAAATGATTTCATACACACACACACACCAAAAAAAAAAAAAAAAAAAAAACCTCACCAGAATTATCTTTTACCTAAAAAGAGAGAAGTATTGAAGTAGTCTCAGCCAAACTACTGACCAAGTGTGAGGGTAAGGTGATTCTAGACATATCCTCAAAATTTATCAACCACATACCTTTTCTCAAAAAGCTACTGGAGGATGTGTTCCACCAAAATGAGGGAGTAAACCAAGATATAAGACACGGGATCCAAGGGTTTTTTAAAAAGGCAAAGGGAAAGCCAAGAGTAATGGTGAAGGAAAAATCCAGGTCAGAGCTATTCAATGAGCCCAAAGAAAAAGCAGTACAGATTAGAGTTGGGGACAAAAAGCTCCAGGAGGAATGTCTCAAGAAAAAGATTATAGAATCGATAGATTACTGAATGCATGCAGATCTAGTGAAAGAACTTTTAAAACTACCAAACTGTGGAGATACAAAAGAAATTAGCTACTCTAGGAAAAAAGAAAAATGTTTTTCAAGAAAGTATAATCATAGTACATTCACTGGCTCAGCCAGGAACAATAAATAATCTGATTGCACTCATGGTATTGTCCTTTGCTTTACTGCACTTCACAGACATCACTATTTTCTTTACAAATTGGAGATTTGTAGCAACCCTACTTCGAGCAAGACTATCAGCACCATTTTTCCAACAGTATCTGTTCATTTTGTATCTCTGTGTCACATTTTGGTAATTCTTGCAACGTTTCAAATTTTTCATAATTTTCACATTTATTAAGGTGATCTGTGATCAATGATCCTAGATGTTACTATTACAGCTCACTGAAGGCTCAGTGATGGTTAGCACTCTTCAGCAAAAAAGTATTTCTTAATTAAGGTGTCTACATGTTTTTAGCCATGATGCTACTGCACACTTCAGCATAGTGTTAACATAACTTTTACATGCACTAGGAAACCAAAAATTCATGTGGCTCCCTTTGTTGCCATACTATTGTGTTACCCAATGCACAGTATCTGTGAGGTGTGCCTGCAAACAAAAGTTACTGAATAACCAAAAAATGTGACATAACTATATTGGGTGGATGGGAGGGGGGAGTTTAACAAAGAATAAATCTTCTTCCATATAGAAAAGTCAATAGATAATCTCTAAAAAAATTTAAACTTACAAATAGCAATATATGCATAGAATAGACAGATGCTACAAAGAAAAACAAAGGCTTACAAGTGGCTGTCTCTGAAGAGAAGGAATTAGAGGTATAAAGATATACAGAGGGGACTGCTATCGTTATATACTTTGAAACTCTGACAAAAAATTAAAATAAAATACACATGCCATTCAAAACAATTTTAAAGGCGACAGAAGCAACTCTCTTTACTGCACTGCTTGAGCTATCTTTTCAAATTTAGCCTTATAGTAATTTCTCTTTCACTGAGAAATAGTCATCATGGCAAAGATAAAGGTAGATATGATGTCACTATTTCTATTATCGATAAGAACGGTCCATACCTTGCATATTTATCCTATATTCTGTCACCAATAAATACTCTCAATCGATTACTGTAACAAAAACTCAGGCTTGATTTCACACGGCAAATCTCTGCGATAAAGGGAGTCCTGGAGATGTGTGTGTGATGTTATGATTATCAGCCAAGATAGACCTGCTTTGTCTACATGTGATGAAACCTACGGCACTAACAGAGAATACAGTAATGCACAGTTTTGGGACTGGTCGTGGCCATAAGAGCCAAAGGTGGTCTGTGAACAGGCTCAGCGTTACCTCTTTCCAGCTCTAGTGATCACTGAGCTCAGAAAAGAGAGAGCCAGGAAAAAGAAGGAGAAAACTGAGGGCTTGAGAAAGCAGGGGAAAAAACTGAAGAAGAAAGCAGAAATGGAAACAGGCAGATGCACTAATATCTACAGGTCATTCATCAAGGTTATGGCTATGTAGCATGGAGGGCATGGCCATCGCGGGCAGCAGGGAGGTGACCACTATTAACCAGGGCCCTCACTGGTAAACTCAGCAATCTGTTAGCGAGGCCCACTAACGCGGAGAGAGCCTCGCCCACCTTGAGGACAAGGATCTATGCGCTGCCAGCATCACCCTGAAACCGAGAAATGGCTTTGGTCAGAGGCTTAGCAAATCCTGCCGCAGGACCCAACTCTTCTTGCTGCTTTTGTTAGCAACAGCTAGTATCTATTTACCCTTTTTTTTTTTTAAATCATCTTATGTTGCTGTTCAGTCACTCAGTCGTGTCCAACTCTTTGGGACCCCAGGGACTGCAGCACACGCTCAAACTCATGACCATTGAGTCAGTGATGCCATCCAACCATCTCGTCCTCTGTCGTCCCCTTCTCCTCCCGCCTTCATCTTAACAGATGGAGCATATTTTAGATTTATCATTTCTCCCTCCTAACAGGCAGGAATTTCCTATTTCCCCAAGTCTGGTCAGAACTGTTCATACAATCCGCTGAAGTCCCTTACCTCTCTGAAATCCTGTGGATCCTCTAACTTTAACACACAGATGATTTTATTAACTGTCTTACTACATGGGTACAAGCTGAGACCTCATGAAATGGCTTTGGTCAGAGGCTTGAAGAAACATGGGCTAAAGAACACACAACACTCAAAAACAAACTTATCAGTTCGGGGACAAGTCCTACCAGCAGGACAGCCTGCCGAAAGTGGCTTCCAATACTAATACCAGCCCCCTCCACAAAAGGCATTTTTAATACTGGCTTCACAGATAGAGAAAATTGGTTTCTTTCACTTCCTTCCTAGTATTATGAAATGAAAGGTTCTATGACATATCACAATAAATGCAGAATCGCATAATGATTACTTTATAGGGTGGAAAACACAAATGAACACCCATATTGTGGTCACTGTTTGTTATTCCCTGACTATGCACCATCCATCACCCCTTCTTTTGGTACAACACCCTTCCTTCCTTTTGAGAACCCAGTTTTCCCCAGCTCTCTCCAGAGGTGGATTATGTAACATGGAAATGGCCAGACAGTGTAGTGTACCCCCCATCTCAGTGATTTTTCAACCATGAATATAATCTCCAACCAGGACCAGAGAGAGAGTAACCTCGTTGGTGGGGGCCTTTCTGTCAATGAATTTGTACCTACAGAGATGTAGGTTAAAGGCATGGCAGCCGTCTTTCAGCCTCACAGGTGAGCCAGCCTGAAAATGGAGCTATCACAGAAGACACAGGACCGAGAGATGGAGAGAAACTGGGCCCCAGTGAAACCGTCTGAGCCCCTTGAGGAAGCCCTGCCCTAAAGCCAGTTTCACCCCTCAGCTCTTGCAGCATCTGAGCCAAAAATAATAATGCCAGGTGGGACTGAGTTTTCTGGCACTTGCAAGAAAAAGTCCTAATTAATTTGCTCATGTACATTTTGCTAGTAGATAAAATTTCTAAGAGGGTTTAGAGCCTTCCAGATTACTTTCCTCTCACTATCGTACCTTTCATTGGTTGAGCTGACTTAACACAGCTGTTTGTGATTAAAGCTCAATTATACACACCAACAGAAAAGTGGTTCTGGTAATGCTAAACGGCAGATAACTGCAAATCACCTGCATGTGGTTTGGGAATCCAAAGTTAAAGAAACAAAAAAGTCATAAAACATTGTTTAAATATTTTTTAATAACTCCTCAGATGGGAGTCCCTTTCCCCAAGTGACTGCAGTTAGTACAATACAGTTAAACTTGAGCAAGAATTCTTTATTCCAGAATTGGCTGGGATGTCACCATTTGAGATGCTGGCAAAAACCAAACTTCAGAGCAAACAATATACAACTAAAATGTTTTTTAAAATAATTTTCTGAAGAGGAGGTAATTCCACAAAATAATTGAAAACAGTGTAACTGTCATTTAGCTGTGTACACCCATTGTGTCTGTTGAAAGGTGTTTTCTCCATTATGCAGAATTCTTAAAAACCTGAGAACAGAAAGTCATAAGCATCTCACTTTATAACCTTTTGAATTACTCAGCACATAATCAGTATTCGAAAGTTCTCAGTATCTCCTCCCCACCAAAATCTTTCCTATTTTTCCTTCTTTCTAGCCATTTTGATATTTTCTTTTTTCAATCACAGTTTTGTTTAGAAATGTCCAAATAAAGATATAATAAATAAATTCTTGGGATTTCCCTGGTAATCCAGTGGTTAAGATTCCACACTTCCATTGCAGGGGACACAGGTTTGATCCCTGGTTAGGGAACTAAGATCCTGCATGCCTTGCAGTGTGGCAAAAATTTAATTAATTAAAAAGAATAACAGATAAATTCTCATACTAGGACAATTATGTCTTAAGTAAATATGAATATCAAGTTTTACATGGATCTGAACAGACTGACAATAAACTTAGGAAGGTTCATAGTTTAGGAACTCACAGTACTCACTAGAATGTTTTTACCTACACAGTCATACCTGGGTATCCGAGGGGGATTGGCTCCGGGACCCCTTGCAGATTCCCAAATTCACAGATGCTAAAGTCCCTTACAGTTAGCCCTCTGTATCCGCAAGTGCAAACCCACAGATACAGAGGGCCAACCATAACCTAAGTAAAGAACAAGGAAAATGCTAAGGCTGAAAGCTGATATCCTGGATGGTAGGAACCCCCACACCCTGGGAACAGTGCAGGGGAGTGGGTCGAGCTTGTGAAGGTACCTGGATTCTAAACTTGGAGTGGGGCCTAACAAGCTTTGTGACCCTAGCAGCTTCCCTGAGAATCCTCTCTTCACTTGTAAGGTGAGAAAAGTAAATAGATGATCCCAGTAGGTCTTGTAGAAACCTAGGCATTTGTGCCTCCATTCTATAAAACCATCTAGATAATTAACCATGAAAAATGGTGAGAATGGTTATCCTGTGACAGCTTATAATAAGCACCAAACAAAAATAAAATGAGTATGCTTCTATTCTAATGCAAAAGTGTGCACCAAACGTCAACCATGCTTCATTTCAATATACTTTAGGATTCTTTTCAAAACTCATCAGTGAAGTAAAGGGAGTTTTCTGATTAACCTTTGGCTAACCAGAACACTGAACTTGGAAAAATACCTCTTTCCTTAACACTCCAGTTCTCTATAGCAATAAACGTAACAGTTGTTCTCAAATTGCAAAGAGTTGTGCCCAAAATATCTGTTCCTAAGTCTTCACAGACATCCAGTGATAACTAGTGCAATCCAATGTGTACAGGGTAGAGAGAAATTATAGTAATTGGCTTGTCCAGGGATAGAACCCGAATCTTGGCCTCATTAATAAACTGAATGGGCCAACTGGGCAGCCCCACCACAAACTAATGAGACATATGCACTTACCTCTGCTATGAGAGGCTCCAGAAAAATGCAACACATGATACACACAGCCAAGAAAAAATTGCCTAAACATATCAAATGCTAAGAAATAGTGTTTTCTTATGGTTAACTGTAAGTTATACTTCAGTTAATCAAGTCCTATTTTAAATGCCTCAGGGAGCTGGTATTTAAAATTCTTTCACAGCAATTACTTTCTTAAAGAGAAAGTAATTTACCTTAATTTATTTATTTTGTAAATCTATGTCATTTATCAAAAACTAAAAATATTAAACAGGTCACCCAATTAAATTTTAGTCAAAACTTATAAAGAAGAAAAAAAGCACCTTCTATTGAAGCTTTCCAGGCAAACATTTAAAAATACAACTGAAAGTTAAAAAAAAAAAAAAAACTATACAAACTTCTAAAAAAAAAAAAGCAAACTTGTGAAAGCTACAGTGACTTCCACCATCATTTTAAATCAAATTATTGTGATGTTATTTCAACTTAGTAACAAAATTATTTGTTTGCAAGCTATCTGAACAATGTAGTTGTCATTTTGTTTGACAGGGTCCACAAGACAAAACTAAATAATCTAGTGGAATGGAATGTTATTTGTGTTTTTCATATAGAACAAAATAAAATTTTGAACTAAAACTATTACTTCTAAAGAAGTGGCAAACTGTTAAAAATTTTCCACTTGACCAAGAAGGATATCTTTTGTTTCATTAGGTTTTGACAATGAAAAATTTTTACCCTATCAAACTTTAAATGCAACTTTTCTTTAAAAAGAAAAGAGAAGAATTGAGGGCTCTATCAGCCAGGGTTACTCCTTTCATCTAAAGTTTACAAGAAGCCCTGGAAAATCTCCTCCCACGTATTGCTGAGCTCTAGTCCAATGCAGCCTTTCTTACCCTGATTTTATGCTCTAAGGAAAATGCCTCCCATTTCTATAATGTCATCAATCTCCCCTAGATCCTGGCATCCCCATGGGCAAGGTGATTGAGGAAGGATGGTGCCTTCAGCCAATAAAAACTGTGCTCAAAAGATTTTTTTTTAAATTGGGCTCTGTGATACTCAAATAAGATTGTTGTGATTCAGTAGCTAACTCGTGTCCAACTCTTTGCTAACCCATGGACTGCAGCACACAGATTATCCCAATATAAAATACCAGGACATGGATCAACTCTATTACAATGAAGTCTCAAACTAGAGTGCCAATTAAATATCAGATGAACTTCAGCAAAATTTCTCCTTGAGCCCTGATGCTATTTTGGTTAGTCAGGAATACCCAAAGTGTGGAAAAAAGTGTTATATTTGACAAAACACAAAACCAACAAACCAAAAACCATTTTCTGTAATTACAAGCACTCTTCTCTGCTAAACATACAATATTCAGGGTGGAGATCAGTGTTGAGTAAAGAGATATATGTAAGCAATGACTAAATTGTGGGGTTGTTTTTTAAGCATGCATCCATATACAAAAAGACTGGAGGGAAAATAAAAATGTTGATAGATCAGATTACCTCTAGGTGATTTCAAAATTTTTTCCATTACTAATTATAAAATTACTTGTACAATATATTAAAAATACAAATGCACATTCCTTCATGTAGAGGGTAATGGTATATTCTAGACCCAGTACTGACCTTGCTCTGCAAAGCAAGTGAAAGGCTAAAAGGAATCAGAGAAATCATACATTGAAATTAACTGTCCTCCTGCAAAGCTCCAATATATATGTAGTTATGTATATGTGCTCTCTCCAAATAAGTAAAGTATAACCAGATAATCACATGTTATTTATGCAAAGCAACCCACATATATAAATATGGGTTATCTTAATATAATATATCTTAAGGGCTTCCCAGGTGGCTCAGTAGTACAAAATTTGCCTGCAATGCAGCAGACACCGGTTTGATCCCTGGGTTGGGAAGATTCCCTGGGGAAGGAAATGGCAACCATCCTCAGTATTCTTGCCTGGGAAATCCCATGGACAGGAGGAGACTGGCAGGCTACAGTCCATGGGGTCACAAAAAGTCAGACATGACCTAGCAACTAAACAACAGCAAATAACATATCCACTGACTCACATACCATGTATATAACCAATGCAAAGCAACCCAACAGTTTAGTTAATTCAGTTGTTGTAATAACCAGACGAGCCTACTCAAAAACAAACTTTAAAACAGAGCTAACAGTAACGGAAATTCACATAGTACATTGACCTGAGCAAAATAATTAAGCTGAACATAATTCAATAACTACTCTCTTTTCAAAATTTCCAAAGTACTTTTGGTTTAGATCCTAATAGAGGCAACTCAATATAAGGATTAGAGGCAGCCCAAGACCAGTCATCTTTCCAAGTGTGCTGGCATTGCAATAGTTTAATTAGCCTAAATGATGGCTTAAGAAAGATTAAATGATATATAAAATCTCCTTCAAAAATAAATTTTGTGGTTCTCTAATTAATATATCAAAACACAGATACACACATATATGATTTGTAAGTTTTGAAGTAAACTAGCATTGAATCATAATGAGTAAGTCAAAGTTTCATAATTGCATTACATATGTTTAGATCAATGACCTAGAACCTTTTTTTCTCTTGAGTATTAGTTTCTATGATATATCTGAGTCAAAACTTACTTGAAAATTTAAAACTGAAACACATGAGTATGAAAAAGGGAAATAATACTTTTTCCAAACATCAAAATGAAGAAGCAGGAGAATAAATCCAAGCATCGGCTTTATGTTTAAAAGAACTTCTTTTTATCTCATTTGATTATGTGGAGTTATTAACAACCACCACCCAAAAAAAGACACTACCAACTTACTATCTTGAAGTCCTATATTATCCAACCCAAAGCAACATTATTCATTTTAATTTAAAAGTTTATTCCTGATACTACATTTTTAAAGTATTGGTTGGACTAAACATTGATTAAATGGATAAAAATCAAGCCACTTTTTTCTTTTTGGCCACGCTCCACAGCACATGGAATCTTAGTTCCCCAACCAGGGATTGAACATACATCCCTTGCATTGGAAGCACAGAATCATAACCACTGGACCACAAAAGAAGCCCCCCAATCTACTTTTTCTAAGGTATACTATACCATGCTGCTGCAATTATACATACACCATCTACAGGGTTGGTATTAGTGTGTCTATAAAGATCACTACTTCCTCATGATAGCCGTAGGATTAATTCTAGCCAATCCCTGGCTATTTCCTTTGGATGTGGTTTTCCATGAAGCTCCTCAAGTGATGGCAATATTTTCTCCCAGGCCCCACAAAGCTGGGGTGAGTGGCCCTATTACTGCTCATCACTGCCTCCGGGCTTTTACTCCTCTCTCCTTCCCAGCTCTTTCAGGGTACATGGTGCTGATGTACCATCAGGGTCATGATGTGCCATGTACCATCGGAGTACATGATGACACCCCACTGCACCCTTTCTACAGCTGTCACGCCAACATATCACTTCATCTAACCACTGACTCACTATGCCACCCTCTACTTCCACTCTGTCAACATTCTTAAGGGGCCTCAGCATCACCCATGCAACGCATTCAACATCCTGGCTCCTCTCTCTTTGACCAACTCTTCTCTGTCCTCCACTCACCTCATCCTTCTACTCCCATAGCCCAAGCCTGGAGCATGATGCCAAGAGCTGTGCCACCTCCAAAGCCTGCTTCAAGCCGCCCAATCAATCAGCAGCACCACTTACTTTCGAAGCCACTCTTCTCATTACTTTAACTCCAACAATTCTCTAACCTCATCAGGACGTCCAATCTTCTGACCCTGCCTATTGCTTACTGTCCATCACCTTCCATGTCTTCATACCTTCTACATAAATCTCAGATTCTATAGCTCATCATTACAATCTCTTCCCAGCAATTACCCTCAAGTATATTTCCCCTCTCATCCTCTGGATGTACTCTCCTGGCAAAACCCAGCCCTGGTAAAAACCCAACTCTCTGGCTACTCTGTGTTGCATTTCCTCTACTGATGTGCTAGAGGAAAACACACGACTGTGCTGTCTGATCACAGTTTAATATCTGATCATTTCAACTGGACCCTCAGCTCTGTCTGGTGACCTTACAAGCTGTCCCAAGTTCATCACTTTTTCACTATTCAGATAAACTACTTCTGCACTCTTCTACAATATTCTATACCCACCCCCTGCCCACTGGGAGCCTTCTGTTTTGTTCCATTGACGATTTCTCAGTCCCTGGGCCAGTTATTCTCGGTTGATTACTTTTATTTCACTGTGGAAATGGAAACTATTCAGAAGAAAACTTCGTTTTCTCTATTTCCCCATCAAAAATCTTATGAACCTTTCTGTATCTGTGCTCACAGGACTCTGCCTTCTCTCTCATCCAACAGGACGAACTGTGCTGGCTCCTACATAAGGCAACCCCTCCACTCATGCACTGGGTCCTATCCCTTCTTGCTCAGTCAGGGACTTTGCTCTTTGCCCCTCCATCATCAAATTTTCTTTCTATTGAACCACTGCCTATACTGTATACCTTAGAACCCCAGGTTTCTGCTCCTTTTACAGCAGCGATTCTCAAATAGTCATAGAAGCTCACAGCTCCTACTTTTTTCCTCTTACTCAGTCATGATCCCATTCTAAGCAGACTTTCCTTCCACCACAGCATTGAGACTCTTATGTCCTCTTTAATTTCTGCAGCGATCACTTAGTTATTTAGCAGAGCACTGTTCAGCCACGTTGTGTTTGTGTCTTTTACAGTTTTCTTCCTGTAACTGATTTCAGATCCAATAACATTGTGGTCAGAAAAGATGCTTGATACAATATCAATTTTCTTAAGCTTTCCAAGGCTTGATTTGTGACCCAAGATGTGGTCTATCCTGGAGAAGGTTCGTGTGCACTTGAGAAGAAAGTGTTCTGCTGCTTTAAGGTAGAGGGTCCTATAAATATCGGTTAAACCCATCTGTTCTATTGTGTCATTTAGAGCTTGTGTTTCCTTATTTTTTTATGAAAAAAGAGTGGAGAGCGAGCTCTCTGTCCAGCACATGAAGACACATTGAGAAGATGACCCTCTATGAACCAGGAGGCATGTGCTCTCCAGACACTACATGCCAGCATCTTGATCTTAGACATCCTGGCCTCCGTAACTACAGGAAACCAACGTGTGCTATGTAAGCCACCTATCCTGTGCTATCAGTTACAGCAGCCCAACTATAAGATACTGGTCTTCAAGCCAAAGAAAACTCAGAGTACTGAGTCTAGGTAGGTAAAGAATTTATACAAATTAAAATGACCCACCAAATCAAGCTCAGCCAGCCCAGAGAATGAGTTTTCTTCCTGTCTCACTCCCAGTGTGACTTACTCACTAATCTCTGGCTTGCTTTACTCTGTCAGTGCATAATCCTCCTGCAGGTTACTCATCTCCTCTCTGGGGTTCTAACTACCAGTCTGACTGCTCCATCCTCTCCATGTTCTGCTGGACTTCTTCAAACAGCTCTCTCTTCTTCCCCCATTCCACATGCCCTGCCACACACCTGGGTGCTATAGTTGGCACATCCAAAGCATCCTGTCCAGCAAACACATGCTGCTCCATATACCAAATTAGCATCCTAACACAGTCTTACATGTGACAGCTTTTCCCAAGAGGGACACAGGGGCTATAAATTAACACCCAAGGCATATAGAGGGATGTGGGATATTTCCTCATAGGTTCATTTAACCATTTGGTCTGAAGCCAATGAAACGTTCTAGAATTCATTCCCATTACTAAGTGGGGAATTGAGTCTCTGATTTAATGAAGAGTTTAGATAGCGAATCTTTAAAGGTAGATTCAAGACTGCCAAGTTCTAATGGAAATCAAACAATGCTACCAGCTTGGTGAAAAAGAATCTTAAAGTAAGTAGAATTGTACATAAATAGATGTTTCTAAAGTTTGAGAATTTTTTTAACTTAGTGTTACAAACACTGCCATGTTGTGAAACTATTAAACCAATCTAGTCAAATTGATTATCACAAATCTTGAGTAAGTAGATTTAAATCAATGAGAGTTTGATGTAAAAATTTTTTTACTTGATATCTGACTTCCTGGGATATTTTGTAGAAAGTACCCAGTTGAGAAATATATATCTATAAGGTCAGAGGTTCTTTGCAGTTTTACTTTATATTAATGATCACTTTATTAAAAAATTAGATAAACTACATTTATTTTCACCTTTTAAAAATTACTATACAAATTAAGAGTAATAAAGGTTGGTTTTAAAACAGATAGTGCAGATTTATAGAGACTTTTTTCAAGCTTTATGACTGTGTTGTATCTTCTGAACAACGTACCCAAGATTTGGTATTTTTCCACATTGTAAGTCTTGCTTTCCTAAGGAAGAAGCTATAAATTCACTTCCTCAGGCCACCGTGCAGCTAGGGTACAGGCTTGCGATCTAGGCACCACCAACCAGATGTACCCATACGAGCTTCTGATGAAGAAAAGAACTTGGGGAAGCAGAATCTTCTTTCTGAAAAGGGTGATAACAAAGGTTCCCAGGCTCAGGGCAGCAGGGACCTTAGTAGCAGAGGTTTGAGGGTCCAGCAGCCCATGAAGGCAGCAGAAGCTGTGAGGTCTCATCGCCAGACATACCAGGGTCCCTGGTGACACAGCTGTGGTTCACTCTGGGAGCACTCTCTGTCAGCTTAGTCTCTGGGCCTCTCTCTCCTGTCCTCACCATCTTTGAACTACCTAATATGGTCTACTAAACTTATTATCTCCCTAAACTATAGTGAAATTAATTACATGCAACTAAAAATTCTTACAGAATTTTTGAGTTTTTTAAATCTCCTCCTTGAAGCCATCAAAAAGCCAACATAAAGCTTTAAAATATGTAAAGTCCCCCAATATATAATTAACTGCTGCTGCTGGTGCTGCTAAGTCGCTTCAGTCGTTTCTGACTCTGTGCGACCCCATAGACGGAAGCCCACCAGGCTCCTCCATCCTTGGGATTCTCCAGGCAAGAACACTGGAGTGGGTTGCCATTTCCTTCCCCAATATAATTAACTAGGAGTGTCTAATTAGATTAATATATAAGCTCCCCTGGTGGCTCAGATGGTAAAGAATCTGCCTGCAATGCAGGAGACCCAGGTTCGATCCCTGGGTCATAAAGACGTCCTGGAGAAGGAAATGACTGCCCACTCCAGTATTCTTGCCTGGGAAATCCCACAGACAGAGGAGCCAGCAGGCTACAGCTCATGGGGTCACAAAGAGTTGGACACAATTGAGCAACTAACAGTTTATACTCATGCAACCTCTGGTCATGAAACCTGACCAGCAAAGGACATCACTGCATGGTAGCCAAAGAACTCCACTAAATCATGAATGATGTTAACCCACACTGTAGGAAGGATGTGAAAACGAGGATCTTAACATAAAAGAAGCTTGTTAACCCAAATGAAATTCTTACAAAGGCGGGGATTTATTTTTTAGTGTGTACATCTATTAGCTGTCTCCAAAATTATGGTTCATAATGAATTCACCCAAAAGTCAGTGGCTTACAATTCTAAGCATTTACTTTTCTTGCTCACAGGTCTTCATGTCTCAATCCGCTTGGCTCCAGGGTGTGTTGCTTCTGTTCCATGTATCCCCATGATCCCCTTAGGCCAGCAGCCATCCAGAACACATTCTTCTCATAGTGGAT
This sequence comes from Odocoileus virginianus, assembly GCF_023699985.2. NCBI lineage: Eukaryota > Metazoa > Chordata > Mammalia > Artiodactyla > Cervidae > Odocoileus > Odocoileus virginianus. The sequence continues at coordinate 20,039,661 of NC_069682.1, forward strand.
GCAGGAGCACCAGAGGCCATGCCAACCACAGAAGCTCATCTAAGATCTCTGCGGGCATCATGTCTGCTTAAGTACACGGTCATGCCCAACATCAGTGGGGTGGGGCAATGGTACCTCCTCAAATGCAAGCTCCTACAAATCACATGGAAAGGTGTGGACATACAATTCTAAAAGGGAGAGGTGAAGGATGGAAGAAAACACTGCATTAACTGCCAAAGTCATCCACTCCCTACTCCAGGGCACTGCCACCCTCATTAGCTCTCTAAGGAGCAAACTATATTCGCTTATCATGGTTTACCAGGCTTCAGCATCACATCACTCACTCACCGCCCTCACTGTGGCCAAAAGCAACACACATTATGCGTAAAGATTGGGCCAGCACATTGTCATATTAAACAATGCCCACAGAAACAACTGCACCCATCTCACAACAGAATCGTCTCCCAGCAAACACAATAAATATTACATATCTCCAATTACCAAACCTCAGAAGGCAAAGTGATTCTTCTCGTACGGTAATTTAAACTGTCTTTCAGCCCAGCCAGTTAAATCATGTTTTCTCACATTTTGAACTGCGCTGACCTAAACGGAATATACTTTGTCACTGAGTCATTTATTTGATGTCATACCTAATTGCTCTCTTTAGTTCTTCCATGTGCAGTCAATTTATCAGACAAAATGTATTTGAACTTGAAACTGACTCCATGTAAGAGGAGCTAGAGGCAAAGTATAGCTAACACATCTCCAGAGGGATCATTCACTGAGTTAATCCATAAGATCCAAAAAGAGTAATTGCATCTATAATATACATTAATTAAAGCGCTGACAATCACTGTGGTAATTAACAGGAAGATGATCAAGCATAACTAATTCAGGGTCTTTTTAAAATATGTATTTATTTTGTCTGTGCCGGGTCTTAGTTGAGGCATGCAGGATCCTTGATCTTTATGGCACTCAGGATCTTTAATTGCAGCATGCGAACTCTTAGTTGTAGCACGTGCGATCTAGTTCACTAACCAGGGATCAAACCTGCAGCCCCTGAATTAGGAGCGAGGAATCTGAGCTACCAAGGAAGTCCCTAATTCAGTGTCTTTTTGCCTGCAAAATTCAGACTACAAGATAATCAGTTTCACTGCCCATAATCTAAGAAGCCAAACTCATAGTAGTAATTAAGCACACACACTCATCTTGGGTTGGAAAAACTTGAGGGCGCTGGAAATCCCTCACCTTTGAAACAAAGGCTGAAAGTCAGGGAAATGCGAAAGGAAAACATTCCTGAAAAGAAATGGTTATTCCCTTCCAAAAAATGCCCAGCACCTCCCAGTAAGGAAAGAGGAGCCCTGGGCTGACACAGCCTGCAGCACAGATATCAGAAGAAATGATGTTTATAGTCCTCGGGGGTGGGGAAAATGAACACCATCTTCTTGAGAAGGAAACATATTAGCAATTGCATCAGATGTGAAGGAGGCTGCTTGACCATCCTGCCAGCGAGACAAAAGGAGCAGGACAGTCGCTGTCGTTTCGGTGCCAGGTTAAAGCTGCCACACAGAAGCAAAAGGGACCCTCAGCTCAGGCAAGGCCTAAAAAGTGAAGATTCTCGAGTTCAGTGCAATTACGAAGGGACTCGCAGCAGCACCGCATTGCTGAGGAATACCAATGAGCAGCGCTATGGTAACCGAGGAGACAAATCTATCAGGAAGATAAATAGGAAGATGCTGCGGAAACGAAATGAATTCCCAAGTTTCCTGTTCTATATTTTCGTAAACTGTTGCTAATAACCTCTACCTATCAAAACATCCTTGAATTCTTTTTTAATTTCCACAACCTACTTTTATGGTTTATTCTTGAGCTGTTTTCACACATTCTAAAGCTGACACAGCTGTTCGGGAGCTATCTCTGCAAATGCTGCTAGGTTTGAAAATAATTATCTCTGAGTAGATAAGGCTAGCTATGAGCGAGATGCTGAGCACAGCAATTCTTCCTGCTGTCTCAACCCACTTACTCTTTGTGGTACTAATTCTTTTTCCTTTACAGTATATCAAACACACACACACACACACACACACACACACACACACACACACACACACACTTCCATTTTTAATCTTAAGAAGGAAGCACTCCCCTTTCCATGGCCAGCTTCCTCTACACCACTAATCCCTGCCAGCAGGCTTGGACCACAGCTCCCTCTGGCTCATAACCCATTCAAGTCTAACATGGCATCCATGGGCCATTCACACTTATCATGAGCCTTGGGAGTTTGAGATTTTTAGAGGACTCTTCCATGGAACAATGCAAAATCAGTTCACGTCCCACTGAACTGCATTGTCATGGCCCAGAGCTTTAGAATTATTAGGTAATACCAAGCCATTTAAAGTATTTCCTTCCTATAGGAGTCTGTTGTTGTTGTTCAGTCGTTAAGTTGTATCTGACTCTTTGTGATCCCATGGACTACAACATGCCAGGCTTCCCTGTCCTTCACTATCTCCCAGAGTTTGCTCAAACTCACATCCATTGATTTGCTGGTGCCATCCAACCATCTCATCCTCCTTCCTCCCTTTTCTCCCCTGCCCTCAATCTTTCCCAGCATCAGGATCTTTTCCAATGAGTTGGCTCTTCCCATCAAATGGCCAAAATACTAGAGCTTTAACTTCAGCATCAGTCCTTCCAATGAATATTCAGGATTGATTTACTTTAGGATTGACTGGTTTGATCTCCATGCAGTCCAAGGGACTCTCAAAAGAGTCTTCTCCAACACCACAGTTCAAAAGCATCGATTTTTCAGCACTCAGCCTTCTTTATGGTCCAACTCTCACATCCATACATGACTAATGGAAAAACCATAGCCTTGACTATATAGATATTTGTCAGCAAAATGAGGTCTCTGCTTTTGAATATACTGTCCAGGTCTGTCATACCTTTTCTTCCAAGGAGCAAGCGTCTTTTAATTTCATGGCGGTAGTCTCTGTCCACAGTGATTTTGGAGCCCAAGAAAATAAAATCTGTCACTGTTTCCCCATCTATTTGCCATGAACTGATGGGACTGGATGCCATGATCTTTGTTTTTTGAATGCTGAGTTTTAAGCCAGCTTTTCCACCCTCCTCTTTCACCTTCATCAAGAGGCTCTTTAGTTCCTCTTCACTTTCTGTCATTAGGATGGTATCATCTGCATATCTGAGGTTATTGATATTTCTCCCCACAGTCCTCATTCCAGCTGGTGATTCATCAGTGCGGCATTTCACATGATGTACTCTTCGTATAAGTTAAATAAGCAGAGTGACAATATACAGCCTTGTCATACTCCTTTTCCAATTTGGAACCAGTCCATTGTTCCATGTCTGGTTCTAACTGTTGCTTCTTGACCTGCATACAGATTTCTCAGGAGGCAGGTGAGGCCATCTGGTGTTCCCATCACTTTAAGAATTTTTCAGTTTGTTGTGATCCACAAAATCAAAGGTTTTAGTCAACAGAACAGTAGTCAATGAAGCAGAAGTAGATGTTTTTCTTGGAATTCTCTTGCTTTTTCTATGACCCAACAGATGTTGGCAATTTCATCTCTTGTTCCTCTGCCTTTTCTAAATCGAGCTTGTACATCTGGAAGTTCTTGGCTCACGTATTGTTGAAGCCTAGCTTGAAGGATTTTGAGCATTACCTTGCTAACATGTGAAATAGTACCATTGTATAGTAGCCTGAACATTGTTTGGCATTGCCTTTCTTTGGGATTAGAATGAAAACTGATCTTTTCCAGTCCTGTGGCCACTGCTGAGTTTTCCAAATTTGCTGGCATATTAAGTGTAGCACTTTAAGAGCATCATTTTTTAGGATTTGAAATAACACAGCTGGAATTCCATCACCTCCACTAGCTTTGTTCGTAGTGATGCTTCCTAAGGCCCACTTTACTTCACACTCCAGGATGTCTGGCTCCAGGTGAGTGACCCACACCATCATGGTTATCTGGGTCATTAAGACCTTTTTTGTATAGTTGTTCTGTGTATTCTTGCCACCTTTTCTTAATATCTTCTGCTTCTGTTAGGTCCTTGCTGTTTCTGTCCTTTATTGTGCCCATCTTTGCATGAAATGTTCCCTTGGTATCTCCAATTTTCTTGAAGAGGTCTCCAGTTTTTCCCATTCTATTGTTTTCCTCTATTTCTTTGCATTGTTCACTTAAGAAGTCTATCTTATCTCTCCTTGCTATTCTCTAGAACTCTGTATTCAGTTGGATATAACTTTCTCTTTTCCCTCTTTCACTTTTCTTTTCTCAGCTATTTGTAAGGCCTCCTCAGACAACCACTGTGCCTTCTTGCCTTTCGTTTTCTTCAGGATGGCTTTGGTCACTGCCTCCTGTACAATGTTATGAACCTCTGTCCGTGGTTCTTCAGGCACTCTGTCTACCAGATCTAATCCATTGAATCTGTTTGTCACTTCCACTGTATAATCCTAAGGAACTGATTTAGGTCATACCTGAATGGTTTAGTGGTTTTCCCTGCTTTCTTCAATGTAAGCCTGAATTTTGCAATATGGAGCTCATGATCTGAGCCACAATCAGTTCCAGGTCTTGTTTTTGCTGACTGTATAGTGCATCTCCATCTATATAGCAGTCTGCTTTACAACAAATACACAAAAACTGCTATATATCCTCATGAAACTGAGATCCACCATTCAGACTGCCTTTTGGCATGAACAGACCTTGATTTGTTCAACAAAATACTATGATTTTCAACCTTGTTCTTGGTTTAAGTCTGAATACGGAAGAAGAAGCTGATGTGCCTTAATCATATTTAATAGCTTATGATGTGTCAAAGGTTTTTATGGATTAAAAAAATTACTTGTTTTCACAGTAAGTCTCCTATATACACACCCCTTCAAGTTGTGAGCTTTCAAAGATGTGACATGTGTTCGCACATCCAGTCACATAAGTTAGTTCCCGTGTCTAACGGACATTGTCACGTGCCTGCCTCCTCTACACGTGGCTGTGCTTGTGTGTACTTCACACAGTACAGGACGGTTGCCGTGCAACATGAGGAGCTTACTAATGAAGGTGATGGAACTGGAGGCCCAGAGCAAGGAGGAAGAGAGGCAAGAGGAAGAAGTAACAAGAACCGAAGAGATACACAATGCGGGAAATGGCAAGGGGGCTCTTCTTTATTTGAGAAAGCACTGTCAGGTTTTGAAGTACAGGGCATGAACACAGAGAAGGCTGCAGCAGCCATTCAGAACACAATCCAGTGCTACTGAGTCATCTTTGACAAGAAAAAAAGAGCTACTCCCCAGACATCACTGAATCATTTTTTCAAGAGGGTTGACAGAATTGAATCCAGCAATGAACCAGAACATGTGCCATCAGCATCAAGCATGAGCGAAACTGCAGCTTGCCCTCCAGCTTCTACGGTTGACAATCTTTCAGCTCTACCATCTTCCACTTTCCCCCGCTCCTCCTGTCGGTAACCCTTCTTGCCTCTTCGCTCAATGCCAGCCCCTGTATGCCAGGTGTTGTGCTGAAATATTGTACTTTCCAAGGTAGTGTACTGTAAGATTAAACATGTTTTATTTTGTGTGCTTGTTTTTTATGTATTCTTTGTGTAAAAAGTATTACAGACCTATTACAATACAGTACAGTATAGTACAGTAGTCGACTGTGTTAGTTGGTACCTAGACTAACTCTGTTGGACTTAACAAATAAATTGGACTTACAAAAATGCACCCTCAGAATGAAACTTGCTTATATATTGGGGACTTATTGCATTTTATTTCTTTTTACTGCCTCCTTAAAATTCCACTAATTCAACAACTCATCAAAAAGTAGGTAAGAACTCCTTTATTGAAAGGGACAATCCAGGTCATGACAAGTAACTGATTGATTTAAGTTTTCTCTAATAATCTCTCCTGAGACTATCATCAGTCTCTAAACTCTCAAATTACTGCTGTTCCTTGGATTATTTTCCATATGCTAATAGATTATTTAACCATCCATGACAAATTATTTAATAAGTAATTTCACTATTTTTCATAATCAGGATTTCACTAACTTTTAAAATGATGAACAAGTAGTTCCTTTGCCCCCTTTTTTCTTTATGAGCTTTGCAAGTAATAGCACCTAAACAGGAACACCTAAACATGCCCTAGACCATCTCCATAATCTGGTTCTCCTTCTTCATTTTAACCCCCTCTACTCTGTCCAGCTCCATGGGACTTCCTGTATAGACACACATCATCACATCATCCCATATGATCCTTTCAACACCCATGTGTGTGGTTACCATAACTACACTTAGGAGAAACAAACTCAAAAATTAAAATACTTCCCAAAGCCACATAACTAGCAGGAAACAGTCAGTACTTTTACCCAGACCTGAACCGATGCTCTTTCGTTCTACCTTACAGGTTCCCAGTGCCAAGTTTCAGGAGTGAGTTTTCTCAAGGAGGTGAAGACAATGAACACAGTTTAGGGATGTTACCTCCAGAATGCTGTCTTGTTCACAATCCCCATCTCACTTTCAAAATTAAGGAAAACAGCTGTCATTTTCAAAAGCGATCAGTATCACCCTATGTACAGAGAAGTGAAATATGTAGTATCTTAGACAAAGCGACTCTAGTTAATGTTTGCTAGGTGCCTGCTATGTGCCAAGACCTGTATTGGGCCTGCTTGCAGAATATTGTATTGCTAACCTCATGCTAACCTTTGAAGAAAGAGAGAAAAATTACCTTTTTAAAACGAAGTAGATAAGAGTGTAAGAAAATTGTCCAAGACCACATAGTGTTAAGTAATGGAAAGAGGCTGAAACCCAAGTTTGAAAGTGAAAGTGTTAGTCGCTCAGTCATGTTCAACTCTGTGCAACCTCATGGATTGTCAAAGCCCAACAGGCTCCTCTGTCCATGGAATTCCCCAGGCAAGAATACTGGAGTGGGTTGCCATTTACTTCTCCAGGGGATCTTCCCAATCCAGGGATCAAACCCAGGTCTCCTGCATTGCAGGCGGAGTCTTTACCACCTGAATCACCAGGGAATCCCCCTTCACTTTCACTAGTTTAAATCACTCCAAAACCCTCATTCTTTCCTTCACGTCCCACTTGCTCTTGGGGGTTAGACTGTCTAATGGTCAGCTTTCTAGCCAAGCCATTAAACTGCATAAGGTACCTTCTTAAAAATGCCATAGATCACCTAAAACCACCCCAAAATTACCCTAAGTCTCACAGGGGTATTTTTTATATATCACTTAATGTCAAAACTAATGGCAAAGCTAAAGAAATTTAAAGAGCAGTTATCCTGCTCTTTAAAGATTTAAAGAATCTTTAAAGAATCTAAAGAATCAGAATCAACACTGATTCAATATTGAGATTCTTCTCAGCTCTCTTTGTCTCTCTCTAGACCTCAAAACACATTTTGAAATGTGTGTGCAATCAATCACCATCTTGGCCACTTCACAAATGCTCAAACTAGATAACAATTTGTTATATGTAACTATAACAACACTTGTGTGACTTATCTAAGCATCATTAATGTTTTCTTTTCAAAAATCAGTCCTTCTACATTTCAACTGCATGTGGTTTTCGAAAGCTTCCATCATTAATAATTGGCGCTCTCCTGAATGTCACTGTTTCACCCATCCATATGGAAGTCAGTTCCCCTTAAATAATTGCGGAACTCTTCAAGGCAGTGCTAATCCTGAACTCACTCACTCTCAATCCTGTATTCATTCACATGTTATGGTGTGGGGTTACAGAGGCAATGGGCCCCTGCACAATCTATCCCTGACTACAGGCCTGACAACAGTTCCAGCTACTCAAGGGCCTCAGTCACACTGGACTTCCTCTCTCCCAGCGGCACCACCAAGAGGGTACAGCATAGGAGGTAAGTGGCCAGTCTCCATCAGACAACCCCCCGCCCCTGTAAACCACACCAAGTCAACAGTCAACCTCAGCAAAAGCAGTAACTTGTTATGCGCACACAGCATCCAGCCACGTGGCCTCAGGGCCTCTCCCCACTTCCAACTGGGTTGCTCATTGAAAGGTCCTCCCGCAGAAACGCTGGAGCCCAACACCTTCTGCCCTCACATACAGCATTCTTCATTCTGGGCCTCCTTCAGAGTTCGCTCTTCTGTCCTTTCCTTTACCTTGCTGATCTGCTTGATTATCAATCACACACTTTCATTAGAGCACACATTTCCTAACGTGGCTCCTCCTTCAGATCTCTCCCCATCCAATCCACTTGGCTGCCTGATTAACCCTGCTGCAATGTCAAGTTCAGCAAACTACTCCCCTGCCCCGAGAACTGGTGGTTCCCCTGCTTGGTGATGCAGCCCAGACTCCTCAGCATACTAGTCAAGCGCTTTACACCCAGACTTCCTCCACTCTATCTTCTGTGAGGTTCCTGGGTCCACTGATGATCAGTAAACACATCTGTCACAGTCCCAGCTTCACCCACAGTTTACCGGGCCCTGCTGTCTCTCCCACCACCTGTCAAAATCCTGTCCTCCATTAAAGCACTTCCTCCTCTCAAAAGCCATGCTTCCTTTCTCATTATACCCATAAATATCCTCTAAAGTATTTAGTGAACCCTGGCCAACCCACGGCAGTGACCTGGCCTCTCTCGGAGCATCCCGTTGCCTCTGCCCTGCAGGCACTTGGCTGGGCGAGCTTCTCTCCTCGGAGCCGAGCAAAGTCGGAAACCAAAACTTCAGAGCTCCTGCAAGCAGCACCAGAGCAGCCATGGAGCAAATGAGCGCTCTGGGTTGCTGAGCTGTCTCAGAAGAGAAAGACAAAGGACATGACAAAATGGAAAACACCTCTGGCAATAAAAACCAGCTCTTGAAGAACTTACAAGTAGCCACCAATTGTCCAGCACACTGTGTATGAATGTGTTTAACCAGTTTCTCGCCATTATTTGGCGAAATGTAGCTAACTGAAACTCGGATTTCCAATATAACAGTATTTTCTGTGATCAAGCCTGATTTTAAAAATGTTTTTGAGTGACTAATTTACTCTTCTTTCATCAGTTTCATAAGTTAAGTGGCAATACTCTGATCAGTCAAAGTATAGAAATAAAAAGTTTAAAAATTAGATGCATGAGGTATGAACCTATATAATAGATGAGAATTTGAAACTCAGTAAGCTGAAATTTGAGAACTACTCTGACAAGCTAAAACATAAGAACATTTATTCAACACAAATTAAAATAAACAAAATATCAGAGCTGTTAAAATAATAACTGGCTAAAATCACTGACATGTAAACAAAAAGTTATTGCATAATTTAAACAATTAAAAGTATTTAATAGCTCCAGGAATTATATAAACCAAACTGAGTGTCAAAATAACCACATAAGTAAATAAAATGAAACCGTAAGACATTTATCAGAAATTACAAGTTTAAAAATCCAAATATAAAAATTTTACCTCATGAAGAAAATCTTGGAGAATTTTAAACCTAAAATGGCAGGGCATTACTATGATATGGCATTGAAATCACAGAAATGTCATTCATAAAAATGGCTACACTGAGACAGCCTGGCCTGGTAAGGAACCACTTGGGCTTTGGAGTCAGAAAGACGTAAGGCCAACTGCTGACAAGGGTTCCAACTAGCTGTGTGACTCCAGGTGATTTACTCAACCTCTCCGAGGCACACCTTCCGTATCTACAGCATGAGAATGAGCATGCTTACCTAAGGAAGTTATCATGAAGACTTAATGACACAGTCTACAAAACTCATCCTAATCCCTCACCAAATAACGTCTCATGTTGTCTCCACTCACTCACTCATTCATTCATCTAGAATCTGTGGGGAACACAAAGATGAGATCTCTATCCTTGCTGGAGCTCTTACAACACAGGCATTTGGAAACCACAGGCTCTGACTGCTACAAGAATTCTGCAGGGGAAAGAGGGCAGGAGGAATGGTAGAATAATAGAAATGCTCTATCTGTGTCTCATCCTTAATATCAGAATAAACAAATATATAACACAACAGATGGCTGTGAGGAAAAAAGAGAAACCATGATAAACCACACAGCACTAATACTGTCTCTCTGCATACTACATTCCAAATCCAACTGGCTTTGCTTCTAGCCCTCTGCAACATGTTGACTCGGATACCCTGTAAAAGACACAATCTGATTCTGTAATTGGCCCCAATTAAGTCACTCAATTCAATCACCTCCTTTTCCATTAAGTGAGTCCTATCTGTCCAGTATATAGATAAGGAGAACAGCAGCTACGGTGAGATGGCAGGATGATAATGAGGGACCCGGGAGTTGGTCACACTCACAACAGGGTCCAGAAGCTGAGGCAAGGCAGGGTCAGTGTCTGGAACCAGTGATCACGCTGTAAATTCAGGTCAGATAAGGCCCGGGGTCAGAGCCAAATAAAGAAGCCCAAGCAAGCAGTAATTCCCTTTCCCAGGCTGTTGTTTGAACTGCTTATTCCCATCTGCAGTTCCCAACCCTATGCCTGCTGTTAACCATACAGAAGCCATGGAGAAGTCTAGGTGTGAAGGGGCAAGAAATGGGGGAGGGGGTGCCTCTCTGACTGAATACTTTTGCAATTTATTTCAACAATCATCGATTGACTGCCTAATGTGTAATGGAGCCTTGAAATCAAAATAAGAACTACAATGATGCTGTGCACTCCCACCCACACAAGAAACACACACCGAACGATTATATGTCTGGGATTTATATACCCCGGATTTGAAAAGTGCATGTGTTTTGCTTGCACTCATTCAGAGAAACGTCTAAAGCAATGAGGGACCACGGTTCTGTGTTCTCTTACAGCCTCTGCTTTAACTGCCTCTGAGGCCATTAAGCTTTCACATTTATTCAAACATAAACACGAACATTTCCCCTTCGATGTCGTTTTTTTTCCCTCCCATAATAATCTGTACTCTAATTCAAAGAAATGCAATTTCATCATTGGTTCACCAGGCTGATGTTTGAGAAAAGATCGTGTGATGCAGACCATAATGACTAAGGAATAGAATGAAGGCTCCACGGGCAGATGACTTCAAGCAATACCATCATTTACTATAAAGTGCTTCCTTCCCTGATGAAAGGTTGGGGGAAATTAAGCTCTAACTGCAGCCATGAATTGTTATATGCTGGATGCCAACCATCACCATCCTCGTGATTGGTGAATCTCTTAACTCAGAAAGGACTCTGGCCACTAGGCAGAGGGGGCTGAGGAGGGCTGTGGCCACCACGACAGAGTTATTCAATATTATTGTTCTGCTGGGAAGTGCCAGTTTTACCCCAGCGCTATCCATATGAACAGCCACACAGGGTTCATACGAGCCCCAGCTGAAGCAGGTGGTTTAACTGAGCACCTGGATGCTGCATGATAAGATTTTGGTTTGACTCATGTCCTCAGTCAAAAGTGACTCTTCCTGGCCAAAGACAGCCTGTCACCCTCCCTGTCTACGAACAATTGCAGGACGCTGACCTCCTGCAAACAACAGAAAAGGGAAAAGCCATTCCTGGGTAAACAAGCAACTCGCAGACTGGCATTTGCAAAAGAGGGAGTGAAACAGCTGCCAGAAAAAATCAAGCAGATTTAGAATCTGTTTAAATCTAAACTCTGAACACTTGGAGATGGAAGGGTCAAATACTTACTGCAAACAGGGAAAAAAAGCCCTTGAAACAAGAAAGTCCTATCCCAGAATGTATGTAAGTAAGCAGAAGCTTCACATGGACACGAGAGCACAAATCTCCTGTCCTTCAGGATGCTCTGCCTCTTGGGAGATGGACAAAGATCTGGAAGGGATGCCCTAAAGGGAAAGACACTCACAATCCCATTAAAGTCAGTGTTAGTCACTCGGTCGTGTACAATTCTTTGCTGCCCTGCAGGCTCCTCTGTCCATAGGATTCTCCAGGCAAGAACACTGGGGTGGTTATCCATTTCCTTCTCCAGGGGATCATCCTGACCCAGGGATCGACCCAGGTACCCAGGTCTCCTGCCTTGCAGGCAGAGTCTAATCCCCTGATGGGATTAACTAGTTAATCACCAACCCTGTCCCTATCATTCCACAGTGAAACTCTTTTCTCTCTCATTCTCTCATGAGTATACAGTGGAGTTTTCCAGAAGTTATATGATCTCACAAAAAAGATTAAAGGAAGAAACAATATGAGAATACAGCTGCCTATTATAAAGCCAGACAATAAGATTGAAAAATATGTAAAACAATGTCACTGTTTTCACTACCATTTTTGTAAATAAAAATGTTACTTATGTTTAAAACAAGGGAGTGATCAGATGGTCATGGGTGTCCCTGTTGGGAGCCAAAGGTAGAAGACAAGCTTGGGAAGAACAGAAGAAGGGTGGAGAGCCTGCAAGGCATCCTCCTATTAGCTTCCATGGATCCCACTTTCTCTCCAGAAAGTCATAGGCAAGATGTCAGAGAGATGAAGGTTGTCAGGAAAAAGTAAGGATAAAGTCAGACCTGGACACCAGGGCTAGCTAGTTGACCAAAAGCTGACGCTGCCTGGCCACCACATTCCATGGGAAGAAGCAGGACTTGGAACCAGAGGACAACTCGCATGTGTGGAGTAGGCACCTATGTCAACAAACATCCCATGGAACAGGCTCAGAGCAAGTGGGAGCCCAAGAACCTGGAAAGTGAGACACAGACAAAAGATTTTTCCTACCCAAAGGTTTTCCAAGCTGCAAGGTGGACATAATTTCATGGTCTACCAGAATAAATGACTTGCAGCATACTATGCAGCATTATCATAGATACTCCAGGGAAATAAAACCCCAGGAAAATAATATCACCATTGGTAAAGCCCTCTCATCAGTAACTAGGAGGTGACTAACAGCACTCCACATACTGACTATACAAGCTTAATGTTCCTTGACAGCTCAAGACACTTTCAACCCTAAGTCTTTTATTTTTCTTTTTAATCATCATATACTTTTCCAGTAGAAAATATGAACTGGTTTCCTTGCTCTGTTAGATAGAAATCTGATGTATCCACTCTCCTATACCCACTACACCAAATATCCAAACAGTTCCTAACATAACTATTTTTTCATATATGGGTTGACCTAAAAACACACACAAGAGAAAAAATAATGCCAGTTTTTAATTCTCTGTAGGTAGTAATCAAGGTGATTTGTTTGGTTAGTTGGGTTTCTCTAAGCAGTTATTTTCTTATCCAGAGGAAAAAGGTACTAGCTCAGGATAAATGTCAACTTCTAAAAAGAAGTATGTACCTTTTAGACAAGAGGAAAATAGCTCTGATGTGGGAAGGAGGGAGGGTTTTTTTTATGTTGATGAAACATTGTTCTTTTAAATGGCGATTGACAAAATTGACAATACTCTTACTAACTCATAAAAAATTATTCACAAATAATTGTAGCAGAGTTTTGTGTCCCAGGCAGGAAAAAAATGTCTCACAGAACTACAGATGACTTTGTAAGATAAACACCAGAATTTGTCATCTGGTACTTATTCACCACCTACTGAATGAAAGCCTACGAAGTTATTCTAAACTGTAGAATATTTCCATGTGAAAGATCCATTCAATGATATTTGTAGTCTCATAAATGAATTTCTAAAGATCATAAATCCGCAGAAAATTTAAAAGTCAATCATCAGGCTTATTCCCCACCATTAGTCAGTGTTTCCCCTCTAGTGTAAAATGTCTCAGATTGATGAGCTTGATACCTTCACAAATATTTTCACCATATGGCTTTATTTTTTCCAACTTATCTGTAATATCTGATGTTCTCCAAAAGTATCTCTAAGTTTTGCTTCCCTGTTTTCATATCCACTATCCTGATTCAGCCCCCTCACTTCATCATGCTGAACTTTAATTTCTCCAAGCTTTGAAATTCATAAAAATCCCTAGACCATGATTCTTCAACAGTTTTTTCACTAGCCTGACTGAAGACACCTCATTTCCTTCTGGAGCTTCTCCACCCTCCAGAGCACTGACCCCATGACTGACTGCCCAATCCCCTCCAGCTGACGTTTTTTGGATGGAGATACTGTATGGATTATGCTCACCCCTTCTGCATGTCTTGCTCCTGTTCAGCCATATCTCTCTGCCATCTCACGTGTCTGCTCTCCAACAACCCCTCCCAGTTCCACCATCACCTCTTTAAGTTGGGTTCTCTAGTATTGTTGAAAGAGCCTTTTGTTACGGAACCATGTTGTAGCATGCACGTTTGAACTACTTTCTGAATTAGATTGTTCTTCAAAGTCAGATACTATGTCTCTTCTTTCTGTACCCTTTCTGGTATTTAATACACAGCCCCCAAACCAACTCTACTCAATCAATGATTATTGACTGAGGGATGATGTTATGGGTGTCTAGCATCGACTCGGACTGTGTATATCCTGCTGTGGAGATAAAAGGTTCTCAGACAGGGCTTTCTAATCAGAACAGTACTAAGGTCATTGTATACATGGTACATGAGAAATGCAGGAAAACAGTCACTCAGTTCTGCTTTTTCATAAGAATTAGCCTTTGCTTCAGTTATTTTTTGACATTTTAGATAAAAGCATTGAGGAAGAAACCAGTGTAAAGGGATAAATCTCAGATGTCTGAAAAACACTTTCAGTTTTTGATGGTACTATGCATATGCATAAATAAACCAGAAGCAGTCCAAAGAATCAAGAATTCCAAAAAGAAATTTACATCATGCGTGCAAATCCTGGTTTTACTCCTGTTGTTACAAACAAAATGCATTGTAACCTGAAATTCTCTCTTATTTGTGTGTATATACTGACCCTAACCCTAACCCTAATTAAAGACATTTGAGTTTGACCATCAGATTTGTTGATTTTTCAGACCATTCTAGTCTTTTTCTGACCTACATTGATTTCTCTACATTCAGAATGAAATCATATGTTTGGGAGTGACAATGTTCTCTGAAATTACTCTTCACAAAAACTCCTTCAAAATGCAGACATCACTAAAGAATAAAAAGAGGAAAATTTTTTTAAAAAAAAAGAGGAAAATAAAAAGCCATTTTGATATTAGAAAAGTTCTTGTTCTTGTAAGAATATCTGCTGAGTCAAATACCTAAAAGTCCTAAAACTGAAGTAAAACATCCCTTCTTCTACGTTCCCTGGACTTGGGTCCTGAGCAGCGGCATTAACTTTCAGAAGCCCGGTAGCAGTGCATGACTCCAGGTCAATCCAACAAAGTGGCAGTATGAGAAACCAGGAAATGTGGACCAATGTCTGGGGCAAAAAAACCTAAGCATTCCACAACCATGTGGGAAAGGAGACCAAGGATATGGGAAACTCTCGGCAAAATTCTGGGAAGAGATGCCAGGAGGGCTCATTATTTGCAGCAAAATTTGATGGAACTGGATCCCAAGTACTAACATGTGTAAGAATTATTACATGGGACTCTTAATAACAACGTGGATTTCTAGACTTTCCTCCTTAGTGAGTCTGGGGCCAGGCCCACAAATAAGAATTTTCAGCACACTCACCAGGCAACTGTGACGTGGGAAACAGCAATTTTGAGAGACACTGATCTACAGGAAGCACCTCTCACTTCTTTTTCCTCTAAAATCCTTACAGCACTATCCTTTCTAGAGGTCTCTGGGCATTTCTGAGGAAAATAGGGAGAATTAGAAAATAGGTCCTTTAATGCAACAAAAGAAGAAACATCAAGATTTTATTACTTTAGGGACTTCCCTGGTGGTCCAGTGGTTGAGTTCTCACTTCCAATGCGGAGGACATAGGTTCAATCCCTGACCCAGGGAACTAAGAGGTTCCACATGCCATGTGGCCAAATTAAATAATAAATAAATTTTTTAATGTGGTCACATCTACTTTTAAAAAAAAAGATCTTACTCTAAATTCTTAGGTTCTTACTAACATGAGCACCTGGGCTCTCTATCTCACACCAAGCAAATAAGCAGATAAGTAACAGATTGAGGGGAGGAAGTTCAAATGCAGCTGCAGTGCCTGAGTTGTACGACAGGCACAAGCCTCAGTTCTTTGAGTCTCCCCAGCAAAAAGCCTAGTACATGACGTAAAATAGACATCCAACAAACATTTGTTATAGACCAAGTAACTTTAGGGCAGTAAGTTCACCTCTTAAGTCACCTGGGAGATCCCCAGTAGCCCCACAAGACTGAACTGAAAATGTCTGGTGCTACCAGCTGTGAAGGAAGTAAAACAATGAAATGCTAACTACATACAAGCAATTGTGTTTCGAAATCACTGTTTTATTTTCATCTCATATATAGCCACCAACAGATAAATAATAGAGATAGGTAGATAGATATAACAGAGATAACTGCATAAGAATGCATTAATGCTATCATATACATTTTTTAATTATTTCAACTTTTTTCCCCTTTGTTTGGCTCACCATGGAGAGGTTTCTAGAACAAACTCTAACACCTTAGTGTATTTTAGTTCATATTTTTCTCCCTACATATATAATTTTAGACATATAGAAATACAGACACAGACATGCACAGAGGGAGTGTTTTGTAACTGATACACTTTTCTTTAGCTATAGTTCTCATTGGGCAATATCATATGGACATCCCAAATTTAAATGGTTGCATAATCTTCTTTGGTCTGGGTTATCCTAATTTATCCTACTACCACCTTGTTGATGGGCTTTCAGTTTCCAGTTTTTTGCTGCTACAAACAATGCTGACTGAGAGATCCTTGCCCATATGCCTTCCATGTTGATATTTCTTTTTCTACAGGAGAAATTTCCAGGAGTGGACCTGCTGGATCAAAGAGTATGTATATTTCTAAGGTTTAACAGTTGTTGCCAGACTGTTTTCTTTAAGGCAGTAACATTTCACATTTCCAAAACAGTTAATATTTTAATCAAGATAAAACTGTGCTTAGAGGGCAGGGAATCCATAATCTCTCTGTGCCAGCCTCTAGCCTCTGCCCAGCCTCTAAATTCAGCCTATTCTTCTCGGCCCCTCCCACTGGCTGACTTGACCACGCTCCCTAAAACCTGGGGCTCTGATGACCTTTGCTGACTCATGAACTCCCTGCAATTATAAAGTTCACATATTTGTACTTCTGTACCTTTTCCAGAGGAGAATTTCAATGGCTTTCATCAAACTTCCAAAAGGGTCCCACGACCCAAAAAGAGTGAGGAGCCACTGCTCTGGAGTCTGCAGAATAACAAGTGGAGTCGCTCAGTCGTGTCCGACTGTGACCCTGTGGACTGTAGCCTACCACGTCCCTCCGTCCATATGATTTTCCAGGCAAGAGGACTGGAGTGGGTTGCCATTTCCTTCCCCAGAGGATCTTCCCGACTCAAGGATCGAACCCGAGTCTCCCACATTGTAGGCAGACGCCTTACCGTCTGAGCTACCAGGGAAGTCCATATACTATTGTCAACTGCCCCAGGATATTGCTGATAACATGATTTAATTCTCCTGATGATAATCCCCCCCAAAGTGGGTTTTATTGGAGAAGCTTTCCTGTGTCCATTAAATAACTAAAAATATTTTATCAACATTATTTTAAGAAGGAACCACCTCTACAAACAGTTTACAAAAGGGCACAGGTGCTGTAGAGTTATTTTCAAAATCAGCTAAAGATCATTTCTTCTCCCATATATAGTTTCTCAGAGCAGTTGGTATTTGATCTATGTAAAGGGAAAGAGAGTCTTTCTGGGCTTCCATTCAAAGAAAAGGTAAATATTTCATCGGAGAATGTGAGGGGAAGACTAAACAGAGTGCAGAAAAAAAAAAACAACTGTTTACAGAATTTGGGGGAATATCTGTTGAGGAGCTCAATAAACACCTCTAAGTCAGGGATCATGTCCCCTTCTCCAACGCTGCTGGCTTCTGTCCACACACACCTTCACCCCAAGAAGCAGCAGTGTCTGGTCAAAGGAGGTATTCAGTAAATGTAGTTTAAACCAATAAATAATTGAAGCAACGTTATAGAGAGTTAAACTACAGGAAGTATGTGTGGGTACGTAAATGAGATTACTTTGCTAGTAAAGGTTTGAAATCAAAAATGTCTTGATTTTTCTTGATTTGTAACTAATGCCAAGAAAGAATTAGAAAAGCATCTGTCTACTTCTCAGAAAGTATCTAATTCTTCATTCTTATAAGACTATTTCATGAAATTACTTCGTTTCTATTTCATTTCATACATTACCACCCTTATCATCAAACGGTATAAATATAATCCAGAACTGCTTAACCGCGTTATGAAGTAATAACCACTACATTAGTAAGACCTCTAGCTTCTGATTTAAAATCTGAAACAAAGGATAAAGAAAACAGATATCAAAAAAACATTAAATTAATTAACAAACTACAGAGAGAGTAAGGCCCGTCAAAACAGGTGAAGCTTTAATGATGTCTCGGCTCGTTATACTGTAAAAAGTGAGTGATCTGCCCTCTGGAATAGATGATATTTTGAAAAAGCTCTCATTACCTCCCTTCCAGTAATAATACCAGCTCTGTTATTCCTTTTCACCTCAGCTAGTTCCTGAAACATATGGAATGACTAAAAGACACAGGAACTGCAGAGCTCATTTACATGATGGAAACTAAGATTGCGAATGGTGCAGCTGTTTCAGAGTCCGGCAGTGAATTAGATCAGACTTAGTCATTTGATAACAAAAGAGAAAAGATAGCTCACATGCTCTAGTCTTGCAGGTTTTCAAGGAGATTATTTTCTAAACATTGTCTCTCTAAGTTAGCTGTATTGTATTATGTATATATGTATACATATATGTGTATGTATCTGCATATTATACACATACATATATACATATGTATACATATATGCAAAATGTATATATGTGTGTTATGTGCCTATATACACATACATATAAACATTTTACATGTATTATGTGTAATAATATATGTAGTATATATACATACCTAAGACTTAAATGGTATTCCTGTAGAGAATAAAATATTCTAGAACAAAAATTCTCTCAGAGTCTTAGAGATTATCCAGTTCTAAACAAATCTTTAGAAAACATATAGAAGAAAAACAGATAAAGATTTACTTTGGATTTAGTTTTAATGATTAAAAGTATTGCAGCCATCCGAGAGATTTTTTAAATCTGTATAGGGGCTCTGAAAAAGGGAAAGTGGTAGCTGGTCAGTCATGTCTGACTCTTTGTGATCCCATGGACTATAGCCCACCAGGCCCCTCAGTCCATTGAATTCTCCAAGAAAAAATACTGGAGTGGTTAGCCATTACTTTCTCCAAGGGGTCTTACCAAGCCAGAGATCGAACCCAGGTCTCCTGCTTTGCAAGCAAATTCTTGACCATTTGAACCACCAGGGAAGTCCTGTATGGGAACTCTAAGATTGTTTAATTAAAAATAGGATCCTTAGTTTCACTGTTCTTCACTTCTGTAGTTTAAGTATGTGAAATCTGATATATTTATTTGCTTGGTGTCAAAAAGTACTGTGTGCTTAGGAAGTTAAATCTGTAGCTAAAGGGGCTTGTTAAATTTTCCTTAAATGTTTGCACAGAATAGATTCCCTTGAAATATAAACAATTTCATATTAATAGGCATTCAGAACACCAGTCAAACAGAGCCTAGATGTCCCTACTAGTTAGGATCAAATTTGGGTTACTTAACCTCATGAGAAGAGTTGACTCATTGGAAAAGACCCTGATGCTGGGAGGGATTGGGGGCAGGAGAAGAAGGGGACGACAGAGGATAAGATGACTGGATAGCATCACCAACTCGATGGACATGAGTTTGAGTAAACTCCGGGAGTTGGTGATGGACAGGGAGGCCTGGCGTGCTGCAGTTCATGGGGTCGCAAAGAGTAGGACGTGACTGAACTGAACTGAACTGAACTGAACTGAACTGAACTTCTGATCTACTATCACCCTTATGCTTGACCACCAGAAATTAAAACAGGCAGGGAAGGATGAAGGAAGGGAGGGGAATTCTAATTGCTCTCCTCATCCACTAAAAAAAGTACAACCAATATTTTTGGAAGCTTAAGTAGAGATCTCATTTCAGAACACAACACAGTAATTGTTCCAAATGAAGGCTTTTTTAAAGAATGAAGCCATCACAGTCATCTTTCTGCACAGAATTTCTCAAGCCAGTTTCATCTGCACAAGGACCATGTAGAACTCCAGCGGGCAGCCCTCCTGAAGACAGCGGATGCTACAAGCAAAGTTCTGAAATAACATGAAATAATAGACCAAATAATTTCTGGCAAAAGAACACACAGGGACTTCATGAGAGCTGAAAGACTCAGCGTGCTCATCAGACCCTACTGTGTGCTGCTGGCTACTACCAAGAGGACCTTTCTGAGTCCGACAGTGGACAATAAATTTGGTTGTGCTGATTCCATGATGAGACAGTGACCTCGGAGGGAAGCAAAGGTGAAGTGCTGGACCCAGGCCCACGTCCCCTCGTCTTCTCCTTTAACTCCTCTGAGCTCAGTGGCGTCTCCGTGCCCTCCTGCCCCCTGCTGGCGTCCTGCCGAAGACTGTGGCTGGCGCCCTCATGTTGTCTTCGCCGCCAGCTCAGGAAAGGCCTGGTGGCATCGGCACCATATCTGTCTGTCCTGGCTTCTCAGCGAGGTCTCACTGGTCCTGCCTGCCCGCACACCATCCCTGGCTCTTGGGGCCCGTTATTCCTTCATGGCACTGCCCATGCCAGCTAAAACAGCAAGCACCCTCGGCATCTCTCTACCGTCTCTACACCGGAATATCCATCCCCTTCTGCACCACATAAGAGACTAAGATGCTGAGAAACAGCACCCACGTTCCCTCCCTGCCTGCACTCCGCATAAACCCAAGTATACCAAGAAGGTGGGAGGAGGTCTGCAGGATGTCTTGTGGGGTGGTCTTCTCTGCTTCTCGCCTTTCTCCACCCGTGGCTTCCCCCATCTTCCCTCTCAGAGACTTCAGCCAGAAGAGAGAGGGGAGGTCACGTTTCAGCCTCTGATTGTTTCCCGGCTTCCTTCTACAAGCTACCATGGCCAGAAGGGAAGACAGGCGTCCCCTTCACCTGGGACCACATTTCCTCCTTCTCAGAGTGGGGGATGCTCTTCTCCTTTCTCTGGAGCCGTAAGTGTGAAGGAGTAGGGCAGAACATGATTTATAGAAGACAAAGATGAAAAACCACATTGATGTTGTATTTTCAAGACAGTCTCCTCATCACAGCTGTTACACCCATGACCCCAGAGCCACAATATTGATAGGCTATATATTCAAATGCCTAATTAAAGGACAAGTCATCTGACTCTGGCCCACAGAATAAAAACAAGTAGCTTGTTGCCTGTCCTCCCAGAGAACTGCGCCTCCACCCTCCACCCTCCACCATGGGCTGTGGGAATGATTGGGGGCGGAGGCGGGGGGGGGGGGGACCAGGATGAGCAGAGGGCACCAAAGAACCACACTGCTGGGACTCTGAGAACAGATGGAAAGAATATGGGTCATTTCAGGAGGATGAGGAGGAGACCAGGCTCCTGTGATGAAAGGCTCTAAAACTCCATCATGACACAGCAAATCAAAACATCTTGGTTATTTTGCTGTCCATCACTACTGACATTTTTGCCTCTTACATCATTTTATCCAGAAGTGAAAGAGAAAAACAATCTGACTTGTGGGAGATGGTGGGGGTGAGAGTTAACATCTGCACAGCATGTTATGTTCCCTGAAAGAAATGTGCCACATCAAGTGAATTAATATTTCTCCTTTGAAGTACTGATTCACATTCAGCCCTTCCTATATGTGAAACACAATCTCTCATCATTTTCACTGCCTCGAAACCTTGAAAAGAAACATGCCGAAGCTTCTCCCTGTGAACTTTTACCTTTACATACATGAGAAAGCGCTTATTGTGCGAAATAAGAAGCATCACCGTAGGATCAGAACACAGCATCAAATGATGAAGAATCAGAAGATGGGAACTATAAAACTGCCAAAATTAAGTTCAAAGAAAATGGAAAATTAAAAAGCAAATATGAAAGGCTTCTTGTCTGAGAGTAGCGGAATGTAAGCATTACCCACGAAAACTACCTTCCAGACAATCTTCCTGTTTAGAAGTCTGAGCTTGTCAGCTGAGATAAGGAATGGTAAGAGGACCCAGCAAAGAGCAAAGAATTGCTAGCTAAGATCACGAAGTGGGGAAAAAAGAAAAGAGAGAGAGACACACTTAGAAACAGGATCCACAGCTGGGCAGGAGGCAGCAGGCCACTCTGAGATCCCATTATGTATCTGTCTGTTGAGAAGCACTCAGGTCTCTAACACCATGAAAATGTTTTTAAACATAACTATAACACACACTGCTGTCTCTGCAGCTCTCGTCACAGTTGCAATTTTTCCTACGTTCATTAACGTTTGTTAATTTCTCATTATCATCCTCTGCCCCACTAGACCATAAATCTCTGGACAGTAAGGGCTTTATCTGGTTTTGCTCACTACAGCATCCCCAATATCTAGCACAGAATTTGGCATATCACTGGTGCTGGGTGGCAAATGAAAAATTCAGGTCAAATTTATGATCGAGGGGGGACCTCTGGGGTGAGATTTGACACACATACAGAGGATGAACTCCAAAACAGCTCTTCGGTTGTCTTTCGACAATGAGTGATGTTTCCCAGTCATGGATCCGTTGCTTTGAAGGAAGTCCACCCTCAATGATACCTTATTAAAAAGCAGTTGCTGCCTGAAGGGGGTCTTACGTTAGGTAATAGTTTAACAACTTCGTGGATGGTTAGATGACAGATAACTGAGAGGAAAACGCTCTGGAAATGAAAGACAGAATTAAGAGACACAAGAAGGTGCCAAGGGCAAGCTAGAGAAAGGGAATGCTGGACACAGCCTTACCTCCTTGACCTTCCAGAGGTATGTATTAGACACATGCCTTCATTAATTCCACAGAGATGTGTAACTATTATGTTCCCTATAAAAAAAAAAAAATCACACTACCTTCTCACCTTCCTACTATCATATATCCTGTTCCCTATGCACCATGTTTTGTATGCCTCCACAGAAACATGGAAGATTAAAAAAGAATCATATGTAAAGTCCTAGCATACATATGTCATAAAATTTAATCTTCAAATAAACCTTGTGTTATAGATACCATCCACATTTTAGACAGAAAGAACCAGATGCAACAGGTCATAGGTGTTGTCACTATTTCTTTACTTGATCTCCACAGTCTCCTTCCCAAACATTTATATCTAGCTCATCCTCTGTCACTCACCATAGATTTCTACTGCTAGTCTCTTTCTATTGGGTATGAATCTGTTATGTGACAAACTGCAATAAATAGCAATGATACAAAACTTATGTTAATATCACAGTAAGATATTAATAAGATAAAAATAGGAGGATACAGTGTCCCAAACTGCTATCCTCACACAGTTTTGAAATTTTCACTTAATTCTGTTAAGAGAAAAACTTTAAAAAGATGCTAACAATATTAAAAAATAAAATAAAACCCAAAAATGATTTTTAAAAAATGAACAGATTACAAAATGAAGGCTCAAAGGTTCCAGAATCATTTGTAATTGATCCATCATCATCTTCAATTTCATCTTATCAGGACTCTTAAATTACACACACTCCATTTAAGAATACAGTGAACCCCAATTCTCCATTATTTTCACGGCTGCAAACAACTAAGTCAATCACATAAACAACCAAGTGGGAAAGCGTCTTTGTTTTAGCATTGATTTTCAGAACTCAGCCCTACAGAGGCCCCGGGTTTCCTAAGACACTCACCCCAAGGCCCTGGAAGCAGAGGATGGGGAGAAGCAGGGGGAACACGGGGAGTGAAGTTTGCACCCCCTCCTTCCCTTGCTTCAGCCACAACTGTCCTGTTTGGCTCTCTTCCTAGGAAGACTTCCCCTCAAAATTCCATTTGAAAAACCATTTCCCCAGCTTTAAGAAGTCTTCAGACTCCTGATGAAAAATGTTCAAAACATCTGTCCATTTTCTTCCACTGAGAGTATTCTACACAGCCTGAAGAAAAAACACTTGCTACAACATCATGTGAAAATAAAAAGTTAAAAAATTCTCTCCTAAGGGGCCTTTTTACCTGAAGTTTTTAAAAATCTTAGGGACTGCCCAACTTACAAAAAGTCTGTGTTCCGGAAGTTTACTTTACCAGGCAAGTCTTTGGAACCCCAGGCTCACTTCCCCACAAAAACAATGACACTCTGCTGTCCCAAGGCATGCAGCGAAAGCCGGATGCTCCACAGGTAAAGTACAATGTTACTAATAACACTGGAAGGAAAAGTTTACACTTTAGCACCTTACTGAATGGGTTCCTGCGGGCCAATGGGGGTGCCTAACCTCCAGTTCTGTAATTTCTTGGAAGCAGTTCATCCTGTGAGACGTGACAGAAAAGGAGCTAGTGACAATGGGATGCTTCCCCTCCCCCACGCCTACTGCAAAGTTCCAGGGCCATCCACGTCCACTGGGGTCAGTGGCTGGCCATGGGGAAAGGCACCAGTTATTTGCAAGCTAGATAACGCCTGCAAGCCACTGCCTGTCACCAGTTCCAAAAAGCTAACTCATGGTTTCCTTGTTTATTCTCTGGTATTTCATATCATTTTATTATGACAATTGGCACCTAATACAGATCCCAAAAAAGCTTGAGAGGATCTAACACTCAGGAGAGAAAAAAGCGGGGGGCTGGCAAAATTCATAACCCTCTCAAAAAGAGGACGACAGAGAAGAAAAAAAGGAAGCGATAACAACATGTAACCATAAATAACTTCCTAAGTTGGACTGCAACTGTTTTTGTTTTCCCTTCATTTTGGCTCATTTGGTAAGCTATTGAACTAAAAGAAAAGGATTAATTTTAACCAAACAATTACAAAGGATTTCAGAATTTCAAAACTCAGAATAATGAACAGATGAGTAATGTGACTCATTTAGCATCATAGGTTATCAAAACAAGTAAATAAAATATTAATAACCAATTTTCCACCAAAACTGTTGAGCCATTCAGAATTCTTGATATCAAAACTCAAAGGAAATGCTCTACCACAGAATCAAGTCATTTAATATGCTACCTTTAAATGAATTGCCAGTCATGAATACTACCATTAGGGCAGGTATCCTTCCATGTCTTTGCAAAAGGTTGAAATGCTCTAGAAGTGCTTGCATCTCTCACAAAGGAGGAGGAGGAGGGAAAAGAGAAGAAGGGGGAGGGGAGGAAGGGGAGGGAGAGGCGAGGGAAACGACTTCTTCCTGTGTGTGGCTCTTGCACTTTATGCAAAATCCCACCTTTACATACACTGCACTATCAGCTGACACCTCAAGTATCTGCTTACACATCTCCTTTCGAGGCACTCTCCAAGTAATGTGACCAGAGTACTGGTTGAGACTGTGCACACTTGGGGCTCACGGATCTAGGTTCTATGTCAAGTTCAACTCCCTGCTGTTCGAAAAGGCAAGTTCTCTAAATTCTTTAAAGGTTGAATGCTTCCTCTGCTACTGCTACTGCTAAGTCGCTTCAGTCGTGTCCGACTCTGTGTGACCCCATAGACGGCAGCCCGCCAGGCTCCCCCATCCCTGGGATTCTCCAGGCAAGAACACTGGAGTGGGTTGCCATTTCCTTCTCCAATGCATGAAAGTGAAAAGTGAAAGTGAAGTCGCTCAGTCGTGTCCGACTCTTCGCGACCCCATGGACTGAAGCCCACCAGGCTCCTCTGTCCAAGGGATTTTCCAGGCAAGAGTACTGGAGTGGGTTGCCACTGCCTTCTCCAGAATGCTTCCTCTAAAGAGGGATAATAATAAATTCCTGTCTTTTAGGGCTGTTTGAGAGGAAATGAAATAGTACATGTAAAATGATGTGCCCTGAATGCAGCAAGACTGATGATGGTGATGA
Source organism: Odocoileus virginianus (assembly GCF_023699985.2). Taxonomy (NCBI): domain Eukaryota; kingdom Metazoa; phylum Chordata; class Mammalia; order Artiodactyla; family Cervidae; genus Odocoileus; species Odocoileus virginianus. Next base: position 20,065,448 of record NC_069682.1, read on the forward strand.
TGACGATGATAATGGTGATGATGGTGATTTTCCTTCCTTTCCTTCCCCCACACCTAGCACAATTCCTCGCACATAAGAAGTCATCAACACACAATGAGGTACCATTACACGCCAGTCAGGATGGCTGCTATCCAAAAGTCTACAAGCAATAAATGCTGGAGAGGGTGTGGAGAAAAGGGAACCCTCTTACACTGTTGGTGGGAATGCAAATTAGTACAGCCACTATGGAAAACAGTGTGGAGATTTCTTTAAAAGCTGGAAATAGAACTGCCATATGATCCAGTAATCCCACTTCTGGGCATACACACCAAGGAAACCAGATCTGAAAGAGACACGTGCACCCCAATGTTCATCACAGCACTGTTTATAATAGCCAGGACATGGAAGCAACCCAGATGCCCATCAGCAGACGAATGGATGAGGAAGCTGTGGTACATATACACCATGGAATATTACTCAGCCATTAAAAAGAATTCATTTGAATCAGTTCTAATGAGATGGATGAAACTGGAGCCCATTATACAGAGCGAAGTAAGCCAGAAAGATAAAGACTATTACAGTATACTAACACATATATATGGACTTTAGAAAGATGGTAACGAGAACCCTATATGCAAAACAGAAAAAGAGACTCAGATGTATAGAACAGACTTGTGGACTCTGGGAGAAGGCGAGGGTGGGATGTTTCAAGAGAACGGCATTGAAACATGTATATTATCTAGGGTGAAACAGATCACCAGCCCAGGTTGGGTGCACGAGACAAGTGCTCGGGCCTGGTGCACTGGGAAGACCCAGAGGGATCGGGTGGAGAGGGAGGTGGGAGGGGGGACTGGGATGGGGAATACATGTAAATCCATGGCTAATTCATTTCAATGTATGACAAAAACTACTGTAATGATGTAAAGTAATTAGCCTCCAACTAATAAAAATAAATGGAAAAAAAAAAAGAAAGAAAAAAAAAAAGAAGTCATCAACACATGCTTCTTGAGTTGAACTTCTCCATGCTGTCTGTCTGATGAAGTCCTACATTTTCTTTCTGGAGAAGATGATTTTTGAGCAAAATCATACAGAAAATCTGATGCCTCCACCTGACCAGTACTTGGAGACCACACAGCACTCTGTGCCTCCCTCTATCAACTGACCCACCGGCCACAAACTACATTCATGCTCTGCCCTGTTTGCAGCCTGCTACCTGCCTGACGGAGAACAAAATCAACCTTTCGCAAAACAGCGAGCTCCTTTTTTCTTTTGCTTTTCCAGAGTCAGGCATGTGGTAGGAAAACAATAAATGCTTGTTCCTCTACCAAGTCAATGGCACCTGTAGCCACTAACTGAAACCAAAGGGAGAGAGGTGCTCTCTCAAGGAAGGAGACAAGGCTCATATCAGATTCTCTGTCAACCTTCAAGCTCTATTCAGACCACCACCCCCCAAGCAGGAAGCATGACCAGACCAAGCCATGCCCATCCCTCCCCTTCTGAGTCCTCACTGTAAATGAAACATGCTTGCTTCAGTGGAGAGGGGAGCATGTTAGTCCTATTTCCTCAGACATCCCATGAGCTCTGGGAAGGGAGGATTAACTAATTATAAATTCTTTTGCACATAACAAGGACATGTAATAGGCAGGAAACAAATATTTGATTTCTTGATTTAGTTCTGTTTTCCAGTGTGCTCGTAGTACTTCTCCAGAATCATCTAATTAATCCTAACTTGAGGAGGAGAAAGGCATATTGGATCTGCACAGACGGGAGCCAAGTCCTGGCACCCTCTGTGGTGTGAATGAGCAAGGGGTGTTCTTGCCGGCTTTGCAACAGTGCCTCTCTTTGGCCGGCACTCAATTTTTTGAACTAATGGCTCAGCACACAGAAAATTAGCATTTTACATAAACCAAAAACTAACTGCCAACCAAGTCTTCATGGCATTGTTAACCAACAGTAAACTGTACTGAGTTTTTTCCCGCTAATTAACTGGACTGAGAAGTGGCCCCAAGTCCCCCCAAAAAGAGGGTGGAGGGAACTACGATCTCCCCTGTGATCAGATAAACCCGCAGGAATGTAGATTAGGTTCGTTGCAACTGAGAGCTGACTACTCTCGTTACAAACAGCTACAACTGACATTTTCAAAGAGTGTCAGCTAGACCCCTTGCCTCCTTCACAAATTCTGCTCTTCCCCCTTTTCACATCGAGGATTCTCAGGGGTCGTGGTAATACTCATCAGCCTCCACAGTCATATCATCTTTTGTTAGCTTTTCAAAATACTTTCACGCCTAACTGCTTATTTGACCCCTGCAGCTACCCTCAAGACAGGTAGGCAAGATCAGATAGACTGTCTCACTCTCCACAAGCACAAAGACTCAGAGTGGCTGGCGCAAGGTCACAAGCAGTCAACAGTGGAAGGGGGACCTCGACTCAGCCTTCCTCCCTGCTCCTCCTTGTTATTCTACCTCGATGCTGACCAGTGGGCTCTCATATTAGCCACTGAGCATCGTCCTACACCATGGCAGGCAAGAAAATGTCTCTGAGTCAAAGTGCCCTAGGTTTCTCAAAAAGAGATTGCATGTCCCTGAAGAAAACATTGTCATTTGAATCCCCAGTCTTAACCGATGTGTTTCTCCATATTGAAGGCACATTTCCATCCAAAATGGTTGACTGGGAGCCAATCGTGGTGTTCTAATCTTTGTTCATGCTGTCAGCGTGACATATGAAAGAAATATGAATAAAGTGACAGGATGAAAACACAGCTAGTGGCTGGTGTGAGACACACAGACAGGGTGTTAGCCCCACACTCTCTGCAACTGGGTCAAGTTAACACCTCTTTTTCCCCTACATATGCAGTGTGGAAAAGCTATTTATAAAATGTTTTTAAATATTTAGGACCAAATAAATCAATATTGTTGGAAAACACTTCCTCTGACCAGAACTCATTTACTTGCCCAAGTCCCATGTGGATAACAGAACCAAGAATATCAGGGTGATCCAAGACCAGGAATAAAACAGACGTTGGGCACTTGCTCCTGGAATGCCCACCCGGGCTCGCTTTCAGTCTGCACACTGGCTGGTGACCCGGTGTGAAGAGTCCAACAACTGAACAGTGGTCTTGCAAATAATATTAAGAATCAATGTAGCAAAAACAGGCCTTCCAGAAATTACCTGACTCTGCAATTCACTTTGCTGCTTCAGACGAAGGTTTTCAGGTGTATCTGCCACCGTGGTGAAGGACTGCTTTGGGTAGTGTCTGTGGAGACATTTTTTTAAAGAACATAATTAAAATATTATGACAGTAAACAATGTTTTAACCCCAGTCATTTTATTCTTCCCTTCTGTCACAACGGCAGAGGTGTCTCTCCTCTTAGGTAAGGTCCTGTCTATCACTATTCTGATCCCAAGCCCTCCTCTGTTCTCTGGACTCTCTGTGACCCACTTATCCCCACTGTCTCCCAGAATTTCACCCTAGGCTTCTCTATGAGCTTCTTCCCATCAGCATCCGAGCACGCACAAGGCTTTCCTGCCTCCATCTTCCCTCCACCCACACTACTCTAGCGTGAGGTTCCAGAGTCCATTCTCTCCCTTCTGCCAAACTTCCTGACAAAGAGGCCTAAACTCACTGTCTCTGCTCATCTCTTCCAACTCTCTCGTCAGCGCTATGCATTGCAGCTCCTGTCTTCAGACGCTCCTCTAGTTAAGGTTACAATGGCTTCCGGTGGCACAGAGGCTCCCACAGACATCTCTTGGTCTTCCTCTTGCTTAGCCTCTCCTCTGTCTTGAACTGTCCTCTTCTATTGGTGTCTGTCCCCACACACTCCTTGCCTGGCTTCTCCCCTTCTAGCTGTTCATCCTCTGTCTCCTGGGACTCCTCTCTGCTCATCCTCCTTCACGGTTCTAATAGGCTTTTCTTTCCCTAGTGATCTCCAGGGTGATCTCTTTTGTTCTCACAGCACTGGGTACCCCCAATATCATGCCAATCACTCCCAAATCCACATCTCTAGCCCAGCTTTCTCTCCTGTTTCAGATCCACTGGCATTTCCACTTGTGTACATCCCATGCTTACCACAAACTCAGTCTGATATCCAACAGTCCATCACCCCACTACAGTCCCAAAATGAATTCTTTCCCCTGTATTCTCTCTTTCACCCATTAGTGTCCAGTTGACCACTCCAGAAACCTGGGAGTAACCTTGACTCTTCACACATCTAATTAATCCATTGCCAACTCTATTGATTCCATCTCCTAAGAATGTCTTGATTCTATTTACATCTGTCTTCACTGAATGTTTCATTAAAGGCCACATTTATCTTTTAGGTAACTACCATGCTTGCCAATCTTGCCCTTCTAATCCAACTCCCCAGAGCAAACTTTCTAAAAGGCCAACCTGATCATCTGACTCCTATGAATAAAACCTTCCCAGTGCTTCCCACTGATCAGAGAAAATAGTCCAGCCTCCCATCCCCCAAGGCCTCCATGGTCAGCCTTCTGCAAACTTCTCACTCACACGCCACGCTCTGGCGTGGAGCTCACCCTTCCCTTTCCCACCTCTACCCCCACATGCTTCTCCCTGGCCAGGAACACCCCCACTTCTTGGCTAACTCCTCTTTATCTCTTAGTTCTCGCCTTAGATTGCATTTCCTCCAAGAAGCCTTCCTGGTCTCACAAATGTGTCCTGGAATGTGCTTTTCATCCCATTATAATTTTTTTCATATTCATTTGTATGCTCCTATTGACATATCTCTGTCTCACAGTACAAGGAAAGTCCTGCAGCAGCAAGACAGGCTGTCTTTCCCTTGTCAGAACACACGCCACATCTGTCGGGGTCTGTCTCAGCATGAGTATGATTTCAAGAAATATTTGTAGAAAGAAGAAGAGACAGGAGGGAAGGAAGGAGAGAGGAAAGGAGGGAGGGAGGAGGGTAAGAAAGAGAGGGTCAAGCCATATGACCATAGCACATGGCAGGCTACAGAACAGCTTCACTGCATTACATCATATAAGATGACATGTATGAAAGCACCCAGGCCCTCCTAGTGGTGAAGTGAGGGCGTCTCCTGCCATGTGTGGTTAAGACACGAGTCAGGGCCTCTGCTCCCTATGCCCGGCTGGCACGGAGGGTACATCTCTGGCTCCTGTGACTCCATCACCACAAAAGCTGTGGAGCTCAGAGCCACCCCTCAAAGAGCTCCCATCCCTCCACTTCCTTTTCCCTGGACCCTCTTCTTGGTAATGTCCACCTTCCATCTCTTCCTGTGGTTACCCAAAAGTCCTCTAAGCCTCACTATTTCACCATAATTTCCTTGCTTTTTAGAGCAGATACAAACCTAATTTAAATTTTTTCATGATAACTCAAGGTCATCTAAACAGACATGATCAGACCATGATACAAAACAGTAGTGCTTTCAAAGTTTACAAAGGTCAGGATGGCCTAAGTGCCACGAGATTGCTTTTATGCCTGTTGACTGGCAAGAGAGTATTTCTCGTACACAGAAGTCAGCCTTCCACGGTCCTCTGCCTTTCTGGTTTCCTTCTTCTAACCCAGACTAAGAAGTAGAGAGCAGTCAAGTTTAGTGAAATGTTGGTAAAACTAGAGTTACTGATTCAAGTGAGGAAGCTATGATAAGGCAAGACTTCCTTATCCTGAAGTCATAGACTTGGTGTCAGCCACACACTGGGGGCTACTACAAGGATTTTTTAATTTACTGAAGTATAGTTGACTTACAATATTATATTACTTTCAAGTATACAACATAGTGACTCTTTATTTTTATAGATTACTTGGGGAGAACTGTGCTCCAGACATGTGAAGCTCAACAGACAACTTCAGGGTGGTTGTTTCAGACCATGTGCAACTCCATCTTGGAAAGCTGAACTAAACTGGACTTTAACATGTAGACACTATGTATGTACTGCTATACATTAAAGCTAAAATAACAACTTTGCACATTTCCTTTTTCAAAATACATTCTGCAAAATAAAGTTTCACAGAGATTTTTAGGACTTCCATAATGTTTAATTCAAAAAGTGTATGTATGTATTTTAATGACTTTTGAAACTGTAAGTAAAATCTACTCTCAAATGTGTTACAGAAAGTTTAACCAGTTGAGACTGTATTATACTAACTTGCAGGTCAACTCAGTTTAGGGGAAGATTTGGAGGGGACAATTTTCACCTGCCATTTATGTTTAATTAATAATTATGTTTAAAAGTTAAAAATTATGTTTTAAATTAAACACAAAATAAATATTAAACAGAATTTTTAAGGAAACATAATTTAAAACCTAAACAGAATTTTTATTGAACAGCATCCTAATATGGAAAAATGAACTGGCAATGGTGGGGGAATTCAATTTGGTTTTTGGAATTTGGGATTTGGAATTCAATTTGGAATCTGGTCCATATTAGGCAAAAATGTCTACTTAGATACTTACAAAACATCACTTGCCACACTTATCTCTCAATTTTAAAGTAACCATTTCATGAAAATAATCTATTCTCACCCTTTGACTTTATAATGGAAAAAATGATAGATCTCAACTTATACCTGAATGTAAATAAAATACCACTTTAATATGTTTGAAATCAGCAACCCAAACTAAGTTCTATTTGGAACAAGGTTTTACACCTTTGAAAAGAAAAACAAATTAAAAAGCTTCTACTGCTTTTCTTTATTTTTTTTTAAGAGGACATACTCTGCTCACCTGATAGCCAAAGCAACACATTTACTGATACACAGTACAATTATATTGAGGACTATAAACAGATTGCAATGCTTTGCACTTTTTCCAATATCTTCCCAATTCTAAAATTTAATGATTCTGTAATTACGGGTAATATAACTTTCTCTAAAGATGCATTACAAGAAGAAACTATCCAAATTTTTGACACAGAAGAAAAATTCAATCTAGTATTAATAGCCAAAATATAAAAAATGCTGAAGAAACATGGAATTCATATCTGAAACTACTAGGAGTCATGAGCAGTATAAAAGATTAAAACCCAAGACTTTGGGGACCAAAGTTATCTTCAGAGCTAGCAAAATTCAAGTGAGTAAGGTCTTGGGGGAAAATGCCTAACAAGCAAAAGATAGTGGAGTAGTCTCATGAGTTGGAACCATGAGACACAGACGTAATAAATGTAATTACAGAGAGGGCTGCACATACTGTTTGTATTAAAAATAATAACATCTAGAGAAGCCTAATTAATTTTGCCAAACTGGACACACCTGAAAACCCTGGATTTCTCAACGTCATGTTCATATAGCAATGTCCCTCTAAACTAATCTGATGATATTCTGCTCTGAAGTCATAGTCTCAACTCCCAGTCACCCAACACCCCACTCCCAAAAGAAAAACATACCCAGAAAAAAAATGAGGGCTGAACGATCCCTCGTGGGTCACAGGAACAGAGAAGCAAAGCATTTTTTTTTTTTAATTTATTTATTTATTTTTATTTGTTGGAGGCTAATTACTTTACAACATTGCAGTGGTTTTTGTCATACATTGAAATGAATTAGCCATGGATTTACATGTATTCCCCATCCCGATCCCCCCTCCCACCTCCCTCTCCACCCCATCCCTCTGGGTCTTCCCAGCGCACCAGGCCTGAGCACTTGTCTCATGCATCCAACCTGGGCTGGTGATCTGTTTCACCCTAGATATACATGTTTCGATGCTGTTCTCTTGAAACATCCCACCCTCGCCTTCTCCCACAGAGTCCACAAGTCTGTTCTATACATCTGAGTCTCTTTTTTCTTTTTTTGCATATAAGGTTATAGTTACCATCTTTCTAGATTCCATATATGTGTGTTAGTATACTGTAATAGTCTTTATCTTTCTGGCTTACTTCACTCTGTATAATGGGTTCCAGTTTCACCCATCTCATTAGAACTGATTCAAATGAATTCTTTTTGATGGCTGAGTAATATTCCATGGTGTATATGTACCACAGCTTCCTCATCCATTCGTCTGCTGATGGGCATCTAGGTTGCTTCCATGACCTGGCTATTATAAACAGTGCTGCGATGAACATTGGGGTGCACGTGTCTCTTTCAGATCTGGTTTCCTCAGTGTGTATGCCTAGAAGTGGTATTGCTGGGTCATATGGCAGATCTATTTCCAGCTTTTTAAGGAATCTCCACACTGTTTTCCATAGTGGCTGTACTAATTTGCATTCCCACCAACAGTGTAAGAGGGTTCCCTTTTCTCCACACCCTCTCCAGCATTTATTGCTTGTAGACTTTTGGATAGCAGCCATCCTGACTGGTGTATAATGGAACCTCATTGTGGTTTTGATTTGCATTTCTCTGATAATGAGTGATGTTGAGCATCTTTTCATGTGTTTTTTTGCCATCCGTATGTCTTCCTTGGAGAAATGTCTGTTTAGTTCTTTGGCCCATTTTTTGATTGGGTCATTTATTTTTCTGGAGTTGAGCTGGAGGAGAAGCAAAGCATTTTAAAACTAACTGATGGATATAGTTAATTCTAGCTCTTCCCAAACACTGCATTTAAATGATTGTAGAAGGGCTTCCTAAAATAACTGTCTCAAAAAGAAAGCTTCAGGAAAGATCATTTCTTCACTAGGCTTAGAGGAAGAATGATATTTTTCTCCTTGTCCATATTAGGGATCAGAACATGGGGCAGAAGCCATGGGAGCATGAAAAATGAATGTTCAAAGGGAATAAGTTAAAAAAGTAGAAAGAAAAGAATTACAAAAGATGGAGTGGGTGAATTGGTACATTAATAAATTTCCTGGATAATAAAATATAATCATGGAAATATGAGAACTAACACATATTTCTCATATGTGTTATAAGCTGGTGGAAAGATCTGAAGAATATCATAAAATGTTTAAGCATCATAAATAGAAGCCTCTTAGCTGAAGTATGCAGGAATTGGACAAAGTGTATGTGTCAAGATGAGGCTGACAGCTGCAACAAATCCATGCTTCCATGAAATGCTACATTAAAAATAAAAAGAGAAAGAATCAAGATAATAACAGAAGACTACAACTGAAACAGCAAAGTTAGGTCACAAAAATAAGACTGCTGAATTTTTTCATCTCTGTGAGATTCGGTGGATAATATAGGAAAATTATATGCAAACATGAGACCAGAGCTGGGAGGAGTAAGGAAAACAATGTAATAAGCAAATGGCACCCTTCATGGGGGCTTCCCTGACAGCTCAGCAAGTGAAGAATCCACCGCCATTCAGGAGACACAGGAGAGGTATGTTCGATCCCTGGGTCAGGAAGATCCCCTGGAGGAGGAAATGGCAACTCACTCCAGTATTCTTGCCTGAAAAATCCCATGGACAGAGGCGCCTGGTGGGCTACAGTCCATGGGGTCACAGGGAGTCAGACACAACTGAAAGAACTTAGCAGCACAGCCTCCACAGAGATAGTAATGAGACAGAACACCATCAAGAACCAGGACCTCTCGCTTTTTATCCAGAGCCCAGGGTTCATGAGAGCATCAGAGCCAAACAGCCTGGCTTTGGACCTGGCTTTTCACCTACTGTGTGCCTTTGAGCAGGTTTCTTGATCTCTCTGGCCTCAAGCTCCTCATCTGTAAAATGAACCAATGATAGTGCTTCCTAGGCTTGTTGCAAAATGAACACCTGTAGAGCATTTCAGTGTCTGGCTCAGAGTAGGCACTCAATTGATAACAAAAACTATTATTGTTACTATTACTTCTACTATCACTTTCTCTTTGCTTCACTGCAAAGCAACTTAACCTCTGGGTCTCACCGCCTTCCGTGCCCTCATCTATGTAACGATGATAAAACACCCCGAGCTCTCTCATGAGCTTCTTGCTAGAAATGCATGAAATGGAAACCTTCTATGAGTTATGAGTAAACCACTTAGACATATAAAGCTAAGATCATCATGAATTTATTTACCGTAAATTCTGTAGTAATGGTTCTCAATCACTGTCCCTGGAGGACAGAGGGCAACAGGCAATGTCTGGAGACATTTTTGGTGCCACAACTGAGGAGATGGTGAGGAGGCACATGCTTACAGGCATCTAGCAAGCAGAGGCCAGGGAGGCTGCTAAACATCCTACAATGCATAGGATAGCCCCCCCCCCCCACTCCAAAATGTCAGCAGTGTTGAGGCTGGGAAACTGTACATAATAAATATAAATTTCTAACATTATAGGAAACCACTAATAAGACTGCTAGCTGTTCCCAGACAATCTCTGATTTTTTTTTTTTTCCATTTTCATCTGCCTGGCAAAGTCAAATGGCCTGCCATCTCCCCCTAACCCGGTCCACAACCTGGGTCAGTCCCTCCTCCTCACCAACACTCAAGCCTACCCACCCTCTCCAGTTTTTTGTTTCCCTGAACACTGTCAGCTCTACTCAAACTAGGAAATCTAAGAACAGAGCTCAGGTGTCAAAAGTATTTGTTATTATATCATTATTTTATGAAGGCCCCTAAGCAGAAGAGTAAATACGGCAGGCCCCAATGCTATTTATGAAAGGCCAGCTTTCAGGGTCAACCCCTTGGCTGGTGTCTAAGAACTTGGATTCCATGGGGGGTGGGGAGCGGGGGGTGTTCCCACCACCACCAGCTGATAAGAGCGGAGTGCTGTGCCTAAGCTGTCTGCACAGACAATACGGTGAAGCAGAATCCCCGCTTTCCTTCTGGGAGTCTGGAGTTTGGGTACATGCCAGACAGAAGCGCCTGTGTAAAGCCCCCAGGTGAAAACTCTGGGGGTGAAGTCTCTGAGGAGTTTCAGCTGGTTGTCAACATTTGACACAGAGGGGGGCTCAGAGCACCCTGTGTTGACTTTCTGGGAGAAGACTCCAGAAGCCTGTGCTCAGGTTCCTCAGGACTCTGCCCCATGTGGCTTTTCCCTTTGCTGCTTCTGTATCTTTTCATTATAATAAATTACGGTCATGAAGCCTGCGAGACCCCCTAGAGAATCATCAAACCTAGGAGTGGTCTTGGGGACCTCAGGCCCTCTTCTGTTTAACAACACTCTTGAAAGAGGAAGGGTATTCACATTTTTAATACATTATCTGCTTTAAGAAAATGCAACTTCATCTCTAAGAACATTTATTTTTAATGTTTATATATTTATTTATTTTTGGCTGTGCTGGCTCTTCACTGCCGCACAGGCTTTTCTCTAGCTGCGGCAAGCAGGAGCTGCTCTCTGGTTGCAATGCATGGGCTTCTCGCTGCAGCGGCTTCTCTTGCGGAGGACAGACTCGAGGGCACGCAGGCTTCAGCAGCTGGGCAGCACTCGGGCTCGTTAGTTTCAGCTCCCAGGCTCTAGAGCACAGGCTCAACAGTTGTGGCGCACAGGCTCAGGTGCTCCACAGCAAATGGGATCTCCCGGGATCAGGGATTGAACCCGTCTCCTGCGTTGGTAAGCAGATTCTTTACCACTGAGCCACCAGGAAAACCTTCTTAACGACATTTAAAAGGCAGAAGGTCTGACCTCACATTATTAAATTGGCTCTTCAATTCGACCTTTCTGAGTTAGGTGAGGGCCTGATGACTTTTCTCTGGACCATTTTTTTATGCTCTGATTTTAACCAAGAAGGTAATTTTACCCAAAGGTCAAGATCTGAACTGTACCAGATAGTGGGGAGATGACAGAAGGTTTGTACATAATTTTAAGTATTTCTTCCAACTATGAACAACTCCCATTTTGTAGCAATAATAACTGTTCCACATCACTCAAAATTATCTTTAAAGAATGAAAAATAAAACATTTAAAAATAATCAGGCCCACCACCAGGGTTCTCTATGAAGCTACTTACAAAGGATATGCTTCAGCAAGAAAGAAAATAATTCCAGAAGGATAAGCTAAAATGCAAAAACGGAATGGTGAGCAAATAAAATGCTAAATGCAATGCACCATACACATGCATATGAACACATACACCCACATACACAAACACAGTATGAAACAAGACAAGGCAAAAATACCTGACAAAAAGACAAGAGGGTAGTATGAGAATAAAGCATTCAGAGGTCCTCTGTTCTTCTGGAGAAAGGCTAAGACATTATTGAATTTTAAACTGTGCATAAATAAATGTGATAAAACCCTAAGGGAAACCACAAAGATTTCTAGCACATAAATTCAAATCTTATAAAAGAGAAAAATCAAATTTTTTAAAAGCGCCAAAACTCTAACAATAAAATTAAAACCGGAAAGAGAACAAAAAGGAAAAAAGCAGCATAGAATAAACAGCAGCATAGAAAATAAAAAGCATAAAGAGAATAAAAGCAAGTATAGCAAATAAAAGCAAAAGAGAATAAAAAGCAGCATAGAAATTTAACAGTTGGGAGAAACAATTCAATAATCACAAAACTGTAAATGGGTTACATCTGCTGGCAAAAGAATCAATATACAGTCATATTTTTAAACTCCACTATAAAATAGCAATCTCAAAATGAGACAAAATATACTTTAAAAATAAAGGCATTATTAAGAACAGAAGACACTACATAGTAATAAAGACTCAATTCACCAAAAAAAGCATCGTCTTAAACGTAAAGTTTTTAAAATATGTGTGTGTGTGTGTATGTGTACATCTATATGGAAAGAGAGAAAGGGACAGAGAGAGATTGTGTGCAGATACAAAATTGATGACAGGGAAAATTGGCATATTCAACAATATAGTGAGAGATTTCTATACCCCTCTCCCATTCATTGCTAGGTCAAGCAGGCAGACACAAAATGAGTAACTATATCAAATATGTGACATATGAAATATGTGACATATGAAATATGTGACAATAATACTATTAAAGTCTTCACACAGGGCTGGTATTCAACCTCTCTAACAACCAGTAAGTACATCATGGGCACCCAAGAATCATAAGGGGTCTCAGAGCTGGCCCAGCCATGAACCACTGGCAGGACTCACCAGTGTGAACCTAGGACCACCAGTCTGCCTCTAATGCAGGAAAAAGTAGGAGGCCAACATGTCCCATAAGGAGTGACAGCAGAATCATAAAAAGCAAGGAAAAAACTGTCTCAGCTGTAACATCAATTCTTCATATGTGGATCCTGCCCTATTGGATACAGCTTCCCTGAGGATGCCTGCTTTGGAGTCCAGATGCAGTGAGAAAAGGAAATAGCATGAAACTGGGATGGGGACAGAGGAAGGATGAGAGGTAAGAGGAAGAAAGAAAGAGAGAAAGACTGTAACCTAGCCTGGGATCTGCCATCACACACTAAACAAGAGAAACTACTGCTAACACCGCAATGACCTCCAGGAAGAAAATGCACGGAGCAGGGGGCCCAGGAACCACGTGTTCTGCACAGAAAGGTTTCCAGGAGCACAGCAGCAACAGAGACAAAAGCAGCTTGAGGACACTTGAGCCAGGCACGACTTGAAGACTGGATCACACCAGACCCACGCATGAAGGGATGGGGCCTCAGGAAGGGTGAGATGGGGCTACGTGGACAAAGATAGGAGCTGGTGCATTTACAGCTACACTGTGCTGTGTTCCCCCCAAACGAAAAGGTTAACAGATGTGTTTAGAGAAGATCTCCTCCACTGCCTAAAAAATCTGAACTGAAGCCAGCTCCAAATTGCCAAGGGCCTTCCTGTGTAAGCACTTTTGCCGCCTGAGCACGCTTTGCCAGACACATCAGGGAGTTTCTCCCACCATTTTCTTTCCCACCTAGAGCCCCAATCTCAGAAGCCTGAACATCCAAAGCCACTCACTGGATTTCTTTTCTTTTCTTTTTTTGGCCACTCCGCACATAATGCAGGACCTTAGGTCGCTGACCAGGGATCGAACTAGTACTCTCTGCAGTAGAAGCATGGAGTCTTAACCACTGGACCACCAGGTAAGTCTCCTGGGTTTGGTTCTTCAAGAGTGAAGCATGTAGGGTCTCACATGCCAAGTCTCCATTTTTATTTCTTTCTCCAAAAGAACATCTTAAAACTTACGTTCACTTCATTGTAAGGATTTTGTTTGTTAAAGAGCTATCATGGAAAATCGCACGTTATGTAAAAGAAGGCGTAAACCTGGAAGTCTTTTTCCTTTGAATAAAAGTTATTGGAAATTCCATAATTAATAATAATTTTCAAAAACAATCCTATTTGATTATCTTTTCAGATGTGGAAAATTAACACATTACTGACCTGGGAATTTTTGTATAAGCAAACACCTGTGGCCATAATACATCTCCGGTCAATAATATGCTAAGAAATTTTCATATCAAATATTTTAAAACTTAGATGATAACATGAGTAAAAACAATTTTACAGTATTTTTACTAATACTCCAGTTTAAGTGCTGCCAGGGAAATTAACATCTAACATATAGAGGCATTTTAAGATAGTATCATTTTTACATGTTGGGGTCAATCTGGACATTTCCTACGTAATAACACCCCTTAAGTATAAATTTGTTAGTGTATGATGAATGCTATTCAACATGAGCTAAAGACATATTCAAGTTTAAATGCTTCTTTCGTTCTCTTGCTATGTCACTGATGTGATGTCTATTCATGGATTTCTCTCCATAGCCATCATCTCGTTCTTAATTCTACCACTAATCTTCTTCCCTGCAGCACCTCCATAAACAACTCACAAATAATGCTACTGGCTGCAAAACATCAAATTTATGATTTTAAAAAAAGATGGTGAATTAGAGCAAGTAAATGCGAAATGCTCTTCAGAAGGGAGGCTTACTCGAGCCGCTGGTAGATCACATAAAAGCGAAAAATGGATTATGATAATGCAGGCCTCCCGTACATGACATACAAGCCCAGCTGAAAGGAGGTACAGAAAGCAAACCCCTGGCTCTCCAAAGGGCAGTCAATAACCTAACGATTTACCAAATTCTCTTTCTGGCTGGAAGGGTCAAAAACCTGCCACCCTCTGATTTATTTCCTCGGCGGGACTCCATTGTAACCTCCATCGTGTATTTACAAAAGAAGGCAGGATCAAAGGGATTACATGGTAAAGCGACCACACTATGAAATGCTTATCAGCTATTGGAACATGTCACCTAGATTTTGAATTACTGTGTAAAAGGTGAGAAATTAATACACACACACACACACACACACACACACACACACACACCCCTAGATACTGTTGAGAAAAAGACAGCTGGTGGAGAAGAGTCTGTGCCTATGCTGTTGCCAATACTGACGCTGGGAATGCACAAACAGGGGCGCACGTGCATCTGGGCAGCTCTGTGATTTGTGCTCAGGACCACTAAAAGGCAGCGGTGACCGGAGCCATGAGGAACACATGCAGAACTGGGACTCAAGTATCTGAGGCATTACCACAGCCTGAAAGGTATTAAAAACACCAGTGTGGGAAGGAGAGGGTGGGACGAATTGGGAGATTAGGACTGACATATATACACAGCCATGTGTAAAATAGATAGCCAGTGGGAAGCTGCTGGATAACACAGGGAGCTCAGATCAGTGCCCTGTGACGACCTAGAGGGACAGGATGGAGTGTGGGGGGGTGGAGGGGGTGGGGGGGGGCAGGAAGCCTCAAGAGAGAGGATATATGTAAATATACATATATCTGAGTCACATTGTTGGACAGCAGAAACACACTGTAAAGCAATTATCCGCCAATTAAAAATCAATAAAATAAAAAAAATCAATAAAATAAAAAACATTAATATTTGAAATGAAGTTCATAGAAAAACAGAACATTAAAAACACAAGATCACATTATCTTCCTTTGAGAAAAATAATAATAAATATAATTCCTATGATAAGTGCTCTGTATCCATAAAAATAATTATTAAAGCCTAAAGATGGTGGGGGAAGCATAAAATAATTCTATATTTTGGAAATATCTATGCAAACCTAAAAATGTGATATTATATCCAGTTGTGAATTTTTTGATTAAAACATTATAGTCACAGAAAAATTATGGCCAAAAAAATCAAATAAATTGTGGGAAACTAAGAAGATGAAAAAGAGCCACCACTGGCATATTGGTATAGACTTCACCTGCATGTTACCCCCCAGGCTCAGGGCAAACATCACTAATTCACACCACTATTCCTGAAGGGAAGTCTAACCACAAAACAGATCAACTCTTCTTTAAACATACTTTTTTATGGTTATTGATTATATAATTAAACGAAAATACAATAGGTCATTACATTGCCACTGTGTTCAGAGCCATGGATGAAGAGAAAGATGTGCAGCTTTAACCCTTTTCCATCACAGGTTAATGGTATGGGGAAAAAACAGAGAGTTTGTGAAAGGTCTGGATGAAGTGCTGTATTTTTACAGAAATATAGTTATTACCTTCCATATATTTGACTCAAGTGGCAAGCCAAGCACTTACCACACAAAGTCCAATGGAAATATTTTTTAAATGTACCTAAACACAAGTATAATAAATATCCATACATACAGAGAGAGAGAATGCTAGTTGTTTAAAAACACAGAATGTAGAGAAGAAAGATTAAAGACACCTAAGTTGATGGTCAACAGAACAGAGTCAGAACTGTCGAGCACATATAAGGGGCTCTGGAACTGTCACCAGGGTCAACAGGGAATTAGAAGAACCAGCTGACTCCTCAGGCTATTTCTTTCCCTTCTCCATTTACTTCCCATTCAGAGCAGGAGAGGTAATTACCCTGGAAGGAGAGGTAATCACCCAGCAGACACTGGGCCTATCTCTAATAAAGTGAGTGGTCAGCTTGTGGACAAATCCTGTCTTGAGGTCTGAGACAAGGAGAACAGGCCTTGATGTGGACCCTGGGTTGGTGAGTTAAATATTCTAAAACACTTAATCCAGCCCTCCTTGCCTTTGCTTGTTTGTCTTTGTCTTGTATGTTTATTCCAAGAACTGAGGGGTTCTCCATCTTAGCTCGTCCTATCTGGTCACCTTAAGGATGCTGGCCTATTGACTCCACCGGCAACTCACAGCACCTGGAGAAGGCCACTGTCAGCATTCACGCTCTGGGTAAAACCTGGTTAGAGAAGCAACCATCTCAACTACAGTGGAGATATACCTACACCATACCGAAATCAATCCTGAATATTCACTGGAGGGACTGATGCTGAGGCTGAAGCTCCAATACTTTGGCCACCTGATGCGAAGAGCTGACTCATTGGTAAATACCCTGATGCTGGGAAAGACTGAGAAGAGGACGACAGAGGATGAGATGGTTGCATGGCATCACCTACTCAATGGACATGAGTTTGAGCAAGCTCCAGGAGATGGTGAAGGACAGGGAGGCCTGGCGTGCTGCAGTCCATGGGGTGGCAAAGAGTTGGACACGACTGAGTGATGAACAATGACAACAACACCCTTCAGCCTCCTCCTCAATCATAAAAACAGAGACAGCCATCAAACCGCAACTGGGTAAGACAATCCAACAGCAAGACAGAAAAGAACAAAGATGTAAATATGAGGGAGACAGGCTGTGTGTGAACAGAAGAGAACCCAGGAAGCCCTGAAGGAAATACAATTTATGCATGAGAACTCTGAAAATCATTCAAGAGGCTATAATATCATAGTACACTGAATATTACAACATAATCAAGTTGTATCAACAAAGAACAAATTATTAAGGAAAAAAGAGAAACCAAAAACACCAAAGAGCTACTAGAAAATCAACAAATAAAAATATACTCATTGAAATTAGTGACTCACATTGGCCAGGGATGAAGGGACTGAGTTGACTACAAAGGGGCAACCGGAGAGAATTTTGAAGTGATCTTCTGCTCTAAAGGAAAACCAGGTGCCCAGCAGCACTTAGCAAAAGAAAACTCTAACATGCCCTAGTGAGATTTCAGAATTCTAAAGACAAAGAAAAGCTGCAGAAATCCTTGGGGGGACAGGCAAAGTATGCCTACAAAGTTATAATATCACAAGTTTTATGAGCAAAAGTATGGCTTTGAAATTTTGAAGGTAAATAGTTTTATCAATATATCCTTGGTGGCTCAGACAGTAAAAAATCTGCCTCTGAGGCAGGAGACCCAGATTTGATCCCTGGGTTGGGAAGATCCCCTGGAGAAGGAAATGGCAACCCACTCCAGTATTCTTGCCTGGAGAATCCCCACGGACAGAGGAGCCTGGCAGGCTACAGCCCATGGGGTCGCAAAGAGTCAAACACGACTGAGAGACTTTCACTTCACTCACTCGAGCTATGAGACAAAAATAGGACATTTTCAGTGAAGCCAACTCAAGTTTGCAACCAACAAACTCTGTTTTTCAAATATTAAAACAGGACATTTTCCAAGATAACAATAAAATTTGAACGTGAATGTGAAAGTCGCTCAGTCGTGTCTGACTCTTTGCAACCCCATGGACTGTATAGTCCATGGAATTCTCTAGGCCAGAATACTGGAATGGGTAGCCTCTCCCTTCTCCAGGCGATCTTCCCAACCCAGGAATTGAACCCAGGTCTCCCGTATTGCAGGTAGATTCTTTACCAGCTGAGCCACAAGGGAAACCCAACATAAAATTTAAGATATACCAAATTCAATGGCAGCTAAAAATGTGTTTTTTAAAACCCTGACTAGAGCTCACAGTAAGCAATGCATCTTATCCCACAACCCAGTATACACACAGGTGTATTAAAGATCCAAGTGTCCAAACAATACGACATCCATGCTGTCTGATAATCTCTAACATTTTCTACTTTGTTCTAGCTTATTTCATTAGCCTTTTTTGTTTAATGCTGGTCTCAGCCCACTAAATCAATATCCTGGCCCAGGAATGGGTCCAATTCACAGCTTGAAAAACACAGAACTTAAAGAAGCAAGCAAGAAAAAATAAATAAATTAAAAATCACTAAAAAAAAAAAAAAAAACTGAGGATCCACTCAACCTCAAAGTGTGGGGTACTCTGTTGACTGGCAGGATTTAAAGGCACAGAATGACATGGTCGGAGAGGATTCCTGAAATACCAACTGATTTTTTTTTTCTCCCAGTATTTTCCCTTCCATCTCCCCAAACTCTTGCTCACTCTGATTCATTCCAGAGTTCACAGTCTCACTGGCAGATGGCAGGAAGAAAGCAGAAAGGACTAGCTAGTCTCTGCTTTTGTATCTCCTGATTTCTGTGACAATTACGATGATGCTAGGTGGCCCTTGAGGGAGAAAATAATCATGGAGAGAAGAGCGCCCTTAAGAGAACATCAGGGCTTCCCTGGTGGCTCAGTGGTAAAGAAGCTGCCGGCTGATGCAGGAGACACTGTTCAATCCCTGATCTGGGAGAATCCCACATGCCACAGAGCAACTATGACCGTGCGCCACAACTAGTGAGGCTGTGCTCTAGAGCCCGTGAGCCGCCAACTACTGAGGCCACGTGCTGCAGCTTCTGAAGCCCACGCGCCCCAGAGCCTGTGCTCAGCAACGAGAGAAGCCACTACGAAGGGAAGCCCGTGCACCACACCTGGAGAGCAGCTCCCACTCGCTGCAACTAAAGAAAAAACCCAGCAATAATGAAGACCCTACACAGCCATAAATAAAGAGGATTCCATTCAGATGACGAGGGGAAGGGAATAAAGAGAACAGAAGGAGAACTATGCACCTAGGCCCGGCTCAGAGCCCCCAAGTCCAGGCAGAAAGGGCCACAGGCAGCCCTGAGAGCCAGTGGCCTGTGGAGGCTGGGGGCCACAGCGGGGGCCACAGCGGCCACTGGAACCAAGAAGGCCGTGGACAAAGGAACAAGAGACATCTCGGGGGTGACCTGGGTCAGCCTGGCCTTGAGAACCAGTGATGAGGACCACCGAGGTCCTGGCAGCAACCTCTCAGTAATTCAGCCACAATCGCAGGGAAAGGGGGGTGAAATCTTACATTTATTTAACACTGGGTTTTCATCACCCCACCAGAGTGAGGACTTGAATAGAAATTAAGTCATTATAGGAAATTAAAGTTACATTTCTGGTACATTTTAGTTCTGGACTGGGACTTAATTATATTTCCTTCTTACTGAACCAAACCACAAATATATCTATTCTCCCAGGAAGATTATTTATAAAACCTAACTTTCAGTGTTGTTTTGTAAGATTTAATTTTGCAGGATGAATCTATAAACAAAGCACAAAAAATTATAATTATTGCATAAATATTATTTAAAAGTTTTTAATTGCTAAAATGGTAAATATCAATCAATAAACACCAAAATTTTTCCTCTATAATTCTGAAGAGTTTAAAGGGATCCTGAGTCCAAAAATATTGAGAACCATTGGTTCAAACTACTGTTAGTGAAATTTTGTCACTTTAAGCCATAAACATTCTAATCAACAAAACTATTTACTGGACTTAAGTAAAAGCTACACATTAAAGAATTCTGGTTTTGTTTTGGTTTTTTTTTTTTTGGGCCATGCCATGCAGCATGTGGGATCTTAGTTCCCAACCAGAGATCGAACTTGCATCCCTTGCATTGAAAGTGCAGAGTCTTAACCGCTGGACTGCCAGGGAAGTCCAAGAATTCTGGTTTTAGAATAATTTTTGCCTACCCATGAAATCCAGAAAGTTCAGACAAGAAAAATAGTTTGAATAATTCACTCAATTAAAAAAAAACTTTAATAACTTTCATCTGAATTTTCAGATTCTAAATTAGTGATGTTCAACTTAATATGATGGTGCTTATTAATTATTTGAAAATATTTCAATCAGTTCAGTTCAGTTGCTCAGTCGTGTCTGACTCTGCAACCCCATGGACTGCAGTATACCAGGCCTCCCTATCCATCACCAACTCTGGAGCTTGCTCAAACCCATGTCCATCAAGTCAGTGATGCCATCCAACCATCTCATCCTCTGTCATCCCCTTCTCCTCCTGCCTTCAATCTTTCTCAGCATCAGGGTCTTTTCCAATGACTCAGTTCTTCGCATCAGGTGGAAAAAGTATTGGAGCTTCAGCATCAGTCCTTCCAATGAATATTCAGGACTAATTTCCTTTAGAATTGACTGGTTTGATCTCCTTGCAGTCCAAGGGACTCTCAAGAGTCTTCTCCAACATCACAGTTCAAAAGGATCAATTCTTTGGTACTCAGCTTTCTTTATAGTCCAACTCTCACATCCATACATGACTACTGAAAAAACAATAGCTTTGACTATACAGACCTTTGTTGGTAAAGCAATGTCTCTGCTTTTTAATATACTGTCAAGGTTTGTCATAGCCTTGCTTCTGAAGAGCAGGCATCTTTTAATTTCATGGTGGCAGTCTCTGTCTGCCCAAGACAGATTTTCTTTGGAGCCCAAGAAAATAAAGTCTCTCACTGATTCCATTGTTTCCCCATCTATTTGCCATAAAGTGATGGGACTGCATGCCATAATCTTAGTTTTCTGAATGTTGAATTTCAAGCCAGCTTTTTCACTCTCCTCTTTCACATTCATCAAGAGGCTCTTTAGTTCCTCTTTGCTTTCTGCCATAAGGGTGGTGTCATCTGCATATCTGAGGTTAATGATATTTCTCCCAGCAATCTTGATTCCAACTTGTGCTTCATCCAGCCCAGCATTTCACATGATGTACTCTGCATGTAAGTTAAATAGCAGGGTGACAACATACAGCCTTGATGTACTCCTTTCCCGATTTGGAACCAGTCTGTTGTTCCATATCCAGTTCTTGACCTGCATACAGATTTCTCAGGAGGCAGGTCAGGTGGTCTGGTATTCCCATCTTTGAAGAATTTTCCACAGTTTGTTGTGATCCACACAGTCAAAGGCTTTGGCGTAGTCAATAAGGCAGAAGTAAATATTTTTCTGGAATTCTCTTGCTTTTTCTATGATTCAGTGGATGTTGGCAGTTTGATCTCTGGTTCCTCTGCCTTTTCTAAATGCAGCTTGAACATCTGGAAGTTCTAGGTTCGTGTACTGTTAAAGCCTCACTTGGAGAATTTTGAGCATTACTTTGCTAGCGTGTGAGATGAGTGTAATTGTGCAATAGTTTGTATATTCTTTGGCATTACCTCTTTGGGACTAGAATGAAAACTGACCTTTTCCAGTTCTGTGGCCACTGATGAGTTTTCCAAATTTGCTGGCATATTGAGTGCAGCACTTTCACAGCATCATCTTTTAGGATTTGAAATAGCTCAACTGGAATTCCATCACCTCCACTAGCTTTGTTCGTAGTGATGTCTCCTGATCCCCACTTGACTTTACACTCCAGGATGTCTGACTCTAGGTGAGTGATCACACCATTGTGGTTATCTAGGTCATGAAGATCTTTTTTGTATAGTTCTTCTGTGTATTCCTGCCACCTCTTCTTAATATCTTCTGCTTCTGTTAGGTCTATACTGTGTCTCTCCTTTATTGAGCCCATCTTTGCATGAAGTGTTCCCTTGGTATTTCTAATTTTCTTGAAGAGATCTCTAGTCTTTCCCATTCTATTGTTTTCCTCTGTTTCTTTGCATTGATCACTGAGGAAGGCTTTCTTATCTCTCCTTGCTATTCTTTGGAACTCTGCGTTCAGATGGGTATATCTTTCTTTTTCTCCTTTGCCTTTTGCTTCTCTTCTCTTCTCAGCTATTTGTAAGGCCTCCTCAGACAGCCATTTTGCCTTTTTACATTTCTTTTTCTTGGAAATGGTGTTGATCATTGCCTCCTGTACAATGTCACAAACCTCTGTCCATAGCTCTTCAGGCACTGTGTCTATCAGAGCTAATCCGTGAATGTTTGTCACTTCCACTGTATAATCATAAGGGATTTGATTTAGGTCACACCTGGATGACCTCAATGGTTTTCCCTACTTTCCTCAACTGAAGTCTGAATATGGCAATAAGGAGTTCATCATCTGAGCCACAGTCAGCTTCTGGTCTTGTTTTTGCCGACTGTATAGAGCTCCCAGAGAAGCTCTGACTGGGAGCTGACTGTATAAAGCTGCAACATTTTCAATGGTTAATATTAAATGATTTAATTATCTTATTGAACATTTGACTTTAAAATAACTGATTTTTTCTCTTACTTCACACCTCAAAGCCCCCCAATGCTGCCTCTGTGTTCACTTCTCTTTTCTGGACTCTGAATAACTTGCTAGCTTCATTCTCAAGCTACAGATGCTTCCTTTATCAAAAGCTTACAAAGATACTCTGGCATCAATACCACAATAGCACTGTGCAGACCGAATAAAGACAATGCTATCCTTTCCATTAAAACTGAGGGAAGATCCAGAGTACACAGGAAAAGCCATGGAGAAAAAGAATTTTTTATTTGAAAGAGAAATTGTTTCTGCAGAAAACAAAAAATTAAATTTTAATAAGTTATACTAATTAAGTTTATGGTCCCTTATTACCCTTATTACCTTCAGCCTGTACATAAATTATTTAGTTGACCCTGAACAACATGAGTTTGAACTGTGCAGGCTGACTCACACATATATTTTTTCAATAAATATATTGAAAATTTTTTGGAGATTTGTGATGATTTGAAAAAACTCAGAGGTGAACTGCATAGTCTGGGAATGTTAAAAAAAATTAAAAGTTACATATATCATGAATGTATAAAATATATGTAGATATTGATCTATCCTTCAGTTCAGTTCAGTTCAGTTCAGTCGCTCAGTCGTGTCTAACTCTTTGTGACCCCATAGACCACAGCACGCCAGGCCTCCCTGTCCATCACCAACTCCCGGAGGTTACTCAAACTCATGTCCATTGTGTCGGTGATGCCATCCAACCATCTCATCCTCTGTCGTCCCCTTCTCCTCCTGCATTCAATCTTTCCCAGCTTCAAGGTCTTTTCAAATGAGTCAGCTCTTCGCATCAAGTGGCCAAAGTATTGGAGTTTCAGCTTAAGCATCAGTCCTTCCAATGAACACCCAGGACTGATCTCCTTTAGGATGGACTGCTTAGATCTCCTTGCAGTCCAAGGGACTCTCAAGAGTCTTCTCCAACACCACAGTTCAAAAGCATCAATTCTTCAGCGCTCAGCTTTCTTTATAGTCCAACTCTCACACCCATACATGACCACTGGAAAAACCATAGCCTCGACTAGACGGACCTTTGTTGGCAAAGTAATATCTCTGCTTTTTAATATGCTGTCTAGGTTGAT
Source organism: Odocoileus virginianus (assembly GCF_023699985.2). NCBI lineage: Eukaryota > Metazoa > Chordata > Mammalia > Artiodactyla > Cervidae > Odocoileus > Odocoileus virginianus. The sequence continues at coordinate 20,089,388 of NC_069682.1, forward strand.
CTATCATAGGCATAAGTTGTTTTAGTTTAGTTTTCTTATTGCTTTACCATTTTGTTTAATTTTCTTACTGTTAGTTTTAGTTTTCCTACTGTTAGTTTTCTTACTGTTTAGTTTTCTTACTGTTTAGTTTTTTTACTGTTTTGTCATTTTGTTTTCAAAGAATTACAGTACCATATGGTTTGCCTCTCTCTCGCTCTCATAAGTGGAGAAACTGTTTATCATCACAGGTAAGTGAGTTTTTTTTTTAATGTAAGGATGTTTTCAGTTCTGTGTTATGGATTTGACTGCAACACTATCTGCCATAGAGATTTTATAATGGTTCATTCATTGTGTATAGGCTCGGCTACTGTAAGCAATCCTATCAATGACAGTAGGTGATCATGAAGCAATTATATTGCTGTTTCTTCATTATCAATGCATGAAATACTGCTGTAAATAAATGTGAAATTCTTTTTCACATAATATTTTCACTTTTGACATCAAGTGTTATAATACATACAATATCTACAGTGTTATACATCATATAAGACTATATTGGTGTTGGTACTTTTAGATAATTCATCTTGTGAACAGATGACATAAACTTACTCTATCAATAAACAAAGTACAGTCTTGTGAATGTACTTTCTCTCCTTATGATTTTCTTAATAACATTTTCTTTTCTCTAGCTTACTTTATTATAAGAATACAGTATATAATACATATACAAAATACACATAACATATAAAATAATTGTTTATGTCAGGGATAGTTAAGAGTAGGCTATTAGTAAGGCTTTGGGAGGAGTCAACACCATACATAGATTTTTCTTTTTTTTTTTTTTTCATACATAGATTTTTTCAACTGCACAGAATATGGTGCCCCAAACCCTCGCACTGTTCAAAGGTCATCTGTAGTTTAAAATAACTAGAAGGAAACCTATACAGAGAGCCATCGTGCATTCCCTTTCTTGTAAAAGATCAAACATTATAACTACCTGCATTTTTTGATCACTTTCTAGAGTGTCAGGCATTACTCTAAGGACTTGTACTCAATATCTCATTTATTCATCCTAACAACCCTATGAGGTAAGTACTTTTTATCAAACAACCAGTAAGTGTCAGACACAAATTTAGCACAGGTCTGCCCCACCAGTGGTCTGCCCCGCTAGACCTAAGTCATGCTACCTTCTGAGACTAAATCATTAATTTTTCAGGAATGTTGTGGGCAAGCTGCTAATACAGCCATTTTTAAAAAATTAAATTATATAAACAGAGTTAAATAAATTATAATACAACCTAAAGTAATAAATATTCAAATCTCACCAGATCATAATTATTCTACCACACTGTGTATTATTATCTGTGGTCTTGGCATTATTTGCATCTACTGTGTTGTAAAGGAAAGCACTGTATTATCTGGACTATTGTGTATCTCTTTCCAACTCCATGTTCTGTAATGTCTGGTTGGTGGCTTGAAATTAACCATGGTGGGAGTCTTTTCACCACAGAAAATGGCAAACACTGCAAATTCGACTTTTTGTTCCCAGAGAGCCGATTGTTACACATTTACCAGCACAGAGCAGACCACAGGCTCTTAACTCTATAATTTTCTTTTCCACCTGATAGGCATTATACATTAATTTTGATTAACAAAAACAAATGGCTTTCACAGACAGGCTTTGCTTTTACTTAGAAAATTAAACCACATGAAAAGTAAAAGTAGTTCACTCCATTGAAGCATTTAATTAAGTTCTCAGAGGAAGACTCTGCCTTTCTGGCTCAAAAATAACATTTCCCAGGAAATGAAGGGGCTCGGGGGAGGGGGGGAGGCTGCTCTGTAAACAAACAAGAAAGGAATGCATTTTCACCAGTACCTTCCTATAAACTGTAACCACTTCTATGGAAGATTTCAATCTGACAGTAGTTATCTTGTCTGAATGTAGTAAGATTTGTATCTTAGAAAGGGCCTGAGATTACAGCTCAGCAGTACCCTTTCCTCACTGGGAACTATCACCCTTCCAACCCTGATTCCCAGCAACAGATGGTGGAGCCATTTTTTTATCCTTTTCTTCCTTCAGTAAAATGAAGCAACACCAACCAGTTGTCAATCTACAAAAAGACAGCACTTGACATTGACTAATTTAGAAGCAGCCTTGTCAGAATTTTGAAAGCCTGCAATCATAAAAATCCAAGATCTCCAAGTGTGCTTTCTATGCACCATGAACAAGATAATTAGCTCCTTTCCTTGAAGGCTTAACTTTCCCATTTAGAAGGGACAACTGCTAGATATCATTCTCCAAAATTTGATTTTCTCTTTAACAAAATAACATGCATGTGATTCATATCTGTACATATACACATACATGACTAAAGGAATTATGAATTTATTAATAAACTAAATTTCTATTTTCTCAAAAAGAATTCTAGCTGGGAATATTTTAATATTCCTACTGAGAGGGTTGCAAATATTGTAACTGTCACTCCTCAATAAAATATCTGCCAAGCCAGAACACTGAAGTCTTATCTCTCAAACCTTCATCCTTTCAACAAGTAATGATTAGATATCTAATAACAACACTGTTATATTTATTCAACATAGATGCATCAGGCTATGCAATCACATACATTATATATACATATGATATATTTGCTTCTATTATCACCAATCAGATATCAAAGTTGTCAAAGTTCAAGGTGGGAGGAGAAAAATGTAAAGTGAATTATATACACACCCAATCCACTAATCTATATCTACAACGTGAGTACCTCTACCTGAAGGTCCTTTCTACAGAAGTGTTTTAAAACAAGGTAGAAAATAAATAAAAGCAAAAGTAAACAAATGGGACCTAATGAAACTTAAAAGCTTTTGCACAACAAAGAAAACTATAAGCAAGGTGAAAAGACAGCCCTCAGAATGGGAGAAAATAATAGCAAATGAAGAAACAGACAAAGGATTAATCTAAAAAATACACAAGCAACTCCTGCAGCTCAATTCCAGAAAAATAAATGATCCAATCAAAAAATGGGCCAAAGAACTAAACAGACATTTCTCCAAAGAAGACATACAGATGGCTAACAAACACATGAAAAGATGCTCAACATCACTCATTATCAGAGAAACGCAAATCAAAACCTCAATGAGGTACCATTACACACCAGTCAGGATGGCTGCTATCCAAAAGTCTACAAGCAATAAATGCTGGAGAAGGTGTGGAGAAAAGGCAACCCCCTAACACTGTTGGTGGGAATGCAAACTAGTACAGCCACTCTGGCGAATAGTGTGGAGATTCCTTAAAAACTGGAAATAGAACTGCCATATGACCCAGCAATCCCACTCCTGGGCATACACACCGAGAAAACCAGATCTGAAAGAGACACGTGTATCCCAATGTTCATCACAGCACTGTTTATAGTAGCCAGGACATGGAAGCAACCCAGATGCCCATCAGCAGACGAATGGATAAGGAAGCTGTGGTACATATACACCATAGAATATTACTCAGCCATTAAAAAGAATTCATTTGAATCAGTTCTAATGAGATGGATGAAACTGGAGCCCATTATACAGAGTGAAGTAAGCCAGAAAGATAAACACCAATACAGTATACTAACGCATATATGTGGAATTTTAAAAGATGGTAACAATAACCCTATATGCAAAACAGAAAAAGAGACACAGATGTACAGAACAGACTTTTAGACTCTGTGGGAGAAGGCGAGGGTAGGATGTTCTGAGAGAACAGCATTGAAACAAGTATACTATCAGGGGTGAAACAGATCACCAGCCCAGGTTGGATGCACGAGACAAGTACTCAGGGCTGGTGCACTGGGAAGACCCAGAGGGATGGGGTGGGGAGGGAGGCGGGAGGGGGGATCGGGATGGGGAATACATGTCAATCCATGGCTGATTCATGTCAATGTATGGCAAGAACCACTACAATATTGTAAAGTAATTAGCCTCCAACTAATAAAAATAAATGGAAAAAATAAAAATAAATAAAACAAGGTAGAAAATATAAGAAAGCCAAGGTTGGATAATATTGCTGACCAATGCTCCATAAATAATGCTCCATGGAAAACAGACTCCATGGGATGTTAACAAGTTGTTCAAAATAAAGGGGGGAGGGTACTCTGTCATCAAATATATTTGAATCGACCAAGTTAAACAGGTTCTTTACTGCAGGACTGCTCAGATTTGACCCTCTTTGGCCAAAAACATCTCACACAACTGGTGTTCCTCAGGACATACCCTGAGAAATTCTCATTTACGTAGCACTTTGGCTTAAGTATGTAGATTGATAGGAGAGTTTAAAAGAAGAGAAAATAAATTCATGTAAGTGTTCACAGACTCCTTGGTCAGCACTGAGATTTCCAGCCAGATGCATTTGCTTTTGATTTTCTTTGAATGTGCTCTGCCGAATGGCTGATCCATCCTTTCAGCCTCTGTTCACACGCCCCCGTTCCATAAACCCTTCTCTGATCTCCCAGTCGCACACTCAAAGCAGCACTTGTGTAACTTGCTTACAACAGAATGTGTGTACATCCCGCTACCCCAACTGCCTGCATGCTTCCTGGCGGGAAGGAGAGGAACTTGAAAAAACTATTGAATGGAAAGATGAGTGACTAAAAGACTGATTAACTGAAAGAATGATACAGTGAACAGCTCACTGGAAACTGGTAGGAAAAAAAAGGTATAACCAATCCAAAATAGACATTTTCAAAAGAATGTTAATTATAGAGTATTTGCTAAAATGGAAATTAAGCTTTTCACTTCCAATATATCTGGATGTTTAAAGGCTTCCATAAATTGTTAAAATGAAAACTATACCTTTAAAATTCTTTAAAATTATTACTTTCACTCCGCGTCATTTGTTTAAAATCACTAACGTTTTTTACAGTTTCTGAATTGTAGGAAATACTACAGTAAATCAATAGAAACCAAAAATTTATGCTCTGACCACTCAAGTACTGAACAAATCATAATTCATTGGAAAATTCAGTTTACACATTTAAAGAAACATGCTTATCTTCTTTCAGGTATTAAATGATCCCCTTGCATCATTAACTGCTGATAATTGAAAACCCATCCCAAAATGCTATTATGTTGGTCCTCACAAACTCAGAAGACACCAAAACACTGTGAATGTCCAACTTCTTTAAAAAAAAATTCTCTTTGGCCAAGAAATAAAGGCAGACATGTGATTTCTTATTTGCTTCCTGCTTTTAAAAAATTTGGATTCTTTTGTGCCAAGTTATAACCTAATTTTAATAATTTTATCACTTGTTACTTTATTTAATAATTAAAGGGAAAATAACCAATTTGAATGGGGGGAAAAGAATACATACAATTTTAGTACATTTTTTATAGTTTTCTATTTTCAAGGAAGCATGATTTACTGAATACAAACTTAATGCCTATGTCTGTCAAGTGGCCTTTTCAGATACACTAGAAGTTCATCACTAATGACATCCCTATAATGAAAAAGCCGCAAATCTAAGCTGTGTGGAAAAGCAGATTATAAATTTAGTCACTTTTACTTACACTGTCAGTTAAATACACATACACGCCACACACATTTACAGTCTTGCTGATTTACTCAGGAACAAATATAAAAGATGGCTGAAAGTTACACACACCGACTATGGTCATGGACAAGGTGATGACTGAGCCATCCCTTGTCAAAATGTCTGTCAATACTTGAATAAATCACATCCTATCTAGAAGCTCTACACCCAAAGACAATATCCAGTCAGGTAGTGGATGAGGAGAACGGGACAGAAAGCAATGAAAATATATATCAGAGTTAGCAAGGTTCTAGTTATTTCAAAAGAAGTCTCTATCAATAATAAACTCACATTGATTTATTAGAATGTGAGTTTCTATAAATTGTTAGAAATGTAAGGTCCCCTTAAAATTTAAATTTAATAATGCCTAAGGACAATCAATAACAGATCTCTTTGTATTTAATACTTTCCCCAATGAATTAAACAAATTATAAAAAGAATTGTTTTTTAAATATAATCTTCTTTTTGCCACAAATAAATTAAGATTGATATAAAATAAATATTGCCTAAGTACCCAGTAGGGACTCAACAACACACTGGATGACTTCTATCGAAATCTGGTCCCTAAATAACCTAAGCAACTGTTGTATGATTCAGAAGAGATGTCTTAATTCTCTGTGACCTTGACCAAGTCACTTCATCTCAAGAGGCTCCTCTCCTCATCCTGTAAAGAGGGGCTGTAATATCTTTCCCACATGCCTGAGTGATGTTGTCAAAGGCTATCAGCTGAAATAAATCATGAAAGGATATATAAATTTCAAGTATTATTCACTTTGCCAAGAGGACCACTTTTATCCCACAACGATGCTGTCATATAGCTTATAAGTTTCCTTTCTTTGTGAGGCATGCAAACACTGTGGAATATTTATGCAACTGATAAATCCAGAAACTACCCGACAAAAGACTTCTGTATGTCACAGTATGCAAAGTGAGCAGCTTTCCAAGATAAAAATTTCCATGGTGGCAACTCCACCAAAAGGAACATTCTGCACTGAATTCTTACAGCATCCCTTGTCATTTGCATGGGCACCTTCAGTCTTGTTTTTCCCTCACACACTGTTCTGAAAGAGCTAGTACTCCATCAGTCACTGTGACAGCCCCACATTACAGATCAATGTAATTTGTTTATTGACTTCTGAATACCAAATTCCTCTGAGGAGAGTCACAGATCCGCAACATGCTGGGGAAACATGGCTGGAAAACATGTAAATACAGACGGGCCCTGACGGCTCTTGATGGCTGCCACTCAGAGCATCTCCCAGAGTGCACTTCTTCCTTCAAGGGCCACTCTACTCAGACATGGGAAATTTCTTCCTGCAGGCAGTGTGGAGGAGGGAGGAGAGGGAATAGGTAAACAAAAGTGAACAACAGATCTTAGCACCACATGAATTTTTAAAACACTGAAGTGATAAAGATGTAAACGGCTGCTGTATTAGGTTCTCCAGAAAAAGAAGACTCAGAAGTATGGGCTTCCTTGGTCGGTCAGTAAAGAATCCATCTCCAATGCAGGAAACTCAGATTTGATCCCTGGGTCAGGAAGGTCCCCTGGAGAAGGAAATGCCTATATATACATGTGTATATATATATATACACAGACAGATATATACACATATGTAGATAGATAGATAGATACATAGGTAGATAGATAGCTACATGGGCTTCTTTGGTAGCTCAGTCAGTAAAACAAAATCCACCTGCAATGTAGGAGACCCAGATTCAGTCCCTGGGTTGGGAAGATCCCCTGGAGGAGGAAATGGCAACCCACTCCAGTATTCTCGCTTGGGAAATCCCAAGGTCAGAGAAGCCTGGTGGGCAACAGTCCATGGTGTCACAAAAATCGGGCATGACTTAGCAACTAAAAAAAAAAACTAAAAAAAAAAAAAGACTTAGCAACTAAACCACCACCACTATATATATATATATAGATACACACACACACACACACACACACACACACACACACACATACATATATATATATATAATGAGAGAGATTTTAAGGAATCAGCTAAAGTGACTGTGCATGCATGCACAGCCATTCAGTCCTGTCTAACTCTTTGTGGCCCCATGGACTGCAGCCTGCCAGGCTCCTCTGTCTATGGGAATCTCCAGGCAAGAATACTGGAGTGGGTTGCCATTTCCTCCTCCAGGGGATCTTCCTGACCCAGGGATCAAACTCTTGTCTCCTGCATCTCCTGCATTGGCAGATGGATTCTTTACTGTTGTGTCACAGGGGCAGGAAAATCCAAAATTTGAAGGCCAATTCAGCAAGAACTGTTGAATACTGCAGCTGGAGTGTGAAGGCAGTGTGGAGGCAGAATTCCTCCCTACATGGGGATATTCCCTACATGGGAAACTCAGTCACCAGCTGATTGTCATCAGTTAAACATCTGCACACAGAAGCTCTTGGCACACAGGGCTAAGTCTGAAGAGATGCTTGAACCAAGCTTAAATGGCATTGTCCTGAAACAGTGTGGATAACCCAGTGAAATCCCCAAAAATCAGGAAGAGTAGTTTCATTCCAGACCTGGAATAGGATGGGTGTTACAGAATGGGTCCTCTCTAGCCTACTGTCTGTGGAAATGCCACCTGCCCACGTCCAACAAGAGCTCGAGCCAGAGCTCAATGTGGCCGCACCAGCATTAAATGCAGAGAGGAAATGCTCAAGACCCATCTGCTCTGGCCTTGATTATCTGGTGACCACAGTAAAGGAGCTGGGGTCACCATAAAAAGTTCACTGACAACATTCTTGACTCCCATCCATCTTGACCATGTACAATACAAGATTTGCAGTTTGGAGATTCCTGAGAAGGAAAAAGAGGGGGATGAGGTATTATGCTAACTTCTTGGTTATAACCTCACCTCCCACTTTTTTAAATAGTGTCTATCCTTCTAGGCATTTCCCACATGTTCACAAGCACTCACACACTCCAAAAGTCTGGCAGGGAATGCACAAAAATACTAACAATGATTGTTTCTGGAGGATTGGAATTTCAGATAGTTTTTTTTCTTGTTTATATTGTTTACAACATTTATAATGAGTGTTAATAGTTGGGAGAGAAAGAGTAGAGCTGTTTTCGCTTTTCCAATACAAAAATAAGCTAATCCCTTGGATTCTTTGTAAAGCTCATTCAATGGTCCCTTACTATAACAATCCTATAACTATAACAATGTGCAAGGAAACATGCACATTAATTCAGGAGTTCATTTTTAAAAGTGTCCCTGAGATTTGAGCGAAATCAATGTGAGCGTTTGTAAGTACGAGAAAGCAAAAATCAACAAATATGCCTAAACACTAAGGATATCAGAGTAAAATGAGCAAAAAAGGAAAAAATGGAAGCTTTTGCTAAAATATTTTTTTCAAAAGAGCTTCTAACCAACTTGTGAAAGATACTGCTGTGGCTAATGAGATAGACACAGTACAAAGGTACTTATGGATCCACTGATATTTTATCTTGTTTATGCTGGTTTTGGTTTTCTGTTTGTTTTTATTGTTATTACTATTAACAAGAAAAACAGAAAGTATCCCTTATGGCAGAGGAAGGTCGGATATGTTTAGTGACTGTATTTCCTGAAAAATATTTACAGTTTTGAGGACTGGCAAGAATTCTCTGATCTCAGCAGACATTATAAAATGGGTGATGTTCAGCTGGCAATAATTTTCTAAATCCGCTAATTCACATACAGAATGGAAGCAGGGCTGGGATTGGGGGTGGGGGTTGGTGTTACAGTGACAACTGTCTTGACTTTGGTGTCAATGCTGTATTTACACACAAAGGTTAGGGCACACAATGGGCATGTGACATATAGGAAAAGACACTTCCCTCTCCCTTGCTTCACTAGCTTCGGGTAACCACCATCTGTCTAGCTGCATCCTGGCTTTCCCACCCACCAGCTCTGTCACTTGCACATGGTATTTAACCTCTCTAGGTCTCAGTTCCCTTTAGTAAGCACCTAACAGAGTTGTTATGAGGATGATGTGAATTAATAAAGTCCTTTAAACAGGTCTGGCACACAGTAAGTGGTTTGTGTTCAATAAACTACAATTTACACAACTGCTTCCACCACCCAACTCTATGACATACCCACGGTCCAAATGATCCAATCGAATTAGCCCCCAAAGTAGCCACAATTCCTATAAGAGAATTCAGGGAGTCTCCCATATGAAAATGAAAAGAAACTACCAGAAAGTACTCGAAGTAGATGTACCACGGTGACGCGCACATTAGCATCAGCCAGAGTAGCTTGGCTACAGGCTGCCCTGCGGCTACACAGACAAATGCTTTGTTTGTCCTGAGGCTTAGTTGTCTCTGGGTGATTCGTCACAACACAGACCAATGAACCATGTTCAAACCGGCCGCATTAGCACTGGAGCAGGGTTAGACAGGAAGCACAGATCGACTTGTACTCACTGAGCTCTGACGTGGCTAGGCAGTGGGAAGTCATCTCCACACCATGATGGAAGGATGACTCTGTCCTTCACAGAGAATTTTCTGCCTCATGAAGCTAGTGAGTGTGGGCCCAGAGCTCACACCAGGAATCCCTGCTTCCCATTTGGACTTTCTCCTACATGGTGCTCCCTCTTGCTCATAAAAACTAGCATAGATTACTTCAGAGAAGAAGGGGAAATTTACTCAATTCTAGAATCCAGTATTTCCCAAATTTGAGAAAGTTTCATTGTTGAAAACTGGATATGCAAACAACACTATGGTGATGACCCTCTGGCACTTTAAAAGCAGGGAGCGACTTCCCTGGTGGTCCAGTGGCTAAAACTCCACACTTCCAATGCAGGGGCCCAGGTTCCAGTCCAGGTCAGAGAACTAGATCCCACATGCTGCAACAAAGATCAAAGATCCCATGTGCCACAACTAAGACCAAGAACAGCCAAATAAACAAACATTTAAAAAAAAAAGTGTTCATCTTAAAAAAAAATCAATAGGAAAAAAATCTGGAGCAACAGGAACAAGTATATGCAGCTAGTGGAAGAATAACTTAGCACAACTGCTTTAGAAAACAAAGTAGCACCATACTCAGAAATGTTGGAAATACACACAGACCCAGCAATTCCATTCAGAGATATATTCTCTAGACTCAGACTCTTTCACACTTATACCCACATCATCTATTAAGAAACTGGATACACTGTGCCCTGGAATACAACACAACCATGAAAATCACAGTAGCACGATTCAATCCCAACAGCATAATACTGAGTGAAATTAAGCAAGTCAGGAGAACACACAGTTTCATTCAACTAGTACTGATACACAGTTCAAGAAGACAGAAAATCAGGACGTAGATTCTTTATGGAATTATCCATATTAATTATCCATATTAATCCATATTAATTATCCATATTAATTATCCATGTTAATTATCCATATTAATCCAGATTAATTGCAAAAGAAAGCAAGGAAATTATAAACACAAAATTTAGGACTGCAGTTACCCCAAGAAGGAGAGAAGTGTGGTCAAAGAGGATGTCATGGACTGAATGTTTAGGTCCCCCCAAATTCACATGCTGAAATCCTGATTCCCAATGTGATGGTAATAGGAGGTGGGGTCCTAGAGAGGTGCTTAGGTCAGGAGCCCTCAGAATGGGATTAGTGCCCTTACAAAACAGGCCCCAGGAAGAACCCTCATCCTTTTGGCCACATGAGGACACAGTAGGAAGACAGCAATGAACTAAGAAGTGAGCCTCACCAGACAGCGAAACTGCCAGTTCCTTGTTCTTTAATTTCCCAGCCTCCAAACTGTGAGAAATAAACATTTGTTGTTTAAGCCACTAGGATGTGATATTTTTGTGACAGCAGCTGATGGACTAAGACAGAGGGCTCCATGCAATAGTGGCCACCCCTTTGGTAAGCTCAGCAATTTATATGCAGATGCTAAATTTTATGAATCTTTAAAATGTGCATTTAATTTATAGTCCTTTGCATGCATAATGTACTTTCTATAACAAAGTATTGTTAAAACAAGCAGAAAATATCAACTTTATTAAATGCCAAATGCAAAATAGTCTTAAACACAGTCACAAAATAAGGCAAAATAAAACGAGATGGAAAGCTGACATCCCTTAAGTGTCTATGTGCTGGGTACATACCACAGGCTTTAACATAAGTGATTTCATTTTGAAAAGCACAAAGGTTATATGAAGTTTCAGAGAAAAGTGAGTTGACACCAGGTGGGAGAACAATTTGCTGAAGAGGGTTGCTATTTGACTCTTGCCATAAAACTGGGTAATACCTTTAAACAGGTAGCAACGGCGTGACTGGGCATCTTGGGGAGAGAAAGCAACACCCTGAAAGAGGGCAGCAGAAGGACACTGGGGATGTCCCAGCAAGGCCAAACAGTCCAATCTGGACCCTTGTCTTAGCTTAACGTGTTGCCAGAGATACAGGTTACTACAAACTGGTTCCCAAATCTGAGATCTGTTAAGAGTCTGGATGACTCCAATAGCCTCTTTATTTCCCAAGTCTGAGTTCCCAGTAAGACTCTCTTAGAAATGCCTGTAGTCTTAATTTATTCACAATATAATATGACACAAAAAAGAATGTTTAAAACTAGACTTAACATTGTTTCTTCAAATTTCTTCAGTAAATCAGATATTCTTGAAAATCAGCTTCCTCTACCACCAAAGGAGAACTTCTAACTTTAAATCTATTTCTACTGGAAGATACATCAATTAACTGAAAAAAGGACAAACTTCAAAAGATGGTAACAGTCAACTTCAATCAGTGTTGTGTGTCTTCTCAGAAATACGACTAAAAACAGCTACTATCAAAGTGAATAACATTCATTCTAGAGGCTGTGGGACCTGGCCACAGTGCCACAGTCCATCAGCTCTCCCCATTCTGGTCAAGAGCCAAGGTTGGTTCAAATATGCTAGACTTGTCTCCTTTCATTCCGTCTGTGATCCTGATAGCAGCACATTCTCTCTGCTCCAGGAGAAACACATATGATCCACCCTTGCTCTTCTAGACTTTTGGAAAGTGCTTTAGCGAAAAATGGCATTTAACAATTCTTTCCGATAAAGTTTTATTGCAAGTTTTAAAGTAATCAAAAATAACTTCAAACACACACAAAATGGCTTCAACCATGCATAAAGATGAGGCTTAAAATATAGGGAGGAACTTCCTGGTGGCCCAGTGACTAAGACTCTGCACCCCCAATGCAGGGGGCCTGGGTTCAATCCCCGGACAGGGAACTAGATTCCACACGCCACAACTCAAGATTCTGCATGCTGCAACAAAGACTGAAGATCCCATGTGTCCGCAACTAATACCCAGTGCAACCAAATAAATATATAAAATATACAGAAAGAGAGGAGCGAACAAGGAGAAAAACTATATACCATAACGTTCTATATTTGAGAAACTACAAGTCTTTTTGACTTCTCCTTAGGAAATGACAAAGTATGCATTCAGTTTTATAATACGTTTAAAAAATAACCCTCTTACACTGTTGGTGGGAATGCAAATTAGTACAGCCACTATGGAAAACAGTGTGGAGATTTCTTAAAAAGCTGGAAATAGAACTGCCATATGACCCAGCAATCCCACTTCTGGGCATACACACCGAGGAAACCAGATCTGAAAGAGACACATGCACCCCAATGTTCATCGCAACACTGTTTATAATAGCCAGGACATGGAAGCAACCTAGATGCCCATCAGCAGATGAATGGATGAGGAAGCTGTGGTACATATACACCATGGAATATTACTCAGCCATTAAAAAGAATTCATTTGAATCAGTTCTAATGAGATGGATGAAACTGGAGCCCATTATACAGAGCGAAGTAAGCCAGAAAGATAAAGACCATTACAGTATACTAACACATATATATGGAATTTAGAAAGATGGTAACGATAACCCTATATGCAAAACAGAAAAAGAGACTCAGATGTATAGAACAGACTTGTGGACTCTGGGAGAAGGCGAGGGTGGGATGTTTCAAGAGAACAGCATCGAAACATGTATATTATCTAGGGTGAAACAGATCACCAGCCCAGGTTGGGTGCATGAGACAAGTGCTCGGGCCTGGTGCACTGGGAAGACCCAGAGGGATCGGGTGGAGAGGGAGGTGGGAGGGGCGACCGGGATGGGGAATACATGTAAATCCATGGCTAATTTATTTCAATGTATGACAAAAACCACTGCAATGATGTAAAGTAATTAGCCTCCAACTAATAAAAATAAATGGAAAAAAAAAATAGAAATAAATAAATTTTAAAAAATAAAAATAACTTCTTCTAAAAGAATCAACATTAGTTTATGGCATGCTTATCAAATGCCACATTAAACACAAAATTATCTCAGTCCAAAACCTCAAGCTAAACTGTCTTAAAATATCACAAAGCTATTAGACTATCAGAGTTGCATGTAAAGATTAACAATTTTACAAAAACTTAAAAACATTTCAAACATCCTTTAAGTAATTACCAAGCCATCAGCTGTTCTAGACCTGATTGCATTCACTTCAGAACCAAAGATTTCCTTACCTATGGGTGTAAAACATTTGGACCAGGACTCATATGCCCTGGGTTTTAGACTTAGATCCCATACTCCTATGCACAACTGGTAACTATAGGAGCTAAGCCTTAAGCCCAGGACATCTGAACTTGGGTGGGTCAAAGGCACTAAGCCTTGACTTTCTCTCCCAGTCTACCTATATGTAGAGTGCTTATGAGGATAAAACAGATGGATATAAAAGTAATTAAATATAAAAATGTGAGATGGTATTATAACTTGTTATTAAGTATTTAAAAGACCATATATTGAAAAGGCTCCGCTATCACATCTCCCTATTCACCATGCTTACCAGTAACCACTGTGCCCAGCACCCGGGTAAGTCCCCTCATGAGGCAGCCAGAGCGAGCGCCCACGCCTGCATCTACTGTTGATCTCACTGCATGTGTTGCAAAGGCCGTTTACCAGACTGTCAGCCCCTCGAGACCCAGTGCCCCTCAAATTCTGTGTCTCTGGTGGTGGGCACAGAGAGATGCTCATTTGTGGGATGTTGATGAATGTCCCAATGTGGAAAAAGTTAACATTTAACAAGCAGGATACAAAATCCCAGGGTATTAAAAGGTAAGTCTCCTTTCAAATTTCCTTAGACACATTCAGAGGAACTAGGGAAATACTTTCTAGTACTGAAAGGTAACTCAAATCCTTTCTGACTACTTCAAAGGGGAAAGGGGGATAAATGTCCTCTTGATAAACGTAAACCTCAGAGAGTGGGGGATATATAACCCTAATAATTGCATATTTTCTACCAAATAATGTGCAGTCCATATTCTCAAATTAGTTTCAACACTTAGTAAAGCATAATTCTCTGGGCTGGCCAGACATCTGTTCACACCAAGTTATTTTACTGAAACCGAAGTCAATTGCTGCTTTGATTAAAACCCTCCCTTGTCTTAACTTTCTTCAGTCCTCTAGTATTAGGAAAATGAAAGTGAACATTAATTGACTTGAAAAAGAAAGTATGGTTCTCTTATTGAAAACTGTATATTTTGAAATAAAAGTGAGTCAAAGACCAATTGCGTTAAGGTGACAACACCAACCTTCAGCTACAATTTTGGGTGAACAAAATAAAATTTTACACTCATCAGACAAGCCAAACTAGAGGGTTTTCTTTGGAAAGTTTAAACGGAAATCCTAGTCCTTACTTTATGTGAACTCAATGTACAAAAATGTAATATAATAGCATTTGAGTATTAGGACATTAATTCATCAGACAGCATTTGAGCCCTGCCAAACACAAACATTTCAAGTCCTCATGACATGCTCGTCACTCTACTGGGGTCTGATGCAGGGTCATCTAAAAACAGCAGTTGGGGATGCAGCCAGATCTCCCCGGCAATGCTAAAGAGGTGCCTCTAAATGGCAGAAACTGCAGTTTAAAGAGACAGCAGAGCTTATTAAGCCCCTGAGAGCAAAGCACAGTCAGAGAGCTACCACCCCCTAGGGCAAAACTCCCTCTATGTGCTCTGTGGTCATATCCATCTGAACTCACTCTTCGTGCACTTAAGGCAATAATCATTATTCTAAACAAAAGGGGGGTTTCGTACACAACTAATGGGGTAAGATACATCACAAGACACAGAGCTTCAGCAGGCCCTAGAGGTCATCTGGAAAGCAGTTCTCCAACTTGGGCGTGCATCAGTATCAGCTTGAGGACTTGTCAACAAAGTCATCCTCTGCAAGGCTATTAGATTCCACATCCTCTTGCCAACTCAAAGACATCTCTCTAGAAATTGCCCCCTCTCTCTGCAATACTCCCCCTCTCTATTGGTTCATTGCACACTAGTATATTAGCATGCTGCTATCTCTTACCCTCCCCACTTCATTGAAACCACTCATTCCAAGGACACCAATGACACCCACATGATCAAGTCAAAGGTCAGTCCTCAGTACCCATCTTGTTTCCTCCATCAGCACCATCTGACTGAAGTTATCCATCCTTCCTGTCAGGAGCACATTCTTCGCTTGGCTTCCAGAATACCACACTCTCCTGGTTCTCTTACCACCTTGCTGGCTGTTGTGAACTGGCACCCTAAAAGATATGTTGAAGTCTTAACCCTCAGGACCTGAGAATGTAATCGTATTTGAAAATAGGGTCTTTTCAGATTTCCCATAAATAACCAGGTTAAGATGAGATCACTGGGGTGGGCTTTAATCCAACATAACTGGTGTTCTTATGAAATGGGGAAATTTGGGACCCACACAGGCACAGAGGGAGCATGAAGTGAAGATACACAGGAAGAAGATGACCACATGACTACAGTGAAGCATCTACAAGTCACCAAACATCACAGGTTGCCAGCAAACATCAGAAGCTGGAAGAGGCAAGGGGAGGCTCCCCCCAGAGCCATTAGAGGTAACATGGTCCTGCAAACACTTTGATTCAGACTTCTAGCCTCTAGAAGTGTGAGACGATAAACTTCTGTTGTTTGAAGCCACCCAGGTTTTGGTACTTTGTTTATGGCAGCTGTACAAAAGTAAGACACTGGCTAAACCTCCTAAGCATCTATGGCTCGTTTCTCATCTAATCTTGGGGTGTCTCGGGGCTCAATCACTGTACCTCTCTTCCTTCCTGTATATATCCACACAGAGTAGATCTCAACCAGTCTCATGGCTTTGGATACCTTCTCTATGCTGACTCCAACCCAGACTTGATATCTGACTGCCAGACTGATGTAGCCACCTGCCTTCTTCACACATCGTTGATGTCTGATGGACATCTAAAACCTAGCCAATCCCACACCAAACTCTTTATTCTCTCCAGAAAACCCGTGCTTCCTTCAGCCTTTCCCATCTACATAAATTACTACTCAACGAACCAGTTCTCAGACCAAAAAAGGGGGGGGGGATACTTGTCCCCTTTCTGTAATCCACATCTCAAAGGTAAACCTTGATGGCTCCACTTCCAAACCATATTTCGAACATGATCTCTTCCAATGTCTTCCACTCTCACTACCAAGGCACAAACCCCATCGTTTCTCACCTGGATTACTGCCACTGACCCCTGATGGGTCGTCCTGCATATACCCCTGCCTCCTACAGCCTATCCTCAGCAGAGTAACCAGACAGAACTTTTAAAACATAAGTCAGATACCATCATTCTTTTCTTCTCAGTTAGTGAAAGTCAAAATTCTTAAAATCTTCCAAAAGACTTTTTATGATTTCTGTTTCTTCCAACCCCTATATGCCCTGCCCTGGACTCTCTCTCTTACTTTTCTCAGCACATCTCCATGCTTTTACCTCCTTTCTTTATATCTGTCCTTCCCCCAAATATCACAGCTCACCATCTCACTTCAGGTCTATTCAAATATCCCCTGGTTGGACCATCTCTTACTATCCTGCATAAAACAGGAATCCACCTCTTAAGCTACCATTCTCTTTCACTGCATTACTATTTCCATAGCTTCGAGCACCATGTGATTTGTGATCTATTCACCTTAAAAAAAAAAAATCTGTGTCCTTTCACTAGAATGAAGTTCCATGACAGCAAGGGAATTGCTATATGCCCAGTTTCTAAACTGGGCCTTGGACTTTGCAGACACTTAAAACACATGTCTTGAGTGAAGAAATAAATTTTTTAAAAAGGTAGAAATTGCTAACATAAGTAACATTTGCTTTTTCTTATATAAACAGCTTTTTTGCAAGTTAATCTATCTAAATTTCTCCAAACTCTCATTCAAGACAACATTCTCAGTGCCTGTAACCAGGAATCATAATGGAGAGAATCCCAGAGTGCTTTTCTTAGAGTGTATATAAGCCAAAAAATGTCTTAGTTTCCTGAAAACTGACAGCTCTATTTCAGCACCACAAACATTGTAGCCATAAGAAAAAAAAATTTCAGAGACCCTAGGAAGAAGTAACACTCCTGAGATCTACCCCCAAAGAAAGTACATTAATGTCATTCTTCTCTTAAATGATGTTTTGCCCCTAAAGACGGCTGGGTCCTCCTTGGCCTCACAGTCCCTCGGGACCGAGCTGCCTACACCAAGTGGCTCTTTGGCATCAGTTTCTCCTCTGCAGAGGTTGTACCTCAGTCAGCTCTGCTCTACACACAATAATCTGTAAATCACACTCTCCATGCACAGAAGCTAAAGATGCAATCACATAGCCACGCGAGTCAAGTGTCTGCTTCTTCAGGATGAAATGGCCATCCCCAAATGTGCTTTCCCAACATGGAAAATGCAAGCCCAGTGAAAGCAGCCAAGATCTACAACAAGCATATCAAAGTAGTCAGTGAGGAAGATTCTGGTAGGGTTCTATATGTACACAGCTGCTACATAATTTGTGAGGTTTAATTTTATCAGACTGAGTTCTATTTCATGTGCCAAGTTTTTTTCCGTTAGAATTGCAGCAGGTGCAATGTGACAAATCAATACAGCTACATTCTTAGCCACTGAGCTAAGAAAACTCTCTATCACAACATGTTAGGGTGAGAGACAGCAAAAGCTAGGAGGAGGGGGAGAAGGAAAAGGCAATAAAGAGAAAGAGATGAGATTTTTTAAAGGACTCTGTTATGTATGCCCAGGAGTGCTGTTAGAAATCGTGTTCCTTTGTTTCCATATCTGAGGGATTTAGATATGTGTGTTATCCGGCCAACCCCTAAGTCCCCCACTGGTCTGTTACAACTACAACACAACAGGACTAGAACTTGAAAAGGGGTCTCTGGAAGGTAACAGTGCTGTGTCTCCAAATTTTTTAGTGCTCTGAATATTTGAGAAGAGTGTACAAGTGGCCAGGCTGTGGTCAGAAAGATGAATCTACAGCAGTGATTTTGCTGCAAAGGGGAACCAAAGGTTGAGTATACAAAAGATAAAGCATCAGAAAGAAAGGTTACACAAGAGGCCACAGGTATATGAGAGCTGGAATGACTTCACCTAGGGGACACCCGAGACATTACTATATATGCTCAATTGCTCCAGGGACTGAAAAAGGACTCCACGAAACCCCTGGCATTTGAAAAAGACTCTCAACCACACACACAGTCATGATCTTGCTCCCTTACACCTTTCCACCTAAGTTCTGACCTCCCAGGGAGTCCACCCTGGCACACATCACATGCCCGGCCCTGTCCTCCCACATCGCTCCCCGAGGGCCATCAAGGACACGGGCTGTGGGCTCTGTCCTGCGTGGTTCCCAACGCTCTAAGTTTGCAATTAATATCAAATCACTAAGTCATTAGACACCGAATATTTTAGACTAACATTAGAATGACATTTAGTTAAACTTAATAAGTAAATCATAATGAGTAACATAAAGTTGGAATGTCTCTTTAATGAAATCTATAGAAACATGACTGAGATTATCAAAGTTCTCTATTCAAACCCAGAGCACCAATGTTGGTTATACTTTCCCCCTGATTCTCACTGCAAAACAGAAATGCTTTTAAGTATCTCCAGAATTACAGTCTGGGGACTTTTTTCCACTTGCGATTTTTGTTTTGTTTTGCTTTGTCCTTTAAAAACCACAGCAATGATGGAAGCTTAAAATAGAAAAGTAGTACCTATTAAAATATATAGTAGAGGTCAAAAAACAATTTGAATTCAAATGAGATTTCTAAAAATATATGAATATTTCCTTTTTGATTTCTACAGATTCGTTTACTCCTTAAAAACTTC
Organism: Odocoileus virginianus; assembly: GCF_023699985.2. NCBI lineage: Eukaryota > Metazoa > Chordata > Mammalia > Artiodactyla > Cervidae > Odocoileus > Odocoileus virginianus. The sequence goes on from NC_069682.1 coordinate 20,109,078, forward strand.
TATGCTATTTTGAGATTTTTACTGCAAAGCCAAGATAAGTGCTGATTTCTATCTATTGAGGGTGTTTCCTACTCAGAAAAACAATTCAAGTCAACCACCACAATAATCGTAAAAACAATGGCCAAGGATACAGAAAAAGAAAATTCATGAGTTCACATTCATGAAGGGCTCTGACCCAACCTTAAGAAAAACATTAACAATATACACAATCCCCTTTAGTTTTATTGACCATTTAAGGCAACTGAAAGTTTTTATTAACTTTTACTAATTAGGTTATTCTAATTCTTCATTAAGTGTTATTGATGTTTTTAAAGTAATGATTTAGGGAAATGCATTTCTAATTACTATTTCTAAAAATACTGCAGACCATGTTCTTACTACATCAAAATTAAGCAATTACCTATAAATGCCCATAATTGGAAATGCAGTATAAATTCTGTTCTAACAAACCAAGGCACTGTGTCTTAAAGACAGGATAATTAGCACAAATACTACTAAAGGCATGCTATGGTGATCGGTGCCATAGAGGTGTGCAGACAGATTTGGGGGTGGGGGTTCAGGGTGAGGAGGAAGCAGCCTGAGCAAGGAAATTGATTTGTGCAAGCAGAAAAATAATCTTTGAGAATGAGATAGACAACTGGAGGGAAGAAACAAGCCACAGAGGGGCTTTTTAACTGGTATCAGGACAGTGTGTTGTTACAAATATTTAGTACAAACATAGGTAGCTCTCCCTGGGTATCTGAATCCGCCTGATAATGACTCACTGAAAGAGTTTATTCCTGGAAGGCACTGAACTAAACATGCAAGTGCCTTTAAGGAACAGGGAGAAACCTCATTCTGAGTGAAGAGGAAAATCTGACCCACAGCATTTGCTTTAGTTTCAGAGAGACACAGAATTCTTTCAAGTCTGTTTTGTTATTTACATAATGAAATTGATCACATTTTTCTGCTTAATACACTCTACACACAAATGAATAAAAGTGCTGTTTTGTTTTCTTCAAACTTGGCAGTAATTCGGGAGGATTTGAGATGACTTTTTTTTTTTTAAGATGACTTTTTTAAAGCACGTGTTACAGGACAAAAAAGTAGGTACACAGCCTCAATTTTGTAAAAAAGAAAAACAAAACAGATTATGCAACCGCTTTTCCATGCACATTGCCTAAAATGAATTAAGTACTTAGCAGGTGTTCAGAAAGTATTTGTTTAAGAAGAAAGAAAGATGGAAAGGACTGGAATGTTGCCTTTTGAATTGTAGGCAGAAACTGTTCTAAAACATGTTCATGTCTTGACTCATGTTTCTTATTGCACAAGCTGCCCCATCAATCACTAATGTCTTCACTCAAATCCAATGGCATTTATTGAGCACCTACTATGTATGAGGATTGCCCCCGTCTACATCTGTCACTCAGGATTAGTCTTTAATCCTGCAGCTGCAAAGCCCCAGGGGAGGGAGCAGATGGGACTAGTAATAGGGCCCAGTAACACTTTCACTCCATCTGGCACGTGATTCCTGGAACAGTCACTGGAAAAGAAATTGCACTAGGTAAGAACATTAACAAAGCTGGGTGATGGGTTTCAGTTGAAATCACATGTGACAAGTCGCTCTTCTGGTCTTAGCATCAGCAGCTGCACACCTTTCTTCCACCCGGTACCGTGTTAGCCCTCCTCTCTCTCCTACCACACCTGCATCCTCAATTCATCCTCCTCTTAGACTAATAGTTCTGCCAACTCAAGATCCATCAATCTTTCCACATCAGCATTAAGCTGTGTGGAAAATGAGAGAGTGCAGAACAATCTTCTTAAGACTTGGGTCACTTCCCTCCATTCTCATAGGCTTAGATAACATTTAAAGTCCATTAGGCTTCTCCTCCCTATCTTATAAAAAGTGTATATGCTTCTTAAAGATGCCAAATTTCCTTTCCCCCAGACTTTCACCCGCAATACATACTATATATTGCCATTGTTGGGAAAACATTAATTGTTAGTGAACTTTTCATGAAAACAGTAGTCATCACCTAGATAAATGAATAAATTTTCTACGACTGTATTTCCCATAAAGGCGAGAGCAATTCAATGTTGATCAATCTTATTCATGCTAATGTTTATAAACAAAAATAAAGGTTAAGAATTAACAAAATTTACTGATTAAAAGAGGCCCAGTTTAAACTGAAAAAAACAGGAAACAAAACAATACACATCTTCTCTAAGACAAATCTAAGCTATTTAGCTAAAGGAAAATGACGCTGATCCAGAAATGTAAATGGTTGGTAGAGAATCACTAATAAAAGAGTTTTATTTTAAGCCTCTGAATTTCCTCTAAAAAGCCAAGATTTTAATATTCTTGGCTTGGATTTACCGTACTAAAACACAGTTATACAAGGGAGAACAATGAGACATTCCTTGTTAAGAGTTCATTTACTAGGTCAAGTGTGCATTAGAATTTTAATTCTGATCTACAAAATCATTAATCTCTTACAATTTAAATATTTGTATCCAAGTACTATTTAAGGACACTTCAGAATTATTGTCATCATGCCCCGTTTGCTCCATCTTTAGAATGTTTAGAACACACACCAATAAAGTTTAAAGGCCTATGTTTCTGAAATAACTTTACTTTTAAGATTTAATACATCAATGTTTGAGAGTGCTATTTTTTAAAATTCACTTTCATGATAAATTCTTTATATCAAGTCCCAAACTATAATTCATGAGAAACTTGAGAAACTTCTAAAAATGAACTACATGTCCAACAACTGCCATGAAATTGTGGAGACAGAGTTTCCTCCAATAATTAGCATCTGTAAGGTTTCTGGGTTCAGGACGGGGGACGCAAGTACACCTGTGGCTGATTTATGTCATTGTATGGCTAAAACCGCCACAATATTGTAAAGTAATTAGCCTCCAATTAAAATAAATAAATGAATTTTTGAAAAGAAGAAGAAGGAGCAGGAGGAGGTGGGGAGAGAAGGTATGATGAACAGAATAGGTGTATGTAGCCAAGAGACAAAACAGAATTTGAAAGAGCCACACAGGAGACTGTGGCTTAGAAAGATTACATTTACTCCATATGACTCCCAAAGGCAGAGAAGGGCCCATTAGCCCAAAGGCAACAGAGGAGGAGGGAAATTCTCAACTTAATGTGAGAAAGAAGAGCTTCCTATTAACATGGAATATACTGAGACTTCCCTGGCGGTCCAATGGTAAAGAATCTGCCTGTCAGTGCAGGGGACATGGGTTCAATCCCTGGTCCAGGAAGCTCCTGCATGCTGCAGGGCAACTAAGCCTATGTGCCACAACTAGTGAACTCACGCTCGAGAGCCCACAATCCACAACTACTGAGCTCACAAGCCTAGAGCCCATGCTCCGCAATGATAGCATCAGCACCACAACCAGAGAGGAGTCCCTGCTCACCTCAACTAGCGAAAGCCCACACGCAGCAGTTAAGACCCAGCCTAGCCAAAAATAAATATAGATAAACATAGTTTTAATGGAATACACTCACTTATGGAGTAACAAACTTATTATCTTCCAAGGATTTAAGTAGAAGCTGAAAGACCATTTAGCACAGACACTGAAACTGTGGATTTCTCTACTAGGTAGGCAACAAGACTAAGAGGCCAGCTCCATGATGCTCCATCTTACATATGTATAGTCAAATGTATTGAACCCTTCTACAAAGGCAAGAAAGTGTAGGTGAGCTCCTTCAAATAAATGCATTATAATTTACATGTCAGTCATGTTTATCTGCAATTTGATGCTCAGCATCCATGTTCCCCCTTCTGTTAGCATCAATTTGCTCTTCCCTTTGGAATGAGCCAGTCCCTCTGGTCTGCGTGTGGCTGGTCGAACCCCCACCTCTTCAGTTTGTATCATCCTCCTGGCCACACAGATGGACATGTGACTAAAATCAGACTCCAGAAAATAATTGTGGAGTGTGCATTCAAACTATTAGAGAAGGAAAGTTCTTTCTGCAGAGCCAGCTAGGCTATAAAGCTGAAGCTTACTAAAAGGCCATCTTGCCATCATCAAAAGGAAAGAGGCTACCCAGAAAAAGTTAAGAGACAGAAAAGCTGAAACCTGATGATAACCCCAGGACCCACTGACACCCGGGCTCTTCAGCCATCAGGCAGCAAGCCACTACATCCTCTCTTCTGCTTTAGGCTAGTTAGTGTTGCATTCCTGTCACTTGCAACCAAAAAGTCCTGACCAATGTCAAAGGAGGAAACAACGAGAAAGGGAATTTGAACGTATAAATACTAGCTAATAATATAATTTGCTTCAAGTTTCAACCTTTAAAACCTAAAATATTTAGGGTATCTCTTGGTACCATTTGAACTTTCTCATCTTCATCATGATTATTTTCCAATTTGTACTAAATGAGCTCTTCTCCCAGCTTTCTGCCTTGGTTTCCCTTAATCTCTCAAGAGGTTCTGTATTGGTTTCTCTCAATCTCCCAGGACAGGAATGCCATGGGGCACTTCCAAGAGCCATCAGCCATCCTGTTCACGCAGAGCAGCCAACTGTCCCTTGTGGCGTCACACTCACACAAACCAACTGGAAAATTTCCCCTCTAAGTGAACAGAATGCTTAAAAAAAAAACAAAAAAAAACCCCAGGATTCCAGAAATAGTTTGTCAAGCTGTCCAGGTTTGCTGTTATGAAACCAGAGCCCAGGCCAAAAGAATTAATCTCTTTTCTCCCTGAATCAGAATTTTCTCAATGAGTGTTAGGTCCATTAACCAGGGTGTCCAAAATCTTCTCATCACTCCACATTTAAGTCTCTATGTTAATGCTTTTTTGAGTGTTTCTAAATCTTTATTTACATTTTATAAACAAACTAACAAACGCTTGATTGTACACATTTTAATACATCCTGGCATGGATCACTGGCAACCATAATTGTTTCTATAGAACAAAATAAGGTACAAAGAGACTAAAACGTACATACTTGTTTTCATATCTGATGACTATCTAATAAAATTAATCACACCATCATTTTTTACAGATGACATAAACAAGCTTTCCTAAAGAATAAATCTTATGACATTTTCCCCTGTTAGTGCAAGTCCTGTAAACATCCCCTACCATGTACTTATGGCAGTTTAACCAAAACGCAGGCACTCATAAAAGAAATGAAGCATCGGATTTGCCGCACACAGTGCCACGTCCACACAAAGCCTCACACTTTGGACAGGAAGAGGAGAATAATACTGTATCCACTGGGAACTGCAGGGGGACTTTTCGGGAGACAAAATGGCATTACTTGAGTTGGAATTTGGCCAGGACACTGGGGCTAAATACCCCGACTCTTATGAAAAGTGCCCTGGGATTATTAATGCCCTCCAGTCATCAGGACCTCAGTTTTGTGTCTTCTATGAAAAGAAAAGCTGATTAGATCATTTAAGTAAATCTCTCGGTGGGCTTCTTTAGCTTCTGATTATCTAGGTATGCTTTAATCACCGTCAGACTGCCCTGGTGAAAATTAATGACAGATTAATGTGAGACACTCCAAGATATCAAACCACCAAAATATATACCTCGATAATATATCACATATATATTTTTCATTTGTTCCCCAGGGGATTAATTTAGAGCCCCAGCAATTCCTACTTGGACTAAATCACGCTGTTTTAAAGAGTACATAATATCCCAATTATCCTGTTACCCTTATCTTTATGAGTCTCCAAAGGAGGGAGAGCCTAAGTGGGGTGATTAGATTTAATACCACAGCCCTGATCCAAGGTCCTGTTTCAACAGACACTCTTTTTCCAACAATTACTCTGAACATTAAATCTTCTATGTTATTTACTAAAACACTCACCCATAATAAGACTTTAAACACAACTATTCATCTCCTTTGCCAAAGAGAAATCTAGACTATTCAAATTTCTTAATGGAATAAAGAACCTGAAAATCTTCATTTTAGGTAATAGGTAATACACCTATTTACCTAAGTAATAATATTCATAAATACTTTCCGCTAGTGTACATTTCTTGTATTGTGTGAACAAACTGTCTTTTTATAACAGGACTGGGTGGAGGACCCTGGAAAATATTAGCAGATGAGTTCTTCCTCCTCCCTCTGTTCATTACTAGTGCCCACAAAACCCCAAAATGAAATGAATTCACTCCCTTCTTCCCCCTTTCCCTCTAAATCTTTATTTTACAAACACACGCATTCTTCTGCCTAGATGAGTTGTTTTTCTCCCCCTCCTGAGGCTTCACAGAAGGATGTCTTAAGGATCTCTTTGGCCCACAGGGCAGCTGTATCCAGGCTCGGTTTCTTCATCTGTAAAATACAACAGCCAGACAAGACCAGTGGTTCTCAACACAGGCTGTGCATTTGAATCACCCAGGATGCTTCCAGAAATAATACCCCTTTACCCTAGGCCCCTGAGGTTCTGATTTGCCTGCTTTGGGTTTAGGGATCCAGCATCTAACCTTTTTTAAAGTTCTCCAGATGATTCTAATGTGCAGCCAGAGGTTAAAAAAAAAAAAAAGAAATGACTGAATTAGTGTCTCTAGGATTCTTTCAGTCCTGAAGCTCTCTGTGTCCGTCTATCCGTGTATGGATGTCCAGCACAACTAACGGGCTGTTTCCTAGTGCTGCCCAACAAATTACCACAAACCTGGAGGCTCAAAACAAAACAATAAAACTGTCCACAGTTCTGGAGGCCTGAAGTCTGACATCAAGATTTTGGCAGGCTTCATTCCTGCAGCAGCTTCTGAGAGAGAATCAATTCCGTGACTCTGTCCTCTCATCCTCGCACCTGGAGGCTGCAGGCCATCCTTGGCTTCTGGCTGCATGGTTCCAGTCTCAGCCTCCATCTTCACGTGGCCTTAGTCTCAGCCTCCATCTTCACGTGGCCTTAGGCGCTGTGTGTCTTTTCCTTTGCTGTCTCTTAGATGGACGCTTGTCATTGGACATAAGAGCTGACCCTAATCCAGGATGACCTCATCTAGAGAGCTGCACCCTCCTTACATCTGCAAAGACCACGGTTCCAAAGACAGTCACATTCTGAGGGCCACCACTCGACCCACTCCCCTGGACGTGCCACTTTTATCAGAAGCCAGTGATAAAATCCTCTGAAACAGGTGCTGGGACAATGGAAAGGCACACTGCACAGAGGCAAGATGGGCCACAGGGCGTTTGGCTGCCATCACAGGGAGGACGAGCAACAGGACGGGAGCACACGAAGGGTATGCCGGTGGCTCTGGGTCAGCTCCCACAAGCAGGCCAGCCCTCCGCCGTCAGGTCAGCTCTGCTCCAGTGACAGACACAATGAGCTGGCACCTCCCCTGTGCTGGGACAGAGGCTGGGACAAAGCAGGCCATGTGGTGTGGCCTCCGTAAGCGGGACCACAGAATCTGGAAAGGCCTTCCGTGACTGCTCAAGAGGTGGTGCAGTCCTCAACCCTGGAGAAAGGCCCTCGTTTATTACATTCAATAGTCTCCCTACTTTCTCCTACTATCCTCCAGAAACTCCTCAGATCTAATGGACTTCCATGAATCCTGTTATATGTAGCAAAGAGGAAAAGCGATGACAACACTATAAAATGCCTACTCCAACTATAATCTTGTTTTTATGCCAATTCATGTTATTGCTGTCTTTCAAAACTATACTCAAAATCCTCACTCATTTATAGTTTCACCCTACCCCCAGGCCTATGGATCATCCCAGTTCACTTCCTTTAGCATAAACATGCATGATCTTAACTGTGTCAGCTTGTATGTATAAATATGTTTCCTCCACACATCATGTGCCTTCTTAGACCCGGGTTTAGGGAGACTAGTGGCTCATCACAGACAGATCCTGCCAGTGACTTCTATAGGTTCCTCCTAGAAACCAATATTGTCCTCCTCATGGCAGATATTGTTAACTGAGAGATTATTAGTGCATCTATAGTCAAATGCTGCTTCTCATTTATCTGCTTTACTTCTTTTAGGATGATCACCCAAAAAAAGAAGAAAAAAGAAAATAAGATGGAAGAAACATTTCTCTATTCTGAAATAAGGGTAGAAAACCCACTCTCGAAATACAATAACATTTTGAATTACAAACACATGAAAGGACCTAGTAGCAGCTACTTACATAAATAAATGCGAAGGGGGAAACACCTCTGGAACACCTACCAGTTTCTTCATTTCTTTAAAATGGTTGGATACTGACTGGGCTGTGTTCCTGGCTAATAACAGGAGAGCTGCAAACAGACAGCCTGTTTCTTTTTCTTCAGTCCCTTGAAATAACAAGACCAGCTCCATCATTAACTTGATTGCTTGGGTCTCACACCGTTACATCTGTGACCTGTGATATTACACCAAATAGCAATAATGTCACATAACCAACCAGTCACACCAAGGGGACAGAGCAGGAGCTGTTTTACCCTTGTGAACCAGTCCTCCCAGGAGATGGTGTGGTTGCCCAAAAGGAAAACATTCTGCCCCTGCTCTCCAGCACAGACTGCCTGTCCAGAGGGTAACCCTCATTTTCTTCGAACATCAGCTTCAGCAGTTGTCTACTAAGTTACATTACTCATATGGTGCATTTTCTCAGCTCAGAGCATTACCATCCACTTAAATCAACAATCCACCTAAATACTGCCACCCTAAGAAAATATCTGCAAATCCTTCATCTGATAAAAGACTGATATCCAGAATACACCACAACTCAACAACAAAATAACAAACAATCCAACTTAAAAATGAGCAAAGGATCTGAACGGACATTTCTCCAAAGGAGATCTACAATGGCCACTCATCACATGAAAGGATGCTCAACATCATTAATCAGAGAAACACAAACCAAAACCACAATGAGATACCACTTCACATCCATTAAGGTGGCTGTTATTTAAAAACAGAAGAAGAAACTTAGAAATGTTGGCAAGGATGTGGAGAAATTGGAACCCCTGTGCATTGTGGGTAGGAGTATAAAATGTGCAGCCACTGTGAAAAATGGCATGATAGTTTCCCAAAAAATTAAACACAGAATTACCATATGACCTAGTAACTCCATTTCTGGGTATATACCTAAAAGAATTGAAAGCAGGAAGTCCAACAGATATTTGTAACTCACTTGTACAGCATTATTCACAATAGCCAAAAATGGAAAACCCAAGTGCCCATTGATGGGTGAATAAACAAAGTGTGGTGTATACATACAGTGGAATACTACCTAAAAAGGAAGGAAATTCTGACACATGTTAAAACGCAAATGAATCCTGAAGACATTATGCTAAGTGATTTAAGTCAGTCACAAAAAGACAAATACTGTGTGATTCCATGTATATAAGGTATCTACAGTGGTCAATTCATAAAGACAGAAAGTGGAACGGTGGTTGCCAGTGGCCAGAAGGAGGGGAGAATGAGCAGTTATTGTTCAATGGGTACAGAGCTTCAGTTCAGAAAGATTAAAAAGTTCTGGAGATGGATGGTGGTGATGACTGGACCACGATGTGAACTGCAAACGTACTTAATGTCACAGAGCTAGACACTTAAAATGGTTTAAATAGCAAATATAAAGTGTATTTTATCATAATAAAAATTATATATAAAACAAGAGCCATCCAAGACCGAAAATGACCTACATTATAATACTAACTTTTAAATTAAGATTGTTACCGTCCATCTTACCTTTTGTTCTGTCCAGTACTGAAAAATCAAGTTCATCTATCGTTTTTTTTTTTTTAAAAAGAAGGGGGGAATAAATAAAAGCTTCCCTCACTCATCCCCTTCATATCTGCTGCACAGTAAGGTAAGTTGTTTTTTATAGTAAAAATAAAACCACTGTCATTTTCACAGAATTCATCTGATGTTCTGCTGGTTACACTCACTTTCCCCATGTTCTGTGCCTCACTTCTGTCCATTTGGAAATCCCCTAGCACCAGTCCCTCCTCTCAACACTCCCAGAAGGTAGGAGGAAAACTCTCTCCTCCGGGGTTAATGCCTCTTAGGTACAACAGGACTGATAAAACCTTTTAGCCCAACTGATGGGCTCCCCAACACCATTCATGACCACAAGAACATGCTTTAGCTCATAGAAAAGCAATACTACAAATTGCCAAACTATGGAGTAAAGTGAATACTGCAGAGTTGGGGTCATAGCAGGGACACTGACAGACTGATTCTAGAATCTCTTTTCACAGATACTCTTTGGAGAACCAGGAGTGGAGGGGAAGATGAATATAGAAAATATGTTCTATCGGTGAAAAAAATATACAAGTAATGGGGAAAACAACAAGCAAGGCTGGAAGCTTATCTCACATTTTGCATATAAGTGTAGACCTAAAAATAAACACAGCAGCATAAGTACAAATATATTCTTAATGATGGAAGAATGAACAGGGATGAAGTAGGTTTCTACATATCTTGAAAATATTAACATTTTGTGTTACATACAAAGTATTGACTTCCCTAGTGGCTCAGATGGCAAAGAATCTACCTGCAATGCAGGAGAACCAGGTTCAATCCCTGGAGCTTCCCTGGAGAAGGGAATGGCAACCCACTCCAGTATTGCCTGGAGAATACCATGGACAGAAGAACCTGGTGACTACGTTCATGGGTTCATAAAGAGTCAGACAGGACTGAGCGACTAACACTTTCATTTTCACTTTCTACAAAGTATTTGAACAAGTAAAATACATTGTTTCTTAAATAATAAATTTTCCAAATGATTACAATGAACACTTTTACAAGCAGAAAAACAAATCTTCTAAATAAAAAATGAAAAGACGACAGAGTATAATAAGTGTTTTCCTTTCCTAAATATAGCCCTTTTTAGTGTCAGTGCTATTTAGAATTATCTATAGTAATATTTATCATCCTGGACCTTCATTCCTGGTCAATACACCTTGTAATACTCCTCAAATCCCAACACACACAGCCCCATGCCACTGTTTTTATCAGTGGCCTGTATACACATATGCAGAGGTTTCTACCTCCATGACATACTCAGTTGGACAGGCCTTCAACAGCTTCATTTGCTTAGTAAAGAAGAATCATCTATCTATACTATTCCACATGCCCGAGGAAGGTTCATTTTCCAGATCATTCTCTCTATATCCAGCCAAGGAAAATATACTTGATCTTATTTTTAGAGAGAGAAAGAGACACAGATAGATACTTGGGCAATGCACTGGAGGAAGCTACTGCCTTCGTGTTTCCACTTGCTGATTAGCCTAGTGCCACTTGGTGGCACTGTTGATTCCAGTTTGTTCCCCGATCCGGGGGATGGGTGTACCAATTGATCCAACCATAATAAGCACGTGTGATTCCGGCTCCAAGAGGAACTTTATTATGCCCTGACAGCCTTAATAGAAATATCAGAACGTCTGTATTCCTATCACTCCCAGATCTAAATGGTAAGTTCTGTGGCAAATGCCCTTCTCTTGGAAACTTCCCTTGCTTTTCTGTCTAGACATCCCACTTTCCTGTCAGGGTGCCTATCTCAACCTGCCTCTGAGAAACCTTCATCACAAACTCTGGCCAGAGGCTCCCGTAGGGTGTGGCAATCTTGGAAAGGATCTGGGGCACCACCCTTGTTTGTAGAAACATGAGTGGGCTGGGACTGGGAAAGCAAATAAGTTGGTGGAAAGAAAGCAGTACCATCGTCTTGATTTTAAAAAAAAAAAACATATAAAATGCAGGGAAAACAACACTTTGATAGACTTTCATTGATGTGATTTATTTGGTGGGTGCTTTCATTAAGCCTCCCAACACACCCGTGTGACCATCTGAATGGAAAACAGGAAACGGGAGGTTCACGGGGGTAACCGTCTCCAGGGCAGGCATGCAGTTAGAATTGATGGCTCGAGGACTGGCGCTTCGCCCCCTTCTCCAAGTCCAAACCCCACACTGTCCTGACATGACAGAGGCTCTGAAAGTACATGGTCAGTACACACAGAGGCCCGGCAGCCTCTAACCCAACTCAAAGGACGGAACTGGGGCAGCTACCCCTTAAGAAGATCTATGGCTCCTGTCTTCACTTACCCACTCCCCATATGCCCCACAGACACATAACCACACATATTGATCTGCAAATTCCTCCCTTTGTTCAACTTTGCTTTCTTCCTTCAAGACTGCCAAAGTTGTTAAGTGTTTTAAAGATTTCAGTCACATAAACACTCGGAGGAAGTAACGTACACTGACATACATGGTCATTATTCTGTTCTCCCAACCCCTCAGGGAAGCTCTCTCTGTTCTACTCTGGTCTTTCCTTTTTCTCTATAATGAGGGGATGTGACGGAAGCTTTGAACAATGACAAGATAGACTCCTCAGGGGAGGAGCAGAACATGGATGTTTTATATCAATAATTATTATATTATTGAACAACACGCGTCACACTCTTTAGTGATGAGAACAACATTATATGACATTACAGCTACTCTGATCATAAATCACCATCAGCGAACAATAAAAGCATAGGGAGGTATTTCTGGTGACTGTGATCTTACTATCAGCATTCAGTTTATGATGCATATAAAATACAACTGACTATTAAAGAATGATGCCAATCTTTTAACGAACACCACAACTCATAAGTACAATGACAGAATATCAACACCATCTAAACTGGTGCTTCAGAACACTAAAAACACATTCTTGAGACTGCTCAAAACTCTGTGAAAATTCCTCTTTTGATATTGCATTCAATGCCTGAGACATGTACTTTTTGATTCTTCTCAACTATGGTAAATACTCATACTTTGAGGGTGGACTTCATTTTTGGAAACAGCTGAATCATTTGGAACTAAATCTGGCACATAAGCTAGAGAAAACTGAACCAAAAATAAGATTCATTCATTGAATTATTCAACAACTATTGAGTTGGACACTCTGCAATATGAAGTTAGCCTCAGCTCGTAGGGGGCTCACGGTCAAGTGGGCAAGGTGAGCATGTCAATAAAAAATTGCAATGAAAATAATACAATTTTCCCAAAGCTGTTTAAGCACCTCTGGTTGCTTTTAAGTAGGATGATGGCAGGAGACTAACAAGGCTGGGTTTCTGGATTGGCTCTTAAAGCAGTTATAAAAGCAGTCCCAGAATGAGGTGTTCCAAATCTGTTTGAGCAACAGCAACTTCAATGGCATGAGTATGGGACCTCCCAACAGGGCTTCTCCAACAAAGGATGCCTGCCCAGAGAGTAACACTCTGGTATGTGTGACTTTAAATGTGATCTAGTATCACTTCACCATCAGATCTACCAACCCCAGAAAAACTGCAGTTATAGATTATGATACTGAATGATAAGAAATCTTTCCATTTGTTTCCTGAGTTGGCCTAAAAATCGATGTGACCACCATTAAAAGCAAGGGAGAGCTATACAGTGCCTTGGGACAGGATGGCAGAGCCTCCCACAGGTGGGTGGTTGGGGGACAGCCAGCAGCAGTGACAAGCAACTTATTACATATTGGGGGGTGTCAAATAAGTAAATATATAGAAGTGACAGGAGCCAGGCTTCTCACTGGCAAAGAAGTCAGTTAGAAACATGAAAAAGGAGAAAACTGGAAATGAAGATACTGGCATGAACTTATAGGTAGAGAAATTAATGATATTTAACACACACACACATACATATATATATGTATATGTATATGTATGTATGTATGTATATATGTATTTCCTAGCCCTGACAACTAAGCGGATTTGGAAGTAGCAACACCCCCACAGCAATAAACATACCAAAGCCCTAATGCTTGGTTTCTAAAACCATTATTCACTAAAAGAAACCAGGGATCATTGAATCAATAGATGATTCCAAAGATGCACGGGGAAAATATCAGATGAACCTAGAACATCTTAATGTGTCAGAACCTAAGGAGATGCCCAAACAATGACAGAATTGTGTCAGAAGGACACAGAAAGTTGTTTATATGGGGTCACACTGGCCATACGTGGGACCATTGAAGGATCAAAATAAGTAATGATAGTGATGGATTATAACCCACTGAATGAAAGAGGAAATCATCAGTCTGTGCTGATAAAAATACATGAGTGAACAAATTAAAAGTCTGATGAGGACTAGGATACATATCTATTCTCAGAGGACTCTTAACAAAGTTCACATTAATTAAAAGGGAAAGAAGTAATTTTACAGTGGAGAAGCCTGGCAGACATGACCTTAATCAAGTGACTAAGTGAACATCATCAGTAATGAAACAAATCAAAAATGTATGTAGGAGACAATGAAAAGAATACAGCACCATGGCCACGTAAACCCTGCCTGACGTGTGTGTGTGTGTGTGTGTGTGTGTGTGTGTGTGTGCACTGACCAGCAGTGAAGGTCCAGGAAGATAAATATTACTATGAAAGTGAAAATGTTAGTCACTCAGTCGTGTCCAACTCCGCGAGACCCCATGGACCACAGCCTGCCAGGCTCCTATGTCCCAGGAATTTTCCAGGCAGGAATACTGGAGCAGGTTGCCATTTCCTTCTTCAGGGGATCTTCTCAAACCAGGGATCGAACCCACATCTCTTGAGGCTCCTGCACTGGCAGGCAAGTTCTTCACCAGCTGAGCCACCAGGGAAGCCCTTGCCTGCCAGTGAGTTAGCCTCAATACAATCATGAAGAAACATCAGCCAACTCAAGTTGAGGAACAGCAGCTGAACTTCAAAAGCATGGTGACAGTCACTGAACAACTAAGGAACTGCTGCCGGTGGAAGGAAGCTAAAGAAACATGATGAGGAAAAGCAAAACATGACTCAGGACTGGGTGCTTCTGCCATAAAGGATGTTATTAGGATAGCTGCAAGAGGAATGGGATCTTAGATGACAGTAACAAATCAATATTAGTTTCCTGATTTCAATAACTGTACTGTGACTATGTAAGAGAATGCCCTGGTTTATAAGAAAGTCACACTAAAATGCCTGGTGGTGATGACATGGCATGGTGCCAGCAACTTACTCTCAAATGGTTCAGGGGCAAGAAAGAAAGAAATGTTTTCTATATTAGACCTTAAAAATTTGTTAAGTTTGAAATTTTTTCCCAAATAAAGGTTTAAAAAAAGAATGTGAAAAGAGAGTAGAAAACATTGTTTGATGCTCCAATTGGCCATCCCCTTATCCCACTCCACTGCTTGGTCCTGTAACAATGAACCAGCATAGGAGGGAAAAATACTGTCCCCACCCCTAAGGACCTGAAAATACATCTATCTAAAAAGGGGAAATTATGAAAAATGCAAAAGGGATGTGCCTTTTTCTTGTTGACTGCTTCATGGACCAAGGACCAGGGCGATGAGAAGAAACATTAACACTCACCAAAGGCCATCAGAGGCCCTTAGGATATAAAAGCTTTGAAGACTCTTTAGAGCGTAAGAAGACCAAGTAAGTTAGGAGAGCTTATCTGGGCAGACCTGGAGCAGCATAGCATAACTTCAGGGCAAGCAAGAGTCTATTTAAGTTGGTTGAACTGTGTGGCTATTGTGTTTGTTCAGGAAGTTTCCCTGTTCCTCTTCTAGGAATAGATTCCACTCCTCCCCACCACTGCCCACAACAGTCATCTGTTTAAGGGATACATATGACCCAAAATCTGAGTTCTTCCTGAAATACGTATACAATGCTATGAGAAAGATGCTCTCTCTTCATACTGTGGTCACAGCTCTTCTAGGAGACGCCAATAGATCTGACACCTTTCCAGAGACAGCCTTCCCTTCCCTACTGAAGCCACTATGGACTGAGTTTCTCTCACCTGTCCCCAAGGCATCATGACTAACACAGCTGCCCTCTTGGAAAAAGACAGTCTCTGGTATAAATGTGTAGCCTGAATTTCCAGCACCAGGCCCCACATACTTGGGTACCAACTGCTGGATGGATAAACCAGCCACTGAGGTCCCAGACTGATGGAACTAGGAGACTACATTTTGGAGTCCAGAGAATGGAAGTGGCCCTGAGTCATCCTCAAATTTCTCTGCTCCTTTAATTTAACCACAAATGGCTAATTCCACTCAGTGCATCAGTTTACAGTCTGAGTATTGGATGCAGTTGTGTACATCCTTGCCTTGTTCCCCAATTGCTTATGTTTGTACTGCTCCTCTCCTTAGTTCTTGCCCAGAGAATTCCATGGACAGAGGAACCTGGCAGGCTACAATCCATGGGGTCACAAAGAGTAGGACATGACTGAGCAACTAACATACTTTTTCTCCTCGGTTATACACTTTAACTTCTTTATAAGTAAGAACCTAGACTTTCTTTTTCTCTGCCTGCAAATCGCTGAGTAGACAGTCAACAAGCATAACTGAATGGTTATCCAAGAATAAAAAGATCATATTTAAAGCTCAAGGCTCTAAATGAAAAAATGAGACTAACAATGGCTGAAGAGTCTCATTACGAACTCACGGCACCTTAGTCAGAAGAGACTTCCAAGAAACACTGAATCAATGAAGTAGCCGGGCTGTCTCCCTCCTGTTAAATCCCTAGCAACAATCGCCAAAGCTCCGGGGTCACACACACCAGCCCAGAGCACGCCTGTTCGCTGCCAAGCCTTGATGTGACTTTAACCACCTGGTCTGGTCATGGTTCTTGGTCAACTCATTAGGAAGCCTGGTGGGGAGTTTATGCATGGCTAGCTCTGTCACACATGAATGCTTTTTAGAGAAGAGACCAGTGGGTTAGTGCAAAAAAATGTGAAAGGGTTATACCCATCTGATCTCCTCTCTGCTCAGGCAATATCACCGCGCTTGTCACCCTTGCTGGGCCTAAACAGCTTCCTCACAGCCATGAACCAACACCATGAACACTTGGAAGACAAACGACCACAGTTTTGGAGAAGCTCACCCTCTAAAGCTGCCCAACTTGCATGGGAAGAACCATTTTCTTTCTCACACTGTATCACATTCTATTCTTGAAATCTCCATATTTCTTCCAAAAGTATAATGTACTTCAGAGGCTTTATTAAGCTACATTAGCTTTCTTCTCATTGTTTTAGAAACACTGAATTTTTACAATAGCATATTTTCAGTGAATATGTTTTAAAACACCAAAGATGTAAATGTTCATATAATTAAGACATGAAAATCATTTTTTTCTTCATAAAGATTAAAATGTTTACATTTGTTAAAGTAAAATTTTATTCTAATATAAATATATAAATATGAAATACATATATACAAATGAACCTCACGACAGCCAGAGAAAGGATGAAAGGAGGCAAAAATATTTCTTCCTCATTGGCACCACACTCTGCAGGGTAGACATGGCACTCGGACATCATGAATAAACATAAGAATGTTTTAGATACACTGGGGGCAGGCAGAAATAGAAAGCTGCACTTTTCATTTAGGATTTTCCTAAAATGGGCTATATCTGTACTTTGCCTTATTTTCACAATCCTCCTTTGATAAAATGTATTTTGAAAAAAATCCATAAATAGTTGGTTTTTCACTAGTCAGTATTTAGTATTCTACTAGTGCAGTGATATAGAAAAGAAACAAAAGAGATGAGAACAGTACTGTTGGCTGTGCTTCACCATAATTTTCACAGAAATTTAAAGGTTCAATTCTATGCTATTTATTATTAGGACCAACATAAAATAGAGCTCATTTGTATTTAGTGTTTTGTGTTTAGAAATATCCCACAGTCAATATTAGCTTATGCAAAACTGCACAACTGTGAAAGGAGAAATCAATGACATGGTAGATTTCTAATTTTCTAGCAACTGCATTAAGACCCCATAATTCAAATAGCAGGATGCTACTTCTACAAGGTTATCAGTGCTCCTTAGCTGTTTCCTCTCAAACATGAGAAAAAAATCATCTTTAAAACACTGATACCAAAGAATGGCCTCGCAATTGTGTTTCTGAAAGTGCGAATTAGAAATCAGACTTCTAGTGAAACTAAAAACCAAGAACAGTTGCCAGTGTGCTAAGGAATCTAGTCACACTGTATAACTGCCAAGCCCAGGGAAAATGGCAAGTCAACCTCATCTAGAACCACATTCCCGCCCTCACTACAAACAGGCCACACACTTCCACTCCTGGGCAACTTGGTGCTCACTATCTGTGCCCCCACCCCCAGGGTCAATCCTAACCAACTTGTTCGTCTGCTAAAGCATCCATCTAGACTCCCAACTATTTCTTTTGCAAGTTATTGTTGTTCAGTCATGTCTGACTCCTTGCCACCCCATGGACTGCAGCGTGCCAGGCCTCCCTGTCCTTCACCACCTCCAGAAGCTTGCTCACACACATGTCCATCGAATCTGTGATGCCATCCAACCTCTGTTGTCCTCTTCTCCTCCTGCCTTCAATCTTTCCCAGCATCAGGGTCTTTTCTAATGAGTCAGCTCTTCGCATCAGGTGGCCAAAGGATGGGGGCTTCTGCTTCAGCATCAGTCCTTCCAATGAATATTCAGGACTGATTTCCTTTAGGATCTTTTGCAAGGGATCTCTCTTAATCCAGCATCTACTCTCCCTCACCAAGAATTTGCCTGCCCTTCCTCTGAGTTTCTATGACATCTGGGTACACCTCCAGGGAAACACACAATACAGTGTCACGTTCATTTATTTTTCTACCTCTGGGAATTCCTAGAGGACAGAGATAGTTAACATCTTTTTGTGACCCCAATGACTAGCAGTGTCTAATGTTATCAACAATAAATGCTGAACAAATGAAGGACTGGGGTTTCTGAAAACTAACACTGTGTTTTACCTCATTTCTACTTTTTGTAATTAATCTTCATAAGACAACTCTGCCCTGTTAGGGTATAATACATCTTAATAATTAAACTTTCTTTCTTGATGACTCAAGTTCATCCTCATTTTATAAACTATCACTGAGGCCCTCTGGCTACTGATTCATAGAGGACTGCCTGATGCAATCCTAAAAGCCTCCCTATGGCAGGGATTTATAAAATCTTGAATCACTTCTTAAGTTTTCTCTGTCTCTCTTTTTTTTTTTCCCAGACTTTCTCTTCACCCTGTTTTTTGTAAAACTGCCTCAAGTCAAACTCACAATCCATCTCTCTTAATTAGTAGCCTCTAATCTGCTAAAGGCAGAGGAATTTGATAACTAAGCTTGTTAAACCTGTGCAACTAAAACTGAATAGCCCTTGAATTGGTGCCTATAAAGTAATAATGTCCTGGGGCTCTGGTATTTGGAATGCATGACAACCACTTCAGATGTCTGAGGTCCCAGGAATTACATGACATGCTCTTCACCCTGGTTTGCAGTCCTGACCTCCACATAATTGAGATTTTATAATAATTAAGCACCTGAGATATGATTTGCCATAATCCATCATTAGAAGAAAAAATTCACGTGGAAATCACCCCAGAACTGGAAGTTTAAAATTAATTAAATGGCTCTTGATATATTCTGAAATAGGCTAATCAATTTCTGAACTGAATCTGACCATTTATAAAAACAGAAAACACCACTGAACTACTGTGCGTAGATACCGTCTATCAAGCAGGATAGACATGATTAAGCTGTGTGAACAAACAACCCCAAATTATCCGTGTCTCCCACTGACACGCATGCTACATGTCTATCATGGACTTCCTAAAGGTGCACATTCTCAGAGGGGGATCCAAATATCTATCTCAGTTTTGTCACTCCTGGTGGACAGGAGGCGATGCAGAGCACCACATACTGGTTAATAAAACTTCTGCGCAGAAGTGACACCACTGCCTCTGCCTTCGTTTCACTGGCCAAGACAAGTCAACGGTCACTCCTGAGTCCAGCCCGGTCAGAAGGAGCAATCCTTCTGCAGGGACCGAACCATGGGAGAGGAGACTGGAATATTCAGTCAACAGAAGCACCATCGGTGAGAGTGACTATAAAAGGGATGCAGATGCCACCACAGGTGTTTCCGACAAAGACTAGTGATAGCACTCTCTTCCCATGGAGAACAGACATGACTTCAGAATCTCTGACCCCAACATTCCAGAAAGTTGTCTGAGGATGGCAAGTGAAATAAAAAGTATTTTCTAACTCTTCTCTAGAGTCAAATAATCCATAGTCAGGAGTTAAAGAAAGACTGCCCAGAAGTAACATCTGAAGTGAGGGCAGGTGGCGCCCTGGGCAGGTAAGGGGGAAGGCTGTTGGTGGCAGCAGCAGCCGCACATGCAGAACTCTAGAGGCGGGATGGAACGGTCCAACACGAGGCTGACACAGCACTCCCAGTGTGGAAGGACGGGGCTGGAACTCACCTGGTGACACAGGAGAGAGAAAAAGGGAGACGAGACAAGGGGATCCAGTTGATCTGACCGGACCTCACAGGGGCTGAAGGAGAAGAAATCAAAGTTGACGTGTGTTTTTCTGTCCTGGGGAGTCTGGAGGACACTGACATTCGGGGATGAAGCACAAAGGAGGAGAAGCAGGCCTGTAGGGGAACTACAAGGCCACTCATAGGCACGTGAGGTCTGAGTCCCTTGTGGGACCCACATTTAGACATGTAAGTGGGGTGTGTGCAGGGCACAGACAGGGAACTCAAGCTGAGAGCTGAACACCAAAAATGGACCATCAGCCTAGAGATGGCAACTGAAGTCTGGGGTCCAAAGAGCCTGCTCAGGGGGCAGTCACAGTGGGAAGCACAGAAGACAGGTCAGAGCTCAGGGAAACAGCACGGAAGGAAGGAGAGAGGTAAGCACGGGGAGAGGGAGCTGGAGACAGACAGGCCCAGAAAGATGGACTGAAGAGAGGCCTCTGAATTCACCCTCAATGTGGGGCACTTGTGACCTGTGAAGAGCAAGGGTAAGTCGGGAGGAGGGTTAGGGCAGTGACTAGAAGAGCAAATGGGAGGTGGGAGGACAGAGACCGCCCTTGACTCACCAACACGCCCCAAGGACAGCACTGCCTTCCCCCAACCCTGCCCTCCCATACACCATCAACTGTTCCGCAGAATGAACGTCTCCATTAGAGTTAAAATAAGATGAAAACAGATGTTTTCCTAAAAAGCATTTTTATGGTTCTAATATTTAAGTTAATCTTTTGTAGAACTGTGACTTCTTTTAAAGCTTAAAAATGACTGCATTTCATGTTTTACTGCCTAAAGGAAATCAGTCCTAAATACTCACTGGAAGGACTGATGCTGAAGCTCCAATACCTTGGCTACTTGTTGTGAAGAACTGACTCACTGGAAAAGACCCTGATGCTGGGGAAGATTGAAGGCAGGAGGAGAAGCGGAAAACAGAGGATGAGATGGTTGGATGAAATGGCATCGCCAACTCTATGGACATGAGTTTAAACAAGCTCCGGAAGTTGGTGATGGACAGGGAAGCCTGGCTTGCTGCAGTCCATGGGATCACAAAGAGTCAGACACGACTGGGTGACTGAATTGAACTGAATTGAAAGATACAAAGAACACACACTGCCTCCACACTGATGACTCTCAAGCTTGTACTTCCAGCCCAGGTCTCTGCACCCACTTTCTGGCTGTCCCATGGGTGTCCTGCTCACCACTTAAACCTAACCTGTACAAGGCTGATGATTGCACCCCCTCCAAGGGCACTGTGAACCCCAGGAAAATGGAATTCCTGTCGAGTCAGAAAAATATATTACTTAAGTTGTTCAAACAACATTTTAAGTAAACTATACTTCAATAAAATAAATTTTTAAAAAATTGTTCGGGTTACCTTGGTGGTCCAGTAGTTAAGAATCTGCCTTGCAATGCAGAGGACATTGGTTCAATCCCTTGTCTGGGAAGATGCCACATGCCACTGAGCAATTAACCCTGAGAGCTGCAAATACTGAAACCCATGCACCCTAGAGCCTGTGCTCCATGGCAAAAGAAGCCACGGCAATGAGAAGCCCTCACACTGCCATGAAGAGTAGCCGCCGTTTGCTGCAACTAGAGAAAGCCTGTATGCAGCAATGAAGACCTACCACAGCCAAAAAATAAAACAAATAACAAATAAATCTTTAAAAATATGTTGTTCAAGAGCCACTATGTTCTGTGGTGAACTGTTAACAAAACAGAATCACCCCAAGAATCTCTGCCTAGTAAAACTACACACATGGATTCTTGCTATAAACAAAGATAATACGTCTATTTCCTCAATCACAAGTACTTGGTCATTTCTTCCTTTGTTTTTACCCCTCAATTATAAGAATCTATTTTTATAATGAACAAATTAGCCACACTTAACATTTTTATTTTAGTTCTTATCCACCTCAGTGACCAGTGTTGCGCCGAGTCACTTGGGGCCAAGGGCCAGCTGTTAGGATTAGAAAGTTGAGAAGCCTCCCCGTCCCCATCTAGCTGTGTTATTAGCCATTTCCCACTCGGTTCGGAAATCATAGTTCATGGTATTTGTCCCTGCTGTTCATTTCCTTCTGTTCAGCCTAAATACATTTCTCTACTGAACTTTAGATATACATATCCAACTGGCTAGCAGACACTTCAGACTCAACATGACCAAGTTCATTACACTTATATTTAAACACACACACACATACTCACACACACACAGTGTCCCACCACCATCTGATCAATCATCCCAACTAGAATCTCAGCATAACTTTGACTCCTTCCTCTCCTCTACAACCCAAGACCAATTCCACCTCCTGAATCACTCAGATCTATCTATCTACCTATCTATTCCCATTCCTACCTCTACTGTCTGGATCCAAGCTTCCATCCCCTCTTTCTTGGCTTCCTAAAATAGCCCCTAAACAGAAGGAAGCAGGGAAACAAGGTAGGACTTCATGACTAGCTAAGAAGACTTCATATAGACAAGTGCAATTCTGGTGTTGTTGGGGGAGAAGGGTTGCCCCTAGTAATTTCTCAGTTATAACTTTTATCCCTTTAGAACATTTGAACTTAAATCCTTATTTTCCTTAAAAAAAAAATCTCAGGAGTGTTTAATGTGGCTATGACATTTCAATCAATGAAGGAACAAAGGTTCAAGAATCATAGCTAAATTTTATGTTTTTCTACTGCAAAGAAATGGAGTATGGGACTAATAAGCAGCCTACAAAATACAAAACAAAAACACATCTTTATTCAATCAGCTTTCAAGTATCTTCAAGTCTCTAAAATTTAATCATTTAGTCTCCATCCCTCCAACTGAGATTGTTTGTACCTTATGCTTATATTGCTACTACAGGATAACTAGTTCTTCATCAGATATTTGCTACTGACATTTTACCCATAATTAATATAATCTTGGGCTGGCTTGGGCTTCCCTGGTGGCTTAGAGGGTCTGAGCATCTGCCTGCAATGTGGGAGATCTGGGTTCAACCCCCCAGGTCAGGAAGATCCCCTGGAGAAGGAAATGGCAACCCACTCTACTACTCTTGCCTGGAAAATTCCATGGACAAAGGAGCCTGGTAGGCTACAGTCCATGTAACTGCAGAGTCACACACGACTGAGCAACTTCACTTCTCTTCTTGGGCTGCCTCAGTGGTAAAGAATCCTTCTACCAAGCAGGAGACTCGGGTTCAATCCCTGGATCCAGAAGATCCCCTGGAGAAGGAAATGACAATACATTCCAATACTCTTACCTTGATAATCCCAAGGACAGAGGAGCCTAGCAGGCTACAAAGAATCACAAAGAGTCAGACATGACTCAGCAACCAAACAACAACAACATAATCATATTGCATATAATTTTTTCAATTTGTTAAGGTCAGCTAGAATTCTTTCATATTTTACAGAGCATCAGTGACTCCATGAAGTCTGCTAACTTAATGTCATATTCTCCAATTCTTAAACAAATTACCTTTGGATATATTAAGCAGAACCAGTCCCTTTGTTCTATCCCTCCTCATATCATTTCATTGGTTGTGGGAACAAAGGTAGATGTTCATGGATGTGACATTCATTCATTAATTCATTTATATACCGTTACTTCAATCAAGAGAAAGTATCAGTTTACTAAAGTCAAGAGGAACATATCTATTATTGTCCCAAGGTTTACCTGTTCTATGCATAGAAGGCAGTTAGATTAGTCAACTGCTATTTAGTTTATGCAAAACTCAGTTGGTAACTAGGTTCCTCTAAAAATGACAGTAGTTTATTTGACAGTTTGACCTGATATGTCTTTGTTTATCATCTATGTATTCAATGTTAGAGTTATCTATAATTTCCATGGTCAAATCTATCAATATTTTGGCTGTCTTTTTAAGCTAGTCATAACACTTAACATGTTTTACCTCTCAAGGACTTCTCTTTATCTCCACAATTTAAAAAATACTAACAATGATACCTGCCAGGTCCTTCAGTACTCAGCGTGCCTGACTAATACAAATAGTTCCAGTTCTTCAAAGCACTTTTTAACTCTTTTTCTATTTGGACTCTCTTTCCTTTCATCAAAACTGGGAACTGCTCCAGGCCCCTTCACATCTGATATCTCTTATGAAGAGTGAATTGAATAAGACATTAAAAGCCTCTGCCTTTTCACCAGCTTCTGTTATCAGTTTTCTGGTCCTGTCCACCAGGGACCCATGCCAAGCAACTGGTGAAATTATATGACAACAAAGTCTTTCTGAAACTTGCAGTAACTAGCCCATATGGACAGGGTCCAAAGTGGACTCCCAGTAGATTCTCTCTGATGTGGGGAAAGTTTGTAACATGAGAATAGGATGGAATATAGATTGCTTTTTTCAATTTATTGCATTTTATTTTTTCTCAGCT
Organism: Odocoileus virginianus; assembly: GCF_023699985.2. Taxonomy (NCBI): domain Eukaryota; kingdom Metazoa; phylum Chordata; class Mammalia; order Artiodactyla; family Cervidae; genus Odocoileus; species Odocoileus virginianus. The sequence continues at coordinate 20,133,647 of NC_069682.1, forward strand.
TCTCATGCATCTTCCAAGAGGATGAAAAAGGAGGAGAAAAAATTTCAGACCATCTCTAGTCACTTAAAATCAGTCAGTCCATTTTATCATTTTAACACAGACAAATGAAGATTCCTCAAGATCTGGCCTCTCTTCACCTGGCTGTGTCTATCTTGGTGACTCAGAGGAGTAGTATGCAAAGAAACACATGGACTCTACTGGCCCAGAATGTTTGAGGCATTTTATCAGAGGACCATGAGTGAGACAATATATTGTGGGTAGAAAGTAAGAGAAGTAGGTAGGAGAAGGTGGCCTCTGGAACCTCTCAGTTTGCTTCGGTCTCCTCTTCCCATCACACAGCACTTGGAAAGAACTACGGATGGGAACTTCCCATCACACAGAGCCAAGCTCATCAGCCCTCAACCAGCAGTGAAAAAACTCCATCAGTGTTTATTCAGTCTGCTAAACCCATGAAAACTGAATTACATTTCCAAAATGCCACTCTTGCCAACAAGCTGAAATAGGAGAAAGAATGTGCAACTATCTGTGGTCAAAATGTTTTAAGAGCTTTCTTCAAGATTAAAGAGTTGATAGAACCAAGAAAAGGGAAAAGATACGTTGGCCCTCTTTGGGTGCTGTATCCACCAATCTCTACCTTGATCAAATACATCTGAGTTCACCCAGTAGAAGTGGAGAAAAATCTTTTTTTCCTGGAAAATCTCCTGCTTCATACACAAATCAATATACACCTTGTGAAAAACTGTTTTAAAATGTCCCAGACCCGTTTCCTAAGCTTCTACAGCAGGTGTTTTTTCATACTCCATGAATCACACCAAATTCTTGCTGACCTTCTTTTGTACAGAGATATTTTTTTCTCAGAACCAGGAAACACTCTGTCATTTTTGTGAAAGACTATTTTCCATTCCAAGCTTTCCACAGAAAATTCTATTTATCTGTGGTTTGACACTTTAAGCATCATTACTCAACTTAATTTGCTCTTATGAGTTCTGAAGAGTCTAGAGAAGACCAACAGTCAGCTATTGCTTAAAACCTATTTCCTCTAATACATCATTCTTTGGTGGTAGCCTGGTTTTACAGGTCTCTTTTAACATCAGATGATACAGTATGGTCACCTCTTGGCTTCCAAGCCTCATGTATTGAAAGTAAAATTCACTGAACCAGATTCATTAACTAGAAGAATGGTAATACTGGATGAGAAACTAGAATTCTTCCTCATCAGCTACTCTTAAGTGTTAACAAAGAAAAGATGAGGGCCAGCAGACAGAACCAGTGGCTGGAATAGCACAGGAAAACTCCTTATAATTAAATAAAAGGTATCCAAAATATAAGTGTCCCTATGATTTATATTACTGCAGCCAAAATTTGACACCGAAGCACTGTGGTTCGTGGACCACCTGCATCAAAGTTGATGCTAGTGTTTGTTTTAAAATACAGGTTCCCAATTCCAATCAAAAGAAATGAATTAATTTTTTTAATTTACATAATTTAAAAATAAATAAAATAAAATACAGGTTCCAAGGCCTCATCTCAAAAGGATAGTCCAGTGGTGTTCATCTCCTGGCCACTGGTTAGCTTCATTGTCTCAGCCAGGAGTAGACTACAGAGGTCAGCTTTTGGAGAAAGTGACCAGGAAGACTTGGGTGTGCTTTTCTCATGCTTCCCTCCCCCGCCAGTCCTCAGAGTCCTCTACAAAGAGGCCAGAACTGGGCATGAGTTGGATAGGACACACAGTCCTCAAAAAGTTTTGCTGAGTGTACCATCTTAGATTAGCCTCAAGAAGTCATTTATACATTCTTAAAGGGTCTATAAAGGACAGACCATTTTTAGTCTGTAAAGGACAACACAATTTTTTAGTGCTAGCCAGTCTTAACTATGTATCTTTTATTTGTTTATTTGCTGGGTTTTTTCTTTGTGATCGCAGCATTTGGGATCTCAGTTGCCCAGCTAGCGATGGAACCCACACACCCTGCAGTGGAAGCCTTAGCCACTGGACCACCAGGGAAGTCCCTTGACAATATGCTTTTTAATAAATGTATCTATTTTTAATTGGAGGATAATTGCTTTAAAATATTGTTAGTTTCTGCCATACATCAGTATGAATCAGCCACAGGTATACATATATCCTCTCCCTCTTGAACCTCCCTCCCACCTCCCACCCCATCCCACCCCGCTAGGTTGTCACAGAGCCCTGGGTCTGAACCGTCTGTGTCCTACAGCAAATTTCCACTATCTATCTATTTTACATATGGTAATATATATGTTTCAATGTTACTCTCTCAACTCGTCCCTCCCTCTCCTTCCTCCACTGTGTCCGCAAGTACGTTCTCTGTGTCAGCATCTCCACTGTCGTCCTGCAAACAGGTTCACCAGCACCAACTTTATAGATTTCATATATATGCATTAATATAAAACATTTGTTTCTCTCTGACTTATTTCACTCCACATAATAGGCTCTAGGTTCATCCACCTTATTAGAACTGACTCAAATGTGTTCCTTTTATGACTGAGTAATATTCAATTGTATATATGTACCACAACTTCTCTATCCATTTACCTGACAATGGACATCTAGGCTACTTCCATGCCCTTAACTATTGTAAACAGTGCTGCAATGAACATTGGGGTACATGCGTCTTTTTCAATTATGGTTTCCTCAGGGTATATGCCCAGTGGTGGGATTGGTGGGTCTTATGGTGTTTTTATTCCTAGCTTTTTAAGGAATCTCCATACTGTTCTCCACAGTCACTGTATCAATTTACATTCCCACCAACAACGCAAGAGGTTTCCCTTTTCTCCAAACCCTCTCCACCACTAATTGTAGATTTTTTGACGATGGCCATTCTGACCAGTGTGAGGTGATACCTCACTGTAGCTTCAATTTGCATTTCTCTAATAATGAGCAATGTTGAGCATCTTTTCATGTAACAGAGATTTAGACTGGCTTCATCACATCAGTCTATCTTTCCCTAACTTGTCTCTACTTTTCACCTCACTCTGGGCACATTTCTTTCATCCTAGCTGCCCCACCTGTACCTCTAACTCTTCTTACTCACAGTATCTATAACCAGCAAACTGTCTTAAAGGCAAAAAAGTAATACCTCTTGGGTTATGTATTTCATTTAACTAACTCATAGGAGTCTTAAACTTCTCAGCTAACACTACTTTGGGAATTTTTGCCCACACATGGTCAATTCTTTACTGTTTCCAAATAAAATCCACCATAATTATTTGTTTGCTCTTAGCAAATAAAATGAATTCAATAACAGGGCACATCCATTCTCTCCCCTATAGCTATAGGCTTGCCTCCATTTCAGCTAAACTAGTCATTTTTTATATTGTCAGGCACCAGGGGCTCTGCCTGTTCTATTCTGGTTACATCATTACCAACAAAAGATTTACAAACAGGTTTCCATGGCAAGAAACAAGAACAAATGAAAAAGTCCAAGAGAAATGTAAACTGGAAAGATAAGGTTGAACCCATTTCTGATGACACTGGAATGCAACCCTCCCAAAAGCAACCACTGAAATTACTGGCATTTCCCTGAAACATGGCAGGAACCATACAATAAATGAAGACATTAGAGTTTTTATTGATATAACAGTCACAGCTCCATGCAAAAGACTCTGATGACACAAGGCCAGTCACCTTCTGCATACAAATTATTTTCCTTGTTTAATGGACTAGACAAGGATTGCCATTTTAATTCATGGCCCTCCATAAAATGAACACTTATAATAATCTCCTTTTGAATCTTTATGTTTTCTGTAACCTTGATAGCAAAGTGCTGCTATCAACAATTATCTAAGTGTAAACAGTTGTTAGAAAAGGCAGAAATCGGTAGCAGTGGGTCAGCTGAAAAGAAGTGGGTCCAGAAAAAGAGTGGAGCGGGTGTAGATTTATGACAGTGTTAGGACTCAAGCTGTAGGCTCCTCTCAGGTGAATAACACAGCAACACATGCAAAGAACACAAATATTGTACTGTATGAGCAAGGAAACATTTCATTCATTCACACAAAAGACCAAGGCAAAACCTATGACGTTTTCCTCTTTGCAGCCCTAACCTCTTCCTCGCACACAGTAGGCAGTCAATAAATGCTCACTGAATGAAAGAAATCATAATGCCAAATTCAGAGTCAGGAAACTCAGTGATGTTAAAAAAAAAAACTGTTACACAAATAAAACAACATCATTTCATACAAAGAGAAGGTGAATGGATTTCTCTCTCTCTCAGTAATGGGAAGCCACACTGACCATCTTAATGCTTAGAATTGGAATAATTTCTTGTTTCTCAATTTCCTCTCTCTCAATAATTCTTCCCCCACCTGCATCATCAACCCATGAAGATGAATTCAGGTCTTTTAGGACTCAACAAGACTGTTACAGGAAAGTATAAATATTCTTCCATTTGTACCACCATAATTTGATTGTTTACAGAAAAAAACAAAATTTGATAGCATCTTCCTCTGGCCCACTTCCTCCACAGCTTCTCATCAGTGATGATTTAAATATTGTTTTGCCTATAACCACAGCCTCAGCAAAGATGTCAAAGTCAAATCTGCCTTTTTCATAAACATAATAAAGGTCTGTTATAAGACATGAACTTGCTGAGTAAATAATTAAACTGAACGCGATGGGTGTGGATTCAGTAATTCTAACCTCTTCCTACATAACCTCAAAAGTTCTCAGCGCCCTGCCCACCAGCATGGCGGCCTCCCTCCGTCTCCCCCCACCGGTTTTTTCTCCTGCTCCCCTTGCTTCCTATCCCCGTCTGGTGCCAGCCTGCGTTCTGTCCCTTCACACCAGCTTGCCATTGCTATTCCCGCCATCTGGAGTCAGTCTTCAGTATCTCTGTCTCATCAGCTCTCCATCTATTTTAAAATATCATCTGAAAACATATGTTTCCCCCACACACACCCCTTTCAATTTCCTCTCTGCTTTTATTGATTTCATCCTCTGACTTCCCTCAGCTCTGAACAACCCTCTGATTCACTCCAGAAAACTGCTCTACAAACGGCTGTGACTGCATTTGATATGAAAGACTGTAATCTCTCAGGTCTGAAATATCTCATAGGAGTGGTCAGCACATGCTCCTCCATTTTATCTCCATGAAAATGATGGAAAGAGAGAGAAAGACTATGAACCAGGAAATGAGGGCATTTCTAACATTAAAATTACCTCGAAGGCCGTGGAGCATTTCCAAGTGTCCAGTGCTGGTCGGCTCTAGCACACGAGTCACAGACAGACCAACCCATGATCACCATTGTAAGTCATTGTCCTGAACATCTTTTCAAACACTTAGAACTCCAGAAGAGACTGCTTAAGCCACTTTCAGAGTGGCCAATAGGCGAGTCGGGGAAAAACTTAAAAAGCATCCCTCCATCCTTTCTATATCCCTTCAAAAACTTTCTCAGCAACCTGGACCAAAAGAAAAAAAAAGGAAACAAAAACCCCTGAAACAGAAGATGAAAGTGCTCGAGAAACCCAGTCGGTCAGCAACTTCCAGACTGCCTGGCCACCTGGTTCTACTGTCTCTTTACTTTCTCTAATTAACCTCTGCTGCCATGATTATTTCCTTTTAATTCTCCCGGCCAGTGTTTATTAATTACGTGTGGGATTCATGGTGCTCAACCGTTCTCCACCATCAGCCAAAAGCCTTTCTGCACCGTGCTGCTGGTTTTGATTCTTTCATCTTATTTGCCTTTTCTTTCTTTATTCCCCCCTCACCACAATGAAGAAGCTGAAAAATGAGAACCTCACTCTCCAACTCCACTCTATTGTCAGTTCCTCGGGCTGCAGCACTTGTGAGAGCTGGAAGAATCACTGTTGCTAAGCAACACTTTTGCGCCCTGTGTAAAAGATAAAGAGCACCATGAACGGCTCTGAGGGCCAGGCAGTCCAGTCCCCCATAAACTCTAGGGGGCCGACCTCAGGACAATCAAGGAGAAATGTCAACTCTATTAATACAGGGCTTGGGGAGGGAAGTTCTTAATTTTTCTTTCTTTTTCTTTAGATCACTTCTCATTTTTTCCAAAAGAAAGATGACCTAATGAGCAAAGAAATGGATGAAAAACCCCTAATTTGAGTTTCCAGGATTGATCTGTGCCACACAATCACTTGCTGAACAGAGCTGCTTCACTATAAACCCTTCTATGACTCAGTTTCTTACGCTTGGACAAGTTAAAATTAAAATCAGCTGTTTCACAAAACTGTATGCAATTGAATTTTTTTTTAAACAGTGTTACAAAGTCCTCAGCAATGATTAAACTACCATCTGTTATTAAACGGTAATAACACATCTCCTGCCAGTCTTCCTCAGATGTCCCTTGTAGCAGTTTTTCTTATCAGAGATTCCACTCCTGCCTATTGACCTTCCATGAGAATATTCTGTGGCTTTTAGGCAGAAATATTAACCATCAGAATGCAGCTTTAGAGAAGAGAGAGTCGCCTCATTCCTCACGGCCTGAAACAGAAAGTGGGTGTGTTAGCAATGGGGTGGAAGACTGAGCCACATCCCTCAGGCTCTTCTTTGTCACTTGTGAAGTGAAGCAAAAATGGAAGAATTAGGTGATGTTACAATACTGTGACCTTCTTCAACTCCGGGTATCTGTAAGTCTAAGACTCCTGTGATACTCAGATTCTTCCCTGTGGCTCAGACTGCCAGTCACCCCATAATATCTACTCTCTGCTCTTCCAAAGTAAGACTTCACGTCCAGCTCACTGGCAGCGGGTGTGGCTGAGTGGCAGCTCTGGCCAAAACAATCCTCACAGAAGTGACCGGTGAGTTTCCCATCACCCCCATGCCTTCTTGTTGGAGGGAAAGCAGACATGGTGAGTCACCATGAAACATCTGAATAAGGGAAAGACAAAGGGATGGAGGACAAACAAGAATGAGCCTGGGTCTCTGATGGCTTCGCAGACTTAGGTGACCGAGAAATAAGCTTTCCTCTTGTCTGAGCTGCTGTTATTTGGCTTCTCTGTCACTTGCAGATCCTGTGTAACATGGAGGATGTGTTCTACCTCAGAGGGTTTCCTAGACCAAAGCGCGACAATAAAACAACTTTGTGCCCAAAGGAAACTCCCAAAAGTTTAATAAGTGGAAATTGTAATAAGATCTACCACTTACCTGAGTGCATCTTTCCACTATACCAAGAAAGCGAAGCAGTTCTCATCTATAATTCAGCTTAGGAAACATCATGCTTTCAACTAACCAGCGTTTATTTACTAAGCACCCCGTGTACAAAATAGATAGAAGCCACAAAGATGGACAGGACATGCCAATCTTCCTGGAACTAACACCCTTGGGGGAGTGTCGTGAGATGCAGCATTTAAATAAGTGTAACTGAAAGATGTGTGAGTATCCTGAACAAATCATTCACTTCTCAGTGATGACAGAGATCACCTCTAAGGTCTCATCTGCTCCAAACGTCTAGGCTTCTACCACAATTGTTAACATGCTACCTCAGCGTCTCACCAGTGGTTTCAGTTGGGTTCTTTTCACAGCTTTAATGAGGTATAATTGGCACACAATATAATGCACATATTTTAAGTGTACAATGTAATGGGTTTTGACATATGTATGCCACAAAACCACCATCACAATCAAGATAATGAACATTTCCATCATAACAATTTCCTCATATCCCTTTGTAATCTATCTTCTCTTCCATCCCCACTAACCCAAACTTAGGGAACCAGCAAATGCTTTCTGTTGCTATAGATCAGTTTGCATTTTCCAGAATTTTGTTTTCAATGAATCATTCAGCATGTCCATGTTACTGCCTGATTCCTTTCATTCAGTATAATTAAGATTCACAGTCCATAGGGCTGCAGAGAGTCTGATACAACTGAAGCAACTTAGCACAGCACAGCACGTGTTATTGAGTGTATTGATATTTTGTTCCTTTTCATAGATAAATAGTATCAAATTGTATATATGTATCAAAATTTATCCATTCACCTGTTGATAGACATTTGGATGTTTCCAGTTTGGGGCTATTGGAAAAAAGATACAAGTGTATGAATATTTGATAACAAATCTTCATACACATATGTTGTACACATATGTTTTACTTCTCTTGGGTAACTTAAAGTGAAACGGCTATGAGGTATGTATAGTATCAAACTTTCTAGGAAACTATTAAATTATTTTATAAAATACTTCACATTTTATATACCCACCAGGAACATCTGAAAGTTCCAGTTTCTCCACATCCTTTTTAACTCAATATGGTCAATCTTTTTAATGTTAGCCATTTCAACATGAGTACAGTGGTATCTCACTGTGTTTTTATTTTATTTCTACCTAATAACTAATCATGTTTTAAAAAAAGATGCTTCTCCAACTCTTCTATCCATATTTATTTGAGGTTTTTTACTTCTTACTATTAAATTCTAAGAGTTCTTTACATATTGTGTATACAAGTCCCTTGTGTGATATATACTTCACAAATATTTTCTCCCAGTCTCTATCTCTCTAAGTTTCTCATTTAGTATCTCTAGAGGAAAAAGTTTTAATTTTAATGAAATAAAATTTATCTTTTTTTTCCTACAGTTTTTGCTTTGGGTGTCATATTTTTTAAATATGTGTGTGCCTAACTCAGGGTCACTAAAATTTTTTTCTACACTTTCTTCTAGAAATGTCTTAACTCTTACATTTACGCTTACAATCCACTTGAAGTTTATTTTTGTATGTAGTGTGAGGTAAGGTTAATGGTCCTTTTTATTTTTTTATGTATATGGCTATACAATTGTTCCAGTATCCTTTGTTGAAAGATCTTTCCTTACCCAGCTGAACTAATTTGCTGTCTTTATGGAAAATTATTGCTCTCCATTGCTCTATATATCTCCTACCTTTATGCTACTATCACACTATCTTGATCACTGTAGTTTTATAATAAGTCTTGATATCAGGTCGTATATGTCCCAATTTAGTTCTTCTTTTTTTAAGTTATGTTCTTAAATCAGCAGGTCTAATTCTACAAAATAAAAAGCCTACTGGGATTTCAACTGAGAAAATACTGAATATACAGATCAATTTGGGGAGAACTAACAAAATAATATTGAGTCTTCCAATCCATGAGCGTGGTATATCTACCCATTTATTAAGCCTGAATGAATTTTTCTCAGCAACATTTTCTAGGTTTCAGTGTAGAGGTCTTATTTTTACCCATCTTTGTTAAATTTATCCCAAAGTACTTCACATTTTTTCTGTTATTGTAAATGGCATTATTCCAATTGCTCATTACTATTATAGAGAAACACAAATAATTTTTGTATGTTGATCTTAAAATATCATTCAATCTTATCAAACTTCATTATTAGCTCTAGTAGTTTTTCTTTTTTTAGATTCCTTTGGATTATCTACATAGATAGCCATATTGTCTGTAAATAAAGGCAGTTGACCATTCTTTTTAAACCTATGTGCTTTTTATTTTTATATCTTATTTTATTGCCTTGAAAAGAACTTCCAGTGCTATGTTAAATAGAAGTTGTGAAAAAAAGATATATTTGCCTTGCTTCTCATCTCGGGGGAAAGCTTTCAGTCTTTCACCATCAAAACAGACATTAGTTAAAAAAAAAAAAAAAAAACAGACATTAGCTTTATGTGTGTGTGTGTGTGTGTGGTGTGTGTGTGTGTGTGT